>NC_037335.1:50858441-51590941 GCF_002263795.3 Bos taurus
TATACCCAATCACCAGATCATTATTTCAGTTAATGATTATTCAGAATGTTTTCGAGATATCTCATTCTATTTCTCTTTAGATTCAAATTATTTCTTAAAATCCAGTATACTCCCAGCACTGTGTGCGTGCGTACTCAGCTGCTCAGTCATGTCATACTCTTTGGACTGGAGCCCGCCAGGTTCCTCTGTCCATGGAATTCTCCAGTCAAGAATACTGGAATGGGTAGTCATTCCCTTCTCCTGGGAATCTTCCCAGCCTAGGATCGAACCCTGCGTTGCAGGTGGATTCTTTACCGTCTGAACCACCAGGGGAGCCACTCCAGCATTATTACAGGCATTTTCACTACTGTTATTTTGTTATCCACTGTTAAACTGGTAAGGATGGCATTAACCCCATTTTAGAGATGAAGCTAATGAAGCTCATAAGGTGAATTGATATGTATAACTTTGAAACCTAGGAAGTGGAAGAGCCAGGATTTGACAGGGCAGACAGGTTCCCTGACTACCTTCAAGTAGTATTCTGTTTCACAGATTACCTTCCTATATAGAACATCTGAGGTTGTAGTATATGTCCACATAGGTGATTTGTATACACTTTCCAAGGTCACAGAGGTAATATTCAAACAAAGATCAAAATTATATTGGGTGGGGGGATTAGGTGGTGGCTAGTCTAATTAGATCATGCTTCCCCATGGTGGGTGGCAATAAAACAAGCACATATTTGCAGACAGAAAGAAAAACAGACTGAAAAATCAGTATTGAAGAAACACTAAAGGTCCTTTACTCTGAAATGTCCAATCCCCTCCAACACATCTACAAAGAAGTTGGCTTGGCCTGTTTAACTAACCACACTGAGTGAGACATTAACTACTGTGAGATAAACCATTCCATCCCCAGAAAGCTGCAAAAGGTAAAAATTCCTTCTCAAATCAGGCTGAAACCTGTCTCCCAGTAGTTTGTATATGTTGTTTTTAGCTCTACCTCTGAAAAGTATATTAGAGGTATTTTCTTCCATGTGGCAACTTTTATATATTTGAAAACAGTGTCAAAAATTCCTAAACTTTTTCTCATTTATGCTAAAATGCTCAGGATAAGTTATTGGATGGATAAATAGCAAAAAAAGAGAACAACAAAGAAATAATAAAGTGGGAGGAGAGGGGGTGAAAACTCAGCTTTTAAAATTTCAAATATAAATGCTTTCACCTCTTGAGATCTGCCCTTCCATAATCACTGACTTGGTACAGGTATGGTCGTTCAGGCTCCTTTAGTTTTTTCATTTTCTGAATATGTAAGATTCTAGACCTTGTTAAAAGGAGGATAAAAATTAGAGAATTGCATGAAAATGTGTTATATGTGAATCCCAGTTATCAAATATAATAGATCTCAAACATTGCCATTTATCTGAAATTGCGAATATACTGTTCTTTCTCTGTTAAGCAAATTTTACCAAAGATTCTTTGTCTTTTACTCAAGCGGTTGAAAGCTATTTACCCCATTTCTATTCTTCCATAGTTACCCTTATGTTTACAATTAATACTTCCTATCAAAGAATATCCATACCCTATCTTCCTATAAAATACCTTTAGTAGATTTTCACATTTCCCCTGAACCTTGTCATCCATGCTTTATTCAAAATACAATGAAATTTGAGATCCAAATTGTTAGTAATTCTTCCTTAATAGCATTACTGTAGGCTATTAAAAAAAGAAGACAAAAGCAAACTGAGACAAAAGAAAGAAAAGAATGCCAGCAAATAGTTTTAATTTTTAGCCTTTTCTTTAAAAAACTTAACAAGGATCATTATTGTTAATATTTTTTATACCTGGTATTTTACAGAGTCACTGGCATATAGTAGGTAATCAATAATAGTTTAATAATATTTGGTTGGATAAATTCTGAGAAAAATACTTATTAAAGTCCCTGCTAAAAGTAGTTTGTTATTTTTTCCTACTATTTGGGTGCTGGAAAAAAGTATACAGGTAATGCAAAAAAAGCTACTAAAAAAATCACAAAATGTAATATGATACTTCTCATAACATAATAAAATTATGATAAATATGATCTCAATGAGAGTACAGTACTACAATTAAAATACCTCTATGAAAATCTAAAACTATGCTTTTCCTTCATAATTAATTTCCTCAAAACTTTAGCCTTTTGTGTTTAGAAGGAGCTACCTGACAGGGCACCCTCAAAAATGTTTTTTTAATTTCTTTTCCAATTCTTAACTCAGACAAGTTTTTTAAAAAAACAAAGTTCTCAACCCAGAATGTGGATCAAGACACTAGGCCTCCTGAAGTCTTCAGATTAGCCAAACACCTGGAATTAGCCTAATTCTCTAGGTCTTCTCTTTCTTCCTGATCATCACATTTAAATGAGATTCTTTGCCAGAACCCTCCTGCACTCCCATCTTTCTCAGTTTGAATTTTTTTGAAATAAGAGAAGATGGTCAAAATGTACAAACTCCAGCTATAAGATAAATAAATACCTGGGGAGTAATATACAGCATGGTGGTTATAGTTTAACAATACTATATAGTGGCTAAGATAATAGATCTTAAAAGTTCTCATCACAAGAAAAAATAATTGTTAACTGTAGGTGGTGATGGACATTAACTTACTGTGCTACTAATTTTGCAACACAGACATACATCAAATCATTATGTTGTATATCTAAAACTAATACATGTACCTTAAACTTAGTACTTCAAATAATTTTAAATATTTATGACTTGCTAACCACATAGTCCGTTCTATTTAAAAATTAGTAAGGGTCTCTTAGTATCAAATGGAAGAGGTTCAATGTTCAGTTCATTGCTACCTATTCTCTTCCTAATATGTCCTCAACGCATCTGTCCAGGCTTATTTCACAGTCTACGCTTAGCTCACAGTCTTCATTCCTAGCTCACTCATCTGTCTTCTATCCTCTACAAACATCATTACTATTAAGTTTAAGGGAATCTTGCCGATGGAATAAACACTATATGGGAGCAGTTGTAAATGACCAACTACAACTCAATCCGCTGAGTTCTGTGTAAGGGCCCATATCAACGTCGCCTGAACTTTAAAGATTAATTTATAACATTAGACAACTCACCCCATAAGTCAGACTAAATGAATACTCCTTGATGCAGATTCAACAGCTCTGAATAGGAGACTATCTACATTTTAATTAATTTTAATTTTTCTTTTCTGAATTCTGACAATTATCCTATTAAACAAATGCAAATTGAATCTCTTTCATAAAAACTAAAAGCAGAAAAGAGCTATTTATCTAAGAAAGTGTGGCCCCTTCTCATTCTCTCACCTCCACTTAAGAACAGCAGGTACCCCCAACTGGTCTAAAGACCATACCCTGAGGAAACTACCAGGGTTTGGGTAACTCAAGAATGCAGACTGTTACATACTTATCTGATTAAATTTGGACACTGGAATCCAGTTCTTGCTGCCCTTGTGTGCTTCTGAGATCTTTTCTCCAGGCTCTGGGTTCAACTGGTCACTTTGAGAGCAGGTGTTGACTGTTATGACCTAGAAAGAAAGACATTCGTTGGAACAGAGTGACGTTAATCTGAATAGATTCCAAATCACAGTTATCACTGACATGAGTTTGAGCAAACTCTGGGAGATGGTGAAGGACAGTGAAGTCTGGTGTGCTGTCCATCCTAAAGTCCATCCCAGTCCATCCTAAAGGAACTCAGTCCTGGGTGTTCATTGGAAGGACTGACGTTGAAGCTGAAACTCCAATACTTTGGCCACCTGATGTGAAGAGCTGACTCACTGGAAAAGACGATGTTGGGAAAGATTGAGGGCAGGAGGAAAAGGGGATGACAGAGGATGAGATGGTTGGATGGCATCATCGACTCGATGGACATGGGTTTGGGTGAACTCCGGGAATTGGTGATGGACAGGGAGGCCTGGCGTGCTGCGGTTCATGGGGTCGCAGAGAGTCAGACACAACTGAGAGACTGAACTGAGAACTGAGTGAAGTCTGGTGTGCTGCAGTCCATGGAGTTGCAAAGAGTTGGATACAACTGAGCAACAGAACAACAACCACGTGTTGAAGAACTGCTGCTGCTGCTGCTAAGTCACTTCAGTCGTGTCCGACTCTGTGTGACCCCATAGACGGCAGCCCACCAGGCTCCCCCGTCCCTGGGATTCTCCAGGCAAGAACACTGGAGTGGGTTGCCATTTCCTTCTCCAATGTATGAAAGTGAAAAGTGAAAGTGAAGTCACTCAGTTGTGTCTGACCCTCAGCAACCCCATGGACTGCAGCCTTCCAGGCTCCTCTGTCCATGGGATTTTCCAGGCAAGAGTACTGGAGTGGGGTGCCATTGCCTTCTCCAATGTTGAAGAACAGCGGTTGTTAATATTGGCTGCACATTAAAATCACCTGGGAAGTGTTAAACTTCCATCACTCATGCTGGCAGGACACAAGCATCCATGTGACTTTCCTATTTGCAGTCATGACTGAGAACCAGGGTGGGGAGCAGGGTTTCTCAAACTTGAGTGTGTATCAGAAACACCCAGGACTGTGTTAAACCCACAGATTTCTGGGTCCCTTCCTCAGGAACTGTGTGTGATTCAGTAGGTCTGTGTGTGTGCGGTAAGTCCCTTCAGTCGTTTATGACTCTTTGTAACCCCATGGACTGTAGCCCGCCAGGCTCCACTGTCTATGGGATTTTCCAAGCAAGAATTCTGGAGTTGCCATGCCCTCCTCCAGGGGATCCTCCCAACTCAGGGATCCTACCTGCGTCTCTTATGTTTCCTGCAATTGGCAGGTGGGTTCTTTACCACTAGTGCCACCTGGGAAGCCCTTAGTAGGTCTGAGGAGAGGGCAAATTTGAATCTCTTAAGTTTTCAGGTAATGCTGATGGGAGACCGCAGTTTAAGAACCACTGGTATAAAGCAAAACAACAAAAACATAAGGGTCTGAAAGAACTGGTTAGAATTCTATCCCTGTCACTCAGAAACTACATGAACTGAGCAAATCACTTCATGTCTATGAGCTCCATTCCCTACATCATTAAAATAACAGAGAGCTAACAATAACGGCTGCCTCATGTGCTTCACAGGGGCAGAAAAGAAATGAGATAAATCGACAAACTACAAGATAACAAACAAAAGCAAGTTATTAGTGCTTGAGCTCAGTTAATAGTTCTTATTTTAACTCTGGCCATTTTAGAACATAATTAGAACATAATTCTAAACTCATATTTTATGGGATCCCAGCAACTCATCGCATGTTCCCTGAAGGAAGCACATTCTTTATGGACATTAAGTCTCCTTCAAAAGGTGATTCTGCACGAGTCACTATGGAAAGGCACATGAAACCACTGTGAGATACCACTGTCCACTCACTAATATGCTAAAATCAAAAAGACTGAGCCTACTAAGGACTGGCAAGGACGTGGACCACTGGAACGCTCATAAACCGCTACTCATAAACTGGTGGCAATGTAAGTTTCTTCTAAAATTAAACAAATACTTACCATATGACTTTACTATTCTACTCCTAGTTACCAAAGAGAAATGAAAACATATGTCCACACAAAGACTTGTACACAAATGTTCTTAGCAGCTTAAGTGGAATAGCCAAAAACTGAAAATAACACAAAAGTCCTTCAACATATGAGTTGATAAATGAATTGTTGCAAATCAGCTCTGCTGACTCTTAAGATTTACATCTCCATTCCTTCCAGGACAGTGTTATTTTGTGTACTTGGCACTTTAGAATAAAGAGAACTCAAGCTAAGATAGGATACTACCTCAGTTGCCAAAAACATAACAGGCACTTACTGGCACCTGCAGTGCTTGTGTTTTCTTCTTCTTCTTTGACAGTTTCCTATCCTTGGTTAGCAATTTTGTTTTGATCCATTTTGATTGTCCTATCTCTGAGAATTTTGATAGATCTGTAAAGGAAATGATTTACATGAGACAATAAAGACAGTATGTGGAACCATTGCGTTCTGAGAGACTGGGGGAGAATGAGAATGGTAGCAAGGTGAGAATTTAATCCCGGTTTTTAAATGTTTACTTCTTACTTTTAATCTTAGAGATCTTCAACTTCTCCTCCTTGGGTAATCTCAAGCTCTGATTCCCCGGGAAGGGCTTGTCTTTCCGAAGCAGACTGATTCGAAAGGATGTGTTTGGCTGGAGCCATGGAAGTACTTCTGAGCAATTCCTCTGGGCCAGTCTTGCCGAGTTATCAGACAGGGATCTGCCCCGGTTCTGCCTCTGGCGCTGTTCACTCAGTCTGGAGTCATGGTTACAAGCGGAGGCCATGCTGATTTGACATTGCTTCTTGGTGCTAAACACACCAGTTTCATCACCTTCTGAAAATGCCCAGTTCACATACCCACCTCCAGGGTGCATGCTCATGACCTGGGAAGGGAGGGAGGACACTCTCGTGGGTGCAGGTGTGCAAATCAAAGTGGGGAGCACTCGTTCCCCCTTGTCTTGTCTGGCTGGTATCTGACCAAGTGACTCACACTGCTCCTTGGTTTCCACCATGGGGCCCTTGGCTGAGACACCCGGGGTCTGCCACATCAGATGAACAGGGACCTCAGTCTGGCTGACGTGTTCAGTTGTCAGCCCATCTGTACCTGCTTCCACAGATGGTGTGGACAGAGGCAAGTCAGTTTTTGCAGAATAAGAAACTTGTTCTAGATAAGAAGGGACCAGGAGATATTGGCCATACTTTGGGTGTGCCTGTCTGTTCAGCATCACCCCAGAAGCAACTACACGATTTTTTGTTTCTTGCTCTCCTTGGTCATCTCTTACATTTGAAGCCTCTTGATCTGTAATCTCAAGAAAGGGCCCTTTCTGCCCTCGTGGGGGATACCAGCCTCTGGCCAGGCTCCGCAGCAAAGAAGGGGGCATGCTATAACACTGATACTTCTTCTTCTCAGAGAGTGGCATGCTGCCCAGAACCTCTGCACAGATGACATTGCTCCAGCTGTGGGGAAGTTTTCTGCAAGTAGAATGCTTTCTGTTGGCCAGGAGAGCCTCATCTTCTTGTAAGGTGTCAACAGCAGAAAGGACTTTTAAGGTATCCACTGTCAGGACAGAGAGATCCTGCAGGTGTCCCACCTGGCTGTCCAAAGACAATAAGGAGTCCTTTATGAAAGACACCTTTTCATTCATTTCTTTCATTTGGAAGTACATCTCGGTAACCCTAAGGGTAAAGGGAGGGAGAAAAGCAATAAACGCAGTAAGTCGATGGGAACTGGCCTGCCTCTCTTCCTGCTCTGCTTCCATCTCTAGGTGGCTGCCCAGCCTATGCGGCTTCCCTGTGTTGGGTCTGTCTTCTGCCTTCTTCTCTATCCAGTAGGTACTCATCCCAGGTGCCCTCATCCACTCCTATAATTCCCACTATCACCAGAAAAAGGAAAATTAAAAATTGTATTTCTAGCCCTTATTTCTCTCCAGTATTTCAGAACCACATTTCCAGCTTCTACTAGTTAGCCTTCCAATCATCTCATCAATCAGCCTATTTGTACTCATTAACATATTCATTAACTTACATGACAAACATTTTAATATCTCCTATTGTCAAGCACTGTGCTATTTTGGTCGACAAGGGAAATCCTGAGGATGAAACCAGAATGATAGGAATAGAATCAATAATAAAAAACATAATTGGAAAAAGTTTATAGATCTTTTAAAATGAAATTTCATATCTACAGTATAAACAAGCATCCCAGGTTTCAAACAAAGCCCATTTTAAGAAACCTACAATCAGAGAAAGCCTGAGCCAATTCTTAAGTGATTTTGAATACTTGAACCCCAAATTATGATATTGAACCAGTGGTTCAAGTCAAAGCAGCATAAGACACCATCAGTTATGCAAGTACAAAAGTGCATTGCAAGTAGAGTCAAATTAAATTTAACACTTGATTTCATTTAGAAAATTAGAAAGAACAAAGAAAATATATCTATATCTATCTATCTCTGTTATATGGGTATCGGTTTTGTTTTGTGTGCCCCCAAAATAAGATAAGTTGAAATCCTAACCCCCAGTATTCCTAGAACGTGACTTTATTTGAAAGGAGGGCCTTTACAGAGGTAATCAAGTTAAAATAAGGTCATTAAAGCACACCATAAACCTGTATAACTCATATTCTTTAAAAAAGGGGAAATTTGGACATAGAGGGAAGAAAATGTGAGACAACTGCCTTCTGCCTGGAGTGATGCATCTACAAACCAAGGAACACCAGGGGCTGTCAGCAAGCAACAGAAGCTAGAAGGAGTGAGGAAAGACTCTCCCCTAGAGTCATTAGAGAAAGCATGGACCTCCAAATGTCGTAATTTTGGACTTCTAGCCTCCAGGACTGTGAGATAATAAATTTCTATTGTTGTAAGACACCCAGATTTTTGGCACTTTGTTAGGTGTGTGTGCATGCGTGATAAGTCACTTCAGCTGTGTCTTACTTTTACAACCCTATGGACTGTAGCCTGCCAGGCTCCTCTATCCATGAGTTTCTCCAGTCAAGAATACTGACGTGGGTTGTCATGCCCTCCTCCAGGGGATCTTCCCAACCCAAGGATGGAACCCAGGTCTCTTATGTCTCCTGCATTGGCAGGCAGGTTCTTTACCACTGGTACCACCTGGGAAGCCCTTTGTTATGGCAGTCCAGGAAATTAACACAGTTATGACATTTTTCTTTCTTTCCTTTTTTCCTCTGTTTCATTCTTTACTTTGCAGAAAGGAGTATACTTTCCAATTTCTCAATACTAAAAATCTTTGATAAACAGAAATAAAGTGAAAAGTAGCAAGGGAGGGAATATAGTCAACAGTTTCATGACTCACATCACCATATGCAGAAATAAAAAAATTGTTCCCAATCTTATTTGGGGGCTGGGAGAAGCAGTGATTGATTATATCACGAAGTGCTTGGCACTCAGTTCTAGGAAGCACTTTCCAAAATAGTGTCAGATGTCTCCTCTCTAGAATATATCACAGGTCACATGGATTGAGAAATCCTCCCCTTCTTTCTGGAATCTTTGCAGATAGAAATGAAAGAATAAAGGGGGTCGTATTTTCCATTTTTATTATCATCTAGGCGGGAGGAGCCCTCTCTTGCTTCAACTTCTATAACTCAATAGAGCCTTAGTAAAGGCTTCCTGACCTTCTGGAACCTGTAAAACTAGAATTGGCAAGGATGATGAAGAAAAGAGCACAAAATATATGTTTATTCACTTCCAAATATGCTTCATTAAAGCCTCTCCATCTAGCACACTGTTTCATCTAATTCAAAAACAGTGCAGTCCGAACAACAGTAATGGAGACTCATTAAGTTCCATTAGCAGCAGCCCCATCAAAAGGATACAATAGACACCAACAACTATTCAGAGCCACAGGTAATCTGCTACAATAGAGACTGTCAGGCAAATAACCTGGTCACCCTCAAATCAGGTCCTTGTGCTTTCATAGGCACTTCTTATCTAAATCTCAATGTCCTATGAAACATATTTTAATTATATTTCTCAACCACGATCTATATTAACCAAGTCTTTTAGTCACTCTGCCATGGAAAAGAAATTCTCGTAATTTTTGTTTCTTCTGTACAAGGTTTGAGAGTGAGGGGGAGACCAGTATGGTTATTGTTTCATTGTGGGTCTCTGGACTAGATATTGTAAAATGAAATTATACAAAGTATTATTATAATTACCATGATAATCACAGTGCTCCTGAGTGCTCATTATGTGCCAGGCATTATACATTATTTTATTTAATCCACATGACCACCCTATAAAGTAGGCATTCTACCATCCCTTCATGAATATAGGTCACATTACCCATCACATGGTCGGTGAAAGAGTGAGGCTTCAAAGCCAAAGCATGCAACTCCATATTTAATGGCATTAACCACTGCCCTCCAGCATGTATCAGCAACTCAGCAGGGATCCAAGCAAAGTCCTATTGAGGTCCTAGAGTCCCACGAAGGATGACTGAATTGCACCCACATTTTCCATGCCGAGAGTTGTTCACAAATGTTTCTCAGTAAGATATCATGATAAAACAATGATGGGACCTGCTCAAGCTCTAACTCTGCTGAGTCACATTGCTCAATGTGATAGTTTAAAAAAAAAATTTTTTTTTAAGATATAGCACTTTCCAAATATAATGTAACCAAACATGCTTACTATGGAAAAATCCCTAGTTAACAACTTATTCCATAGAAGAGAGAGAGAAAACACTGGCTTACATCGGTAGGGACAAAAAGTAGCCAGCATTCCAAATAGAGAAAGTAAAATATAAAACAGACTTAATAGGTTCTCTTTCCACTTTTACAATTCACCTAACTCTGTAAGGATACAGATAATCTCTTTTCAGAGGTAGGCAAACATACAAATGTCTTCCTAATGTCTTTTCCCTCCCTCTTCAAACTACTGCTCAGTTACTGCCAGAAAATATTCTTCCCTCCCTGGTAGCTCAGACAGTAAAGAATCTGCCTGCAAGGCAGGAGACCTGGGATTGATCCCTGGGTCGGGAAGATCCCCTGGAGAAGGGAATGACTACCCACCCCAGTATTCTTGCCTGGAGAATCCTATGAACAGAGGAGCCTAGTGGACTACAGTCCATGGGGTCACAAAGAGTTGGACACAACTGAGCAACTAACACTTTCAGAACGACCTCAATAAGGACCATCGTGTAAAAAGAGGGCTCGTGAAATAGCTCTATCAAAAAGGAAATTTGATCAATTGTGTTTTGAAATTAAATTAGGGCTTCATAATCAAATTCTAGAGCCTTTGAAAGCATCTAGAATATTTTTCAGAAGCTACTTACCCATCTACCATCTAATCCTTCTCTACTCAAACGCCAAGAAAAAAACTGAAGAAAATGTAATAGCATATGATGATTACTGGTGTTCAGTTTACTATTATTACTATCATCAAGTTTCACTCTGTATTCACTTGACTCATGATATTACCTTCTCCTAGTTTTCATTATTCTCTTCTGATCAATTCTTTTCAGTCTTCTCCACAAGTTCCTCTTCCTCAGCCCATGACACAGGTGTTGACACCTCTCAGCGTGAGACCCACTGAGTCTCCTCACTCCACTTGCTTTCTGAGCATAATCGCTTCCTCTCTAATAGTTTTATTTTCCTACAATAGGCAGGTGATTATCAAATTTCCTATTCAAATTTTGCCCTTCGGGCTCCAGAGCCATATATGTAAAGCCTTTCAGACATCTCTGGCTAAATATGCCACTAGAATCTCAGGCTCAACAAACTTCAACCTCATTGCTTCTACCCGCTGCCTCAGTCTCTGCCATGCATCTTGCATTCCTTATCCCTTCAGTGACATCTTTCACCTCATTACCCTGCCTTAGACATTATTCATCCTGGACTCCATATACTCCCTTATCACCACATCCAATCCTTAACTCTTCTCATGAATTGTCTTCTCTAAAAATGTCTTTATTTATCCTCTCTGCTATGCCCTAAATGTTTGTGTCCGCACCCAAAATTCACATGTTGAAACTTTAATCTTCAAAAGTGATGGTGTTGGTACATGTGGCTTTGGGGAGATGATTAGGTCATGAGGATAAAGCCCTCATGAGTGGGATTAATGCTCTATTTTATAAAAGAGACTCCACAGAGCTCCTTAACGCCTTCTACCACGTAGGTATACACTCAGAAGTTTGTAACCCAAACAGGGCCTTCACCTGACCATCCTCAGACCCTGATCTCAGACTCCCAGCCTCCAGAACTATGAGCAATAACATTCTGCAGCTTCTAAGCCATCCAGTCTGGGAAATTTTGTAACAGCAAACCAAATAGTTTAGTCAATCCTAAAAGAAATCAACCCTGAAAATTCACTGAAGGACTGGTGCTGAGCTGAAGCTCCAACACTTTGGCCACCTGATGAAAAGAGCTGACACATTAGAAAAGAATCTGATGCTGGGAAAGACTGAAAGCAGGAGGAGAAGGGGATGACAGAAAACAAGATGGTTGGATGGCATCACTGACTCAGTGGACCTACGTTTGAGCAAAGGTGAAGTACCTTTCACCGGGACATGGTGAAGGACAGGGAAGCCTGGTGTGCAGCAGTCCATGAGGGCACATGAGGATTCAAGTCCACGAGGATTTGAAATAACTCAACTGGAATTCCATCACCTCCACTAGCTTTGTTAGTAGTGATGCTTCCTAAGGCCCACTTGACTTCATGTTCCAGAATGTCTGGCTCTAGGTGAGTGATCACACCTTCATGATTATCTGGGTCATGGAAATCTTTTTTGTATAGTTCTTCTGTGTATTCTTGCCACTGCTTCTTAATATCTTCTGCTTCTGTTAGGTCCATACCATTTCTGTCCTTTATTGTGTCCATCTTTGCATGAAATTTTCCTTTGGTATCTCTAATTTTCTTGAAGAGATCTCTAGTCTTTCCCATTCTATTGTTTTCCTCTATTTCTTTGCATTGATTGCTGAGGAAGGCTTTCTTATCTCTCCTTGCTATTCTTTGGAACTCTTCAGTCAGATGGATATCTCTTTCCTTTTCTCCTTTGCCTTTCACTTCTCTTCTATTCAAAACTATTTATAAGCCCTTCTCAGACAACCGTTTTGCCCTTTTGCATTTCTTTTTCTTGGGGATGGTTTAGTCTTGATCCCTGCCTCCTGTACCATGTCATGAACCTCCATCCACAGTTCATCAGGCACTCTATCAGATCTAGTCCCTTATCTATTTCTCACTTCCACTGTATAATCATAAGGGATTTGATTTAGGTCATACCTGAATGGTCTACTGGTTTTCCCCACTTTCTTCAATTTAAGTCTGAATTTAGCAATAAGGAGTTCATAATCTGAGTCACAGTCAGCTCCCGGTCTTGTTTTTGCTGACTATATAGCGCTTCTCCATCTTCGGCTGCAAAGAATATAATCAATCTGATTTCGGTATTGACCATCTGGTGATGTTCATGTGTAGAGTCTTCTCTTGTGTTGTTGGAAGAGGGTGTTTGTTATGACCAGTGCATTCTCTTGGCAAAACTCTGTTAGTCTTTGCCCTGCTTCATTCTGTACTCCAAGGTCAAATTTACCTGTTACTCCAGGTATCTCTTGACTTCCTACTTTTGCATTCCAGTACCCTATAATGATACTTTGGCCACCTCATGCGAAGAGTTGACTCATTGGAAAAGACTCTGATGCTGGGAGGGATTGGGGGCAGGAGGAAAAAGGGACCACAGAGGATGAGATGGCTGGATGGCATCACTGACTTGATCGACGTGAGTTTGAGTGAACTCTGGGAGTTGGTGATGGACAGGGAGGCCTGGCGTGCTGCAATTCATGGGGTCGCAAAGAGTCGGACACGACTGAGCAACTGAACTGAACTGAACTGACTCTATAATGAAAAGGATATCTTTTGGGGGTGTTAGTTCTAGAAGGTCTTATAGGTCTTCATAGAACCATTCAACTTCAGCTTCTTCAGCATTACTTGTTGGAGCATAGACTTGGATTACTGTGATATTGAATGGTTTGCCTTGGAAACGAATATTTTCATTAAAAGAAGAAAATCTGTAACTGTGTACGGTGATAGATGTTAACCAGATTCACTGTCATGATCATTTCATAGTATACAAATGTCGAACTATCATGCTATATGCTTGAAACTAATATATTGTTAGGTTAATTACAGCTAAATTTGCAAAATGCAAATAATTACATGCAATCCTTCATTATTTTAACACCTACAGTTAGTAATACATGCACAGCAGCTTTGATCTTAATAGACTCTGAGTTTGTTCACTTTCTCCAACACATCTCCTCTTTCCTCAAAACTCTGAATGGCATTCTTACACTAATTCCCCCCACAATCACACCCATCCACAGATACCCTCCCTGATGACTGCCCTGGTTCCTGCAGCCTGGTTGCATCCTCTCCTGGTCCTCTCCACATCCTCTCCTGGTCCCCACCATTAACTCCCCTTCCCAAGGACTTCACTCAGCAAATCACTTCTTCCCTCTGGCTCCTGCAGCTCCTCCCATTTCCAGGAACAAACACATTAATTTTGTTATCGCCACATAGAACAAAAGAACCCCACCATGTACCCATACCCTGCTTCAGAGGTAAACCTCTTACAAAATCTGCCTCTGATCTCTGTCTCTTCTACTCACCCTCAACTGCCCTCAACTCAATGCACAAGTGCTAGTCAGGCTCCCTGAGAGCTCCATGACTCCCAGTGCAACCGGTACCCTGCACCTGCCCTCTTCAGGACCAACCTACTGCTCCTGGACACATCCGCATCCAGTTTGGGGGCACCATCCCACCTTCCTCAGGTCTCTCCTTCTCAGCTGCCTCAAAGTGGTCCTCCTGCACCAGGCTCCCCAGACAGTCCAACCTACCCAAGCCAACCCAACTCCAGCAGACCCTTCAGGGCAATCATTCCCTATTCCCTTATACTACTTGTTTTTCTTCATTGCTCTTTTATGGTCTGGCATTAAATTACATATTTCTTTTTTGTCCTCCATTCCCATCACCCCTCCACATGCACACACTAGAATGTAAGTCCTACAAAGGAAGGGCCCCTGGTCTCATCCACCATTTATCTCCTCTAACTTATAAGACTAGAACCCAGCAGATGCTCAATAAATGTGCAATGATTACAAGAATATTACACACTACTTGAGAAAATTTTAGAGAATCAAAACCTCGGGTTTTGAAAGTAGACCTTCTACTTTTTTCAGCCATTCTAGTAAGAATCAGCTTCAAGTAGCAGCTTAGGGAATGAAAATACATATAGAACTTTTACCTTTCTGATGTCACTCGGATTTGTTCCTCACAACTACAATTCAGATCTTCCATCTTCTCGTGGAAGTACTTTTCCACACACTGTTCTTCAAAATCGTGAAGTTTTTTCAGATCCTCCTTACTTAGGTAGAGTTCTGTGGAAGTAAGTATAGTATATAAAAAGAATCATCATTCCCCCTCCATAGGAAGCTGAGACCACGTCTGAGTGACTTTTCTTCCACTGGCGTTGAAAATGAATAAAACTATAGTTTGTGTGAGAATAGTTCACGGCCTTGTCACACTGTATTACTAACACTAATTGGGATGCACTATCCACCAACACCTGGAAGCACCGGGCTGAGTCTCCTAGTTGTTTTATAAGCTGAAGTGGGGTCTTGGAGGTGACTCATGTGGATCAGATACTTTATCTTCAAAATTGTCCTAAGTTAGAATACTTTTACACATAAAAATCTATCATATTTATATGCTTATGGCAGTTCCTCCACCAACTATTTAAACTGTCAAAATGACAACAAGTAACCCACAGGTTAAAATCAAAGTTAGAAGAAATCTACGTCTGTTTCAGAGAATCTAGTAAGTGTAAGAAAGTTGTACCTTGTTGCACTGGGTTTATATAGGCACTGAGTTGGTATATACTAAGTTCTTCTATTGAAAAAAGATATTATTGCCAGTAGTATTAATGGCCAATCAAGGCTATACATCTTCATTGACAATAACTAATCCATTAAAAGACACATCATTTCATGATGTTATGAAACTAATGCAATCTATATCAAATTTCAGTGATCACATGTAGTATACCACCTTGACTCTTACCTAACAGAAAAAAACATTATCTTTTAAGCAAGTTTCTAATACTTGTTAAATATAAAAATGCTGTTGCAAAAAGGGTAAAATTGGAATGTTTTCTTCCTTCAACCATTTCACCTAAATTAGGGGGGAAAAAAAAGAAAAAACAAGAAAGAACCATTAAAGTTCTCCAGAATTAATTAGAAATTCAAAGGTTCTAGAAGTTATTTAAAATGCAAATTAACAAAAATATTAATTTTAGAGGATAATTAAAAGAAAATATTCAGCCACAAAAGGTGTTCACAGTGTTTTCTGAGTTTTACAGTATGGAAGAATTTTTCAGGTACAAAAAAAAAAAAAAATCCAGTATCTCCCCATCCCCACTCAGCTCTAAATTTTTGTTTGCATTAAAGAATCTTGTATGAGTAAGGGACTTTAGAATTGTGTGATCTGAACCTTCGGCGGATTCCTGAGAGCAAATAATCCCCAGAGCAATTCCAGTGATAGCGGTAGGTACAGCTAGAAGCATGTGACATTTTCTTGCAACTGTCCACCAGGTGGCACTGCTACCCCGTGTGCAAACATTCTGAACCTGAATACAGAGGCTCAAAGGCAATCACAAAAATTTAGAATTTCCTCTAAAACTCAGGGTGAGTGCACTTCTACGCATCAGAATATTTCCTCAAGTTTTATACCAGAATCACCCTATAAGTTCATATCGAGGCAAGCTCAGGAAAGGGTTCTTTGGTATGGTGCTATAAAATCTGGCCAAATCCTAGTTAATTCCAGGATCTCTCAAGTGGTTCACGCTCTCCTGTTAAATTGTTCTGGGATGGCACTCTATTAGAAGATGAAAAATTATAATATAATTATAAGCCTTTAAGTTAACTTCAATTGTGCTTTGACTTCCTTATAAAGGCTGAATCTCTTGAGGGAAAGAAATGGAAAAGAAAAATAAATCAGTACAGTGGTTCAAGAAGAGAAAAATACTTCACAGAGTCAATTACCAGCAGGAGCAAAAGCATGTCACCCTGTCAACCTTGTGATAACACCTGGTAAGGGCTCACCAAAATGTACAGATAGTCCACAATTCCATACCTGAAACTCTTGGAACCAGTCTATTTCAGAAGTTTACTTTTCTAGTTTTGGAAATATAATATAAAGCACATGCCATAAATGAAGTAAAATCCCTAATTGGGGCTAGAGCAATATTCTGAAATTAAACACATTATTTCTGCAGCAAAATCAATGAGTATTCCTACTACAAGGGATAAAGAGGATAAGTGGCTTACATTAGTCCCATTAGCCTCTTCTATCCAGATGAGTCTTTCTCTAACTTAAGAAGAAAAAGACTTTCCATTTTCAGATATATTTTGGATTTAGAAATTGAGATAAAGGATTGTGGATTTATGCCATTTCCTTACTATATTTAGGAATTATCTAGAAACGGGCCTAGTACCAATGGACCTAGAGGAACTACAAAAGATCTGTAAACCAAAAGAATGAATTTCTCTTAAGACGATTAGTATGACAGTCATATCATGCTGTCAAGATATGGATAAGCAAAATGAACTAGGAAAAAATCTCAAAATGTGTCGAGTTAAGCTTTGCCAAAAAGAGAGAGAAACCACATTTCTGCATCTTGACTTGAAGTTCCTGAAAATATGAGACATCTATAGAGAATGACCTCCACATTCTGTAAATCAGAGAACCAGAGAGCCTTGACTCTAGTGAATAAGTCAGACAAAGTCTGGTTTATCTATTTCCCTTAATCCACAAGACCTGTATCCTTTCAATTTGGATTCCATCTTCACCAACAAAGAATAAGTATGGGCCACTGGGACTACTACCCTCTAGGAGCTACTCTGATGACCTCCCAGTTAAGCAGAGAAAATACAGGTTTTCCAGGTGACAAAAAACCTTTACAAACCCAAGCAGAGATTCTGTTCCTACCCATTTCTTTCTTTCAAACTATTAATTACTCTTAGCAAAAGATACTATAACCACATGAGATCAATGTATTTACTTAGACCCAGGTTCCCAACTGATAGTCTTTTAATTTAACTCCCAGAGCCTTCCAACCTGAGCCCTGAATTTAATCGAAAATGTTCAGGTGTCTTCACCTTGGATCTCTGCTCTTTACTTTCTTTCTCCTGTGCCACCAATTAAAAACTTACTTAATCCAACATCACCCTCTTCTTGGTCATTTGGAGCTTGGTGCTGGCAAAGACGGCGAAGCAGGAGACCAATGTGACTCAGCAGGATAAAAGGTGGGGGCAACCAAGGCTTTTCATGGTAGGTCATGATGTAACGATAGCGATTATATTTCCACAGGTTATTTGAAATGGATTTCAGATCTATGTAAACGTTACTGTAAGTAGCAGTAAAAGAGGGACAGTGTTTTAATACGGAATCCTGAAACATAATAGTTAGATTACTACTTTATTTTCCAGCTTATTATTGGTTCACCTGATGTGACCAGTAGTTAGCCAATAAAAATAATATCATCACATTTATGATTCTTCTTCCCCAAACAACCCACATTAATCACCCTCTACAATAAAATATGCTAATCAGAAAATGCAAAAGGTAGAAATTACAATCAGAGAGAAGAAAATGCTAACATTTTAAATACAATGAACAGAAACTGTCCTCTGAAAGTAACATTATTCTTGATTCACTATCTTTTTTCACATAAGATCTTTTCAGTCCATAAGTCATCCTTAATGATAAACGGTTTTAATGTTCTGCTATATTATCAATCTTATGAAGAGATTCTCCTAATTATCAAATGTGAGAACTGCTAGAATAACCCTAGCTAAAACATTCAAATGGAAAAAAAAGACGAGGCAGGCAATAAAAATCAATTTATCCTACAATAAACCAATAAGCAGAACTTTGATTTAGAAGCTAGATCAATTATTTACATTAACTTTATAATAAAAGTAACTTCATATTGGTTGGCTACTTTGGATTTTTTTTCCCCTTTATTATGTCAATTACAATATACAAATAGTGCAGAAAAATATGTTGATGCTATAGAGCTTGTGATGAAGTTGTCATGAGTGGTATCCATTCTCAAGCAATATGTCATCCTTAACTATATAACTTTAAGTCTATAATATGATATGGGTGGGGAGGACACAATGAAATATCTATCTTAATATTTTGCTTAGGCTAATATAGAATTTATTTCTCCAAGAAATATGGCAGAGAAGCACTTAAGAAGGGCAGACAAATTTAACAAATAGAAATGCAAGTAACCCTAAACTGCAGGAATGGTAAAGAGAAGAAACTCAAACTATCCCGGAGAAAAACAGCTTAGGATTGAAGAATGGGGAGGGACTTCCCTGCATCCTGTAGTTACGACTCCATGCTGCCACTGCACAGGGTGCTGGTCCTGGAACTAAGATCCCACATGACACTTAGTGAGATTTTAAAAAAGAGAGGAAAAAGGTAAGGGGAAGTTTCAGATTACATAAGATAGATGAAGGAAGCACTGACAACCGGATTTAACGGCAATTCTTAAACTGCAGTCACTGAGCCGGCAGCACTAGCATCACTTGAGAACCTGTCAGAAATACAAATTCTTGGGCCCTACCTCAGAATGGGGCTTCCCTGGTGGCTCAGACAGTAAAGAATCTGCCTGCAAAGCAGGAGACCTGGGTTCGATCCCTGGGTTGGGAAGATCCCCTGGAGGAGGGAGCAGCTTCCTACTTCAGTACCCTTGCCTGGAGAATTCCAGGAACAGAGGAGCCTGGCAGGCTACAGTCTGTGGGCTTGCAAAGAGCTGGACACGATTGAGTGACTTTCACTTACTCACTCACCCCAGAATGACCAAATTAGCTATCCCTGTCTCGGCAAGTCCTCCAAGTAGTTCTCTTGCACAATCAAGTTTGAGGATGGTCCAAGTTCCATGCTACCCCCAGTCCAAGTGTGACTACAGCATGTCTACCAGCAGGTGGCGATCTTCACAGTGTTTGTCAGGCTCTTCGTAACTATTACAGAGTCTGGAAAGGGGCTTTTGGATAAGTAGTCAGATCTGGGGTTGCTCAACTTGGATGAAAATCCTAAAGGAAATCAACCCTTAATGTTCACTGGAAGGACTGATACTGAAGTTGAAGCTCCATTACTTCGGCCACCTGATGCAGAGAGCCGACTCACTGGAAAAGAGCCTAATAACTGGGAAAGATCAAGATGGAAGACAGGAGGAGAAGGGGGCAACAGTGAGATGGTTGGATGGCATCATAGACTCAATGGACACGAGTTTGAGCAAACTCCAGGAGATAGTGAAGGACAGGGAAGGACATGGACTGGCATGCTGCAGTCCATGCTGTTGCAAAGAGTGGGACACAACTTAGCAACTGAACAAGAAGCAGCTTGTATGGTTCTCGGTGTGTTCATCGCAGTGACGAGATTGGCCTGTGGGAGGATTTTTCAACCTCTCTTTTGACACCTGCTATTTTTGAGAAACAAAAATCTCATACCCACTGATCTTATTTGAAATGTCAGAATAAAAGCTATAATAATTAAACACCAGCAAATGTTGCAAGTTCATAATATGGTGAGACTAAAGAGAGATGACAGTTATCATATAATCTTGTAATAATTAATAAGATTTCCCTGATATATGTGCAACAACAGTCGCTTTTTGCCTGTGTTTTTATTTATTTTATCTGCTTTCAGCCATATCTCCTCTACTTTCTTTACTTAGCTTCTATGCATTGATTTCCCTTTCTCTCTTCAGTACGATAATAAATAAAATACCTCATACAGTGGCTGGCATAAAGGAGGCATTCAGAAAAAACTAGTTCCTTCCCATCATGTCACTTGATTTCCTTCATCAATTAAACTCTTTTCAATGCTTGGGATAAATTCATAGGCAAAAAAGGAAAAAAGAAAACCCAAAAGCAAAAAAACAAACTTGTTCTTGTGAAGCCTGTATTCCAGAATGAGATAAATGGGGGAAAAATAATATACAAATAAATTATAAAATATATTTGGATATATAAGTGAGTAGGATAAAGAAAGAAGAGTAAGGGGGACCAGGCACACCAAGGAGATGATGGAAGGAAAGGGCAACTGCACTTTTAAATAACATCCTTAGGTTTGTTAAGTGTCATTAGGGCTACAGTGTTGAGAAAAGAATATAGGGGCCAAAGTCAGAAGCAGAGAAATGATTAGGAGGCTTTGTGGTGGTAGCAGTGAGGTAGTGACAGGTGGTTGGACGAGGATCTATTTGAAGGTGGAGTCAAAGGTATTT
Organism: Bos taurus; assembly: GCF_002263795.3. Lineage (NCBI taxonomy): Eukaryota > Metazoa > Chordata > Mammalia > Artiodactyla > Bovidae > Bos > Bos taurus. Next base: position 50,879,241 of record NC_037335.1, read on the forward strand.
CTGACAATCTAAACCTAGAAATATGAGAGGCAATAAGAAGGCCAAGGTTTTTAGCCTGAACAACAAAGAAAAAAAGATGAAGCTTTGGCAGAAATGTGTGCTCTTCTTTAAAGATGTGGGAATAACTATAAAAAGAATAAGTGTATATTGGGAAAGAGGGGAAATCAAGAGTTTGGACATTTAAAAGCTCAGAAATCTATTATACGTCTGACTGGCAACGGAACAGGGCAGCTGGACCTATAGAACTGGAGTTCAGGAAAGAGATGTAGGCTGAAGATACACATTGGACTTTGTCCAGATATAGAACATATATGCAGGAAACTGAAACAGATCACCAAACAAAGCATAAGCAAAAGGCCTGGGCCCAGGGACAAATCCCAGTGTCAAAAGCTTGGAGAGAAGATGATGAACCAGGAAAAGAAGATGGAGAAGTGAAGTGATATTGAAGAAAACAGAGAATGAAATATAATGAGAGCTGATGAAGGGAAGTTATCAAGGACTCTCTAGTCAACTTTCAACTCATCAATTGCTCTTCTCCATGATTCCAAATTACTGCTTAATTACAGTGTATGATCTCTTTTAATTCTGTTTTTATTTCAGTCTATTGCTTTTTCTCTTCTCACACTCCGCTACCTTCCTACCAGTAGTCCCATGCCCATATTTTTAAAACCATAAAACCACAGAAATAAAGCATGATATGCATTAAAACAAAGGTTACATGTGACTCTTTCAAAATACTTCACCCATTTGACTGATACAAAATAACCATATTTGATTAAAATAACCTACTTAAAGAAAGCAATCAACAGGTTCACCATGATGATATATTGCACGAAGAGGTAGACAGCTTGCAGGAATGGAGTAAGAAAAGAACCAGGAGGGCAGGACGGCTGGCTTGAACAAACTGCAAAGAAAGAATTTAAAAGAATGAGAGACAAGGTGAATCACAGTCCTATGACCATGGACAAATATTTAGCACACTGATTTAGCAGAATACCACAAACTCTTGACATTTTTAAGATTCAGATAGTTGTTTTCCAGAGTTCTTTACAACTCTGAGTGTCTACAAGGGTTTGATTTCCACAGTGTTGGAATACTCTACATACCATCTATCTCTGAAGCATAGACTTCTCCATATATCATCCAGTATGGCTCAAATACAATATCTCGGGCAAGGGTCCAGGATGGGGGCTCCTTTGGTGAAAGGATGGCTTTGCGTGCCACTCCAAAGCTCAGGAGGACGATGGCCATGATGATCACAATGTAGAACATGTTTGCTGTCTACAAAAAAGCAAGGCACAGAAACAAACTCACAGACTTAGAAAATGAACTTATGGTTGCCAGCGGGAAGAGACAGTTAGGGAGTTTGGGATGGTCATGTACACACTGTTATATTTAAAATGGATAACCAACAAAGACCTGCTGCATAGCCCATGGAACTCTGCTCAATGTAATGTGGCAGCCTGGCTGGGAGTGGGGTTTGGGAGAGAATGGATACATGTATATGTATTGCTGAATCATTCTGCTCTCCACCTGAAACTATCACAACATTGTTAATTGGCTCAGTTCAGTTCAGTCAGTTCAGTCGCTCAGTCATGTCCGACTCTTTGCGACCCCATGAATCGCAGCACGCCAGGCCTCCCTGTCCATCACCAACTCCTGGAGTTCACTCAAACTCACATCCAGTGAGTCCGTGGTGCCATCCAGCCATCTCATCCTCTGTCATCCCCTTTTCCTCCTGCTCCCAATCCCTCCCAGCATCAGAGGCTTTTCCAATGAGTCAACTCTTTGCATGAGGTGGCCAAAGTACTGGAGTTTCAGCTTTAGCATCATTCCTTCCAAAGAACATCCAGGACTGATCTCCTGTAGAATGGACTGGTTGGAACTCCTTGAGTCCATGGGACTCTCAAGAGTCTTCTCCAACACCACAGTTCAAAAGCATCAATTCTTCGGCGCTCAGCTTTCTTCACAGTCCAATTCTCACATCCATACATGGCTACTGGAAAAACCATAGCCTTGACTAGACGGACCTTTGTTGGCAAAGTAATGTCTCTGCTTTTGAATATGCTATCTAGGTTGGTCATAACTTTCCTTCCAAGGAGTAAGCGTCTTTTAATTTCATGGCTGCAATCACCATCTGCAGTGATTTTGGAGCCCAGAAAAATAAAATCTGGCACTTGGGGCCAGATGCCATGATCTTCGTTTTCTGAATGTTGAGCTTTAAGCCAACTTTTTCACTCTCCTCTTTCACTTTCATCAAGAGGCTTTTTAGTTCCTCTTCACTTTCTGCCATAAGGGTGGTGTCATCTGCATATCTGAGGTTATTGATATTTCTCCCGGCAATCTTGATTCCAGCTTGTGCTTCTTCCAGTCCAGCATTTCTCATGATGTACTCTGCATATAAGTTAAATAAGCAGGGTGACAATATAAAACCTTGACGTACTCCTTTTCCTATTTGGAACCAGTCTGTTGTTCCATGTCCAGTTCTAACTGTTGCTTCCTGACCTGTATACAGGTTTCTCAAGAGGCAGGTCAGGTGGTCTGGTATTCCCATCTCTTTCAGAATTTTCCACAGTTGATTGTGATGCACACAGTCAAAGGCTTTGGCATAGTCAATAAAGCAGAAATAGATGTTTTTCTGGAACTCTCTTGCTTTTTCCATGATCCAGCGGATGTTGGCAATTTGATCTCTGGTTCCTCTGCCTTTTCTAAAACCAGCTTGAACATCTGGAAGTTCATGGTTCACGTATTGCTGAAGCCTGGCTTGGAGAATTTTGAGCATAATTGGCTATACCCCAACAAAAGTGAAAATGTTAGTCACTCAGTCGTGTCTGACTCTTTGTGACTTCAGGGACTGTAACCCACCAGGCTCCTCTGTCCATGGAAATCTCCAGGCAAGAATATTGGAGTGGGTAGCAATGCCCTTTTCCAGGGGATCTTTCCAACCCAGGGATTGAATCAAGGTCCCCCACATTGCAGACAGATTCTTTACCATCTGAGCCCCAGTATAAAATAAAAAGTTAAAAAAAAAAATATGGCACAGCCAGAATTTTAGCATAGATTAGAAATTCAAAACAAATAAAATACCTGGAGTCATCATAATTATCGGAGAAGGCAATGGCACCCCACTCCAGTACTCTTGCCTGGAAAATCCCATGGATGCAGGAGCCTAGTAGGCTGCAGTCCATGGGGTCGCTAAGAGTCAGACACGACTGAGCAACTTCACTTTCACTTTTCACTTTCATGCACTGGAGAAGGAAGTGGCAACCCACTCCAGTGTTCTTGCCTGAAGAATCCCAGGGACGGGGGGGCCTGCCAATAATAAGACTGTCTAGTCATTGACCAAAATACCTAGTCCATGAACAACTGGATTTCCTTTGTCTAAAACATCTTGTTTTCTCTGCAAAATATGTGTTTCAGGTAGCCTATAGAATAATTTAAATGTACTAACAGTAGAGAATCTATGCTTTTTTAAGAAGTGATGAAATATGAATAGCCTTTGATTGGATAGTATCTAACTTTTCATCAGAGATTATGAAAAGAAAAAAATTAGGGTAATTCAAATTAGTAAAATGGCTCCTTATTCCCAGGATTATCTTCAGCAGTATTTAGAGTCTCAGAAAATTGATTAGGCCAAGAATCTGCTGAATAATTCCAGGCTACTTAGGAAACTGAAGAATTTAAGGGGGGAAAAAAAAAAAGATGTAAAAGCAACTATAAAATGACGTTTGTTAAATCCAGTGGTTCATTAACTCTCAGTTAGTCTTTGCAGTAAAAGTAAGCCTGATTCAACCCTCCTACAATGTTGGTGGGAACACAAATTGGTACAGCCACTATGGAGAATAGGATGGAGGTTTTTTAAAAAACTAAAAATGGAGCTTCAGTATGACCCTGCAATCACACTCCTGAGCATGTATCTGGAGAAAAACATGATCTGAAAGGATACATGCAACCCAATTGTTCATTGCAGCACAGTTTACAATTGCCAAGGCATGGAAGCAACCTTGGGGGTTCCCAGGTGGCTCAGTGGTAAAGAATCTGCCTGCCAAGCAGGAGACATGGGTTCAATCCCTGGGTTGGGAAGATCCCCTGGAGAAGGAAAGGGCGACCCACTCCAGTATTCATGCCTGCAGAATGCCATGGACAGAGGAGCCTGGAGGTCACAAACAGCTGGACATGACTTAATGACTAAAGAGCAACAGCAACAGCAACAAGAAGCGACATAAACGTCCAGTGACAAGAATGGCAGAAGATGTGGTGCATCTGAACAGTGGAGTATTACTCAGCCACTAAAGAGAACGAAACAATGCCATTTACAGCAACATGGATAGACCTAGAAGCTGTCACACTGAGTGAAGTCGGTCAGACAGAGAAGGAGAAAGATCATCCGCCAGCCCTTATACGTGGAATCCAAAAAGAAATCATACAAATGAACTTACCACAAAACAGAAAGAGACTCACAGACTTATGGTTGAATGAACTTATGGTTACCAGGGGGAAGGATGGCGGGGAGAGATAGTTATAGAGTTTGGGATGGACATGTACACACCGCTATATTTTAAATGGATAACCAACAAGGACCTATCATATACCACAGGGGAATTCTGCTCAACGTTATGGGGCAGCCTGAATAGGAGGTAGTTTGGGAGAAACGGATATATGTATATGCATGGCTGAATCCTTTCACTGTTCACCTGAAACTATGACAACATTGTTTGTCAGTCAGCTATACCCCAGTACAAAATAAAAAGTTTAAAAAACAAAGTAAGCCTGCTTGTTTTAATGCACAATGGAGAACTGCTTGAGAACACATATAATATATACATGTACCAAACACACGTACTATAACTTTTAAAGGCTCTTTCAAATAATTCATTTCCATTACTAAATGTATTAATACATCACATCAATCTACTTGTTCACTGTGGCAGAAACTTACACCATGAATTTCCTATTAGCTTCCCTTCCATGAGGCAGGAGCCACATGACCTATTCTGGCCAACGGGCTGTGGAATAATAGTGATTTGACTCACTTCCTCCTCAGAGCAGTTAAAAGCTGCTCCATCCCTTTAAAAGCATGCTCCTCCATGGAATTTTTTCCATCCCTCTGATTCCCTGTCATAGGAAACCTGAGAAGCCACATAATGACATGGGTATGCCCCAAGGAGGAAGGATTTGTGATCCCTCAGTCACTGGATAAGGGCCAGGCTCCATGAGCACCCATCGGTCTTTGCATTAGGAAGAAATAAACTTGTACTGAGTCACTGGGATACATTGGTTACCTCAACATAGATTTCCAAGTTAATACCAATGTCACCAAGAACAGAGAAAATATTACTGGTCTAAAAAAAAAGTATAAAGTAACCAAAATCATCTTTGGTATCCTGGAGGTTCTCCCTTTACTGTCCTCTTCCTCTATCTCAACATAACTCTTTCTTCTCAAGAGCTTGCCCCTTCTCTGTGAGTATTCTAGAAGAAAAAGCAAAGATCTTGAGGTGCTGTCCTTCTTAACTCCTGTGCAAAGTCAGCTGGACAGGGCTTATACAATTGCACAGTGAGCTCAGACGGCAGACAGAGCCAGGTGGTCCAGATTTGAATCCTGACTCCCCAGCTTACTCCTTTGGGAAATTTACGTAAACTCCATTTCCCTGAATGTAAAATGTGGATTATAGTACCCATCTATTAAAATTGTTTTTAAGATTAAATGAGTTAATATATATAAAGTACTTAGAACAGAGTGTGGCCCATACTAATCACTATTTAAGAGTTGGCTAGGGGTGGAGAGACAAGACAAATCAGCATTTCAGCTTACTGTGCTCAGAGACAAATACGACTCAATACCCCATCATCTGGCCCTAACCAAAAAGGTAAGGTGAGTATCACAGTCAACTATCTAATATGCTATCCAAGGACATTGGTTAAATATGAATTTAAGTTATACAATAAGTGGTGATGAAGTGTGTACTTCTTTAAATAATTTTAAAAGTTAAAATACTATTGAATATGAACCATGAAATCAGGTAGAACTGTTAAAATAACACCAGGTTATACAGCAGACAGTACTCACCATTTTTGCAATCATGGTCACATAGGGACCTGCATGTTGATTCACAGCAAAGAAGTCCAGGAGCCGTGAGAACCAGAATATGATGTTGATGCAGTATATCAGTCTTCCCGCCGTGTAGAAAGGTGGGGCACCCCACCGAAAGCCAAATCCCACCAAAAACAGGCCAATAGCCACAGTTTCCATTAAGTTCCAGTACTCGCTAATCCACACCTTCACCTTTTGAGTAAACTTCCCAGGTTCTGAAACACAGACCTAAAACATGACAGAAAGAAAGAAACAAAGAATGTGTTATAACTCAAGAGTCTCATCGATATGATCTTCAATACTTCAACTGTTCATTTACAGAGGAATTGAATCCTGCCAAACCTTAGATCTTAAGGCAGCTTTGGAGATGTAAGTTATCCTTGGGGAATGAATTATTTAAACAATTCTATAAATACAGCTTAATGTGACTGTTAATGCTGGTCAACTATTTAAAAACCCAACTAGAAATTTAAAAAAGGAAGGAAGAAAGAAAAGTTTTTTCTAGATTTGATCAATCCTAAACTAACACAGGGAAACGCTGAGACAATTTTAAAACTCGACGTTGCAATGGACTATAGCTGCAATGCCATTTCATGATGAATAGCCTAGTGCAAAGAAAGGAAAGAATCCTATAATCTGATCCCACTATTGCTGTTAGTGAACAGTTAGCAAATTGAACGTGACATTAGAACTCACTATTACAAGAAATTACCCCTGCAACAGAATGTCAGACAAATTGAAATGTCAGACAGTAAACCCATTTTTCCTGAGGCATTAAAAAGAATGGTAGAATTTTGATAACATTTTTCTGCTGAATTATTTTCTACTGTCTATAAACTCCACAATAGTAACTAGCAGGCAACATAAATATATTACTAAGACTATATCTACATAATATACAGTATTGGTCATAAGAGCTCTAGGACAAACTCAATATATGTAAATGCACAAAGGTAGAGCTACATATACAGTGATTCTAAAATAGTCTAAGTTATACTATATGTGATTACATTACAACTGCATGGGAATATTCATTCCTTTTTTTTTTAAGTGACTCACTATAAATTAAAAATAAAGTTTGCTTTGTTTTGTTTCTTGGACTACTTGCCCCAGAGGAATGTTTAGTAGGAACTTTCGAAGGCTATACATGAATTCTTTACCATTGTACAACTTTAGCCACTATGTGACATGAAATCAATAATATGTAAGTAATGTTAGACTATATGAAAATCAATCTTATTTAAAAAAAAAACACTCTGGGGATGGGAAATCTAACAGTCGGAGGGTCTAATAACAACTAGACACTATCACTCTGTGACTGATAAACACACTAAGATGTCCTCAAAAATAACTGCTTTCAAAGAGCGGCAATCAAGAGAAATTATTTGGCAACAAGAAAAGGTTGAGATCAGAAATTTCCCCCAATTACCCTCCTGCAGCATGCCAAGTCAGGATCACTGTCCACCCCACCTCAACCTTTGACCTCTCCCTTTGCACCACCCCATCCCAGAACACCTCTAGCAGAGATGTACGGAAGACAAAGGGAGAAAGGGTAACTCACCTCCCTGACTTTCTCAATGGCATTGGTGAAGATGTAGATAATAACAAGCCACTCTTGCACGCTGGGCTGGGGCTGCATCTCCACCAACACGGTGTAAGTGAACAGCATAAGGAATGCCAAGTACACCATCTGTGAGGGGGACACACATTTCTTGGTCATGAGTGAGAGTCATAGTGGAGGATACCAAGCAGACATGGACCCAACTCAACAGAAATCACGTGGACTTCAACATGATAGCAGGGAAACATAACTGGGACCACCTGGTGCTCAGTTGTGTCCAGCTCTTTGCAACCCCATATACTACATGATCCATGGAGTTCTCCAGGCCAGAATACTGGAGTGGGTAGCCTTTCCCTTCTCCAGGGGATCTTCCCAACCCAGGGATCGAACCCGGGTCTCCCGCATTACAGGTGGATTCTTTACCAGCTGAGCCACAAGGGAAGCCCAATATCAAGGAAGGCATAAGAATCCACAGTTCTCTGTTCTATGATTCTATGGAAGGAAAGAAGAGCACTATTCTCTAATGCATCAAAGTGGGCACTGTCTCATCTTGTTGGCTCCTGATCAGAATTTTCAGAACCCTGCACATTCTGGCATGGACACAGTCAGGCTAACAACAAGGCAAGGGGGAATCACACACCTTCTCCTCCATTTAAACAGAAAACATGTGTCCTAAGGATGCCAAAGTAGCAGTATTGGTAGGAGACTGTTTCAAATATAATAAGTTGTGATGTTTATTACTGCTGAGAATTTTATTTTATGCTGATTAAAATATCCTGGTTGATAGAAAAGTATGATTGTGAATCTTTATAATTAAAGACTGTTGACATTTTTATCTATAGCACTTAAGCACTCAGCCTAACACATGATAGACAATCAAGAAATGTATGTTTAAGCGGTATGTATATTAAACCTAGATTTCCAGTCTCTTCCAAGAATTAAGGCACAGTAAACACATACACTGGAGAAGGCAATGGCACCCACTCCAGTACTCCTGCCTGGAAAATCCCACGGACGGAGGAGCCTGTTAGGCTGCAGTCCATGAGGTCGCTACGAGTCGGACACGACTGAGCGACTTCACTTTCACTTTTCACTTTCATGCGTTGGAGAGGAAATGGCACCCCACTCCAGTACTCTTGCCTGGAAAATCCCATGGACGGAGGAGCCTGGTGGGCTGCAGTCCATGGGGTCGCTAAGAGTCGGACACGACTGAACGACTTCACTTTCACTTTTCACTTTCATGCATTGGAGAAGCAAATGGCAACCCACTCCAGTGTTCTTGCCTGGAGAATCCCAGGGACGGGGGAGCCTGGTGGGCTGCCGTCTATGGGGTCGCACAGAATGGGACACGACTGATGCAACTTAGCAGCAGCAGCAGCAGCAAACACATACACATAGATGTATGGTGATTAACAGCTTTGTGATCTTATCTAACATTCTTATGTCTTACAATTTCCAGAAGTAGAATAACTACACACATTTAAAAATGTGACACATATTACTAAGTTGCCAGCCAGAAAGGCTTTACCAATTTCTCAATCACCAACAAGGCATGAGACAATGCAGCCCTTCAAATATCTTCAGAGACCATACACAGTACTAGCTGATAAACACATATTACAAATCCCAGATCAAAGGGGGAAAAGTGCCTCTGTGTGTGTTCATTCTCATGAGAATCATATTATTTTAAACTGAATCCTTATTTATCAAATCTTTTTGAGCTCTACCTAAGTTTGATAAGTCTGCTAAGCTTAGTGCTGCATAGAGAATGGCTGAAATCACTTTTGACTATACCAAGTTGGCATTTACAATAGGTGGTATTTCAGGCAGGCATAATGGCTATTAGCATTGCCTATGAGTTCAGAAACTTAATAGAGAAGCATATAAGAAAGTTAAGTAAATTCCATACTTCTCTAGATCTGTATTTCATAGTTTTAATATGTTTGATGATCCCGTAGGGACACAATTTAAATAAACTTGTACTGTCAAGCAGACGTTTTTTACATCGTTATCACTGGTTCCATGGTGGCCAGACACCAAAACACTGTAGATATTGGTGGTATTACTTCTGACTCTTTTTTTTCTTTCCAAGTTTTAAAAAGATATCCAAAAATGTTTACATTTTTGCTTTTTCATCATACCATTTACAACAAGACACTGCTTTAATAAAGCACACATACCATAACCTAGCAATGTAAGGGCCATGAGTAAAATGCCAGTGCTCACAGCTAATACAGTTCATTGTGGTGCGTAGATATGGTTGGCTAGTTTGTTTATTTCCATCATCATTATTGTCCATTTGCTTAGGTTGTTCCTGTCTCTAAGAGTTCATAAGCTGGAATTTTCTAAGGAAAAAACACTTGAATACTCTACCCAGTGATGTGACAATGGTTGGGCTTCCCTGGTTGCTCAGCGTCGTAAATTATCCACCTGCAATGCAGGAGACCTGGGTTCGATCCCTGGGTTGGTTAAATTCTCTTAATGCTACTATCAGAGTCTCTAGGATTTTGTTGCATATTCACAAAAATGGTAAAACCTGAATCATCTAAATGAAATTTTCTTTTTGAAAACATAAAAGTTATTTGGACCTATGTACTTATTCAATATGTATATGAAACAAGTGTGTATTTGGGCAAGGAATATTTTGAAATATAACGCATTTATATAAATATCCTCTTATAATGACTTCAAATGTTTTAGAAATATACAACCTTGACTATAAGCAATTTAACTATAGATAAGCATTAGAATCCCAAAGAAAGGCAATGCCAAAGAATGCTCAAACTACTGCACGATTGCACTCATCTCACACACTAGTAAAGTAATGCTCAAAATTCTCCAAACCAGGCTTCAGCAATATGTGAACTGTATACTTCCAGATGTTCAAGCTGGTTTTAGAAAAGGCAGAGGAACAAGAGATCAAATTGCCAACATCCGCTGGATCGTCGAAAAAGCAAAACAGTTCCAGAAAAACATCTATTTCTGCTTTATTGACTATGCCAAAGCCTTTGACTGTGTGCATCACAATCAACTGTGGAAAATTCTGAAAGAGATGGGAATACCAGACCACCTGACCTGCCTCTTGAGAAGTCTGTATGCAGGTCAGGAAGCAACAGTTAGAACTGGACATGGAACAACAGACTGGTTCCAAATAGGAAAAGGAGTACGTCAAGGCTGTATATTGTCACCCTGCTTATTTAACTTATATGCAGAGTATATCATGAGAAATGCTGGACTGGAGGAAGCACAAGCTGGAATCAAGATTGTCGGGAGGAATATCAATAACCTCAGATATGCAGATGACAACACCCTTATGAGAGAAGGTGAAGAAGAACTAAAGAGCCTCTTGATGAAAGTGAAAGAGAAGAGTGAAAAAGTTGGCTTAAAGCTCAACATTCAGAAAACTAAGATCATGGCATCTGGTCCTATCACTTCATGGCAAATAGATGGGGGAAATAGCGGAAACAGTGGCCACCTTTATTTGTTGGGGCTGCAAAATCACTGCAGATGGTGACTGCAGCCATGAAATTAAAAGACGCTTACTCCTTGGAAGGAAAGTTATGACCAACCTAGATAGCATATTCAAAAGCAGAGACATTACTTTGTCAACAAAGGTCCCTCTAGTTACGGCTATGGTTTTTCCTGTGGCCGTGTATGGATGTGAGAGTTGGACTGTAAAGAAAGCTGAGCGCCGAAGAATTGATGCTTTTGAACTGTGGTGTTGGAGAAGACTCTTGAGAGTCCCTTGGACTGCAAGGAGTTCCAACCAGTCCATCTTAAAGGAAATCAGTCCTGGGTTTTCATTGGTAGGACTGATTTTGAAGCTGAAACTCCAATACTTTGGCCCACCTGATGCAAAGAGCTGACTCATTGGAAAAGACTCTGATGCTGGGAAAGATTGAGGGCAGGAGGAGAAGGGGATGACAGAGGATGAGATGGCTGGATGGCATCACTGACTCAATGGACACAGGTTTGGGTGGACTCTGGGAGTTGGTGATGGACAGGGAGGCCTGGCATGCTGCAGTTCATGGGCTCACAAAGAGTTGGACATGACTGAGCAACTGAACTGAAGTGAAGCATTAGAAAAATAAATATTATCAAATAAATGTAAAAACCACTGAATACATTTAGTGTATAGTTACTGCTTTTGCCATCTCTCCATCCATGACATATGTAGTATTTGATACAATTTTTCTAAAATTTGTCTTGTTCTCCATATATTATAAGTATTTGCTACTGAAGACAACAACAACAAAAACTTGCATTTTTAGTCTGTATTACACAACATTCCTACAAAGAAAAAAAATCAATTCAACTACTGACATTTTTGCCCAAGATGGGAAATTAATCCACCCCCATCCCTTAATACTACAACCACTATTTTCATTTTATTGTTCCACAAAGTTTCAAATGCTTAGTTCCAGCTGTGCTAACTGTAAACACTCAGAAGAAGAAAAAAACTCTTGTGCTTTTGCTCCCAAAAGTAGGAAAGACCTGCCCTCACCTTTTCTCACCTCCCTCCAATCTTCTTTCCTGTCTCCTTTGCCAGGCCTCCCACTCTTTCTAAACTATATTTTTATTACAAGCTGGTAAATCAGGCATATCACTATCAACATTATCATTAAAAATTAACCATCCTGGTATATTTCTCCATCTATTAGTGTCCTCTTTGATTTCTTTCACCAGTGTTTTATAGTTTTCTATATATAGGTCTTTAGTTTCTTTAGGTAGATATATTCCTAAGTATTTTATTCTTTCCGTTGCAATGGTGAATGGAATTGTTTCCTTAATTTCTCTTTCTGTGTTCATGGATTGGAAGAATCAATATAGTGAAAATGAGTATACTACCCAAAGCAATTTATAGATTCAATGCAATCCCTATCAAGCTACCAACAGTATTCTTCACAGAGCTAGAACAAATAATTTCACAATTTGTATGGAAATACAAAAAACCTCGAATAGCCAAAGCGACCTTGAGAAAGAAGAATGGAACTGGAGGAATCAACCTACCTGACTTCAGGCTCTACTACAAAGCCACAGTTATCAAGACAGTATGGTACTGGCACAAAGACAGAAATATTGATCAATGGAATAAAATAGAAAGCCCAGAGATAAATCCACGCACATATGGACACCTTATCTTCGACAAAGGAGGCAAGAATATACAATGGATTAAAGACAATCTCTTTAACAAGTGGTGCTGGGAAATCTGGTCAACCACTTGTAAAAGAATGAAACTGGACCACTTTCTAACACCATACACAAAAATAAACTCAAAATGGATTAAAGATCTCAACGTAAGACCAGAAACTATAAAACTCCTAGAGGAGAACATAAGTAAAACACTCTCCGACATACATCACAGCAGGATCCTCTATGACCCACCTCCCAGAATATTGGAAATAAAAGCAAAAATAAACAAATGGGACCTAATTAACCTTAAAAGCTTCTGCACATCAAAGGAAACTATTAGCAAGGTGAAAAGACAGCCTTCAGAATGGGAGAAAATAATAGCAAATGAAGCAACCGACAAACAACTAATCTCAAAAATATACAAGCAACTCCTACAGCTCAACTCCAGAAAAATAAACGACCCAATCAAAAAATGGGCCAAAGAACTAAATAGACATTTCTCCAAAAAAGACATACAGATGGCTAACAAACACATGAAAAGATGCTCAACATCACTCATTATCAGAGAAATGCAAATCAAAACCACTATGAGGTACCATTTCACACCAGTCAGAATGGCTGCTATCCAAAAGTCTACAAGCAATAAATGCTGGAGAGGGTGTGGAGAAAAGGGAACCCTCTTACACTGTTGGTGGGAATGCAAACTAGTACAGCCACTATGGAGAACAGTGTGGAGATTCCTTAAAAAACTGGAAATAGAACTGCCTTATGATCCAGCAACCCCACTGCTGGGCATACACACTGAGGAAACCAGAAGGGAAAGAGACACGTGTACCCCAATGTTCATCGCAGCACTGTTTATAATAGCCAAGACATGGAAGCAACCTAGATGTCCATCAGCAGATGAATGGATAAGAAAGCTGTGGTACATATACACAATGGAGTATTACTCAGCCATTAAAAAGAATACATTTGAATCAGTTCTAATGAGGTGGATGAAACTGGAGCCTATTATACAGAGTGAAGTAAGCCAGAAGGAAAAACATAAATACAGTATACTAACGCATATATATGGAATTTAGAAAGATGGTAACAATAACCCGGTGTACGAGACAGCAAAAGAGACACTGATGTATAGAACAGTCTTATGGACTCGGTGGGAGAGGGAGAGGGTGGGAAGATTTGGGAAAATGGCAATGAAACATGTAAAATATCATGTAGGAAACGAGTTGCCAGTCCAGGTTCGATGCACGATGCTGGATGCTTGGGGCTGGTGCACTGGGACGGCCCAGAGGGATGGTATGGGGAGGGAGGAGGGAGGAGGGTTCGGGATGGGGAACACATGTATACCTGTGGTGGATTCATTTTGATATTTGGCAAAACTAATACAATTATGTAAAGTTTAAAAATAAAATAAAATTGGAAGAATAAAAAAAAAAAAAAAAAAAAAATTAACCATCCTGAATACTATATACAATTTTTTAAATGAGACCAACCGTATAAAACCAAAACTTGACAATTGGAGCATTGTAGAACTCATAGACTTTCCTGGTCCAAGGAAGGGTTTGGAGCCCACTCTTTAAATCAAAGTGCTGGCTTTCATCTGTTTTCTCATCAGGTCCCCTTTCCAAGTCACAGTCTTTCTGTAAAATAAACAAATAATTATTTATTGTCAGAGCCTTAACTAAATTGCTAACATTTTTAAATATCTAAAATATTATATATTTCATAAATATATAAATATAATAAATAAATGAGAAATTAATTGGGCATCCACCTTCCAAATTATAATCTTAGTCTTGAACAGAAGAAAAACTACATGTATTGTATCGATCTTTGACAGGGTAAAGAGAACAGCGCATTTCTGAAAAGCAAGTTGAGTCTGCCGTAATCAAATTTAGTCAAACTAAGAGTAGTTCCAAGCATTTTAAAATGGTCCCTCTTCCTGTTCTTTTTAATCTCCTTTATCAGTAATTTTGGAACCTCAGGATATTCATATAAATAAAGTCCTTGTGAAATCAATTAAGTAGAGAATAGATTTGTTTCCACATAAAAGGAGGAAAAAATGGATAGAGAATGGTGACACATCTTTCCCAGGTCACAGGGAAGTGAGGCTCAGTGTTGATTTAAGAGTTCTGACTTTGACAGCTGCTTCACTCACTAATAACAGAGGCTCTTCACCTGAAGTTCATGAACCCTCTGAGTTTCCGGAGCTCTTTGCGCCGGCTGCGATTATAAGCAAGCATTTGTGTTGTACATGCATTTTCTAGGGAAAGCATTTTCCATCAGTTTCTCAAAAGTTATGGGTCAGCCTGAACGGGTTAACAGTTGTAGGTGGTGAGAAATGAATATCTGTGTCACAAGAAAGCGGTTGCATGAATGTGACTAACAGAGGTGTCTGCTCAGAAGAGCCATTAGAGAGAAAAAAAGAAAGGGAAAAGCACTTGCACCCTGGTTACTTTTGAGAAGAGGAAACTTAGGGATGATGAAAGAAAAGCAAAAGAGGTATCATCCTACTTCATAGATGTCTGTGTGATTTTAATCTTTCAATAGGAAATGTACGACTTTTGTAATATTACGAAAGTCATATTAAATGAAAAGAAAGGAACGTTCTATGGTGCCTCTCAGACTAGCCTATTTCTTCAACCTATCCACAAAAGATGTCTCTCGAACACCAGACCTGCATGATTACCAAGAATTTCCAAGCCAAGGAATGAATCAGGTTTTGCCTGAATTATCCATGTAATAGCAAGAAAATTTAAATTTTGAGGCCTCAGGCCTCTAGATGGGTTTTCTCAGGGCCTAATTGATAGTTCTGTCATTCATGTCACTTTGGACAGTGGAATCAGAGATGTGATTTAGAAGTACAGTAACTGAGCCAGTTACTAACAGAGTTAAACCAGCCTAGAGTTAAAATGGCTTAGAACTGTGGCTTAGAACTGATTTTAAAAGTCATCATATCCTGTGATTTTAATGACATCAGTACCACTTCAGAAAGACTCCAGAAAGCTATTTAAGTAATGATCTTGTTGTTAAATAACTTCTCATTATTATATTATAAAACATTAATTGAGGGCTTCCCTGGTAGCTCAGTGGTAAAGAATCCACCTGCTAACGCAGGAGACACAGATTCGATCCCTGATCCGGTAAGATCCCACGTGCTGTGGAGCAAATAAACTCTGTGCCACAATTCCTGAAGCCCCTGTGCCCTAGAGCCCGTCCTCCACAACAGAGAGTAGCCCCCTCTTGCTGCAACTAGAGAAAAGCCATCAATGAAGACCAAGCACAGCCAAAATAAATACAATTATTTTAAAAAACACTACTTGAGCCTATCTCTGAGTTGAATTCAAAGACCAAATACCATGACATGTATATGAAGTTCTTGATGTTGTATCTGATTATGACATCAAATAAAATACACAAGATTATCTGCCAAGAGCTGTGGCTGAAAAGCAGAGTGCTGGAAAACACCTGTGTTGGAAAGATTGCTCAAGCACGAATATTTCCACCAGGATTCGAGGAGATGATGACATGTTCTCCAGACAGGGTGACTCAGAGTAAGTCTCTTAAAATGTGGCCTGGTTTAAAGATAGTTCTTGGCCATGTGCTCTTACCAGAGGGAAAGATTTTGCAGCCTTAAGGCATGAAATGGAACTCCAAATGAGGAAAAATGTGAAAGAAGGCTGTACTATTAGCCTTGAGACCATATGAAATCAAACATGTATATGTGAATATGTCACATATAAAGATGGCCTTCTATTTCTAATAAGGTTAGGCCAGCACTACATTTCTTTTCTTTGCTTAAAAAAAAAAAAATGAAACAGTCTAAACTTAGTAAACATATAATCTAACCAGTACAATCACAATTATGACAACTTGCAAAGCCCAGTTTTGCAACAGAGAATTTCTCACACACTCTGTAAAGGTTAGAATGTACCTGGTATCTTGTACTCTGAGAACCCCAAACAGAACTATCAGGCTTAGAAAAGAAGGGAAGGGAGGGAAGGAGGGATAGAAGAAGAACACATATACCCAAAGAGTCATGATAGTCAAAATATTTAATAACTCATCTGGTTAAGTGATCTGGCATTATCAATCAGAATGGATGCTCAATCAATCACAACAGATGCCATCCGTACAAACTATAATTAATTATTTTTCATTTAACATTTATCAAAGACGTTTTCAACATTATAACAAATACCTCATAAGTACAAAAGCCCGTCAGACAAGACACTAGCTAAAGATGCCTCACTGAAGTATTAAGTACCAGAAAAGATGTTCACTACACTTCATAGTCCGTCTAGTCAAAGGTATGGTTTTTCCAGTAGTCATATATGGATATGAGAGTTGGACTATAAAGAAAGCTGAGCACTGAAGAATTGATGCTTTTGAACTGTGGTGTTGGAGAAGACTCTTGAGCGTCCCTTGGACAGCAAAGAGATCCAACCAGTCCATCCTAAAGGAAATCAGTCCTGAATATTCATTGGAAACTGAAGCTGAAATTCTAATATTTTAGGCACCTGATGCGAAGAACTGACTCATTTGAAAAGACTCTGATGCTGGGAAAGATTGAAGGCAGGAGGAGAAGGGGACGACAGAGGATAAGATGGTTGGATGGCATCACCGACTCAATGGACATGAGTTTGAGTAAACTCCCAGAGTTGGTGATGGACATGGAGGTCTGGCGTGCTGCAGTCCGCCAGGGGTCACAGTCGGACACAACTGAGTGACTAAACTGAACTGAACACCTGATAGTAAATGGCAACTTCATCAGCAATGATCCAAGTTGAAACACAAAATTTAAAAAATGGATGTGCAGACAGCATATTGGAGGCTCTTCAGCAAAGATGGGTTGCAAGAGAACCAGCTCAAGTTACCCATGAAAGAGTACACATTTGGGAACTCAAGTAAAACCATCCAAACTCACTGGATATGACAAGTGAAAAAACTGTGGCATGAAACAGTGAAGATCAGCACAAATTCTAAATCAGCATTTTATAAAATATTTTGAAGGCTACGAGACATCCCTTATTATAGCTTTCAAGAAACAATAAGTCTATTTGTTCCACTAGTCATAAAGGAAAATAAAATATTAAGCAGCTTCCTAGATATAATACAGTCTTTGATTTTGGCAGAAATAGGATATTTTGCTTAATCATATACGGAGGTTAATCAGAACTATCATACATAGTATACCTGACCATACTATAATATGATTAAGATTGTTAAATAGTTTGTTAATAAGTAAGCTATGCGTCTGCGTTTGTGTGCAGTCCAGGTCACAAAAACTCAGTTCACCATGATATCGTACTAACCTGACAAGAATTTTCTTTGAGAGTACTGGTGTTCTGGTCACCATTATACCACGTAAAGTCCTGGGACTGTGGGACATGTGACATTTCTGCTTTGCTTTTAAACTCCAGTGTCAAAATGGCAGGTGGGAAAAGAATACTGATGATGATCTTCAAAAGAGGAGAACAAAGCAGGTAGTGAGGGTTATACAAGACACACATATGATCCAAATAAAGTCAAGATTTGGGTGTATAGGAAATGTCAGATCCGTCCCCAGTTAAGTGGATACCCTGACTGTATACATTTTCTGACTTAAGAATTCCAATACCAGAAGTGTCTCCCTCAGAAATACTCATGAATCCAAGCATATGTATAGGGATGTTCATTGAAGGGCTATCTGTAATGGCAAAAAAATTAGTGTCAACCTAAATGTCCAACTAAGAAACTGAGCATAAAAGTCCATCTATAGAAGGATAGCTGATGTGGAACAACCTAACGGTGGAATTCAGCCAGCCCATCATATATGTGGGCTTTGCATCCACAGATGCAACTAACTGTAGATTAAAAATATATAAAAAAAAAAAAAATTCAGATAGTTCCAAAAAGCAAACTTGAATTTGGAGCACTCTGTCCCTGGTGGCTCAGACAGTAAAGAATCCGCCTGCAATGCAGCAGACTTGGGTTCAAACCCTGAATCGAAAAGATCCGCTAGAGAAGGAAATAGCAACCCATTCTTGCCTGGAAATCCCAAGGACAAGCGGGCTGCGGTCCATGGGGTTGTAAGAGTCACGACTTAGCGACTAAACAACACCTAGCAGGAAGCGGCTGTGTATCATAGGGAGCCCAACCCGGCTCTCTGGGATGACCCAGAGACGTGGAATGGTGGGCGGGGTGGGGAGGTTTAAGAGGGAGGGGACTCGCATTAATGTGTGGCAGAGACTACCACAACATTGTAAAGCAATTATCCTCTAATTAAAAAAAGAAAACTAGCGGCAGGACACTGAGATGTCTTCTTTTTCAATGAGCATAATGCTTGAATAATTCTTTAAAGCCACTAAGTAGTTATTATCACATAAAACACTCTAAAATTTATTTATATTATAAATCAATAATGTAAAACCATACCAAGTCCCTCTGTTTACATCTATCTCCCATCACACATATATTTTCTCTGCCAGCAAAACCTACAGAATGTATAACTCTAGACATCCTTCACTCTATTGCTATCATTCTTGAATTTATTTATGGTCTATTCAACTTGTATGGCCTTTCAGGGTAAAGAGCTTGGATTTACTCAATTCTGTGAGAATCATCTTGGTGAACATTATCTCTTTTGAGCTAAAATTAAGCTCCAGTATTCTAGGATTCAGTGAATGAAAATAAGATTACCCTGACTCTATACCATTCATGATTAAATAAACTAAAGCCATGCTCTTGTCAATTTCTTTCTTTCTTTTTTTTTTCATGCTGAAATGACTTTTTGTTGTTTTGTTTTAAAGCCTGATGTCCTGTGGAAGTTCTCTGGACTTGTCCCAGTTCTGGCAGGGATTGGTTTGTTTGTGTGTTTGTTTTCTTTTCAGATGTTGAACCCAAAAAACATGCAATCTTCTAGGTCTGGAAACATCATAGTTATCAAACACAATGATAATATTGCACTAATTAATTCCTAATCTACTTCCTAAAAAGCTCCACATTCTGTTGCCATTGACCACTGCAGAACCATCAGCTTGTGAAACAGTGTTCAATGATATCAACATCCCATTTCCAAGGAAGGGTTTGGAGTCTATTCCCTAAAAGCACTTACATGAGCTTTCCTTTCCACATAAAACTCCATAAAGTCTTCCTCCAGTCCTCATCCACTTGGAACTAGTCATTTTACAATTATTTATGGAAGTGTTCCCAAAACTTACAAGCCAAGCACTGATAAATTAGGATCCAGGCATAGAGAGCAATATGGTTTACTGCAAGTCAGAGATTTTAAGTAGCTAATTCAGTCTTGTAAGCTCACCATGTATGGGGGCAAAACATCTAGTCTTACTTCACTTAAGTCTCTTTGTTGATATAAAAAATAAAGTATACAAAGAGCAGAAAGTTATTACGTTTTCAGGAATAAGGGTTTCTAATTTCTAATTCAAGATGAAAGATAAGGCTAAACTATAATGGAATACAAAAATTTGGATATAGTGGTGTGAACAAATGTGTTTGAGGGCAGCTTTATAAAACAGCCATTTATTTCCTGAAACATTACATTAGATGAGCACAACCAACTGCTAATTTTATTTAGTTTATCATGGGTTAGCATCCTTAAGCTAAGAAAATTCTCAGTAAAAAGTCTCATTTATTTCTATTATAATTATCAGGGACAGTGGTGACTACTAATAATGAAATCTTACTTATGTCTGTACATGCTTTTAACTTCTAGCCACTTTCTCATGAGTATGCCTTTGCAATGGACTGAGCTGGCACAATTATGCCCATTTTTAAAAAGAAACCATAGGAGTGGGAAATAAAGTAGTTGTCAGAGGTTTCACTGTGAAGATCTCTGCTCATCTGTGAGAATCAAAAACAGTATTAATAATTGGTTTTCCTGAAAGTACTCTTCTGGAACAAGTGACAAATGAAAAAAGTACAGACCTCCAGACTAAACTATTAATAACATTAAACTCTATAAAGCAAGTAGATATACCTTTAACCAAGAGTTTTTCCTCATTTTCAGACGCCCCATCCACATATCAGTTAGTAGCATTTGGGTACAAGTGTGTGAAACAAAGGGCCTCAACCCTCCAGAAACAGCCAGCTTCAAACAGGTAGAGTTGCTCCAGTTCTTGAGTTCGTAGGTCAGCAGTTTCATGGCCATTCTTTCATTCTGTTTGAATGCCTTCTCCAACACATCCAGGGCAAGCTGGCCAAACTGTCTGCAATGACACAGTGGTGAGCGGCAAATATAAAGGCAGGCCAGAGTCCTAGAAACATCCAAAAGGTTACATATGGGACTCAGAAAAGACCAAGAGAAAAGAGGGGACAGTAAAAGGCAGAAGCTACTTTAAAAGGGACTGCTGCTCAGAAAATGGATTGTTCTCCCTTTCTTGAAGGAACAGAACTAGTGGGTTTCCAACGACAGTCCCTGAGCTATTCCTGAGGAGAAGTGACTCCACACCACAAAACAAGCTATGTAGGGCTCCCTGATAGGTCCTAATGAAGAATTTTTGCCAGAAAAGACTATTCAAAATCAAACTAGCATATAAGGAAAAACTGTGGAAACCCCTCACTCTTATATTTTTTTTTTAAGATTTTACAAAATACACAGATAACTTAAGTAAGAAGCCAGACCTGGAGACATCCCCAGGTGATCTTCTGGGAGGTTGTTTTCTCTAAAAAGTAGACACTGTCATTCTCTGAAATTTTTTAAAATAAAGACACGTGTACCCCAATGTTCATCGCAGCACTGTTTATAATAGCCAGGACGTGGAAGCAACCTAGATGTCCATCAGCAGATGAATGGATAAGAAAGCTGTGGTACATATACACAATGGAGTATTACTCAGCAATTAAAAAGAATACATTTGAATCAGTTCTAATGAGGTGGATGAAACTGGAGCCTATTATACAGAGTGAAGTAAGCCAGAAAGAAAAACACCAATACAGTATACTAACGCATATATATGGAATTTAGAAAGATAGTAACAATAACCCTGTGTATGAGACAGCAAAAGAGACACTGATGTATAGATCAGTCTTATGGACTCTGTGGGAGAGGGAGAGGGTTGGGAGATTTGGGAGAATGTCATTGAAACATGTATAATATCATGTATGAAACGAGTTGCCAGTCCAGATTCGATGCACGATACTGGACGCTTGGGGCTAGTGCACTGGGACGACCCAGAGGGAGGGTATGGGGAGGGAGGAGGGAGGAGGGTTCAGGATGGGGAACACATGTATACCTGTGGTGGATTCATTTGGATATTTGGCAAAACTAATACAATTTGTAAAGTTTAAAAATAAAATAAAATTAATTAAAAAATAAAAAAATAAATAAAAATTATAAAATTTTAACTAACTTTGGCTTCTCTTCTCTCCCTACTACCATCATGCATTAGTAAATAAAAAAAAAAAATTCCCAACTTTCTATTTTCCATCATCATTCTCTGGCACTTAATACATAATATATTTACCTGTTTTCCTGCCTGAGAGGTACTTAAACAACAATTTTTAATATAACTTAGTATCAAAGAGTTTGATAGTCAGGAGGGAGTTCCAAAATCATTCATTGAACATTTTATAGTTTAAAGTCCCAGGACTTCCCTGGCGGTCCAGTGGTTAAGAATCCAAACTTTCACTGCAGGAGGCACAGTTTCTGTTCCTGGTTGAGGAACTAAGATCCTACATGCCATGTGCTGAGGCCAAAAAAAAATTTTTTAATAAAAAAAAAGAAATTAAAGTCCCACAGTCTTGGCAAGTCATTTGACCATTAGTAAAGAGCTGGCCCCAGGATAAGAACCCAAGTCTCCTGAACTAAGGGCCACCTCTCTTTCCTTTAGTCCTTAAAATATTTTAAGACTCTTATCTAAGGAAGAGTCCATGAAATGCACCGCTGTAAGTCCACTCCTCTTATAAGTTCTAGGGTGTGGAAGATAAATGTTTCTAAAGTGTCAATGTTAAGTGTGAGGTGAAGGGAGAACTCCTACTTTGAGTAATTTTTCAGTTCTTCAGAGGCATCATCGACCATGTTGCTCTCCTTGGCTTCCCGGGCCATTGCTCGGTAGAGGATACAAGCGATCACTGCCTTGACCGTGGCCTCCTCACCATGCTGCCAGAAGAACATGGCCATCTTCTGCCTTTTCATTAGCACAGCCCACACCAGCAGGTCATTATAAGGATAAATAAAGCCAGTAGAATCAGGGTCATCTGATATATTTTGTTCTTCTTTTGACTTCTTCCTTGATTTATGAAGGGCTGCAGACTTTTCCTGTTAGAATATAAAATAGGAATGGGTGTCCAAATACTCAGATGGATGATGTTCTACCTGACAAAAGACATTGAGTATCTCAGAAATATTTTTTAAATCACTGAAAAAGGATGGAAATAATAACAGAACTTTATAGCTTTTGTGACCCTATGAACTATAGCAAGCCAGGTTCTTCTGTCCATGGGATTTCCCAGGCAAGAATACTGGAGTTGGTTGCCATTTCCTTCTCCAGGGGATCTTCCTGACCCAGGAATGGAACCCAGGTCTCCTGCATTGGCAGGTGGATTCTTTACCACTGAGCCATCAGGGAAGTCCTATAAAATAGGAATGGGTGTCCAAATACTCGGATGCATGATGTTCTACCTGACAAAAGACACTGAGAATCTTATAAATATTTTAAAAATCACTGAAAAAGGATGGAAATAATAAAAGAACTTTATAAATCAGAAACCAAAACTTTGGCCTTTTATTAATCTATTTCTTGTTGTATCTAATAGTTTCAGGGTCCCTAGGCTAAGATACCTTAAGTCCACTTAAGTTAACACAGCTTAAAACTTAACACAGCTTAACACAATATAAAACAACTTAAGAGAACCTAAAGCTCTATACCTTTAGAAAAGTCACTAACTATACAACAGTTTTCAATTTCTCAAGGAAATGGGCTGAAATTACATATAAGACAAATGAGAACTATTTAAAAAAAAAAAAAAACAACTCTAACCTTACCTTACAAATAGATCCACTGTCTTCTTTTCAGTAAAATGACATTAGTGTTGCCAACATTGTTACAAATAGATTGGTTTTAATTCTGATCTCCTTTATTCTAGCCATATTTCCATAGTGATGGTAATAGGTAATAATGAAATACCATTTTCTACCTGGTTAAACCCACCCTTTACAATTCATGTCAAAAACCATTCGCTAAAGCCCCACAGTCTTCTATGCCACTCTGCATGTATCTCTAGTTCAATGCTCATCACACTGCACTGAGGTTACTTCTTTGGGAGGGCAGGACCATTTCTTAGTCATTAACATATCTTCTCCAGCCCACCTGCATCTCAAATTCCACCAAGAGCCCAAAATAATGCCTGGCAAATGATAAGACTCAATAATTATTTTTTTAATTAAAGGAGATCAGAGAAAAAATTGTAATAAGCTTCTTCTATTTCTATAAGTAGAGGGAATTTGTGTTCATTGGTTATGACCAATAGTAATTTTATGATATAACTTTTTGTTCTAAGAGCTGTAAAAAGCAAGCCTCTTTCAGCCAACATAAGAACCATTTCTATGGAAACTCTATGGAAACTCTTGAACAAAAGCATTCATGCCCAGAGGCAAGTGGGACTGAGGTAGTACAGGGAAGGGGGCATAACACTGCTCACACACATATACACATTCATAAATACATTATCATTACCATACATTAAGCGAAAATTCATTTCAAAAAAACTTCAAAGGGGAAAAAAGAAGATACAAGAGGGCAATGTAAGAGAAAAGCAAAGGAAAAGGTAACAGTCACCTCTCTAATTAGCCTTAGAAAAAGGAGGATGAAGGTTTAATGGTGATTTTTTAGTACCATTCCATGGACTGCCTTCCTGAGTCATCATCTGGACGTGGCAGAGGTAGGAACAAGGAAGGCAGCCTGAGGTGCCAGCCCTGGAGATCATTTAGTTCCCCATCCTGGGCATTTGCTCATCATTGTTAGAGAATAGCTTTATCATGTTTTAGACTTGTACCATCTGTTTACAGTTCCTATAAATGGTCCCTCTATCTGTATTCCCCATTCTTGAATTTAAAATGATGAAAGGATCTCAGTCTTCAAGGACAATTTTATTCTCAAATTTAAAAGAAGTAATTGGTACCTTGACTTTGTAAGGTTGGGCAGTTCTAATGAACTGGGAATGCAGGGTGCTCTCTGTAGACTCCTTTCTATTTCCTGAGCAGCGTCTTCGGTGAAGAGCAGGCTGGGACAGGTTTTGAGCAAGAGTGGTCACTTGCTGGCATGTGTTATTTTATTTTTAAAACAAACAAAAAGGGAAAAAGATGATTATGGTAACAATGAAAGTGGTAACAATTAACCTTTTGTTTCTCAGTTCAGTTCAGTTTAGTCTCTCAGTTGTGTCCAACTCTTTGCAATCCCATGAACCACAGCACGCCAGGCCTCCCTGTCCATCACCAACTCCTGGAGTTTACCCAAACCCATGTCCATTGAGTTGGTGGTGCCATCCAACCATCAAATCCTCTGTCATCCCCTTCTCCTCCTGCCCTCAATCTTTCCCAGCATCAGGGTCTTTTCAAATGAGTCAGCTCTTCGCATCAGGTGGCCAAAGTATTGGAGTTTCAGCTTCAACATCAGTCCTTCCAATGAACAGCCAGGACTGATCTCCTTTAGAATGGACTGGTTGGATCTCCTTGCAGTCCAAGGGACTCTCAAGAGTCTTCTCCAACACCACAGTTCAAAAGCATCAATTCTTCGGCACTCAGCCTTCTTTATAGTCCAACTCTCACATCTATACATGACCATTGGAAAAACCATAGACTCGACTAGACAGATCTCAGTTGGCAAAGTAATGTCTCTGCTTTTTCATATGCTGTCTAGGTTGGTCATAACTTTCCTTCCAAGGAGTAAGCGTCTTTTAATTTCATGGCTGCAATCACCATCTTCAGTGATTTTAGAGCCCAGAAAAATAAAGTCTGACACTGTTTCCACTGTTTCCCCATCTATTTGCCATGAAGTGATGGGACCAGATGCCATGATCTTAGTTTACTGAATGTTGAGCTTTAAGCCAACTTTTTCACTCTCCTCTTTCACTTTCATCAAGAGGCTGTTAGACAACAATGAAACCAAATATAATATTGCATCCTAGCAAATATCCAATGGTTCTGTCTTTCATCCAAGGTTAGTAATTAATTACTCATCCAACAAGAGCCTCTCATGGCCCCTTCTTATTAAGCATACTCTTATTTCCTAACATCTTAAAGAACATGCTTTTTTGTTCCCTATTATATATCTGCATTCCTTCTCTATGTGGAAATTCCATTAGAATCAACAGATGTTCTATACCTGGAACAAGTTCAAAACAGGCAATAAAGATTCACAGGTCTGATAGGAGAAAGTTCCCATTCACAAACAGCTCCAAGGTTAAGCTTAAGTTAGAAAGTTATGGAACGTCTCCAGGTGTTACATAATATCACTACTGGAGTGGAATTCCAGTGGCTAGATCCAATAATAACATAATTAGTTGCTTGTCAGTATGAAGCTTTCAGGCTTCCCAAGTGGCACTAGTTTGTAACCGCCACCATCTAATTTACTAGGAAACACAATAAACTCTATACTCCTTCACTAGAAAATAATTAGAGAAATGGGCAATTTCCTACCCATTTCTAGAAAGGGCATTAGAGGAACTTGCCCAACATGCTCCCCACTGGACTGCACCAATATCACAGTCAGTCCTATATCTGCCCCTGGTAGCCTCATAGCAAGGCTTATGTTGTTTAAATGAAGGAGCTGATACCTCAAGTTTATCCTTATGTCTGTGAAATTCCAATAAAGGACATTTTCTCTGGGAGAACTGGGTTTCTTTCTGTTTTGCTTCCTCATCTCCTAGAGCCAAGTTGGGTTTTCACTTTACTTCATTCTTTTTTTTTTTTTTTTTTAATTAATTTATTTTATTTTTAAACTTTACAAATTGTATTAGTTTTGCCAAATATCAAAATGAATCTGCCACAGGTATACATGTGTTCCCCATCCTGAACCCTCCTCCCTCCTCCCTCCCCATACCATCCCTATGGGTCATCCCAGTGCACTAGCCCCAAGCATCCAGTATCATGCATCGAACCTGGACTGGCAACTCGGTTCATACATGATATTATACATGTTTCAATGCCATTCTCCCAAATCTTCCCACCCTCTCCCTCTGCAACAGAGTCCATAAGACTGTTCTATACATCAGTGTCTCTTTTGCTGTCTCGTACACAGGGTTATTGTTAGCATCTTTCTAAATTCCATATATATGCGTTAGTATACTGTATTGGTGTTTTTCTTTCTGGCTTACTTCACTCTGTATAATAGGCTCCAGTTTCATCCACGTCATTAGAACTGATTCAAATGTATTCTTTTTAATGGCTGAGTAATACTCCATTGTGTATATGTACCATAGCTTTCTTATCCATCCATCTGTTGATGGACATCTAGGTTAAATAAAGGTCAAAAGTAGCTTGATAGTCTAGACTTTTCATGTGATCTTTCCAGTGTCATCCCTCACAACCATCTGGCATTGTCCAGCGACCAAGGCCTCCTGGTCACTGAAAAACCATACCCTGGTGTCCACAGCACTATGCTTTGTATTGTTCCTGCTCTTCTTTCAAACAAAAATGCCACAAACTATCTTTTCTAACACTTGCATTATCCCCTAATAAGAACTAAGCTCTTCAAGCCAGAATAATTCTCATCTGTAGACTTCTGAGTGTACTAGTCCCCTCATGTCCATGCCCTCCCTCCCATTCTTGCCTACCCAAGATCTACCACTATTCTTAACTGAAATGTCGTTTCCTCAGAGAGATGTTCTCTAATTTCTCCATCTAAATCATTCTCTTTCAGTGCACACTTTTCTTTCTTCCAAATGCATAGAACAATTAAAATTTACTTATTAACTAACAAAGGAACTAAGTTCTTCAGTTTACTAATCTGGAAAGGCAATTTCAAGAAATGAGCAATATTTTCTCTGCTAATCAACAACTAGCAACTCTAATTTTGGCACTTCCCTGGTGGCTCAGAGGGTAAAGAATCTGCCTGCAATGCAGGAGACCCAGGAGATCCAGGAAGCTCCCCTGGAGAAGGAAATGGCAACCCACTCCAGTATTCTTGCCTGGAGAATTCCATGGATAGAGGAGTCTAGTGGGTTACAGTCCACAGGGTCACAAAGAATCAGACATGACTGAGCAACTAACACCTCCACTTTCAGACTTTAAAAACTATGATGGAAAATAAAATATATATAGTATATATTTTTACATAGTACATTCTGCATACATCTTCCAATATAACCCCTACACATGTTCCAAGTGTCATCTCCAGGCTATGTACTAGTATGAGTTTATAGATGCAATTCTATTAAGCTTTACACTTGTGTATTTTCAAAGGAAAGATAAGGAAAGAACTGATCATCTCTCCCTCTAAACTTTCTCACCACATACTTCTATGTCAATACAGCACACTTTATATCCTGTTTTGTATTGTGGCTAGTTATTCATGTCTGTTTCCTCTAAGAGTTTCTAAAACTGCAGGTCTTTATGTCCATCCAGGCCAGCATGCCAGCATTTAGCACAGTAATTTACACGTAGCAAATATTCAATAACTATCAATAAACAGAATGTCCATTTGGAAAGCTCTTCCCACCTAAACTTCCCAAGCCATTTTTTCTAAAAGTATAACTCCTAGAAATCATCAGTTCTACAAGGGTGCTTTTCAATTATGCTACCTTATGTTTTCTGTAGAGGTTGTTGTAGAGGGCTCTGAAAGTTTTTCTAGTGTAGCTGCTGCGATATGCTCCACCAATAAGGTATTCTATTACCAATCCGATGTCAATCAGCGTTATCTTATAGCCTGAGAGAAGTGTATGCTGTAACAAAAACACATACAAATTATAACTGTCAGTTCTCTTTGTCTCTCTTTTGTCATGTAACTAGAACATAACCAAAGAGGGAGACATATTCTTTAGCCCTAGAACAATGCTTAGACTCACAAAAGAAGTGAGAGCCCCCGAATGTCACTAATAACAAAACAATAACAAAATCAATTGATGAATTAATACAACTAGCTACTGTTACAATCTGCTTGTTCAAATGGGAAAAATTACTTAGCCTTAATATGTTTTTAGTTTCACAGACACAGAATGTCTGCTTATAAAGAGCACATTGACTCTCTTTTCCTCTCTTTCTCATGCATACACACACTTTCAGAATAAAATACACTTAAAGAGAGCATAAAAGATTTTTTTTAACTGGCAATGACAGAACTACTACAACAGAAATACAATCACTAGAGAAGATACTGGAGAATCCAAAATAAACATTAGGTTAAAATCATTAGCCTCTCTTGAAATGGCTATAACATCACACACAAAACAAGAAAATGAAAGGAAGTAGAACAAACAGAAGGAACAGGAAATGGTGAAACAAAATGAAATATCAAAACACGAGGCTGTGCCAAGACAAACGGTATGGTTAGTAGGAGGCCTGAACAGCAGATTTTCAAGTACATGGTATTAGCCTAAATGAAAATTATTTTGATCCCTTAAAACCCACCTTAGTGCCTCTTCTGAACTGCCATGCATACATAGCATACTTTTAAAGGCACACAATGCTGAATAAGATCCTTGAAATGAACAGTCTGTGAATAACATTCCCAAAGCTTTGAATAAGAAATAAGGTTATGTGTATAAATAAATGATTTAATTTCTTTTTCACATTCATAATTTACTTTTGTAAGGAACACAAATTTTAGCTCAAAAAATTTATTTTTTAACACAAAAAATAGCTCTCATTTTTCTGCTAGTTAAAAGCATATCTAACTATTTCATTCCTTTTTCTTCAGTTTAGAAGAAAACTATGATAGAATTCGAGTTTTAGGAAATAATCTAAGGAAAATTATTTTGACCCAGCATAAATCAATGCAAACTAAATTTACATCAGCATGGACACTTTTGCTTACTACTGATTTGCCAACTAAATATCTTCCTCCACAGTCCTTTCACTCTGGTTCTCTCACCAAGTCAACATAATCAGAAAGCCCACACTCTCCCCACCAATATATTAGAGTTTAGAATTAAGGCAAAAAAAGTCTGTTAAAGTCAGAAAGTTTTAGTAACTATCGGGAGGTCAGAGATGATGTTAAGTCTGACTTAACTCAAGGTGAATTGAGAAGAGCATGAGTAAAATATAAGGAAAGATGGGACCAGTGGATTGGTCCTGGTTCCCTAGAACAACACACAGACTCACAAAAGAAGCGAGAGACCCTGAGTTATCAATAATAGCCAAAACAAGAACAAAAACAACAGAAATCACATGCCAGTCCTTCAGTAAAGATAACACAACCAGAAAGTTTCATTTTCAACAGATATTATCATCATTGGCAATACTGTTACACCACGTTAAGCTGAAATTCTGCCTGGAAGTTTCTATGTCTACAATTCATGTTTTAAAAAAGGAAATAATTATTTACTCATGCCACTAACTTGGTGGGTCAAATCTTTTAAAATACAAAGTAAATTACGGGAAAAACTGTGAGTGTGATTTGGTTAAAACTGTTCAGAGTCACAACTGTTCAGAGTCAAAGAGGACAGGTAATTCACTAGAAAATCCAATACTATTTTTTACAAAGCAAAATCTGGTAACACTTCGCCACAAAGCTAAAACAACACAAGAAATTTGTACACCTTCATAATTAGGTTACCTGTTTTACATCTTGGACAAGATGATGTAAGAGCATATTGGTTGGTCCTTGTTTCTGTAATAAAGAACAAAAGGAAGAATTTTAATTACCATGTGTTGGGGAGAAATAAAAAACCTTTATTTCAGAATGTATAAATAATCCAGAATACTGAAAATTTTCTTCAGCATCTTTAGTAATGAAGCTTAAGCCAAATTAATTCTAAGAAAGCTATTTCCCAAGAGAAGATGTAATTAGACTGAAATATTTTTAAGTGCACAATGTATATATCTAGGTAGTAAGGACAGTCTTAATTAACCTTGTGGCAAGAGGCAGAAACAAATTTGTAAAATCTATAACTATCTTTTATTATTTATAAATCACACAACTACAAATTCCATCACACAATTACATTGCATCAACAAATACTGATTGAGCACTGGCTACATTCATTCAAGTTACTGAGGGATTCAACAAAGAATATAAGTACTTTCTTTACAGAATTTTTACAACCCAATATAAGAGTGTGGTACTTACACTAAAAAAATAACCAATATTATGAAGAGTATATTCAAAACAATGGCAAATAATCTGTATTATTATGAAGTGATTTGGGAGTGATCTATGGAGTGATCAAGAAGATCTATAGATCAAAATTCTACGGAGTGATCAAGAAGACAGAGCTTTAAAGAAAGGGTAAGATCAAAGGCAAGGAAGAACATCTCAGGAAGGGTGCTTGACTCGAGCAACTCACGGCTTTACCAGGAGTAAGCCAGTCTAGTTTCAATAAAAGGTTTGCATAGGAAAATTGCAGGAACAAAATTTTTAACAGTGTCCCTAGATTGAAATGCTCTAATTACTCAATACAAGCGATTTGTTCTTATTCCCATCTTTGGCTTTAATTATGGTCTTACTATATCCTATTTCTGAAATTAGTTTATGCTTCTATTCTGTATAATTAATTAAAGTGGGAAATGCAGAAATGGTCCTAGGATTTGCTAAGAATGTTTCTTCTTTGATTGAAAAGTCTGTCTCTATAAGCCATCTTTGTACATAAGCACTGAAGGAAACTTGAACATTCAAGATACAGTTGAAGCTAAGTGTGTCTAATTAATAAGTAATCTTAAGGTACCAACTGATAAATTGTTCCAGTACTCACTGTATTATAGAGCTCTTCCAGTCGGGAGATGGTAAGAAAGCGATGGAGGTTCACTCCATACTCTATTAAGAGCTTCACAAAATCAACTCGATCCATCATCAAGGCATCTAACATCGCTTGTTCTAGAGAGCCAGGCTTCAGAGGGGAGAGATAAATAAGAGATATGGAAACAATTAAGAAAGCAGAAATAAGTAAAGAGTTACATGTATTTGAACTCAAAACTATACAGACAAAAATAATTATAAAATACAATCTTACTAAGGAATGTTCAGGACCTAAGTGAGGAAATAACAAAAAGTGAACCAAAAGCCTAAAAGACCTTTTGAATAAATGTGTTCTTGGATAAAAGACTGACTATGGTAAAGATCTCAGTGTTTCTCGAATTAATGTTTGAAGTTAATAAAATTCTAATAAAAATCCAAGGTCTCTTCTTTTCTTTCTTTCTTCTTCTTCTATTTTTTTTCTTTTTTTTGTAACCTGGTATGTTCCTTTTAAACTATACCTGATTTCTGGGTATAATGGCAAATTAAACACTCATTTACTTTTAATCCCACCTAAAACTTCACTAAAATTATAGTAAAGGGTTTAAAAAAAAAAAAAAAACAAACCCAGAATCCACAAGAACAAAGAGGTCAAAAGTGAAATATTTCAGAAGTTGGAAAGCAGATGGCCCAATGGTAACTGACTTAGCAGTCCCCAGGAAACCAGAAAATGGAAAGAGCGAAGAACCAAACAATCTATACAATAGAATTCTGGCAGCATAAATTGCTAACACTGGGACCTTTTCACTTATCTTCCCCTACTGACTTCCCTAACAATAACAACAAGGCTTTTATACCTTCTAAGCAGGAGACTGGAGGATTTCTTTCTGACAGTGATGAATACAAGAGAAAAATATATGAATATGCTAACCCTGCAAGTCTCCCAACAAATGGCAGCCAGATCACCCTACTGTGAAGCCCAAATCTATAGGCTTGGAACTTCTAATGATCTTCCTTTCATCAACTCTTAAAAAAGAGTACAGGACAAACAGACCAAAAAACATCAACTAGGAAGAATCAGACAATAAAGGAAGAAGAAAACTTCAAAAGAACTATCGTTAATATCCTCTAAAAAACAAAAGAAGATATATACAGGATGCTATTTTTAAAAAGACAACAAATTTACCCCTAGAAATTAGTAACACACTACCAGAAACAAGGTAGCACTAGTTGTAAAGAATCTGCCTGCCAAGGCAGAAGATGCAAGAGACACAGGTTCGATCCCCGGGTGGGGCAGATCCCCTCGAGAATGGCAGCCCACTCCAGGATTCTCGCCTGGAGAATTCCATGGACGGAGGAAACTGTCAAACTACAGTTCATGGAGCCACAAAGCATCAGACTCGACTAAGCAACTAGAGCACACAAGCACCGAAACAAAAAGCTACATACAAGGCAAGAAAAATTAAACTTGAAGGCATATACCAAAGAAAAGATATAGAAGATAAGAGGAATAGGTAAGATTAGAGGAGGAGCCCATAGACCTAACATTTAAATGATACAATTCCTGAAAGAAAGCAGAGAAAACAGGAGAGGAAACTCCCCAGAAGGGAAACCCGTTAAGTGCCAAGTTGAAAGCAAGTGTCCACTGTAATGGATATAAAGTTATAACAACACACATCATTGTGAAATCTCAGGACATTGAAAAGCAGGAAGATTTCTTTTTAATCCCAGAGAAGAAAGAAATGGTCACAAAGGATCAAAAAAACAGATTTTTTACTTCTCAACAGTCACTGCTGGGTGCTAGAAGCTAAGCATTCAAAATTCACTGGAAAAATTAGTCTTCTCTTGAACTAAAATATATCCAAACATATGAGGCCTCAATATTTTTACCTCCCATATTCCCTTTCTCAGAAATGATCAAATAAAGGAGTAAACCAAGAAAGAACAAAACAGGGGATACAGAAAACAGGTGTTCTAACCAAGGAGGGCATCTCCAAGATGATGAAGGATGATAGCTCAGCACCAGGAACAGCAGGCAACCAGTCCAGATGGCACCAGTGAGGGCCACAGACAGAGGTTAAGAGGCCTTAAGATTAATCAGAGGGACTTCTCTGGTGGGCCAATGGCTAAGACCAATGGCTAAGGCCAATGCCGGGGGCCCAGATTCAATCCCTGGTCAGGGAACGAGATCCCACATGCTGCAACTAAGAATCTGCATGCCTCAACTAAAGTTCCCGCGTGCTGCAATGAAGACCCAGTACTGCCAAATAAGTAAATACAATTTTTTAAAGTTAAAAAAAATAATGACTCAGAGAACTCAAACCAGGGCTCTGTAACAATCTAGAGGGGTGGGAAAGGGTGGGAAGTGGGAGGGAAGTTCAAAAGGGAGGGGACATATGTACAAAATTCATATGTATATGAATTAAGCCAATTCATGTTGATGTATAGAAGAAATGAAACCAATATTATAAAGCAATTATCCTTCAATTAAAAATAAACTTTAAAAAACAACCTTGAATAAAATAAATTATTAAAAGGAATCAGAAAACAGTAATATGACTTATTATTTAGAGAGATGGAGATTTATAAATGTCAGAGCAGTCCAAAAATTTTCAGTTTTTGGCTCTTGTGGTTTGCAGGGTAGAGAATTACTGTATTTTTGGTAGCTTTTTAGTACCATTTGACATTTTAAACGATGTGCATGAATTAGTTAAACCCCAAATAACAGACCTATGGTATGGTCACAGCTAAAATTTTTTTAAATGAAATGTTAATAGTGATTAGCATTAGCACTATGAATAATCTTTCTTCTTCCTGCTTTTCTCTGTTTTCACTAATTTCTACTGTGAGTATGTATTACATTTGAAGGCAAAAAAATAAGATAAACTTTAAGTTTTAAATAACAATATAAAAATCTGCCCATTCAAAAAATGAATAAAAAACCCTTTCATTTGCCTTTCCCCCAGCATCTTTTGTCAACTTCAACTAGGCTGCAGATTCATAGAAAAAAAAATGTTTTCAAGAAGGCAAAGTAGACAAAAGAAATGTCTTAGTGATCACATGTACCCAGCATCAGAGATGCTACCCCCCTCCCCGAAGTAACCTATCTTTCCTCCAGTTTTCTCCTTGGTCTCTCCCTAACAAACCAATACACAACACGTTTCTTCAAAATAACTTCATTTTCATTATACCTTCCAGTGTTGTCCATAAATTAGGATATGTTTCTTGGCAATGTCCATTCTGTCCCAAGCCATTGCCAGATTCAATTGTTCTGATGCTGATAAATTCGTGCCTAAGGTAAAAGAAAGGGATTACATATTCTGTTTACAATATCAACATAAAAAGCACCAAGTGCCATGAGTGTGAAAAGAGGGAAGGAAGAACAAGTATAACCTTATTTAGACACTCACCCTTTAGCAGAGCTGTTAGGATTGCTAAATCAAGGTCCTGTGACTCCTCAGAATCAGCATCAAAGATGGTAATCTGTAATAGTTGAAAAACAGAAAGCCATACATTTTGAGAACTAGCAAAGGAATGCTTTCAAAAATTTGCTTTTGCACTAATGAATTAAGTGAAACATTCTTCATTAATGTCAAAAATCATACAGTTTAAAAAATTCTTTTTTTCACTAATAAGAGGGAAAACTTTTAAGTAGGGTAATGCAGAATTGTGCACATGAAGGGGGTGAAAAATAACTGAAAAATTCCAAGTATGTTAGAGGAAACATGCATGAAAGAACATTACTCCATTAATTTACTACTCATATGCTGTAATAGAAACTCAGTGTCAATTCCTCATGTAAAGCAAACTATTCCTCATTTTGAAAGGATACAAACTGAGAGCCTTCCAGTCACCTAGCTTTCGAAATAAAGGCTTTTGCTTTTAATGAGAAATGAATACTCAAGGACTTGTCATAAGATAAATGAGGCACTTACAACATACCCAATGAGCAGCTACAATAGATAGCACAGAAAACCTGTACAATGTCAAAGTCTCCAGTGCATCCTGGCAAGTGACTCATGTTTTTAAGACAAATAAGGACATTTTTTATGATTATAATAGGCCTTCTCCTGTTAATGAATGTATCTCAGCCTTTCCAAATGAAAATATATAGTAGAGGGAGCTGTTCAACAAAAAAGAGCCAAGACTGCCAAGGTCCAGTCTGAGATATGCCACTAACTAGTCAGTCTTGGGTAAATATTATAAAGCCACTGCATCTTGGGTTCCTCACCCACAAGAAGAGAGGAACTCACTAACTAATCTCTGAGGTCTCATAAAGACAGAAAAACTATTCTTCTACAATTCACACTAAGAGCCTCTCTGCCTAACAGCCCCTCCAGTCCATGACTAAAATCAACCCTCAACTGTATAGGAGCTCAGGACCTAATTTCACTAATGTGTAAAACCTTAGCTGCCTCCACTTGTTACTTATTGATTATTACACCACTTCCTGGTTACTCTCCTTGATGACAGGAAGAGGCAAGTATGAGGGCGATCCCTTTAACATGTCCTTTTCTTTACCTACTGACATTGTGGGGGATATAAAATGTGGTAGATCATACACAAGATTTCAACCCTGAGCCCCAATTTCAGTTCTACTATTTCATGACTGCACGACTCTGGGCGAAACACTTAAAGTCTCTAGTCTTTAGTTCATTATCTCTGAAACTGAAATAAGCAATCACTGCCATACTGAACTCACTCATGGGGATATTTCATGTAAAAAAAAATTATTGGGAAAAAAAAAACATATATTGAAAGCACACTGCTAACTGTAGACATGGTTACTGTTTTTGTTATTATTCAAATAGTTCAGTTCAGTCGCTCAGTCGTGTCTGACTCTTTGCGACCCCATGAATCGCAGCACGCCAGGCCTCCCTGTCCATCTCCCGAAGTTCACTCAGACTCACGTCCATCGAGTCAGTGATGCCATCCAGCCATCTCATCCTCTGTCGTCCCCTTCTCCTCCTGCCTCCAATCCCTCCCAGCATCAGAGTCTTTTCCAATGAGTCAACTCTTTGCATGAGGTGGCCAAAGTACTGGAGTTTCAGCTTTAGCATCATTCCTTCCAAAGAAATTCCAGGGCTGATCTTCAGAATGGACTGGTTGGATCTCCTTGGAGTCCAAGGGACTCTCAAGAGTCTTGTCCAACACCACGGTTCAAAAGCATCAATTCTTTGGCACTCAGCTTTCTTCACAGTCCAACTCTTACATCCGTACATGACCACTGGAAAAACCACAGCCTTGACTAGATGGACTTTTGTTGGCAAAGTAATGTCTCTGCTTTTCAATATGCTATCTAGGTTGGTCATAAGTTTCCTTCCAAGGAATAAGTGTCTTTTAATTTCATGGCTGCAGTCAGCTAAAATCCCAAAGGGCTTTCACATCTGTTTAGCCTTGCCTAGTCTACACTGAATTTGCTCGACTGGTTTTTTGAGGCCAAGTGCTTTAATGGTACCAAAATCTTGTACAATTTGGTCCACCCTTCAAATTCTGGGAAGATCACTGTGAATCATGACATATTTGCATATTTAATGTAACTGTCAGCTACCTGTTATCCAAGTCACTGATAAAAAATTTTGATCAAAATGCCCTAAAAGATTAAAATCTCCTGATCTGTATCATGTTTATAGTCCATAGTTTGTGGCCTCCATCTTCCAGCTGAGAGTATATTCTCACATTTTCACTATCCAGTGCATCCCCAGTGATTCCTGCAGGATATACTGAGGATACTGAGAAATGGTCATCTAAGCCAGCAACCTTGAGTTTATTTAAGGCAGGAAGCTGTTCCTTTACCCTCAGAAAATATTCACATGTAATTTACATTAAATTCAATCACTTTCCTGTAATACTGTTATATTATCTAAGTTCTTTTTCCCAAGTACCATTAGGAATCTGAAGCATGGTTCCAGAGAAGGAGGGAACAAAAAGTCAAGTTAAAAGTCAAGTTCTGTAGCACTATATACAACCAAGTTAGAAATGAAAAAAAATTGTGAAAATAAATGTCACAATTGTTGAACATTCACTAGTGCTCATGCTCAGCAGCTCAATCATATCTGATTCTTTGTGACCCCATGGACCATAGCCCATCAGGCTCCTCCATCCCCGGGATTCTCCAGGCAAGAATACTGGAGTGGGCTGCCATGTACTCTTCCAGGGGATCTTCCTGGCCGAGGGATTGAACCCATGTCTCCTGAGTCTTCTGCACTGCAGGCAGATTCTTTAGCTCTAAGCCATCAGGGAAGCCCCTTTTTGAACATTAGCAATTTTTAAGTTGGTCAAGTCATCAACTCATTATACTCACAGAATCCCTGTGCACCATACACTCCATCAGAATTTGGAAAAGGTGCTTGGACTGCTTAAGACTAAAGTTGAAGGTGTTCTGCATCATGCAGATGATCTCCTCCTTCACCTGAGGACGCAGGGTCCTGGGAGAGAGAGAAATAGCCATGACTTGACACAATCGAGAGAGGGAACAAGCTAAAAACATCAGCATAAGTACAACATCACTGTGTCTGTCCACGTGATGGAGGTATCTATGGACAGTTGTGTCAAGAGACAAATGAATGGGAGGAAGCAAAGCGGAGCACTGGCATGAGGAGAAGGCTGAACATTAAAACAAGGATGGACTCATATGCCATTCTCCTAGGAAGAAAGCACTTGGGGCAGGTTTTTGAGCTGACAGATTTCCAAGGGGCTGTGAATCTCCAGAAATTATGGGCATGGTATCCTTAAAGAATCTGACACTCCAAATCGTGTAAGAATCACTTGTCTAGGGTAACTTTAGGAAAGAGAGAGGTATAACTGAAGAGGAAGAGGATAGAGGGTGGAAGTGGGGCTGAAAGGGGAGAGAAACTGTAAGGGAAAAGTCATCAGAGAACAGTTATAGCTTAAAGTGAATGAATGTTTTTTAAGCAAATGAGTGGAGTCAACATTTCAGTTCCTGGGCCCTGTATTTACTCATGCGGCAGAAATACCATGCTTTTGAAATTGGAAGAATCATGCTGGATTTAGGGATGGCTTAGAGAAAAACTCCCATCTTGAAAAGAAGAAAGAACTAAAACCTCAGCTAAGTACAACATATGCTACAAAAATATCAGGATATTGATTTCTCTAATTTCTGCTATATTTACTGACAGCAGTTGAATTCAAAAGTGACTACCACAGTGGTCTTCTCCTTCACTCCCCCTGGAAACGCTTTTTCCCTAAGCTCAGACAAGGTTCAAAGTCCTTTGTAGATGCAAGCCATTCTACAGCTAAAGAAATAGCAACTTGCATCACTGGAGGGCATTTTGGTGTTGCTTTAATAAATACAAAAATCACTGACAAATGAATTCCAGTCTCAACCCATCCTCCAAGATATCCAGAGAATTCCGGTCCCTGTCCTCTAAGGACATCCATCCCACATGAGAGCAGTGCTTAGGAAGAAGAAAGAGTCAGCATAGTTTTAGAAATGAAGGCTCAACAGCTCACCCTTCATCTGCTAAGTGTTTGTGGGTGAAGGCCAGGAGGTCAGCAGCCCTGCCTGTGCCTTCGCACACCACCACCGGGTCTTTGTCTTTCACAGTCTCCCACACGGAGAGGATGACGTTGGGACCACCTTCCACCACCAGCCCCACCACGGGCACGCCTTGTCCAGAGCCTATTTCAGATGACAAACAGTATCAAATTGTTACAAAGGGACGCTATCAGCAATGCCAATTGCCAGACACAAGCCTTTCAATTCCCGTGTATATTCCTTACTTGAACTAACCGTTCTCTTCTTTGACTCAGGTTTACTTAGTTCAAGGCCAAGTCAGAAGCTTGGACTTTAAATAAAAGTAGCCACAAATATGGTTAGAGTATCTTCTCCCAGTTAAAAAGGTATCTAAAGGCTTTCAGTAATTAAAAAATAATAATAAGTAGTAGTCTTTAAGAAATTAACTTTTTATTGTGGAAATTTTCAAACATACGTCAAAGAAAACAGAATGATATAATGGATCCCAATGTATCCATCACTCACCTCAAAAAAATAATCAAGCTGTTGACAATTCAATCAACTTTTAATAGTAGTTATTTCTGCGTACGAGACAGCAAAAGAGACACTGATGTATAGAACAGTCTTATGGACTCTGTGGGAGAGGGAGAGGGTGGGAAG
Organism: Bos taurus; assembly: GCF_002263795.3. NCBI lineage: Eukaryota > Metazoa > Chordata > Mammalia > Artiodactyla > Bovidae > Bos > Bos taurus. The sequence continues at coordinate 50,918,993 of NC_037335.1, forward strand.
ATTTGGGAGAATGGCAATGAAACATGTAAAATATCATGTAGGAAACGAGTTGCCAGTCCAGGTTCGATGCACGATGCTGGATGCTTGAGGCTGGTGCACTGGGACGGCCCAGAGGGATGGTATGGGGAGGGAGGAGGGAGGAGGGTTCGGGATGGGGAACACACGTATACCTGTGGCGGATTCATTTTGATATTTGGCAAAACTAATACAATTATGTAAAGTTTAAAAATAAAATAAAATTAGAAAACAACAACAACAACAAAAAAAGCTTTTAATAGTGGTTATTTCTAAGAACAGAATGGGATGGGTAAACCTCAAAGACTTTCATATTTCAATGTATTCCATTTTTCACTAGTTGACTTTCTTGTCAGACTACATATTGCTTTATTAAAGTAAGGAAGACAAAAAAAGGAAAGACTGTGGAGTCATTCTTTTTAAAGATATTAAGCAAACAAAAGTTACAGATTGATATGTCCAGTATGATCCCATTTAAAACCCTATTTAAAATTTTAAAACTATATATATAGGTATATATTTTATATATACATATACACATACCTATATGTGCAACATGTTTTTATATTTACATAAATAACCAGAAAACTCTGGAATGATATACATCAAATTATTAATAGTGTAGGGAGGGGAAGATTTGGGGAAATGTTGACTGTTTATAGGCTTCTTGTTTGATTTAACTTTTACATCACACGTGTATTGATATATTTAATATTTAAATCAATTTTTTTCCCCCAAAAGAAGGAAAACTGGCGGCAACACCATGCCCACACCTGAGCAACAGAGGACTTCACTCTGGGTTCCAGGTTCTACCGCGCCCTCCTCTGGCCAAGCCCTTCCCCTCCCAGTGAGGAGTCTACAGGGTCAAGGTTCAAGGGAAGCCTATGCTCCCTGTCGTACATTGGACTGTACTAGACCCCAAAATTCTTGATTCCAGGGGCTGCTTGAGCCTCTGCCCCAGGGATGTACTTGTCAAAGCAAGAGGATTTGGGGGGAGTAGGGCTTGGACATATAGATTGGAGTGTCTAGGTGATAATGTCTATGTCAGGCCCAGACATTATGAGATTGAACCAAAGCAAGGAAGAGAAGCGGAGAGTGACTGTAAACCGGGGACCAAGGTCCTGGTTCTGCTTCACCTCCATGATTTGGCTTTGTACTCCCCAGAATCCAGGACTCTGACCTCAAACCTGGCCTTCCAGCTATATATGCAGAGGTAAAAGGATTAAACATTATTTTATTATGTTTTTAATCTTGTTATTTGTGTTTGTTAGCTTGATTCAAAACTTTTAAATATTTAAACAAACAGTATGTGGGCTTCCATGTGCACCTTGTCCTGACTCCACAAATGATCGGAGTGGGCCTCTTAGTCCATTGTTTTAATATTTTGCTTCCTTTCCTTTTCTACATAACTCCACCTCCTTATTACTTTCTCCTTGTCACTAAAAATCAGACCTAAGATGTACCAATTGATAGACATAATCTTCTTGTAACATCATCTTATAAAAACTAAATTCAAATTCTAGGTTTTTATTTGGAGAAGAAAGGGATAGCCTTCCATATCAGAAGGGATATGTTCTTCTGAAATCATACAGATGAAAAAGTTAACAATGGTTATTTTTCATAGTAAGATTACAGAGGGCTATCCCTTCCTTTTCTTTATCTGAATATGAGAGTATATAACACTTTTATCAACAGAAAAAGAAATCAGTAAGGGTATTTTGTAGGAGAGAGGAAAATAATTCAATTTCAGTTAGGGATATCTTTCTTGAAGCAATAACTAATCTCCATAAAAATAAATATGTTTATTATTGTTTTCTACAGAAAGAATCTTACTGATGCAACTAATTAAATTTGTTATAAAAGGAAAACAACTGTGAAGTTCTTGCTTATAAATCTCATGAGAGAGCTTCCTCTACTCCTGGCTCTCAGTTTAGACACATTATAGCTCCAGATGAAAACCTCCTAGAATAGGCATCCCGGGAAAGGGCACTCTTCTCCAAGACTTGGATGATGAAGACATGCAGAGTCACCCAATCCTATGCTTTCCATCCTCAGAGGCCTACAGCACAGCAACTGACATTGGCATATTTCATATGGATGAACCCAAGGATTTCTACAGCAACGTTATGAGTCAGGCTTTTTTTTTTTTTGGATAAACGTCCGCTCTCAATATCAAGGGTTTACCAAGGATTACAAGAAGCCCATCTGGACCTCTCCGCAGCAGTGCCCCTAGACAGGACCTGTCGGCTGAGGTCCCGTGGGTACTCACAACTATGTATCTTCTGCAGAGAGAGGTACTTTTCCAGGTTCCTCCTGAGCTTCATCTCATTGCCATACTTGCCCACAGTGCCATCATCAGACAGGATAAAGTGGGAGTGCATGCAGTTGAGTGTTGTGAGCTTGCTGAGGGGGTTTCCCAGAGTCTGGTACAGGCACACTACCTGCAAGACAGCGAGAACAAGGGTCAGAGGTCCTTCCTGGGCTGACTGCTCCAAAGGCCTGTTTGTGCACTACAGAGTTCCGGTCCATGCCAAAAAGCACTACTAGCTACTAAGAGCTATCTGCCGTGAAGACTCAATCTGAGTGCCTTTACTTTTTATTTTTCTATGGATGGATATGTAGTCCCATAGTGCACAACTAGTCTGCAGCTTGTGCTACATTAGACTCGTGACACAAGTTCAACGACACTCGCACACACAGCAACATGAGAACACTTACCATATGCTTGGAGTCACAGCACTGTTACATTGCTAAAAATGCTTCCAAATATTTATTTTCAATTTCTCTACTTACTTTGTCTCAGATCATTGAAAAATCAGTTCAAGGATCTGCACTGGTACACACAGCACATCAGTATTCAGAAGCTATGCCTTTAAATAGATCTATTTCAGAATAATATTTGGACACTGATTTATGTTTCTAGTATCCCAAATGAAGTGAAGAGTAAATGGAGATGTATTCACATTCAATATACATTACCCAGATCCATGGAATTCACCAGGCAAGAATATTAGAGGGTGTTGCCATTCCCTTCTCCAGGAGATCTTCCCAACCCAGGGATAGAACCTGGGTCTCCTGCATTGCAGGTAGATTCTTTACCATCTGAGCTACTAGTGAAGCCCCTTATTAATATTTACTGATTCTTCCATAAACTACTCCAATTCTTATTTGTTTCTAGGGAGGAAAGCACAGTATAGCCATTTGGTATCCGTGGGGGGTTAGTTCCAGAACTACTCATGGATACTACAGTCCACGGATGCTTGGATCCTTCATATAAAATGGCATAATACAGTCGACTTTCATATCCCCTGGATCCATGGTCGGTTGAACCCTGGGGATCCAGTGTTGGTTGACTCTTCAGATGCAGAATCCACAAACAGGGAGGGGCAACTGTGTTTAGAGTCTAAGAGTCCAAGTTTAAGGCTAGACTCTTCTGCTTTCTAATTTTAAATCTGGGTAATACCTGCTTCCTTTCTCAGGTTCATTTCCTCATGTGTAAGTGATATTAACGATTCCTATAGCAGAGGGTTGCTATGAGGTATTAAAGAAATAATGGATGTAAAAAGTACCATAAATGTTAAAACATTAGTCTTTAAAAGTTACCTTTACAATTCCTAAGCATGACACTGAGGCTATAAGCCAAAAAGAAAATGATTGATAGATTTAACACATTTTTTATATATGGAAAGATTTCATAAATAATACAAATTAAAATCTGGGAAATGCAGCATATATAGCAAACAAAAATGCTAAAATGAATTATAAAAGGTCTTTCAACATTTTTAACTATGCTTAAAAGTGTCCAGAAACCACATGAAAAGATGTCGAACCTCACTAGTAATCAGAGAAAGGTACTTAAGAACAATTAGGTATTAATTTATACCTATCAGAAAAGCAATGTTTTCTAAAAAGCCAGAATATCTTCTGGAGCCAGGAATGGTACAGAACAATGGGCATCCTCATACCCTGTTGTTAGGAATGGAAACTGTTATCATCTTTCTGGAAGGCAATGAGTCACTTTTTTTTCAAGATATAGTTGTTTTGTTTCGTTTTTTTAGTTTTTACTGGAGTACAGTAGCTTTACAATGTTGTACTAGTTTCTGCTATAGAGTAAGTGAATCAGCTATATACACGTTCCCTCTTCTTCCGCTTCCCTTCCCTTTTAGGTCGCTACAGAGCAATGAGTAGAGTTCCCTGTGCTATTCAGTAGTTTCTCACTAGTTATCTGTTTTATATATAGTGCACGCTGTGTCGCGAAGTCTGACTCTTTGCGACACTATGGGCTGTAGCCTGCCAGGCTCCTCTGTTCATAGGGATTCTCCAGGCAAGAATACTGGAGTGGGTTACCATTTCCTCCCCCAGGGGATTTTCCCAACCCAAGGATTGAACCCCTATCTCTTATGTCTCCTGCATTGATTGGCAGGAGGTTCTCTATCTCTAGTGCCACCTGGGAAGCCACGGATGAGAATTGGGAAAGCTATTAGAATTACCCAGGGGATTAGGTTTGAGGTATGAGCAGAGATCATTTCAGGGTTAGTGCAGGGTTTTGGGCCTGAGCAACTGCAGGGTAAGATTGTCACTTTCTAAGACAGGGTAAGAGAGGCAGCATGAAGTCAGGAATTGGTTTGGGGCATATTACATTGAAGATGTCTACAGGTATCCAGGTATAGTGCTAAGCTGGCAAATGGATATATGTTTATTTCCTTTTGCTATGAAAGAATTGTCTACTTACATCTCTTCCAATAAGATCTTTCCGGTTCTCAATGACACCCCAAGGAGGGATTCCAACTGTCCAGATTTTTCTCAAGGACTGCGAGGAATGGGCTTTCAGGGCATCCCCAACATGTTTGGACACACCTATGAACAACCAGGTTAGAAGTCAAACTTTAACTCACAAATCACGCAAAACACTGCAACTGCCAGAAAGAGAATAATAGGCAAGTATATGCAAAAGCCAACTTTTTTACTCTCCACTTTCAAAGTGAAAGTGGAGAGTGAAAATGTTGGCTTAAAGCTCAACATTCAGAAAACGAAGATCACGGCATCTGGTCCCATCACTTCATGGGAAATAGATAGGGAAACAGTGGAAACAGCAGCTGACTTTATTTTGGGGGGCTCCAAAATCACTGCAGATGGTAACTGCAGCCATGAAATTAAAAGACGCTTACTCCTTGGAAGGAAAGTTATGACCAACCTAGATAGCATATTCAAAAGCAGAGACATTAGTTTGCCAACAAAGGTCCGTCTAGTCAAGGCTATGGTTTTTCCAGTGGTCACGTATGGATGTCAGAGTTGGACTGTGAAGAAAGCTAAGTGCCGAAGAATTGATGCTTTTGAAGTGTGGTGTTGGAGAAGACTCTTGAGAGTCCCTTGGACTGCAGGGAGATCCAACTAGTACATTCTGAAGGAGATCAGCCCTGGGATTTCTTTGGAAGGAATGATGCTAAAGCTGAAACTCCAGTACTTTGGCCACCTCATGAGAAGAGTTGACTCACTGGAAAAGACTCTGATGCTGGGAGGGATTGGAGGCAGGAGGAGAAGGGGACGACAGAGGATGAGATGGCTGGATGGCATCACTGACTCGATGGACGTGAGTCTGAGTGAACTCCAGGAGTTGGTGATGGACAGGGAGGCCTGGTGTGCTGCGATTCATGGGTCACAAAGAGTCAGACATGACTGAGCGACTGAACTGAACTGAGAAAGTGCCAGTTGGACTATAAAGAAAGCTGAGCGCCAAAGAATTGATGCTTTTGAACTGTGGTGTTGGAGAAGACTCTTGAGTCCCTTGGACTGCAAGGAGATCCAACCAGTCCATCCTAAAGGAGATCAGTCCTGGGTGTTCATTGGAAGGACTGATGTTGAAGCTGAAAGTCCAATACTTTGGCCACCTGATGTGAAGAGCTGACTCATTGGAAAAGACCCTGATGCTGGGAAAGATTGTAGTCAGGAGGAGAAGGGGATGACAGAGGATGAGATGGTTGGATGGCATCACTGACTCGATGGACATGGGTTTGGGTAGACTCAGGGAGTTGGCATTGGACAGGGAGGCCTGGCGTGCTGCAGTCCATGAGGTCACAAAGAGTCGGACACGACTGAGCGACTGAACTGAACTGATACGCAATTATTTCCCTGTTATCAGGGAAAGTTGCTGGCACAGAGGAATTACAAACATAATAGTTTCACTGTCCTCAAAATCCTCTGTACTCTGTCTATTCATCCCTCATTCTCCCCAGTCCTTGATAACCACTGATCTTTTTATCGTCTCTATAGTTTTGCCTCTTCCAGAATGTCATATAGTTGGAATTATGCACTATGTAGCCTTTTGAGATTGGCTTAACCTGCCTTTTAATTGCAAACACTACATTACACCACTTACTCTTTTAAAGTAGAATCTGACTCTGTATGTGTCATTAGCACAGGAAGAAAAACGCAAAAACCCTGCATATTGCATGCATCTGAAGCACAGCACTTAAATCATTTTCTTCTCTCTGGCATCCCCCGCTCCCAGTCATCTTCTAAAACTGGGGTTCTGAACCACAGAACATACATCAGTACCAACAGAGATTCAGATCCATAGGTTTGGCGTGGATTACCAGCATGTGGTGGTGACAGTTTTTCAGCGGCCCACATGTGATCTTAACACATATTACCTGCTAAGACTCCATAAAACCTGATCGGACAATATCATTCCCTATTCATCCTTCTGTTCAAAAATCTTTTGAGGGCTCCCTGCTACACAGAGAATAAAACCTCAACCCAAATAGCATGGTACCCAATCTGGCTCCAGTCTCTCTTGGCTGTCCCTGTCCTCTGCCACAAGGCACATCCAGCTAGAAGGTGTATCACCACTCTCTGCACATGCCTTAAGCTCTAGCTGTGTTCCCGGCCCTGAACTGCCACCTTGGCCTAGAATGCTTCTTTCTACCCTTTTCTCAAGGGAAGAGTATATATCCTCCACCAAGCCTTTTTCTCAGGTTCCCCAGTTGGAAATGGAATTTGTCTTCCTCTTCCTTTTACTCCCAAACACTTTCTTTGTATCTCAACTATGGCCCATTCATCAAGTTTTGGTTAGTTATTTATTGTCTGTTATCACAGTCACCCGCTTCATCACTAACCCAGGGGCCATATCTTACTCATCTTTCATCCACAGCATCTATCCAAATACATAGTAGGTTCTTAAAGGTTTCTGGCATTCAATTTAAATAAGTGTCAAAAATTCATGCCAAATAACGTTCTACTACAGTTGAGAAGCATTCAAGCATAGGCTAAAGCTGATAAACAAAGCTTCTCAAATTTAAATGTTCATAAGAATCCTCTGGGGCTCAGTTGGTAAAGAATCTTCTTGCAATGCAGGAAACCCCGGTTCAGTTCCTGGGCTGGGAAGATCCGCTGGAGAATGAATAGGCTACCCAGTCCAGTATTCCTGGGCTTGTCTGGTGGCTCAGCTGGTAAAGAATGCGCCTGCGATGTGGGAGGCCTGGGTTCGATCCCTGGACTGGGAAGATCCCCTGGAGAAGGGAAAGGCTACCCACTCCAGTATTCTGGTCTGGAGAATTCCATGGATTGTATAGTCCATGGGGTCACAAAGAGTCAGACATGACTGAGCAACTTTCACTTTCAAGAATCATCTGGGGATGTTATCAAAACGCAGTTTCTTATCCCACTCATCTGGGGAGCCTGATATCTGGGTTACCATCAAACTCCTTGGTGATGCTGATGTTACTGGTCCAGGGACCACTTCTTGTGTAGTCAGGCCCTAAGGAGCTGTGCTTGAATCAAGTCAGACCCTGGTTATTGTTTAAGGAAGCTCCAAATATATCTCATTTCTTTTGTTCATATGAACTATTTCTATAGTTTTCACACTATTATATTTGCATTCCTTAATTGACCCTAACCTAAAATATTAATTTTAAAAAGGCAGTAAGTAAAGCACGTGACACAGTTAGCTATTCAAAGAAAAAAACTATGACCAAGTTCACCTTTTCCTGAACTCTATAAACTTCCCCACCCACCCTTTTATTTTTTTTTTTCTTTTACTGGAAATAAAATAAGTACTACACACTGGACTTAGAACTCTGCAACCTTCACTTTCTTTTAAGAATGTGAAACAATAGTACCAGAGGTTACCTACCCACTGGTGACAGGCTCTAAATCCCTTGGTTTTATGTTTTCTTTGTTTTTTCAATCACTTGCTTTCTTCATTCCTTTTTAGTCAAAAGAAATTATTTCTTATCTTAGTGCCTGTTGCTCACTGTTAGACAAATGTATAGGCCCTGGCTTCTACCTCATAATCAAGGAGACTCATCCTGACCTAGCCTGTATGCCAAACACACACGTGCCACAGGTGCTACAGGCAGAAATTACGGAACAACAGTGAGTTGAGACAGAGAACGCTTCCTGGGTATGTCAGCACCTAATGTAGATCCTAAAGGACGGGCAGAATTTAATAGGGAACACTGGCTAGAACATCCCAAGTAGAAATAGAGAGAAGTAAAGGGAAGAGGGAAAGCTACAGGAGTGATATTGTGACTTGTAATAATAACTATTTAGTCTGTCAGAGACACAGAGCTCCTCAAATCCCTGGAATTTCCTAAGTGGTGAGAGTGAGAGATGGTTTCATTATGTTAATGAGACAACTTTTGGACCTACTGCTGTGGGTTGGTTTCCAGAATAACCAACCATCCTTGTGATTAGAGGGTTGGAACTTCCAGTCGCATCCCCAACCTCTGGGGAAGGGAAAGGGACTGGATATTGAGTTCAATTATCAATAACCAATAATATAATCAATTATGCCCATATAATGAAGCCTATGGGTTTCCCAGGTGGCTTAGTGGTAAAGAATCTGCCTGCCAATGCAGAAGATGTGGGTTCCACCCCTGGCTTGGGACGATCCCCTGGAGAAGGAAATGGCAACCCACTCCAGTGTTCTTGCCTGGGAAATCCCGTGGACAGAGGAGCCTACAGTTTGTAAGCTACAGACTGTAGCCTACAGCAGGCTACAGTCCATGGTTTGCAGAAGAGCTGGACATGACTCAGTTGACTAAACAACAACAAGAACAACAATGAAGCCTCTACAAAAACCAAACAAACAAACACAAACAAAACAAAACAAAAAACAGGATTTGGAGAGCTTCCAAGTCAACATGTGGACATGGGAGGAAGGCACAGAAGCCCCATACCCTTTCCCACAGGTGCCTTGTCCTATGAATCGCTTCTCTCTAGCTGTTCTTGAGTTACATCCTTCTATAATAAACTGGTAATCTAATGAGTAAATTGGTTTCCTGCATCCTGTGAACTACTCTAGTAAATTCATCAAACCCAAGGATCAGGTAGTGGGACGTGAAAGAAAGTGTGAAAGTGTTAGTCACTCAGGTGTGTCCAAGTCTTTGTGACTCCATGGACCATAGCCCACTAGGCTCCCTCTGTCTATGGAATTCTCCAGGCAAGAATACTGGAGTGGGTTGCCATTTTCTTCTCCAGGGGAAATCAGGGATAGAACCTGGGTCTCCGACATTGCATGCAGGCTCTTTACCATCTGAGCCACCTGATTTGCAGCCAGAGAGTCAGAAGCACAGGTAACAACCTGGACTGGAGGCTGACGTCTGAAGAGAGGACAGTCTTGTGGGACGGAGCCCTAAACCTGTGAGATCTGATGCTGTTTCCAGGTAAATATTGTCAGAACTGAGTTGGATTGTAGGACATTTCAGCTGGTCACATGGGAACTGGTGTTAGAACTGTGATAGGTTAGTAACAGATGGTAACAGGAGTTTGTGAAGTTACTAATTCTCAACCCCGGCTGCACACTAGACATCCTTCAGAAGTTCCACCCTGAGAAACTCTAATTAATTTGGAGTAGAGCCTGTGTATTGTATTTTTGTAATGCCCCCAGATGATTCTGTTATACACATACAGTTCATAAAAACTGATGCAAGAGAGTCGGGTTAGAGGTTCAGGGGCTACTAAATGAAGTTTTTGAATGCCAGATTTCAAGAAATATGACTCAGATAGAGATAGTATGTGAAAAGGTGGTTTTGTAGTTAATTATCTCCTCATGCCCCATGCACTCAATACAATTGTTGCACACGTCCCTGCTTTCCAATTGCTGAGAACTTGACCACGGCGAGTTTAGCTCATGTCTATGCCCACACACTACACACACTACACTCTTGCCTGGAGTCCGTGTCCTTTGTAACCTTACAATAGTCCAAAGCTCATGAAAAACTATTTTCTTTGGTAAAAGTCTACAAAGTTATATTAAAATAGGAGATTTTAACAATGGTAAAAACACAGTCCAGGAAAGGTCTATGATTCTTCTGGGTTTCTTTTTCAGTTACTACAGTTTCAGTCTTCCTCCCTCATGCTGCCTATATCTCCTGGGAGCACTGCAGAGCAAACTTAAGTGCTATACTGGCTGATTCAGTTTTAAAAGGAATTACAGAAAAAGAAAAAAAAAAGAGTGGAACAGGGAATGTGCCTTACCTGTATTAATGCCTTCAGTTATTATCCATGCTCCTGTTGTCTCTGCAGCTTTGACCAAACCTTGGCTGAAGATCTCTTTAAGTTTTGAGGGCATCTTGAAGTTCTGGATACCACCATGGACGGAGATCACCAGCTTTGGCAGTTCCATCTTCCACTCTTTCAACATTAAATGTAACAGGTGATCCAACTTTGTGTCATAAGAAGTTCTAATATACTGGAAGATATACATAAACACATACACATAAAATAGTGGAAAAGACATGCCAATTCATAATAAGCACACAGCAGGGCAACTGAAATGCCAAAACTTAAAAGAACAGTGCCTGGAATCTCTTTAAAAGCTCATCTTCCTATGATGGAAATATTTACTTTGAAAGGATCCCACACCCCCTTTAAGTTCCTTCTGGGAATTACAAGTCACGGCAGGAAGGTTTCCTCTGATTTTCAGCGTTGGTCCATCAATGTTCTCTAGAAGGTCTGAGGTGAGGCAGAAAAATGTCAAACTGGCAAAAACCATTACTCCAGCAAACCCATTTAAAAAAATTGTTTAGAAATCAGTGAAATGAGGCTTTTCATAAATGTTTTGGCTTTTCTTAATTTACTTGGTCATTTCACATATGTGCATATTTTTTCACCCACTATTGACAATTATTGTACATCCCTTGAGATGCATATACTTACATGTTTGCATAATTTAAATTAAGATCCAGGAACATGTATATTTATTTCAAATTTTACTTTCTAATGATATTATTTATATATATATATATATATATATAAAATCTCTCTAAAAACTTTTTTCCCCTAAAATATACACTTTTCACAAAAGGGTCAATGTAACCAAAAAAAAAAGAGGGAATCAGACAGTCCCAGAATCATTTGTCATTTTGCCCAAAATTAAAAAGCGTATGACTGGCTTTCTTTTCCCAGCCAATGCAGCCACTTACAGATTGTTAAAATTATATTGAGATGACTGTGAGCCAACCAACAGCAAGAATAAGTCAGATTTATAGGATAAGAGCTATAAGAAACCATGAATCTATAACCACAGGTAGAGATCACCATAGATATGCAAATAGGAATTATCACATGATCCTCCAGAATGTGATACTGATTTAAAACAATTGTCTTCACCTTTGAAATTCTTAAAAAATAATCCCTTTATTTCATAATTAAAATATTAGGAATTCTGAACATGAGGATGGTGCAGCCATCACAGAATGTATTGAATAGTAGAAAGAATCTAAGGGTAACTAGGATTCAATTTACAAGCGAGGAAACTGAGTTACCATGGCTTTATCATGTATACAAATAGCAGGGAAAATACAAGTGGACCTTTGTGCAATGGTTTATGTTGCTCCAAGTAATAAATAAAGGCAGAGAAGCAGCTCTGGGTTAGTTCTCCTTCTATCGCAACTCTTCTTCCAGGTAGCACTCTCTTTCAACCGTTAAGTACTTTTAGTCCTACAAGATACTTCTTGAGATTTCAGGATAAACACCCTTCATTAACTAAATTATCAGCGGCAGAGTCTTTTCTTCCAAAAGCCAACCAAAGGCGATGCTAAGGGTTAACTACTCTTACCTTCCCCTCCTCCTCCTTTATAACTACTACTACTACTAAGTCGCTTCAGTCATGTCCGACTCTGTGAGACCCCATAGACTGGAGCCCACCAGGCTCCCCTGTCCCTGGGATTCTCCAGGCAAGAACACTGGAGTGGGTTGCCGTTTCCTTCTCCAATGCAGGAAAGTGAAAAGTGAAAATGAAGTCGCTCAGTCGTGTCCGACTTTTCGCATTCCCACGGACTGCAGCCTACCAGGCTCCTCCGTCCATGGGATTTTCCAGGCAAGAGTACTGGAGTGGGGTGCCATTGCCTTCTCCACCTTTATAACTAACTCACCTCCAATCCTTTGTGGAAGGAGGTGGGAGGGCTAACAACTGGGAAGGCAAATGCAGCCAGAGGGATGAGTAACCAGCTCTCACAAGCTCTCCTGCTATGCACCCTAAGACTGAAGTTCAATTCCAGGCTGAAGTATAAGGATAGCTGCTTCTCTTCTGAGAGGTCAAATAAAATGTATTCAGGCACAGAGTAGGTACAGGAGCCTAATGCTAAGCATAAAACGTATTAGTGATCAGGAGATTTGTCTGACTATGCTTTTGGTTTTCCTCAGTTCAGTTCAGTTCAGTCGCTCAGTCGTGTCCGACTCTTTGCGACCCCATGAATCGCAGCACGCCAGGCCTCCCTGTCCATCACCAACTCCCGGAGTTCACTCAAACTCACGTCCATCAAGTCAGTGATCCCATCCAGCATCTCATCCTCTGTCGTCCTCTTCTCCTCCTGCCCCCAATCCCTCCCAGCATCATAGTCTTTTCCAATGAGTCAACTCTTTGCATGTGGTGGCCAAAGTACTAGAGTTTCAGCTTCAGCATAATTCCTTCCAAAGATATCCCAGGGCTGATCTCCTTCAGAATGGACTGGTTGGATTTCCTTGCAGTCCAAGGGACTCTCAAGAGTCTTCTCCAACACATACCCGAATCCCCCTTGGCCCTCATACAAATTATTCCTCTTGCCTACAGTGGTGTTACCCTTCTGCCTCACTCACCTTTCCCTTCTCAGTATAGCCGTCCCTACTCTCAGATGGCTTCCCTGACATACACACCCAATCCAAGAAAAACAGGAGTTTGCTTTTCATTCTCTCAAAGGACCCTGTACTCCCCTTTCATAACATCTACACTGTCTGTAGTAATCGTATGTTCATTTCCTGTTTCCCTCACTAGACTGTAAGCAATGTTAGTACACAGAACATATGGTCTTTGGGGCATAGCAGACTATGAAATGAAATGAAGTGAAGTGGCTCAGTCATGTCCGACTTTTCCCGACCCCATGGACTACAGCCTATCAGGCTCCTCGGTCCATGGGGTTTTCCAGGCAAGAGTACTGGAGTGGGTTGCCATTTCCTTCTCCAGGGATCTTCCCCACCAAGGGATTGAACCATAAAGATCTGCTGAATGGACTGAAAAAAATGAGTAAATGATGATGATTATGAACCAACATAAAACAAAAGGAAGAAGACAAAAACTTAAGGGAAAAAATCACATAAAGAGTTTTGTGAAAGTCAGCTTCCAAAGACAGTTTTCTTGGCAACTGAAGGAAAAGTCAATGCACAAAGTTAGGTGCAAGAGGATTAGTAATCAGACATGTAGACTACTGTACAATTATATTATGAAACCTTATTATTATGGCACTATTAAAACTGTTGCTGATTTGCATTGTTATATGAGAGTAACCAACACAACATGGTGAGGAAATGATCCTCCAATATAAAAAAAAAAAAAAAGAAACTTGAGACTTGTTAAAACATTAAAAAAAAAAAAAAAAAAAAAGAATTATTCTTTCAAATCCATTTAACTGATGGTGACACTCCAGGGCACAGCTGATTCTGAGCTTTCCTGAGGTGAGTGCCCCTTGCATTTTCCCCAGGGAAAGCTGCCTCTAAAAAAGCAGGGAGTAGTTAACAAGCTCAACAGAGACAGCTGACTTGTCAATAACTATGCAAATCACATGCAAAATACCATGTTAGAGACAGGAGGAAAGCTGGCCTGGAAAGCCCAGCACTATCATTCAGGGGGTACAGAAAGAAATCACCCCCATTTTCTTTCCAAGAAGAATTTCTCATGGGGACATATCAGGCATCAAGAGCCACAGGCTAAGTTACTGAGAATTGCTATGGCCACACTTCTGCTGAAATCTGTTCTTTGGTAGTAATTTTTGTGCATTCCCGAAGGAAGGGCAGCCCTTTGGCAACTGCCTCAAGAGTAATAAGCCATTCTCTTCTGCAGGGGGCATAAAAGCTGGCTTGAAAGAGTTCAATCAAATAAAGAGCTGGCCACACCACATCTGGGAACTGCTCCTCAAATATAAAGCAAACAGCCCAGTCATTTTTGTCAACAGGTCAACAACATGGATCGCTTTTGCAATAAAATCTGGTCATCTGATCATCTACACTTGGAAATTCTATTTGGACATACATTTGGAGGTTATATCCTCTGTTTAGAAACCAGCAAAATAATGTGAGTTATTAGCAAACCTTGGAGTGGTGGATGTGCTCTCCATGTTGGAAGTTAATCGTGCCAAAGGTGTCTGTAGGGCTTTTCGTTGTGTGCTTTTCAACAGACCACTGTTCATCTTCACTACCGCTGGCAGCTGAGACAGTCCGAGTATAATCTATCCCATGATGGTCTCTAATCAATAGTCCACAGTAACACCTTAAATTTGACATAAAAACCAATTTAAAATAGAAAACACACAATTTTAGAATAGGAAATAGAGGTAGTGGGAACTTCCCTGGTGATCCACTAGTTAAGACTCCATGCTTCCATTGTAGGGGGCATGGGTTTAATCCCTGGTTGGGTAACTAAGTTTCTACATGTCATGGTCAAAAAATTTAAAAAGAAAACAGATTCAGTGTTTCTACATGTTTCTAGGGTAATGTACAGATGACATATATCAACAGTTTTAAAACTTCTCATTGAGGTTTATATTAGATTTCAAACACTGGGTTGTTTTCTAAGTTTAAAAACATTCTCAGAGGTTCTCTCCCTTAGCTGCACATTAGAATCATTTTGGGGATGCTTTAAGAAAACACTAAAAATCTCTTATGCACCCATGTTCATAGCAGCATTATTCACAATAAGCAGGAGCTAGAAGAAACATCAACAGATGAATATATGAACAAAATTTAAAAATTCTGAACATCAGCTGACGAATGGATGGGCAAAAGGAAAAAGTTCTAAAAATCCATTACACAACAGTGCGAATATACTTAACACTGCTGAACTGTACACTTAAAAATGATTGAAATAGTAAAGAAAACAAAAAACCCATCAAATTGTATATTTTAAACACGTGCAGTTAATTTTATGTCAACTATACTTCAAAAAAGCTGTTTTACCAAAAAAACTCAAGACTTGAGAAAATTAAGAAAATATCCTCATGTAATATGTAAAATGCACATCAAAAGGAGTATTAACCAATCCAAAAAAAGAGATGTGACCTCAGAGATATATATAAACATAGAATTTTTTATCTAAGGCTTACCTGATTAAATTCTGACAGACCTGACATCCTGCAGTGCATCTAAATAAAACAGATAAAACCACTGTTAGTTTATTAATATGTTTTAAAACAAATTTAATTCATATTTAAATATCTGTTAGTTTTCTATAGTCTAGAAATCAGGATTATTGAGTATTCATATATACTACCTCCCAAATATTCCCCTGTGTCATTTTCCATATATAATTACACCTTAGCAACTATGATCTAATTAACAGAACAGAGTTAGGAACCAAAATACCTGGATTTAAATCTCAATGATTTAACAATTCTTCTAAGCCCCAGTTCTCATATCTGAAAATAATATCTGACCCATACAATTATTAGAAAGATTAAGGGTGATAATATATGTAAGGGGTCTTATAATATCTGGTACACTGCAGTTTGTATAATAATGTTGGCTACTAATATTATACTATGAAGATAACAAAATTCTTAAGAATTAAGTAAGAAAATATACATATACAATTTTAAAACCCTAAACACTGTCAAATTAAGGAACATTTGGTGTGAATATAATTGTTATCTTTATTAATCTCTTTTTTATGATTCAAAAAAGCCTCCTGGATTTGGGAGTTAGCCTTATGGTCATCAATGATTACATTTTTAAGCCTGAAGATTTTTTGTTTCTTTTGTAAAAATAAGATTTTTAAATCTTAGCACCATGGCAGATCCTCTGTTGTAACAAGCAGGCTCTCTAATTGTGCTTCTCAGGCTCTAGAGTGCATGAATTCAACCGTTATTGCACAAGGGCTTAGCTGCCCTGCAACATGTGGGATCTTAATTCCCTGCCCAGGGATCAAACCCACCCTGTTCCCCACATTACAAGGTAGATTCTTAACCACTGGACTACCAGGGAAGTCCTGAAGAAGTTTTAACTAGAAAAGAAATCTAGTTAAAATAATGAAATAAAAGATAGTGTTCATAAAATCAGTCATTCTAAATTATTCAGAAATGAATGTTTCAGCCTTTTAGAATTTTTGTTCCCTCAACAAGTTCAAAATGAGGGGGGAAAAAAAGCACTGTAGTCAAGTCCATCAGATTTTTTTCTTATTAGGAGGGACAAAAAGAATCAGGAAAAGATCAACTTTTATCTAAGTTTAAAATAATGAACCATCACTCTTTTGCTGTGCACTGTAAGGAAGAAAATTGCATGAAGGCCTACAGCTTTGAGAATTTTACTAGGGTCTAAGAAAAAGGCTGGCATAGGAGAAATAGCCATAACCATCCATTAACCTTTTTTTTACAATCACAGAAAAAGAGAGACTGCTTTCTTCCAATAAAAAGTAGTACATCTTAGACCATTCATGGAATTATGATCATTGATGTTCTTCTTGAGTCTGTGGGCTAATGACCTACTGCTGCTGCTGCTGCTAAGTCGCTTCAGTCGTGTCTGACTCTGTGCAACCCCATAGACAGCAGCCCACTAGGCTCCTCTGTCCCTGGGATTCTCCAGGCAAGAATACTGGAGTGGGTTGCCATTTCCTTCTCCAATGCATGAAAGTGAAAAGTGAAAGTGAAGTCGCTCAGTCGTGTCCGACTCTTAATGACCCCATGGACTGGAGCCTACCAGGCTCCTCCGTCCATGGGATTTTCCAGGCAAGAGTACTGGAGTGGGGTGCCATTGCCTTCTCCGAATGACCTACAGTTTACCACATTTCATGAAGTTCAAAGTGACTGTGAAGACGATTTTCCATTTACAGAGCAATGCGAGTCACCTGAACTCAATCTGCCTTCCACTGCATCCATCATCATACTACAAAATGTCATAAAAGATGAAGGGAAAAAAGGTTACCCTGATTTTTTAGTCTGTAAACATTTCATAAGCAGGTAAAATGAGGATTTCCAATCACAGGGCTTATAAACCACAGGTAATTCAAAGAGGGTGGGACTAGTAAATATTTAACAAATGCAAAGAACACTATTTTAGTCATCATCCCCAAAGAACTAGAATTTCAGTGACCTCATGGTGCTATCTTTCATGAACATACAGCTGTGATTTCTAAACTTCACATGAATATAAGGTTAATTGCCCAACAGAATCTAAAAATAGAATGGTCCCCCTAATTAAAACACTGCTCTCCTATTTTCCTTTAATTCTTTTCCCTAAGGGCAATGCTACCCAGCCTTAATTTCATGGATCCATTACCCTGGGGAATTTTCCACAGCCCTGTCTTCCTTTATCTTTCACTGGCTACTGTTTTGAACTTTGTTCTACAAGTAGAGTTTTCAAACGATTGTCAAGAACTCAGAGTGGTCAAACTCAGGTCATTTCATTCTGCTGCCCATTATCTGCTCAAGGAAAAAGCCTGCAGGAGGAAACAATTAACTGTTTCTATATCTGAGCATGGAGTCCTGAAATATCCCAGCTACTATATTCCATAGACACCTGGGGATAAGGAATTCACAGTATGTTGAAATATCCAATACTCAAAAGTTATAAATTATCCAAACCCACATGGAATAGATGTAGTACTAGATACTTCCCTGGTATCTATCATTCCACTAGACAAACAAGTGTATTAAAGATAAAGCAAGAGTAAAATTTACCACAATACCAACAGTGGCTCTGCCAAGGTAAAGTCATAGCTCTAAATTTCAATAAGCAGTCTTCCAAGTACTGTAGGTTTAAAAAGAAAAATGTAATTAAAAATTATACCTGTGAGGGTCTTTAGAGCTGGGTATGATTTTGTTACATTCTCTCTTGTTGAACACTCCTTCAATCCAAGATTTCTGGGACTGAATAGAAAAATGTCATTATTTTTGTAGCCTAATGAAATAAGAACTCAGTATAACCACAGTAGGCCAGGTAGGCAATATATGTTTAATTATAATAGACACAAATTAAAATGCCAAGACCAACCCCAAACAGACTAAGTGTTCATTGGCTTCTATTACAGACATACAGACAGAAATAATTTGAATGCAAAAATTTTCCCAAAGTTAATTGGTCCATAATCTCATTTAAATGTAAGATCCCTAAATGCATAAAACTCTACCAAGGAAATAAAGATACAGCTGAAGCATTCTCTTAATTCTTCCAAAAGTCACTTTTAAATCTTGCACTGTAACCCTATAGAGTGAACATGAAGCTCTTAAACTTCAAAAATCTCACTTATAAAGTCCTACTCTGGCTAAGATTTGACAGGAAGCTGGAAAGAATGTCAGAGGAGGGCTGTAATCTCAGCAAGATTCTATGAAAGGAGTTCAATCTAAAACTAATCTGAAGGATATGTAATGGGGAATACTGCACATGCGCCCTCAGAAGGGACCTTAACTGAAAAACTGATTTCCCGATTCACAGGAAATGAGACTTAATTCCTGACCAATAACCATCCACCAACAGTCTCTCCCATCCTCAAGACAATGAATTGACTGCTTGGACTCTGACTGGATGCCCCCTTCTTTGCACTCCCTGTCCCAAACCCTCAACAGATTCACCTGTAGCTTGTGACAGCATGCATTTCCCAAATTGCAATTCCTCTGCTATTCCCAAATGAACTCAATTTCTGGTCATTCAAGCTCGCCCCAGTTTACTGCTTTCTTTAAGGGAGAATTTGCTGCACATTGTATAAGCATAGGATGTTATTGGGTAAATTTCAAAATATCTGAATTCATTCAACAAACATTTTAGAATAGGCCTCCATGTGGCATGCTGGGAATCCTATGGCAAATAAAACAAAGTTCTTACTCTGAAGAAACTCAGAATAAAAAGAAGGAAATGGATAACAAATTGATATAATTAAACCTCATGTGTAACAACTATTAAAAATAGCTCCAAAAAGAGAACTTAATTCAGGGGCCTATGTATATAAATTAAGCAAGCTAGGCTCAAATATTCCCTTCTTTTAAAAGGCTAGACAGCCAACACTAGTAGAACTATCTGGGCAAATTACTTTCTTCATACCTGTTTGCTCATCAATTAAAAATGGAAATAATAATAATAGTAATACCTTACTGTGCTATTGAAAGGAATTAAAAGCTTAGATTTCTCCTTGGGACCTATTAAGGCTCAATAAAGCTTAGTTATTATTATCGGTAAATCAGAGGTAAAAATTAGCTTTTTGGTTGGTAGCATGGGAACTTAACATTGGTGTATTTTTTTCATAGAAAAACACTTTGGTGAGCTCCAAGTCTCCCTCCTAGGACCTCTCATATTACAAAGAATGATTTTTATGGGTCCATTTTTTCCCACCAGACTCCAGTTCCTAACAGGCCCCTAACCAGTCATTGCTATTGCCCCAGGCCCAACCCAGTGATTACAGAATGAGCAACAAAACGAACACACTTAAAATAGAACTTCAAGAATTCATGTATACAATTTTCTCTCCAAGGGTGTAAACAGGAAACCTGTGCCCTAACAAGAACATGGAAACCTTCCTCCTGCAACTCCCATATCTTATCTCAAAACTACAGGAAAAGAAAAGCAGGCTTAATTTGCAAGCGTTTCAAAACAATTCTCAAATTAGAACTTTATTTTTTTGTCCCTACCTCATAATGGTGGCCTTTTACAATATACACTTCAGCACCTGTGGAACAGGTTCCCCCGTGTTCAGTTCAACAGAGTACCATTAGAAGCCATATGTCTGTTGGTTCTGATTCAATAGCCCACATCTATTCAGGGCAAATAATCGACATGTGTTTGCCACTTGGAGCAGCACATTGTTGCTGATATTAGAGAATGTGCCATTTCTGCAGCAATCATGGTAGTCTTTATAGACTGGGTATTTTTTATATACTGCGTTAGTGAGCTTGTGTTTTCATTGTGGGCGTTATTTAGGGAAGGGAAAGGCAGACAGAAAAGAAGGAAAATAGTGCCAGTCTTAGGCTGTGTTGGCACAAAGTTTGCCTCACCCTAATATATTTTACGTGCCCAGGACTGGGGTAAGGGTGGTGAACAGCAAAGAAATGTCTAAGACTAATCCTCTAATGGTAGCTATAAATGAATTAATTCCTGATGTCACTGAAAGTATTTCTTCACTGGGGCTTTTTAGGGTTTCCAGATAACAGATTGTTTCTCAGGGGAATCTCTGAGAAGGAATAGTCTTAGAGGCATTTCTTGATTTTAAAAAAAAAAAATTCTTCTAAATGTTCATGGATTTTTCTTTTTTAATATCCAGGGGACTGTGTGATTAGGTGCTGAAGGGCACACAGCTAACAAGTAATTTTTTTTTTAACTTTCTCATACTTAAAAAAAATTAAACATTTAAAACATACTTTTTCCAGGTTAAATTGACTACTTTCTTTTATATCTATGTTTCTATACACACAACACTTACTTGCACCTAATCAGTTGTTTTCTTCTCAACATTATTACAGTCTACTTCAAGATAGGCATTAGCTTATTTATCATGGAATCTACACCATGCAGGGAAGCACCAGAATGAATCAAATAGACAAAATATTTTCACACTCCAGATTGACATTTTTTATTTTCTCTACACAGCCCCTCCCTTGGAGCAAGGACACAACTCAAATTGAGTGGCAGGCAGATGGATGTGTTGTCTGGGGAAATACATCAATGCAAAGCCAGCCCATCTACTGGGAGACTCAGCTCAGGGTCTCCCACGGCGTTTTGTCCATAATCTGAGGGATACCTCATGGGACTCACTTGATCTGAGATTAAGAGTCATAGGTAAAGGGCATCCAAATCTAAAATAACCCAAACTTGAGGATCTGGCTCACCACACTGCCACAAGTTAACCTCACTAGCTTTCTAGTAAATAATCTTTCCAGAAAACCGCATTTAGGAGTACTTCTTCACGAACACAAAATAACCTTACAGGTTTTCTTCTCTTTGGGTAGTCAAAGGTAAGCACTATTTTGATGGTAATGATTTATTTTTATTTTTCTTATTTTAATGGTAACATTTTTAATAGAATGTCAACTAAATAACTCACAATTCCCTAAAATGCCACTTCTCCCGATTGGGTGAGAAATTTTACTGACATTTTCATATACTGCCTTACTGAACAAAAGCATTTAGAACTTCATAATGACTATTTAGATTACATAAACTCATGAGTATATGAGTAAAACATTTATGAATTCTTCACAGACTCTAATGGGGAATTAGAAGAACTCAACAGTGACCTACTTAGTAGAGTATATCATAAAAGGTTCAAGCTAAAATGTCAAACATCCCTCCACATCCCAAATTGGTGAAAGCTCTCTTTACGTTAGTCCAAAAACACAATTTTAAATGGCAATGAGAAGACATCCTTTCCTCTGCTGTCACACATGCTCAGCCTTATTCTTAGGGAATTAAACTTGAAAACAAGATGTTTATTACTTCAGATCATGTGAAATCATTTTGATAAGTAGGGAAAAGGAAATGGGAGGCTTCCCTTATGAGTATTCTTTACAACTATCCCTGGATAGTGAAATACAGAGTTTAACTGAATGCTGGGCCTATTTGCTGTAAAACCACTCTAAGAGGTTTTCAAGTTAGACACACTCAGTCTCCAATTTCCACTCAGCAAAACGTTCACAAATTTGTTATTCAGGTACACAGGGATGGTCTTTATTTATGCTACAAATATCTTCTTAAATTATCCAAAACTTTACTAGTACTATACCTAAGTGAACATAGTCTAGAAGTTTCTTGGAGTGAAGCTTTACTATCAGCAGAGCTATACTCAAATAATTGACTTTTAGAAAACCTACCATCCTCTGAGACAATAAAGCCTTTACTAGGAATTATAGGCTAAAGGCAATGGCATTTATGTTATCCATAGTAAGGTTTATATACAAAGAAGATTAGTTGTTTCACTTTCTAAGTGTAACAGGGCAGAAAGAACACTGCTGCTTGCAATTCCATGCAGATACATATCATATATTTAACATATTTAAATACCACACATACCACATATTTAATTCAAAATCTTTGCTAAAAGAAAAGAGTAAGAGAGGGCTTATCACATTGAGTGAAGTAAGTCAGAGAAAGACAAATATATTATATCACTTATATGGGGAATCTAAAAAAATGATACAAATGAATTTATTTACAAAACATAAATAGACTAACAGACACAGAAAACAAACTTATGGCTACTAAAGTGGGTAATGGGGGGTGAGGGGAGGTGGAGAGAGATAAATTAGGAGTTTGGAATTAATATATACACACTATTATATACAAAATAGGTAAATAACAAGGATCTACTGTATAGCACAGAAAACTGTATTCAATATCTTATAATAATCTATAATGAAAAAGAATCTGAAAAAGAACACACATATATATGCATGTATAACTGAATCATTTTGCTGTATACTTGAAATTAACACATTGTAAATTAACTATATTTCAATTTTTTTAAGTGGAAAATAAAAGAATGAGAGAGGACTAGAAGAAGAAAGGTGAGAGAAAAGATATAAAATGTTTAGGTGTGGGCAATTTCAATGCCATTCCACATTCAGGAGTACAGCATGCCCACGAGAAGCAGCTCTCAAACTTTGGGGAGTTAGAACTCCATATTCATTAAATTTACCAAGGACCTCCATAGAATTTCACTTGTGGAATACAGCTACCAATATTTACATATTAGAAATTAAAACTGGGACTTTTTAAAGTATTTCCCCATCAATTCATTTAAAAAATCAATAATTATAATCAACCTAACACATGTTAAAATAAATATTTCTCATGAAAAGTATTTTTTAAAAGGTTTATGAGAAAAGCATTGCATTTTTGTCTGGCTTACCATTGTATTTTTGTCTGGCTTTAAACAGCAGGATTCTTATATCTGCTTCTGCATTTAGTCTTTTACAAAGTGGTTTTGGTTGACGTACATAAAAAGAATTGACCCAACAGGGACATGGAGTTGGAAAAAGGAAATAGTATTTTAATAAACATTTTCGATATCATGGATTTGTCATGTAACGTCTGGAAAACTCCACTGTATGCTTATGATAGAATGAGTGGAAAAGGGAAACAATGTACCAGTATAAAAATAATTTTGACTTTGAGGAACTTTGAAAGGGTCTCAAAGATCCTGAGGAATCCCCAGGGGTACCACACATGAAAGATCACTTTCTAAAAGTGACCACATATAGGCACTAGGGTTCAGTGTGAATGAGAGGCAGGATCTGCTGCTTCCTGGCTGGTCTCAGGTCCGATGCACATCTTAGTCTGCACATCTCATCTCAGTGAGTGCACTGCAGTATTTCAACATCACCTATTTAATCTGGTGTTCAACTGAAGAAAACTCCCACATAGAGAAAAAAGCAGTTAGAGATCAAATCTTCACATACTTCTCTTTCTGAGCAACGCAGGAGATTTTTGAACGATACATTTGACTGCATTTATTTTTACCTTTACATCTGACTTTAGTACCTACCACATGGTTCCTCCCAAAGACATCACTGAAGCATGGTAAGGGATAAGCCCTCCAGAACTCAGACAGTATATGTTCTGTCAGTCTACCTGCTCTTCCATTGATACTTATAAGAATAATAGCTTTATTCATTCATTCATTCAAAATACTTTGGTGGGCATATTATATAATTCTAATAAAAATAATAAATAAAATTGGGTCCCAGAGACTAACACCAAAAGAGAAGAACCTATGTTTACTGATAGATATTAATACCAAATATGGCACAAGAGCAGGCTGTGGGACTCCTTAGAAGTAGAAATCCCTGCTGTCTGCCAGTATTTGGGGGAGGCTTCAAGGAGAACACAAAACTTAAAAAAGTCCTTGAAAGATGTCAAAGATTTTTTTTCCCCTGCACATCATGTAGGATCTTAAATTCCTCAACTAGGGATCAAACTTACATGCCTTGAATTGGAAGCTTGGAGTCTTAACCATGGAACTTCCAGGGAAGCCCCCAAAAGATGACAAAGGTTTTGAAAGGTGACTGATGAAGTTCAATGGTGGTTAGAAATGTAGAGTCTTAGGCCTGGAGAAGAATTCAGAAGACACCAATGCTAAGGTACAACAAAAGCCACAAAGTCACTGGGGAGGAGAAAAGAGAGAAGATAAAAGAGCCAGGAATCTTGGGGAACACTAAGCATAGGGTAGAGAATAAAGTTCAGGGAATAAAAACCAGAGCGTTATTAATCGGGATGACATGATACCTGAAGTTGAGAAGGGAGAAAATTTTTCTCTCTAAAGTTTGTATTATTACAAAAGTAGGTACTTTCAAAGAAATACTGAGAAGTGTTTAATCATGAAAAGAAAGTAAGAAGGACAATTTTTGTTGTCCATGACAAATACACAGATTGAGAGAAAATCAGGAAGTAGATTGTAAAACAGAGAAGGAAGCTAGTGTAAGATATCCTTGGAAGAAAGAAATAAAACAGCCACTAGATCAACAATATAAAGCAAAGTCAATGCTTATGTAGACTTTCATATATGTCAAGTGAAGTGAAGTGAAGTGAAGTGAAGTCGCTCAGTCATGTCCGACTCTGCGACCCGATGGCCTGTAGCCCACCAGGCTCCTTGGTCCATGGGATTTTCCAGGCATGAATACTGGAGTGGGTTGCCATTTCTTTCTCCAGGGGATCTTCCCAACCCAGGGATCGAACCCAGGTCTCCCACATTGTAGGCAGACGCTTTACCGTCTGAGCTACCAGGGAAGCCCTCATATATGTCAAGGGCTGTGCTAAATGCTTTAAATACTATTCACAACTGTGAGACAGATACAATTACCACCTCTACAGAATGGAGCAGGTTCTATGGAATACAAGCACTAGCATTCTTTTGCACTGTGTTTAATAAACAAAGTTGAGAGGTTGACTTTATATTAAGAAAGTTGGAACCATGTATGTAGATAAAAGAGTGAAGATGGAAGAGAGAATAAAAATGACTTTAGAGACTTTGGGGGTGAGGAGCAGGAAACAAAATAATATGAATAGCCAAGGAGGAAGACTCAGCCTTGAGGAAAATGCTGCTTCTTGTGACAGAGGCAAGCAGTTGAGTGGCAAACTTTCCCTTCTTGGTAATTCTGCTCCAGACCCTCTTATCTATGCTCTTCAGAATATGCTCTATGCTCTCCACATCTCCATTTAGCTGCGATGCCTGCAAATCTCAGCATTCTCCTTTGTTCATCTTAACCAGACAGAAAGGCAGGTGATACACATGTGGAATCACAGTGCCTCTTTTCATTACTAGCTCTTTACAATACAACATCAGCATAGTACAGTATCTTTTCTGTGAACCACAAAGCATAGGAAATGCTCTCTCAGTAGAGGATCCAACAAATTTAAAATAGATGCGGGGGGACTTCCCTGGCAGTCCAGTGGTTAAGACTCCACTCTTGCAGTGCAGGGAGCGTGGATTTGATTCCTGGTCAGGGAACTAAGATCCCACATGCCATGAAGCACAGCCAAAAAAGAAGAAAGAAAGAAAGATGGGGAACACCAAGAGTATCTCACTGTTCACCCTATGGAGAAACTATCATATGACTTTCCAGGAATGTCCCTAATACACTAACCGAAAAAAAATGTGTGCCCAGATGACTAGACTGTGTGACGTGTAATTGGAGACTTCAGACAAGTGGACAAGTCAGAGCAAGGTATAATGAAAGGAAAGGAAGTGGAGAGCAAGCGTAAGGTAAATGTGTTTCCTTCTCTAGTCTGTAAGAAATCTCTATCAGAAAACTGGATAAATCCTGTTCTTCCTGGGCAATTCACCCCAGGGGTTGTTAAAATAATCTCCAACCATCCAGCTATCCAGCTGTCCATTTTCCTCAGCATTTCTTTAGCTACACTTAGAAATAGGTACTCTACTTACATTTTTTAAAATTAATTACAATCACTTTAGGTAAACATTTTACAACTGTGTGCATAATTGCTACTTAGCCAAAAACAAAACAAAACAGATTTGCTGTAATGTTACAGTAGCAGGCAGTAGATAGCTCAGGTGGTAAAGAATCCACCTGCAATGCAGGAGACCTGAGTTCAACCCCCTGGGTTGGGAAGATCCCCTGGAGAAGGAAATGGCAAGCCACTGCAGTGTTCTAGCCTGGGAAATCCCATGGACAGGGGAGCTTGGTGCGCCACAGTGCATGGGGTCGCCAAGATTAGGACGTGACTTACCAACTAAACCACCACAACCACCACCGTAATGTTATAATTGTTAAAATTATAACATTAGTTATAGTTCTTGGATTGCTCTTAGTTCTTGGACTCTAAGTCTCCACTCTTTCATGGAACATGTTAGCCAGGCCCCAGTAACTTTTTTTTTAATAAGTAATTTTGAAAATGGTGTAAATGTCACCAGTACAACCGATAAGAAAGGAGAAAATCTTTTCTGCTCATATAAGCAGTTGGAAAATGTTTTCTGCTCATATGACTCTCCAGAAAGAATAAACTATCCATTGTTCCCCTAATTATATTTAATCAAGGATCGCCTGTGAGGATATCACACACTTGTTTCCACAGGATGCAATTTTGGTATATTCTTTTCCAAGAGACTTCCACCCATTATCAACTAAGAATATTACCTCCCCTAAATCTTTCATCTTAATGCAAGATTTTTACATTTATCTTTAGGATTTTTTAACTTAGTTTTTAAAGTCTTTGAAATGTTTAACTTAAAAGATAGAAATTGTTAAGATTTTTATCTGAATTTAAGCTGAAAGATTTAGGGTAGGGTACAAATCAGATTGGTTGTTTGTTTCTTTTTCTCAGAAAAAAATTACATCCAGAACAAATAATTCCCCTAAAATTCAAAGAGGAAAAAGATGTTTTAATGGAATGAGGTTGGACCAGGAAGTTGAGAATCAGAAGTCTGTCAGGGGTACCAAGAATTCTGTGAGCAACAGAGGTTGGCAGATATGAAATATCATTTGCTAGGAAAAAAGTTCCCAACTTCTCTTTCTGGTTGTTATTTGATTTTCAAAGTTCCCAAATTGTTGTTTAGAGACTGACTGTACTTTCAATGCACTTCAGGAAGGAAAGGGAACACAGTTATTGCACAATGCCTTTTTCTAAGTCATTGAAAGCCAAACTACGCAACAAGTTTTCATTTCCACTGGGTACTGATTATTAAGACATTTCTTCTATATCTAATTTCTTCTGCTAATTTAAGATGAGAAAAAATATATTCTATTCATAAGGAAGAGACCTTGAAATGACCTAAAAAGACAATTCTAAAAAAGTGATTAAACAAAAGAAAAGCAACTTTCTTCTTTAAAGAAGGTATCACTCAAATGATCACATATTTTGTGATTGTATTAAAAAGAAGAATGTTCTACCTTAGTCACTTCTAGCTACAAGCTGAGGAAGACTCTCTTTCCTAACCAAACTTGGGTCAGGCTCTTTCTGACTTGAGTCCTCTTTCTAACTAGGCCCCAAACTTGGGCTCTCTCATTAGCTCACTTAGTCAATTTTTAGAATCCAGCTGAGTTAATTTAGCAAAAATCCCCCATGCTTGGTATCTGATCACTCTACTCTGGCCCACCTTCAGCAAGACTCCGGTTGAATGGTCTAAGAAGAATCCCCTAGCCTTGATGTTTCCTCTTAACCCTTTCCATTCACTGATGGTATCCTGCTCCTTGCCCATAAATCTCCACTTCCCTTGTATTTGGAGTTAAGCCCTATCTCTCCTGCCTCCTGAAAACTCCCATTGCAATCATTTTTTCTTCACTGGTCTTCCTTGTTCTTTTTAACAAATGTCATGAAAAATTTTTCTTTAACAAAGCCCATGCACCATACATACACACACAGACACACACACACGCACACACAAATCACTGTCTGTGGGTTAGAAAACAACACTGACAACATATTGGGATTCCAGTAATTCTTAGAAACTCTCTCCTGGGCTGACATTTACAGAGCTTGTCCCTTCAGTTAAACTGAAATGAAGGACTCTGACATCAAGGAGACCCCACAGAGAAGGACTTCAGATGTCTCCTTATGGGTAAGTGGTTTCTATTCCTTCATCTACCACTCTGCTTTTCACACTCAGTATTTGCTAAACCCAAACACCAGCCAGCAAGATGCACTTTCCAGCTGAAATATCTCCACTAAAAGAGCTGCTTCTCAAAATGTGATTTCTCTTGGAAATAGTGGCTATTCTTGCAAGTAGTGGCTATTAGCAGCTCAAGAGACCAAAACATGAGCCTGAGAGGCTTGCCTCTTTATCTCATCCAAGAACAAAGATCCAATCTGTAAAGTCTTCTGCCAAGTCACTTACTCCCTCCTAGTCTGTCTTTCTTAACACTGTCCCAGGGAATTCCTTGGCATTCCAGTGGTTAAGACTCCACACTGTCACTGCTATGTCCTGCGTTCAATCCCTGGTCAGGGAACTACGATCCCACAAGCTGTGTGGTGTAGCAAAAAAAGAAAAGACTGCCCTAAAGACTCTAGCTAATACTATAAAGAGTTTAAATCTTAAGACTTTGGACTTTCTTTGTTTTAATCCAGCAAGATCTACTCAGTTGACCTGATCACAGAACAATACTGACTACTTGGAATCTGAGTTTCTCTAGGCCAGATAAGGACAAAAATTGGGGGGTTTGGTTTTTATTTGTTTGTTTTAAATCACTTTAAATAGACACTAACAGAGGTGACAAAGTTCAGTCAGGATTAACTGATCCAGGCCAAGGATCTGTAAAGTACCCTCTGGACTGAAATCCTTCTGGGAGGAAAATTCTCTTTCCTAAGATAACAAGATTCAGTTTATAGGAAAAAAAAAAAAAAACCCTTAGCTCTTTAAAATATCAACAGAGGATATCTATCTCCTCCAGGAAGAAGAAAGGTGTTCTCATATTCAAAGGCCAACCTGCTCCACCATAACCTGTGCTGTTCTACATTGCTGTTGTTTGGTCTGTAAGTCATGTAACTTTGGTCTGTAACTCCTTTATGGCTCCATGGACTACAGGCTGCCCTCCAGGTTCCTCTGGGAACTCCTCCCAAGTTTCCCAGGCAAGAATACTAGAGAGGGTTGCCATTTCCTTCTCCAGAGGATCTTCCCAACACAGGGATAGAACCCGGGTCTCCTGCATTGGCAGATGAATTCTTTACCACTGAACCACCTGGGAAGCCCATTCTGTTCTATATGCTTATGTGCTAAGTCGCTTCAGTCATGTCCCACTCTTGCGACACTATGGACTGTAGCCCACCAGACTCCTCTGTCCACGGGATTTCCCAGGCAAGAATATGGGAGTGGGTTGCCATTTCCTCCTCCCAGGAATTTTCCCAACCCAGGGATTGAACCTGAGTCTCTATGGTTTCCTGCATTGCCACACAGGTTCTTTGCAACTAATGCCACCTGGAAAGCCCTAAGATAATATAAATAGCAGGTATCTTACTTGGGTTACTGTAACAGAATACCATAGGCTGGATAGCTCACACTACAAATATTTATTTCTCAACATTCTACAGGCTGGAAGTCCAAGATCATGGTGCCCTCATGGTTGGGTTCTGGTGGGAACCCTCTTCTTATTTACAATAGCCACCTGCTTACTATAATTTCACATGGCAGAGAAAGCATTCAATTGTGTCTCTTCTTGTAAGAGCACTAATCCCATTCATGAGAGCTCCACTCTGAAGACCTAATTATTTCCCAAAAGTTTCACCTCCAAATACTATCACATTGTAGATTGGAGCTTCAATATATGGACTTTGGGGGGACACAAACATTTAGTCCACAGCGGCAAGTTAACAATTTCTTCAGCACTCTCTATGCACCCGCTTGCACAAGGCAAAGCACTTTGTTTATATTAACTCTGCCCCAGAGCATGTGGGAAGTAGTTGCAGTTATTATCTCCATTTTACAAAAGAGGACACTGAGTCAGAGAGGTTGAGTAATTTAAACAAGAACACAATAGTTCATAAAAATGACACCAGGATTCAAACACAGGCAGTCAGATTCAAGTCCACACCTTTAATGACTTCATTTCACCATCATTTACCCACAGAACTTGCACAAGTATCAATCCCTGAAGCTGAATAGTGATTTGGGGTTTACAAATCACTTTCCTGAAGATCTGATCCTCACACAAATCCCATAAGGTCCTTAGCAGATGTAAGAGTGACATAAAGCACATGAAGTGCCCAGAAAAATCTCTGCTTCATACCCCAACCTCTTTTTTTGGTATCCTTAGACCCAGAGAGAGGTATCAAGAGGGTCATGAAGCCCTAGAAATTGTATAACAACTTTTGCATGGATCTGAATACATGCATTTCTCAAGAGAAAATCTCAAGAGCTCTATTGAAAATAAGTGCTACACAAGGGTCTGAATATGCTGTTCTCCAAAGAAGATATACAACTGACCAGGGAACACAGGAAGATTTTTCACATCATTAATCATTTAAATGCAAATCTAAATCACAGTGAGATACTTCTTCACACCTACTAGGATGGCTATAATCAAAAACTCAGACAATACAAAGTATTGGCAAAGATGGGGAGAAATTGGAACTCTCATAGATTGCTGGTGGGCATGGAAAGCTGTACAGGCACTGTGGAAAACAGTCCGGAGGTCCCTCAAATGGCTAAACATAGAATTACCATATGATCCCGCTAGTCCATTTCTAAGTATCTACCCAAGAGAAATGAAAACAAATGTCCACACAAAACCCTGTACACAAATGTTCATAGCAGTATAGACCAAAAAAAAGCAAAAACAACAAAATATCCATCAATGGATGAATGGACAAATAAAACATGATATATCCACACAATGAAATTATATTCAGCAATACAAAGAAGTACCGTTACATGCTACAACATGGATGAACCATGAAAATGTTATGTGAAGTGAAAGAAATCAGTCGCAAAGGCATATACATTGTATGACTCTATTTATATAAAATGCCCAGAATAGGCAAATCCATAGAGAAAGAAAGTACACCAGTGGCTGCCTGTGGCTGATGGAGATGAGGAGGATGAGGAGATGAGGAGATGAGGACCTAAGGAGGATGAGGGATGGTGGGTATGTTCTAAAACTGACTGTGGTGATGGATGCACAACTCTGTGAAGATAAAAAAAAATCTCATTAAATTGTATACTTTAAATGTGTGAATTATATGATATGTGAATATATCTCAATAAATCCACTAAAAAATATATTTGCGGAAGTGGCACAGGCAGAAAGGGAGAAAAGCCCAAAAATAAACCCATAAACAATTTGGGTTTAACCATAGTGGAAAACAAAATTCAGACATGTTTCTAACCAAAGGAAGAAATCAGGCCATGAATGTGTTTTGTTCAGCCCATAAGTGTTTTCAAAAATCTTTGAAGCAACTAGAAAAATGTAAAAACCCAGAGGTTTCATGTTCAACAAAAAATCTATACATCCGCATTTTCCTTAACAAGGAACAAAGTTTAAACAAACAAGCAAGCAAAAAACAGAATCTGGTAATACTAGGTTGCATTCTAATTTGGCAATGGTCTGTTAAGGCCAAGGGTGGGCAGTCATTTTTAGACAGAGCTTAAATTGCCCAGTAAGCCTGAGTGCCCAGCAGGTCAGGTTTCCACTGTGAGTTTCTGAGTCACTTATCTATAGCTTTCATCAGATTGTCAAAGGAATCTCTAACTCCAAGCACATTCACAACCTTTAGAAAGAAGCAGCCAGCAAACAGTGGCCATTTGCTTTACAGATAAGAAAACTGACCTAACTTGCCTGAGGCCAGGAGAATGTGCAGTCAGCAGTGAAAACTACTTTTTCTGACTCTTGGTTACTTTCATTACAATTCTGGCCTCCCTGTTGATATTTCTAGAGCATCTACAATTACCATATCCTGTTCTTTTCCGCAGCAAATGAGAGAAATCAGTGAGAAAGGAAAGAACCTTCTAGACATTCCAAAATGGCATATGATTTTCAGGTTCTATGATCTTCTAATCACACAAATTTTGCCTGGACCTAAATTCCTTTGGTTTGTGTGGGCAACCTCAGCCATCCTCCTATCCCACAGCCCAAGGAAGATAAAGAGAATGTTAAACTCTTAGGACGAGGAAATAATCCCAAGAATATGTTTTCTCCAAGGTTACTAGCACTCCTGCTACAAAAAGCACAAATTCCTGACAGATTCCACCCTGGGACAGGTGGTTTGCTGATGTCAAAAATGACTATTTGGGCTTCCCTAGTGGCTCACTCGGAGAAGGCAACGGCACCCCACTCCAGTACTCTTGCCTGGAAAATCCCATGGACGGAGGAGCCTGGTAGGCTGCAGTCCATGGGGTTGCTAAGAGTCGGATACGACTGAGTGACTTCACTTTCACTTTTCACTTTCATGCAAAGGAGAAGGATATGGCAACCCACTCCAGTGTTCTTGCCTGGAGAATCCCAGGGACAGGGGAGCCTGGTGGGCTGCCATCTATGGGGTCGCACAGAGTCAGACACGACTGAATCGACTTAGCAGCAGCAGCAGTGGCTCAGTAGCCTGGTGGGCTACAGTCCATGGGGCCACAAAGAGTTGGACACGACTGAGCAACTAACACTTTCACTTTTTCACATTTAGTGGCTCAGTGGTAAAGAATCTGCCTGCTAATGCAGGAGACACAGGTTCCATCACTGGTCTAGGAACATCCCATATGTCGTGAAGCAATTAAGCCCATGCGCCACAACTATTGAGCCTGTGCTCTAGAACCTGGGAACCAGGACTGCACAGCACATATGCCAAAACTACTGAAGCCCACACACTCTAAAGCCCGTGTTCTGCAACAAGAGAATAGTTCCAGCTCTCTGCAACTAGAGAAAAGCCTGCACAGCAACAAAGACCCAGAATAGCCAAAAATAAATAAATAAATAAAATTAATTTTTTTAATAAAGTACATAATTAAAAAAAAAAAAAGACTATTTACAAGAAGCTCCAAGTCCACAATAGGTAAAGTGAGAAGAGAATGTCACTTGTTTATAGTCACTTACCCCACCAAGCTTTGAGTTTGCCTGGAAAGAAAATTCTATATGATGCCCACACATAGTTTAGGGAGAGGTGGGAGAATAAAGAACAACCCATTCTCAGAGATCTACTCTTACTGAAGAGGATTAATGATGAAAATAGCCAAATCTGAGCATCAGAAGACTTCTTAGTCCACCTGACATATGATCTCAGTAGTACTGAAAAGCAAAAGAATAATTTAAAATAAGGGGTGTGTGTGTGTATAAAGGTGACAGTGAATAACTGAGGATTCACTGATGGATAAGTGAGAGTGGGCTGGGTGTGTGCGTGTATGAAAGGCTGATCAGTTCTGAGCAATGATGACAAGGTTTTACTACAGACCTTTGTAACTACACTTGATCTGAGCTCGGAGAAACAGGAAAAGAAAAAGAAAGAAGAAGAAGAAGAAGAATCCAGTTCACCAGGCTGATCTCTCCAATCAAAACACACAGCATATCTGCAACCCCTGGATACCTGACTCGTATCCAATCTGGGTGGGCTTCAAGATCCAGAGCCAGCAAATAGCACAGGATCATTCCACATCAGGCCAGGGCTGGAAACAAAATGCCAGCTGGGAAACTACAGGAGAACCAGGGCCAGGGAAGGCACCTGTCTATGCCCTGCAAGCAGTAAAAGTCAAAACAGACCAGAAGGCTCTCGCAGAGAGGCACGTGCTTACAAAACCAGGAAAAGAATGAAACTTTTAAGGCAAACAAAATGACCACTTCTCACTTCTCTCAATTGTGTAATTCTGAAATAGTCTCAAAGTTTATCCGTGCCATAAACAACTTAGGGACCTTTTCCCCAGAGATATGGAAATGCCAAAACTCATGGGGAAAAAAATGAAAAATAGCATTGGGCTACCACCAACAAAGGAACATGCTAAAGGTTCTGGTGCCAAGAAGAGTTTCCAGGGAAGTCCACTGTTACCCCAACCCCTGAAAAAAGCCATGATTCCCTGCAAAAGCTGAACCCAGCTGAAAACAGGTTCAATCATGAATTCAAAGTATAGGACAGGGCTACCCTGGTGGCTCAGTGGTAAAGAACTGGCCTGTCAAGGCAGGAGGCACAGTTTCAATCCCTGGTCTGGGAAAATGCCACATGCCATGGAGCAACGGAGCCTAAGCACCACAGCTATTGAACCTGTGCTGTACAGCTTGGGAGCCACAACTGCTGAAGCTCACATGCCCGAGAGCCTGTGCTCCACAACAGAAGAAGCTGCTGCAATGAAAACCTGTGCACCACAACCAGGGAGTAGTCCCCGATGTCTGCAACTAGAGAAAAGCAATGGAGACCCAGCGCTGTGAAAAATAAAATAAAAATTACAAAGTAAAGGACAAATCCCACTACGGAGCTTGTGTGAATTTTTTTTCTTATTTTTTTAAAAATGGTGGTAAAATACACACAATGTAGAATTTACCATCTTAGCCATTTTATAGTCCACAGTTTAGTATTATTAACTGTACTTAAACTTGTGCAACCAAATCCTACGATGTTTTCACCCTGCAAAAATTAAACTTTATTCCCATTACACAACTTCTCATTTCCCAGTCTTCCAGGCCCTAGCAACCATCATTCTACTTTTTCTTTCTGTGCACTGGACTACTTTAGACATCTCATATAAATGGAATCATTCAATATTTGTCTTTTTATGACTAAGCATTGCATCTAGCATATTGTCCTCAAGGTTCATCCATGATGTAGCATGGTACAGGAATTCCTTCCTTTTTAAGGCTGAATAATATTCCATTGTATGTGTACATCACATTTGTTTATCTATTCAGAATATCCATTTCTGTGTCTCAGAGGTATGGTTCTGTTGCACTGGTGGCACACACAGAAGTTATGGAGTCCAATTTGTAATGGTGGTTTTCTACAGAGAAAGACAGACAGACTTGGTTCAATGATGTGTGTACTCCAAGAGAGGAAAAACAAGCTCATTAAAGCTGCTGCTGCTGCTGCTGCTAAGTCTGCACTCAATTCCATCATCTAGAACCATCTCACCATCCCTGTCTACCTCAAAAATAAAGGTTTTGTTAACTGTATATTCCCAGGTTCTGGAACAGGATTTAGCATATAGTTCAGTTTAGTTCAGTCACTCAGTCGTGTCCAATTCTTTGCGACCCCATGAATCGAAGCACACCAGGCCTCCCTGTCCATCACGAACTCCCGGAGTTCACTCAGACTCACGTCCATCGAATCAGTGATGCCATCCAGCCATCTCATCCTCTGTCGTCCCCTTCTCCTCCTGCCCCCAATCCCTCCCAGCATCAGAGTCTTTTTCAATGAATCAACAATTCTCATGAGGTGGCCAAAATACTGGAGTTTCAGCTTTAGCATCATTCTTTCCAAAGAAATCCCAGGGCTGATCTCCTTCAGAATGGACTGGTTGGATCTCCTTGCAGTCCAAGGGACTCTCAAGAGTCTTCTCCAACACCACAGTTCAAAAGCATCACTTCTTCAGCGCTCAGTTTTCTTCACAGTCCAACTCTCACATCCATACATGACCACTGGAAAAACCATAGCCTTTTCTAGACGTACCTTTGTTGGCAAAGTAATGTCTCTGCTTTTCAATATGCTATCTAGGTTGGTCATAACTTTCCTTCCAAGGAGTAAGCGTCTTTCAATTTCATGGCTGCAATCACCATCTGCAGTGATTTTGCATATAGTTAACACTCAGTAATTATTTATTGGCTGAGTGAAACTAGAAAAGTAAGTGTTCAGAAAATTTTATATGCTTGATTTTGAGTGATCCAATTCATCTGAATATATTAGCCAGGAAAGCATCTGTTTGTATTGATATGGAAAAATAGTCCAAGAACTACTTTTAAAGGAATCAGGTTGCATATCAATAATCAGTATAATTTCCTTTATGTAAAAACAAATGCACAAATCAAAACAATATATTGTATATAATAATATATAATAATACTGTACCTAATTAATATTTTTCAAATCCAATGGTTTGGTTACTTCTGGGTTTAAGAGAGATGAGGACCAAAGACAGAAAGGAAACTTTCTGTTTGAATTTCTACTTGTAGGGTTTGAATTATTTACCAAAAGAACATATTTTTGTATTATTAGTGAAACTTTGGTAAGAAAAAAAAAATATGGAAGGATCATATGTCACAAGAACACATTGATTCAGGGCCTTCCCTGGTGGTCCCTGGTTAAGATTCACCTTCCAAGTGCAGGGAAGTGTGTGTTCAATCCCTGGTCAGGGAACTAAGTTCCCGCAAGCCTTGCTACCAAAAAATAAAACAGACACAATATTGTAACAAATTCAATAAAGACCTTAAAAATGACCCACATCAAAAAATATATTTTTTTAAAAAAAGGAATACATTGATTCAGTTTACTTTACATGTAACCTTTCTCAGAGACCTACTGGAGAATGTGCTCCACCAAAATAATGGGAAATAAGAAAGACAACGACATGGGATACAAGAAACAGGATCCAGCATTAGAGAAACTCAAAGGGAACCTTTGAGATAACTATATTCTGAAGATAGATGGAAGGAAGAGAAAAGATGTTAGTGATAGGTGCAGGAACTTAGAAGAAAGCTAAATACTCATATTCCATTCTGAAAAAACAGTGCATAAATACTAAACCTGAAAAATCAAGGAGTAATACAAGCATTATTTAGACATGAATAAGTACCAACTAGCTAAACAGCGGGGACAGCAATGGCACCCCACTCCAGTAGTCTTGCCTGGGAAATCCCATGGATGGAGGAGCCTGGTAGGCTACAGTCCATGGGGTCACTAAGAGTTGGACACGACTGATGCGACTTAGCAGTAGCAGCAGCTAAAAGAGATGAACATGATTGCTCTTTCTGAAAAGAAAAAAATGACACAAGTTCTGCTGTTTTTGGTAATGAACCTTATGGAATTATTTGTTTCTGAACTACGTGTATATACAACTTCAATCATACTAAGAAGTAAAAAGAGAAAAATCACAACTGAGGCCCACATCAGAAAACCATACCTAACGGGGGAGTAGGGGGTTGCCAGGTGTCAGTCAAGCCAGAATATCCAACACTTTATCAGTCATGGAAGAATCCAAAGCAAATGAAAAACGAAATACCAAAATTTTTATACAGGGAAAAAAGAAATTCCAGAATCCAGTCCCCACTTTGGTAGTTAAAAATGAACCACCTTCTCCCTAGGAACAAATGCTCAAAATCCCGTGCATGGTATCCATATTCTTCGTGTTTTAAACCCCTACCCTGGACTCCAAATCCTAACTATTCTCCTCCCTCAACTTCATTTTCCTCATCTATAAACCGGTGTGGTGGGAGTGGTGGGTGGTGATACTTAGATCTTACAGGATTACTTTCTGGGTGAAATAATAACAATCAAACTTCTGTAATCCAATAAATATTAGGCGTTATTCGAAATGTTATTGCATATATAACATCTCATTTAATGTTCAAATTACAGTCCTCATCCCATTTTCCAGATGAGGAAGCCAAAGTACAGAGGTTCCAGTAACTTGCTCAATATCGTAGCTACTGGTGAAGCGGGATGCGAATTCGGCTGATTTGGCTTTAACAGTCTGTACCAAAAACCAGACTATGCCGAAATGCAAGAATAAAATGTGCACAATAAACCGAACTACTTCACACATGTGTGCCACTCCAGACAAAACAGGTAGGTGATAGCCAGTTCGAGGTTTGGCCGCCTTACAAGAGACTAAGGCACGACCAGGGTCTCCACTCCTGTCCCCAATTCCCCAAGCTCCTTCAAGGCTCCCCAGCAGCCGGGGGCGCCCTCCCTCCCCCGCCCCCCAACACACACACACACAAAACTTCCCATAGCACTTCGGACGGGAGTCGGGAGGAGCCAGCGCGCTGCTCTCGCTGCGAGCCCCAGTGGTGGGAGGTAGAGGATGGAGCGGAGCCCCGGGAGGGGACTCCGGGAGGGTGTTTGGGGCGGCGGCATTTACCTTGACCTGCACTCTCATCGCTCCGGGACTCCGGGGCGGGCCTCGCGGGGACCTGTAAGGGTGCAGGCAGTGGCCTGGGGACTTCTCCCGCCGCCTCCCGGAGCCGCGACGCCCGGCTTCTCCAGGTCTGCGCCGCCCAGACGTGCCTCTCCGCTCCGAACCGAGACTTCTCTCCTCCCGGGTCCGGCCTCACGCCACGTCCGGTCTCCTCCGCCGCCCGCCCGGAGTGGAACCAGAGAACTGCCTCCTCTCCCGGGACGGGTTCCCCACCGCCCTAAGGCGGACCCCCAGCCCCGTTAGGTTTCCGCTCTGATACCACCTCCACGCTGGCCCCGTTCCAGCTCCCGGAACCTGGGCTGTGGGGCGTGCACTTAAGTGTCCTACGGTAGCGAACCCTCAAATATGATAATCGGCTCCGGGTGGAGACCAGAGGAGTTGAGAGCAGATATTTCGTAAGTCCCATCTATTCTAGATTCTAGTTAAATAACTTGTGGCCGGCCCCACCTACAAAGCACCCAGGGCACTGGGATCAAATCTGGTAAAGTCGCTGAAGACAGCCCCGCCGACTGGCAGCCCGGCTTACCTGTAAGCGCTCCGCCGCGGAAGGAGCGCTCATCCTGGACTTGCAGGCCCCGCTACCAAAGCCTTATCTGAGCTTCTGACTTGTGGAGTCAGATTTGAGCTCCACCTCCACACGCTGCCTTTTACAGCCGTATAGATTTGTCACAATACCTTTTGGCCTCAGTTACCTCCAGTGTAGAAAGGTGATTCCGACCTTACCTGGATCAAGTATAGGGAGGGTCAGATGGGATTTTCATCATCATCACAGATATATCTAATTGTATATTTAATTGTGTTGGTCTTGTTGAGTCAGCATGGTGTTGGGAGGACACGGGGGCGGAGGGGTAACCTAACAAACAGTCTTTTACTATCTGGGAGTTATTGGATGTTAGGTGACCCCTTTGGGCCTGGGATTGTTTGTTTATCTACACAGTGGGAACGATGGTGAATGAATCCCTTTCCTCAGAGGCTGTTCTGAAATCCAGAAGATACAATCAAAAGCTTTGTGATTTCTGTATTTTCGGTGGGTTCCCCTGGTTAGGCAGTCTTTTTAAGGCTGCCATCAGTTACTGTGGGTGAATCCCAGTATGTTGGCAGAGATGAGGCTCACTTATTACAAGTGTAGTTAACAATGGTAGCTATTCATCCTTAACTGACTTCAAATTAGTCCACTCTGAATTTCTGCCCAGTGAGCTCACATTTGCAGACACTTCTTTTTTTCACTCATTTTTTTCTTCTTGTTGGCCACACCAGGTAGCATGCATACACGCTTGCTAAAGTCGCTTCAGCCGTGTGACCCTATGGACTGTAGCCAGCCAGGCTCCTCTGTCCATGGGATTCTCCAGGCAAGAATATTGGAGTGGGTTGCCATGTTTATATGGGATCTTAATTCCCCCACCCAGGGATGAACCTGAACTCCCTGCCATGGAAGAGCAAAGTCTGAACTGCCAGACTGCCAATGGAAGTCCCTTCTCTCATTTCTCAATGTGGTTTTAATTTTTCTTTATTAGAAAACTTGAACATCTTATTTGCATATTAACATTTTGTTGTTGTTTGTTTTTCTATTAACACATTTACTCTTTTTCTCCTTGACCCAATTCCCTCAAAATTTTAATGTGAGCAGTTAACGGATTCAGGAGCCCCCCTAAGGCATGTAAGCACCTCTTGATTGGTATTTCTCCATACATCTCCTCTGTCAGTCTGTCTCAGCACTAGAGACTCAGTTCAGTTCAGTCACTCAGTCGTGTCCGACTCTTTGCGACCCCATGAATCGCAGCATGCCAGGCCTCCCTGTCCATCACCAACTTCCGGAGTTCACTCAGACTCACGTCCATCGAGTCAGTGATGCCATCCAGCCATCTCATCCTCTGTCATCCCCTTCTCCTCCTGCCCCCAATCCCTCCCAGCATCAGAGTCTTTTCCAATGAGTCAACTCTTTGCATGAGGTGACCAAAGTACTGGAGTTTCAGCTTCAGCATCATTCCTTCCAAAGAAATCCCAGGGCTGATCTCCTTCAGAATGGACTGGTTGGATCTCCTTGCAGTCCAAGGGACTCTCAAGAGTCTTCTCCAACACCACAGTTCAAAAGCATCAATTCTTCGGTGCTCAGCCTTCTTCACAGTCCAACTCTCACATCCATACATGACCACAGGAAAAACCATAGCCTTGACTAGATGAACCTTTGTTGGCAAAGTAATGGGAGCTCTCAAATATCTGCAGACCCCCAAGAAAACTAAACATTTGGAACTCAAGATTCTTAAGAGTGTGCAGTTCAGTTCAGTCTTAACCTCTTTGGTAAATTTACATATCAGGATAGTCATATATTCTTTTCAGACCAAGCCTCAAGGCAGAGTCTAAAATATCAGGACAATTCTAGGGCTTAAAACATCTGATGTGCTAGTATAAGGTGCCATTGGTCTCCAAGTTGTAACAGAAACAACTGAGGCATTTGTTAAAAGTGCAGATTCCCAGGCCTCACCCAGGCCACCTAAACCATCTATATAATTTCTGGGGTGGGGCCCAGAAATCTGTATCTTTCACAGGCACCTCACTCAACTTAAAACTTGTCTAAAAAAAAAAAATCTCCTGGCCACAAGTATACCTTTGCCTAGTGGAGAACAATGAAATTTAAACTTTAGGGTGTTCATTAGTAGTTTAGGGTGGTTTAATTCAAGCCAACAAACATTTCCTGAACACAGACTGCTTGTCAGACATCCTGCTGGGTGCTGGGAAAACAAAGATGAATAAGACATTGTCCAGTCCTCAAGAAGCTTGGGTTTGTAGGGAGGAGGAACAATTAAAAGTGAAACAGTACCTGGGTCACCACTGGTAACACTAATCAACATACACAGCTTTATTTTCTCATTTGTTGTCCTTTCCTAATCCCTTTCTTCCTCGTCCCTTTCTTTTCTCCTTTATTTTCTTCTTTATCAGATCTCTGTTTTTACCCTGAACATTGTAAATGTTTTGTTCCTGATCTAACATGGCTTTAAGGCACTAACTTTTAAAGTCAACCTAGTGATTTAAAAATGAAGGGAAACAGCTGATTTTTCAACAGAGAAAAATGAGTATGACAACACTTTTTTTATATGTAAAATTGTTTTTTGTTTGGTTTTGGCCATGTTGCGCAGCTTGCGAGGTCTTAGTTCTCTGACCAGAGGTTGAACTGGTGTCACAATGACAGCACGGAATTCTAACCACTGGACCACCAGGGAATTCCCTATATGTGAAAATCTTAATGAGTCCCAGTTACTGGGGACTACTAAGGAGTAGGTTCTAACATATGCATTCTTCTCCTAAAGAAAATTTTACAAGCTTGGATTTGGCTCATTTTCCTTAATTTGAATAAATAACTCTCTTTGCACCAAGAAGAAAGATCACCATGAGAAACTCATGCCCAATGAATCATAGTGTATCTCCTGTTCATGGCCTTCACTTTGGGTAGCCACCACTACGTTCCTTTCAGAAGCATAAAAGAAACAAAATAAATGCAGTAGCATTCTGAAGTGGGTAATGGAAATGATGATAAATCTAGAGGGCATTTCACAGTGGGAGAAGTTTAAAGGTATGGGTTAGTAATTTAAATAAAGGCGGGGGCTTCCCAGGTAGTGCCAGTGGTAAAGAGCCCACCTGCCAATGAAGGAGACTCTAGAATATGCTTAGTTGTTCATTTGTGTCCGACTCTTGCAAACCCATAGACTGTACCCTGCCAGGCTCCTCTGTCCATGGGATTCTCCAAGCAAGAATACTGGAATGGGTTGCCATTTTCTTCTCCAGGGGATCTTCCTGACCCAGGAATCAAACCCAGGTCTCCTGCATTGCAGGCAGACTATTTT
This sequence comes from Bos taurus, assembly GCF_002263795.3. Lineage (NCBI taxonomy): Eukaryota > Metazoa > Chordata > Mammalia > Artiodactyla > Bovidae > Bos > Bos taurus. The sequence continues at coordinate 50,961,281 of NC_037335.1, forward strand.
ACTGATTGAGCTATGAGGGAAGACTTTAGAGACACAGGTTCAATCCCTGAGTCAGGAAGATCCCCTGGAGGAGGGCATGGCAACCCACTCCAGTATTCTTGCCAGGAGAATCCTGTGGACAGAGGAACTTGGCGGGCTACAGTCCATAGGGTCACAAAAAGTCAGACACAACTGAAGTACAGTATAGCACATGCTTCCAGTAAGGAAGGATAAAATCCAGACCTCCAGTCCATTCTTGTGTGACTGTTTCTGTTTTCAAACCTTCCCATTCAAACCAAAGGTGCTAAGTTTGAATTTCATCCATTTTATTCTCCTGAACTGAAGTGAAGTCGCTCAGTCGTGTCCGACTCTTTGCAGTCCCGTGGACTGTAGCCCACCAGCCGCCTCTGTCCGTGGGATTCTCCAGGCAAGAATACTGGAGTGGGTTGCCATTTCCTTCTCCAGGGGATCTTCCCGACCCAGGGATCAAACCCAGGTCTCCCGCATTGCAGGCAGATGCTTTCTCCTAAACAGCTGCAAGTCAAATTTCCTTTTGAAAGGTAGCAATATATTTTCTTATGCCTACTGAATAGATGTTTTTCTTATTCAGTGCTTCTGTTGGAGTATGCTCCCAATTTGTTTTTCTGCTATGAAAATGGATCACTTATCCTGTCACATAAACAAAGATTAAAATATTCATGGTTGGCCAGGGGAGAAACAGGAACCCTCAGATACTTTTGGTAAGAGTTTAAAATGAGACCCTTTTGGAAAGCATGTTAGAGATCTGGGGGCTTCCCTGGTGGCTCAGCTGGTAAAAAATTCGCCTCCAATGCAGGAGACCTGGTTTGATCCCTCAGTTGAGAAGATCCCCTGGAGAAGGGAAAGGCTACCCACACTAGTACTCTGACCTGGAGAATTCCATGGACTGTGTAGTCCATGGGGTCTCAAAGAGTCAGACATGACTCAAAGACTATCACTTCACTAGAGAGATTTGGATTCAAGGCATATCTTTTCCATCACAATTTCAGTCTTAGAACTTCATATTTCAGAAACGCACTAAGATTTGCATATAACGATATACACAGTAGCACCCTTTGTAATGAAGAGAGATTGCCAATAATCCAAACAGCCATTAGTGGGTGCTTAGCAATGGCAACCCACTCCAGTACTCTTGCCTGGGAAATCCCATGGACGGAGGAGCCTGGTGGGCTACAGTCCATGGGGTCACGAACAGTTGGACTCAACTGAGCGACTTCACTTTCACTTTTCACTTTCATGCACTGGAGAAGAAAATGGCAACCCACTCCAGTATTGTTGCCTGGAGAATCCCAGGGACCGGAGCCTGGTGGGCTGCCGTCTATGGGGTCGCACAGAGTCGGACACGACTGACGTGACTTAGCAGCAGCAGCAAATAAACTGTGATGTGTCCATACCATAAAATACCATGCACCTTTTAAATGAATGAGTTACCACCCAAGGGCCAACAAGCTCCAGAGCAAGACATACCACACAAATTCTCCAGCAACACAGGAACATAACCCTGAGCCTCAATATACAGGCTGACCAAGGTCACACCAAACCCACTGACATCTCAAAACTTATTACTGGACACTTCATTGCACTCCAGAAAGAAGAAATCCAGCTCCACCCACCAGAACACTGACACAAGCTTCCCTAACCGGAAAACCTTGACAAGCCACCAGTCCAACCGCACCCACAGTGAGGAACCTCCACAATAAAGAGGAACCACCAACTGCCAGAATACAGAAAGGCCATTCCAAACACAGCAATATCAGTTCAGTTCAGTCGCTCAGTCGTGTCCGACTCTTTGAGACCCCATGAATCACAGCACGCCAGGCCTCCCTGTCCATCACCAACTCCCAGAGTTCACTCAAACTCGTGTCCATCAAGTCGGTGATGCCATCCAGCCAACTCATCTTCTGTTGTCCCCTTCTCCTGCCCTCAATCCCTCCCAGCATCACGGTCTTTTCCAATGAGTCAACTCTTCACATGAGGTGGCCAATGTATTGGAGTTTCAGCTTCAGCATCAGTCCTTCCAATGAACACCCAGGACTGATCTCCTTTAGGATGGACTGGTTGGACCTCCTTGCAGTCCAAGGGACTCTCAAGAGTCTTCTCCAACACCACAGTTCAAAAGCAACAATTCTTCAGAGCTCAGCTTTCTTCACAGTCCAACTCTCACATCCATACATGACCACTGGAAAAACCATAGCCTTGAGGCTAGACAGACCTTTGTTGGCAAAGTAATATCTCTGCTTTTCAATATGCTGTCTAGGTTGGTCATAACTTTCCTTCCAAGGAGTAAGCGTCTTTTAATTTATGGCTGCAGTCACCATGTGCAGAGATTTTGGAGCCCCAAAAAATAAAGTCTGACACTGTTTCCCCATCTATGAAGTGATGGGACCAGATGCCATGATCTTAGTTACACAGCAATATAAACAAGATGAAAAGGCAGAGAAATACCCAGCAGGTAAAGGAACAGGATAAATGCCCACCAAACCAAACAAAAGAGGAAAAGATAGGGAATCTGATAAAAGGTTTTCTGATAGGGAATCTGATAAAAGGTTTTCTGATAGGGAATCTGATAAAAGGATTCCTGATAGGGAATCCTGATAAAGAATTCCAAATAATGATAGTGAAAATGATCCAAAATCTTGAAAACAAATTGGAGTTACAGATAAATAGCCTGGAGATAAGGACTGAGAAGATGCAAGAAAGGTTTAACAAGGAGAAGTAAAAAGAGTCAATATATAATGAATAATCAATAAATGAGATCAAAAACACTCTGGAGGGAACCAACAGTAGAATAACAGAGGCAGAAGATAGGATAAGTGAGGTAGAAGATAGAATGGTAGAAATAAATGAATCAGAGAAGAAAAAGAAAAAAGAATTAAAAGAAATGAGGACAACCTCAGAGACCTCTGGGACATGTTAAGTGCCCCAACATTTGAATCATAGGAGTCCCAGAAGAAGAAGACAAAAAGAAAGACCATGAGAAAATACTTGAGGAGATAATAGTTGAAAACTTCCCTAAAATGGGGAAGGAAATAATCACCCAAGTCCAAGAAACCCAGAGAGTCCCAAACAGGATAAACCCAAGGTGAAACACCCCAAGACATGTATTAATCAAGTTAACAAAGATCAAACACAAAAAACAAATATTAAAAGCAGCAAGGGAAAAACAACACATAACACACAAGGGGATTCCCATAAGGATAACAACTGATCTTTCAATATAAATTCTTCAGGCCAGGAGGGAATGGCAGGACATACTTAAAGTGATGAAAGAAAATAACCTACAGCCCAGATAACTGTTCCCAGCAAGGATCTCTTTCAAATATGAAGGAGATATCAAAAGCTTTACAGACAAGCAAAAGCTGAGAGAATTCAGCACCACCAAACCAGCTCTCCAACAAATGCTAAAGGATCCTCTCTAGATAGGAAACACAGAAAGGGTGTATAAACTAGAACACAAAACAATAAAGTAAATGGTAATGGGATCATACTTATCAATAATTACCTTAAATGTAAATGGGTTGAATGCCCCAACCAAAAGACAAAGACTGGCTGAATGGATACAAAAACAAGACCCCTATATATGTTGTCTACAAAAGACCCAACTCAAAACAAGGGACACATACTGACTGAAAGTGAAAGGTTGGAAAAAGATATTCCATGCAAATAGGGACCAAAAGAAAGCAGGAGTAGCAATACTCATATCAGATAAAATAGACTTTAAAACAAAAGCTGTGAAAAGAGACAAAGATGGACACTACATAATGATCAAAGGATCAATCCAAGAAGAAGATATAACAATCATAAATATATATGCACCCAACATAGGAGGACCACAATATGTAAGACAAATGCTAACAAGTAAGAAAGGGGAAATTAACAATAACATAATAATAGTGGGAGACTTTAATACCCCACTCACACCTATGGGTAGATCAACTAAACAGAAAATTAACAAGGAAACAAAAACTTTAAATGATACAATAGACCAGTTAGACCTAATTGATATCTATAGGACATTTCACCCCCAAACAATGAATTTCACCTTTTTCTCAAGCGCACACGGAACCTTCTCCAGGATAGATCACATCCTGAGCCATAAATCTAGCCTTGGTAAAGTCAAAAAAATTGAAATAATTCCAAGCATCTTTTCTGACCACAATGCAGTAAGATTAGATCTTATTTACAGGAGAAAAACTATTGAAAATCCCAAAATATGGAGGCTGAAAAACACGCTGCTGAATAACCAACAAATCACAGAAGAAATCAAAAAAGAAATCAAAATATGCATAGAAACGAATGAAAATGAAAACACAACAACCCAAAACCTATGGGACACTGTAAAAGGGGAAGGTTCATAGCAATACAGGCTTACCTCAAGAAACAAGAAAAAAATCAAATAAATAACCTAACTTTACACCTAAAACTTGAAAAGGAAGAAATGAAAAAACCCAGTGTTAGTAGAAGGAAAGAAATCTTAAAAATTAGGGCAGAAATAAATGCAAAAGAAACAAAAGAGACCATAGCAAAAATCAACAAAACCAAAAGCTGGTTCTTTGAGAAGATAAACAAAATTGACAAACCATTAGCCAGACTCATCAAGAAACAAAGGAAGAAAAATCAAATCAACAAAATTAGAAATGAAAGTGGAGAGATCACAACAGACAACACAGAAATACAAAGGATCATGCTACTGCTACTGCTAAGTCACTTCAATCGTGTCCGACTCTGTGCGACCCCATAGACAGTAGCCACCAGGCTCCCCTGTCCCTGGGATTCTCCAGGCAAGAACACTGGAGTGGGTTGCCATTTCCTTCTCCAATGCATGAAAGTGAGAAGTGAAAGTGAAGTCGCTCAGTCATGTCCAACTCTAGCGACCCCATGGACTGCAGCACACCAGGCTCCTCCATCCATGGGATTTTCCAGGCAAGAGTACTGGAGTGGGATGCCATTGCTTTCTCCGGACAAAGGGTCATAAGAGACTACAATCAGCAGCTATATGGAAATAAAATGGACAACTTGGAAGAAATGGACAAATTCTTAGGAAATTACAACTTTCCAAAATTGAACCAGGAAGAAATAGAAAATCTTAACAGACCCATCACAAGCACAGAAATTGAAACTGTAATCAGAAATCTTCTAACAAACATAAGCCCAGGACCAGGTGGCTTCACAGCTGAATTCTACCAAAAATTTAGAGAAAAACTAACACCTCTCCGACTCAAACTCTTCCAGAAAATTTCAGAGGAAGATAAACTTTCAAACTCATTCTATGAGGCCACCATCACCCTAATACCAAAACCTGACAAAAATTAAAAAAAAGAAAACTACAGGCCAATATCACTGATGAACATAGATGCAAAAATCCTTAACAAAATTCTAGCAAACAGAATCCAACAACATATTAAAAAGATCATATGTCATGACCAAGTGGGCTTTATCCCAGGTATGCAAGGATTCTTCAATATCCACAAATCAATATAATACACCACATTAACAAATTGAAAAATAAAAACCATATGATTATCTCAATAGATGCAGAGAAAGCCTTTGACAAAATTCAGCATCCATTTATGATAAATTAAAAAAAAAAACTCCAGAAAGCAGGAATAGAAGGAACATACCTCAACATACTAAAAGCTATATATGACAAACTCTCAGCAAACAGTATCCTCAATGGTGAAAAATTGAAAGCATTTCCCCTAAAGTCAGGAACAAGACAAGGGTGCCCACTCTCACCACTACTATTCAACATAGTTTTGGAAGTTTTGGCCATAGCAATCAGAGCAGAAAAAGAAATAAAAGGAATCCAGATTGGAAAAGAAGAAGTAAAACTCTCACAGTTTGCAGATGACATGATCCTCTACATAGAAAACCCTAAAGACTCCACCAGAAAATTACTAGAGATAATCAATGAATATAGTAAAGTTGCAGGATATAAAATTAATACACAGAAATCCCTTGCATTCCTATACACTGCTGCTGCTGTTAAGTCACTTCAGTTGTGTCCGACTGTGTGAGACCTCATAAATGGCAGCCCACCAGGCTCCCCCATCGCTGGGATTCTCTAGGCAAGAATACTGGAGTGGGTTGCCATTTCCTTCTCCAATGCATGAAAGTGAAAATCAAAGTGAAGTCGTTCAGTCGTGTCTGACTCTTAGCAACCCCATGGACTGCAGCCTACCAGGCTCCTCTGTCCAAGGGATTTTCCAGGCAAGACTACTGGAGTGGGGTGCCATTGCCTTCTCCTCCTATACACTAATAATGAGAAAACAGAAAGAGAAATTAAGGAAACAATTCCATTCACCATTGCATCGAAGAGAATAAAATACTTAGGACTGTATCTACCTAAAGAAATAAAAGACCTATATATAGAAAACTATAAAACACTGGTGAAAGAAATCAAAGAGGACACAAATAGATGGAGAAATATATCGTGTTCATGGATCAGAAGAATCAATATAGTGAAAATGAGTATACTACCCAAAGCAATCTACAGATTCAATGCAATCCCTATCAAGCTACCAACGTATTTTTCAGAGAACTAGAACAAATAATTTCACAATTTGTATGGAAATACAAAAAACCTCGAATAGCCAAAGCAATCTTGAGAAAGAAGAATGCAACTGGAGGAATCAACCTGCCTGACTTCAGGCTCTACTACAAAGCCACAGTCATCAGAACAGTATGGTATTTGCACAAAGACAGAAATATAGATCAATGGAACAAAATAGAAAGCCCAGAGATAAATCCACACACCTATGGACACCTTATCTTTGACAAAGGAGGCAAGAATATACAATGGAGAAAAGACAATTTCTTTAACAAGTGGTGCTGGGAAAACTGGTCAACCACTTGTAAAAGAATGAAACTAGAACACTTTCTGGGAGAAGGCAATGGCACCCCACTCCAGTACTCTTGCCTGGAAAAGCCCATGGATGGAGGAGCCTGGTGGGCTGCAGTCCATGGGGTCGCTAAGAGTCGGACACGACTGAGTGACTTCACTTTCACTTTTCACTTTCATGAATTGGAGAAGGAAATGGCAACCCATTCCAGTGTTCTTGCCTGGAGACTCCCAGGGGGAGTCTGGTGGGCTGCCATCTATGGGGTCAGGCAGAGTTGGACACGACTGAAGCGACTTAGCAGCAGCAGCAGAACACTTTCTAACACTGTACACAAAAATAAACTCAAAATGGATTAAAGATCTAAATGTAAGACCAGAAACTATTAAACTCCTAGAGGAAAACATAGGTAAAACACTCTCTGACATAAACCACAGCAGGATCCTCTATGACCCACCTCCCAGAATATTGAAATAAAAGCAAAAATAAACAAATGGGACCTAATTAAAATTAAAAGCTTCTGCACAACAAAGGAAACTATAAGCAAGGTGAAAAGATAGCCTTCAGAATGGGAGAAAGTAATAGCAAATGAAGCAACAAAGAATTAATCTCAAAAATATACAAGCAACTCCTGCAGCTCAATTCCAGAAAAATAAAAGACCCAGTCAAAAAGTGTGCAGAAGAACTAAATAGACATTTCTCCAAAGAAGACACACAGATGGCTAACAAAAACATGAAAAGATGCTCAACATCATTCATTATCAGAGAAATGCAAATCAAAACCACAATGAGGTACCATTTCGCGCCAGTCAGAATGGCTGCGATCCAAAAGTCTACAAGCAATAAATGCTGGAGAGGGTGTGGAGAAAAGGGAACCCTCTTACACCGTTGGTAGGAATGCAAACTAGTACAGTCACTGTGGAGAACAGTGTGAAGATTCCTTAAAAAACTGGAAATAGACGGCCATATGACCCAGCAATCCCACTACTGGGCATACACACCAAGGAAACCAGAATTGAAAGAGACACGTGTATCCCAGTGTTCATTGCAGCACTGTTTATAATAGCCAGGACATGGAAGCAACCTAGATGTCCATCAGCAGATGAATGGATAAGCTGTAGTACATATACACAATGGAATATTACTCAGCCATTAAAAAGAATACATTTGAATCAGTTCTAATTAGGTGGATGAAACTGGAGCCTATTATACAGAGTGAAGTAAGCCAGAAAGAAAAACACCAATACAGTATATAACGCATATATATGGAATTTAGAAAGAAGGTAATGATAACCCTGTATTTGAGACAGCAAAAGAGACACAGATGTTAGAACAGTCTTTTGGACTCTGTGGGAGAGGGCGAGGGTGGGATGATTTGGGAGAATGGCATTGAAACATGTAAAATATCATATGTGAAACAAATCACCAGTCCAGGTTTGATGCCTGATACAGGGTGCTCAGGGCTGGCGCACTGGGATGACCCAGAGGGATGGGATGGGGATGGAGGTGGAAGGGGGGTTCAGGATGGGGAACACATGTACACTCATGGTGGATTCAAGTCAATGTATGGCAAAACCAATACAATATTGTAAAGTAAAATAAATTAATTAATTAATTAAAAAAATCAAAGAGTGAGTTAGATCTACATGTACAAACATGGAAAGGGAAAATAGCAACTAGTAAAGGTAAGTATGTTTCTGTGTTGTTTTTTTTTTTAATTTATATGTGTATTTGGAATATTCACAGGAAAGTCCTAGAAGAATATGTGCCAAACTGTTAACAAGAAAAAACATGCTTATTCTAAAAAACTATTTGCTGCTTATCTGAAATTCAAATTTAACCGAGTGTCTTATTACATAAGATTGTTATACAAGCCTACACTGGTGGCTTCTTCTAGCTGTGGGTGCTGTTTAAAAGTGTGTACTGCAAACATTTACACCAGCCCAAACTCCTTTGGAACTGTCTTCACATGCAACATTGAATGATTCTTAAAGGGAAGAAAGGAGGAAGATGAAGACTGACTATAACAAAGTGCCAGGCACCCTGAGAGACAGCACCATTTGCAGCTTCTTGAAGACAAACACAGCTGATTCTATAACTGATTTAATAACCTCTCAGCCCAACAGCATACTTTTTTGCAAGGTAATTTTCCAACAGCCTTCCCATGCAGCGGCCTAATCTCTTCTCCATCCCATGAGTCTGAGCTAGACTTGTGGCCAGTAAAATGTGGCCATAGTGGTTTAAGTTCCTGACCTAGGCCTCCAGTGGCCCTGCAGCTTCAGGCTTCACTCTATCATAATACTGCCCTGAGACCACCACCCTGGAAGAAAAATCACTTAGAGAAACCAGCCAACCCTCAGAATCATGAGAAATAATGAACTGATCGTATTTTAAGCCACTAAACTTGGGGGTTATGTGTTGTGCCACAATAGATAACTCAGTTTCCTTCCACATTGTTTTCCTAATTTTGTTCTGCACAAATTCTCTGGTGAGGCTTCACTGAGGGTCAGAAATCTTCATCATGAATGTCACTAGTCTCACAGCTAGTTAGGTGTGAAGCCAACAAAAATTTGAAAACAGATGTGTGTGACTGTAAAGGTCCATTGTTTTCTATACACACACCTTGAATGTAAGAAGCATTCATTAAAAATTTAGTTGGATGACTGTTTGAATCAGAACTTGGTTTTTATTACTTGTATATATCACAATTAAGAATATGTTTATTCAACAAGAAATGTCTTCTAGTAAGAAATTTTTTATGCGGCTTCCCTGATGGCTCAGTGGATAAAGAATCTGACTACACTGTAGGAGACATAGGAAACATGAGTTCAATCCCAGAGTCAGAAAGTACCCCTGGAGGAGGAAATGGCAACCCATTTCAGTATTCTTGCCTGGGAAATCCCATGAACAGAGGAGCCTGGTGGACTCCAGTCCATGGGGTCACAAGAGTCAGATATGACCTGGCAACTAAACCACCATCAGGACATTTTTAAACCTTAGCCCTCTTCTCTCGATTAAATTACTTGAAAGGAAACAGTATTCAACCTATTACGTTCTCCCTAAAAGGTGAACCACTACTAGTTTAAGGAGTTGTGTTTTTCCATTTCAGGTGAGAAACTAAGAGAAAAAATAAATAACCAGAAGGAACCAACTAATTAAACCCTCCATACCTAACTCGATTATCTAGTATTGCCTTTTTTTTCTTCTTAACTCTTTATTTTATCTTTTATTTATTTATTTTTTGGCCACATGGTGTGTGGCATGGGGAACTTCCCCCCACCAGGTATCAAACTCACGGTCCCTGCAACAGAAGCACAGACTCTTCTCCAGGGAAGTCCAGTTTTCTATTTTTAAAAGAGTATAGTAAAGCCTCACAGAAAGCTGCAAAACTCTTTTATAGAGTTCCTTCAACTAAAATGAAAGTCTTTTAAGTATTTTAAATCATATATTTCCTCCTGAAATAGTCTGTAGATTCAGTGTGTGTCATGAATAAAGAAGGGAAGAAATTACTCCTAATTAGTAATAAGTTGACACTCACTGTGGGCTAGGCTCTTAGATATATGCTTTATTTTTATTTAATACATTATTAACCACCATTTTATACAATAACTGAGATTCTGAAAACATAAAACTTGTCCAGAGTCATAGATTGAATAAGTGGTAGAGCTGTAGTTCTAGTCTGTCTGACTCCAAGGCCCATGGTGTTTCCATCCTATCAGAGTTCCTATCCACAATAATCTTAACTTCCTCTTACTAGTAAGGTTTTATTTTGCAATTACAATCTGCACACTTCCAGTACTGATTAAATATTTCTATTACACCTTTCTCTAAACAAACTGCATGTGATTTACTTGATGATAAAGATGCTCACACAAACAAAAAAATTTTTTAAGAAAAAAAATTTTTAATAAAAAAAGATGCCCAAGCATTTCTGTAATATCCTGGAGGGTATAATAATTCAAATTTCTTTAAGATGGGTCATTATGTTTAGATATTAAATTCAGAATTGCTACATTCCAACCACACAATTTAGTCATTTTAGGCTCTTAGAAACTGTTTTACTAGCCTAAGAACAAAATGCTATCATAAAAGGCTTCATAATCTTTTGACCCAGAAATATCACATCTCTTGCCCCTCAAAGCCCTAATATGATGCACATTCACATAATTAGATATTTATATCAAAATTATATAACATAATACATTAGAAAGTTATTGAAGTCTTTTATTTGACAAGTAATTAAGTGAACTATTAGATGGGCAATTATGTAACTATTAAAAAATGCTAACAATGAAGAGTACGAAAAACCAAAAAAAGAGCTAGAACATCTGTATGTACTGTATGAGTACAACTGTGTCAAAAACTGACTTAGCAACTAAACCACCATGTCAAAAACCACATAAAAAAAAGTAGAAAGAAATGACTTTTCATTTTTCCAGGTATTCTGTTAGCCCAGCTGGTAAAGAATCCGCCTGCAATGTAGGAGACCTGGGTTCAGTCCCTGGTTGGCAAAATCCCCTGGAGGAGGGCATGGCAACCTACTCCAGCATTCTTGCCTCTAGAATTCCCATGGACACAGGAGCCTGGTGGACTACAGTCCATGGAATCTCAAAGGGTTGGACACGACTGAGCGACTAAGCACACAGCACAATATTCTATAATGAGCCTTATTTTGAAAAAAAAAATTGATTAATTTAAAATGAACATATTAAATATCTTGGAATGATTTACAGGGCTAGTGTACAAGAAATTCCTATATTACATTTTTGTGGTGGCAGTTTAGTCGCTAAGTTATGTCCGACTCTTGTGACCCCATGGACTGGAGCCCTTAAGGCTCCTTTGCACATGGGATCTCCCAGGCAAGAATACTGGAGTGGGTTGCCCTTTTATTCTCCAGGGGAATCTTCTCGACCCAGAGATTGAACCCACGTCTCCTTCATTGGAGGCAGTCTCCTGCATTGCAGGAAGAGTCTTTACCGCTGAGCCACCAAGGAAGCCCTATTACACTTTTACTGATTGTTTATTCTTCCTGACTTAATAAAACATGCATTTCACTCACTTCCCAGGCCCCTTGAGCCCACAAGTTATGTACCAAGGCCATATTTTTTTAATGTTTATAAAGACTTGTGTATTATATTGACTCAACTGGTGCTTTTTTTTAAAGCTTAGAACTTCCTGTCCCTAAAACACATTGAACTAACTCAGGATTATTTCTCCACAGAGCTCAGAATTAATCATATTTATTATTTTAGTAATCATAAAATCCCTGTAGAGATGGGTAAAGGAAAAAATAGCTTTAATTTCATAAGTGAAGAGTCAGATCTCAAAGTAGAGAACTATCAACCAATGTGATAAAAATTGACCAGCCTATTTGTGGCACCTCCCAGACATGGCATCCCATAGTTCCACATGCTCTAGTCAACTGCTACTTGAACATCCTTCTGCCATCAGTGGCCAGTCTTTATTGCCCAAAGGAAAGAGGAATTGTAGAACACTAATAATCCCCCCAGACTTTCTATTTCTCTAGTCATCCTCCATTCTGTTTATTCTCCCTACCCATCTTACCTTATTAAAGTCTATGATAGAATTGCCTCCTGATGTATACAAGAAGATGGTACCCACTAGCCATCCAGATGTAACATCTCTTTTATTGTGGTACTCTTGTCAAGTTTCTACCGTCCTTCCTGTTGTTAGTTGAATCATGCCCCTCTCCAACAAAGATATGTTGGTGTACTACTCCGCAGTATTTCAGAATGTGACCTAATCTGGAGTTAGGATCTTTACAGAGGTAATCAGGATAAATGAGGTCATTTGGATGGACTCTAAGATAATATGACTAGTGTCCTTATAAAATAGGGAAATTTGGACCAGAGACATGCATAGAGGGGAGATGATGTCAAGATATAGGAAAAAGACAATCTTTTTAAGCCACGGAGAGAGGCCTGGAACAGACCTTTCCCTCACAGTCTTCAGGAGTAATTGACCCTGCTAACACCTTGATTCTGGATACTTAACTTCCAGATCTGCAAGACAATAAAATTCCCATCATTTGAGTCATCCATTTATGGCAGTGCTAGCAAACAAATACACTTCCCTAACATATATACTCATGGAAATTCTCCTAAATCATGTTTTTTAACAAGGGGCATAATAACTTCCTGTTGGCCTAAAATAATCTAAGATTACACTTCTCGAATAGGCATAAATGTTAGTAGCACCTCTTTCATTCACAAAAGTGCTCATGTTTAGTCATCCTATCACTTGTGCCACCCACAGTCCTTTCTATACCATACTTCTATTCAGCCAGGAGTTTCTTCACAATCACTCTAGTGTCTGACTATTACAGACCTCCTCGGTATAATGACAAAAGGGAAATTCATTTAAAAGTTTTCATTAATGTTTCTTTTGTTTTGACTAGATGTACATCCTGTAAAGATAGGAACTGCTTCTTTCTCATTTTTGCATCACCTAGCATTTACATGGTCCATCATGCAAGATATGTTTATACAACCAAATTAAACTGAGGTAGGAACTTTATTATCCTTACTAAAGTATCATATTTGTTCCAGATTACCCTCTCTTAAAGTTATCAAGAAATAGATTCAAATTGCTAAGTATCTCTATTTTATTGGACTGAGAAATTCTCATATTTTTAAAGAATAAGCAAGTTGAAGCATTTTAGCTTTTTATGGCATTAGTATGCTTAGGCCAGCATGATTGTATCTACAGGGAGAAACCAAACATATTGAACATGTATTAGTATCATGTTCCCATAAAATAATCTACAAAGTAATAGGATAATGGAAATCAAAATTGTAACAGCAGATGATTACTACAAGTAATGCAATCATCATTGAGATAAGGAGAGATTAGAGGACAAATACTTTCCTGTGCTTGTAGACCAAAATATGAACAAAATACATAGAAGGAAATAGGACTTATTTAGGAAATTAGTCCTGAATATTCATTGGAAGGACTAATGCTGAAGCTGAAACTCCAATACTTTGGCCACCTGATACAAAGAACTGACTCATTTGAAAAGACCCTGATGCTGGGAAAGATTGTAGGCGGGAGGAGAAGGGGACGACAGAGGATAAGATGTCCTGTTGGATGGTTGGATGGCATCACCGACTCAATGGACATGAGTACAAGTAAGCTCTGGGAGTTGGTGATGGACAGGGAGGCCTGGCATGCTGCTGTCCATGGGATTGCAAAGAGTTGGACACAACTGAGCAACTGAACTGAACTGAACTGTGTTGACCAAACTTAGTGGTAGCGTGAGGGTGGACTGTGTACCCTCTTCATTGCTATGGTGACGTGAGTGAACAATCCCCTCTGTAAAGTCAAATAAGCCCTTTTAAAGGGCATGGCATAAGTATTTATAGATTTAAAGTCCCATCTGGGACAGCATAGAGAGGACTCAAGAAGCTCAAACACTGCTCTTTGATGGTCTGCACAGAAATGGTAAAGGATCTGTGAACATGATCATAGGAACATCATTAGTATCAGGACCACTCAGGAAAACAAAAGTATTTCAGAAAGATATTACTAAGAGATATCTAGACACTTTACTTGCTCTTCTTTCTCCTCTCTTGAGGATGGGTACTTATTGATAGCAGATTTAGCTCAACATGCCTTAAGAGAAGTGCAAGGTTTTCAGTATAACTTCTTCCAGAATGGTGATGTAAACCCAGGACTTAAAGCACTTACGGCTCAGTAGTAATCAGACTCCTTTCTTGACTCTGGCAGGATAGTGCCATATCAATGGTGGCTTCATATTTCATTGCAGGAACCAAGGAAGAGGTAGCATCTGTTCCTTTTCAGAGTAAACTTCTCTTCTGTAAAGTTCTGCATTGTGTATGTGCCTGTGCCTACTCAGAAGGTACATGTTACCGTGCCTGGAAACCACCTCACCTCCACCACGTGGAGCGTATTCTACCTCCACATGGTGTTAAAATGCTCCATATTTTACCTCCCCTCCTACTAAACATATTGTGACCTGTTTCAAAAAACCCATATGCAACTCTTTTGTTCCAGAGTACTCTCATTTTTCTGGCTATAAAAGCAGTATGTCCAGTTGTAGAGAATTTGGAGAATTCAGAAAGATACAAGAAAGACAGAGAAAGTGGGGAATGAGGGAGAAAGAGAGAGAATATGAAGAATGAATCACTGGTGACTCTGCCTCTCAGAGACAACAAATATATTATTCTGCTGTATTTTTGTTAAGACGGTCTCTTCTCAATATTCTTCTGCTTAGTTCTGTTAATAGCGCCCTTGTCTGCACTTCCTCTGTCATCTTTATAGAACTGATAGTTTAGCTGGTAAAAACTTAAATTGCTGCTGCTGTTGCCAAGTCACTTCAGTCATGTCTGACTCTGCGACCCCATAGACAGCAGCCCACCACGCTCCTCTGTCCCTGGGACTTCCACTGGAGTGGGTTGCCATTTCCCTCTCCAATGCATGAAAGTGAAAACTGAAATGAAGTTGCTCAATTGTGTCCAACTCTTCGAGACCCCATGGACTGTAACCTACTAGGCTCCTCCGTCCATGGGATTTTCCAGGCAAGAGTACTGGAGTGGGTTGCCATTTCCTTCTCCATACTTAAATTAGGAAAGATTTTATTTTGTGTAATTAAAAGCATATTAAAAAGGGGGCTTTTCCTTTAATATTACTCACTGTATGCAGTGGGGGTTTGTAGCAATAGAACTATGAAGAATAGGAGCCCATCTGACATAACAGAGAATCCTCCTCCCTAAGTCTCAGAAACTGCACCACTACCACCATGTATGGCAATGATCAGAATTGTTCTGTATATATATTAGTTACATTTTGAGTAACACAGGCCCAGAGATAGGCCAGGGAACCTATAACTCATGTACCTCTGTTGCCATGAGAAAATCTGTTCCAGGTTCCAAACTGCTTGTTTACAAACTAGCCTATAGAAAACAAATTATTTCTAGGAGGGAGACTGCTTATGTTTGGATCACTGGAATAAGAGAACAGGAGTGACAGATAAATGGGTATAGAAGATGTGGTACATATACACAGTGGAATACTACTTGGCCATAAAAATAATGAAATAATGCCACTTGCAGCAATATGAATGTAACTAAGAGGTTATCATACTAAGTGAAGCAAGTAGAAAGAGAAAGACAAATATCATATGATATTACTTATATGTGGAATCTAAAATATAACACAGATGAACTTATCTATGAAATAAAAACAGAATTATGGTCATAGAGAACAGACTAGCAGTTGCCAAGGGGGAGGGGGTGGGGCAGGGGTTGGGGAGGGATGGAGTGGGAGGTTGGCAGTAGTAGATGTAAGCTTTTACATACAGAATGGACAAACAGTAAGGCCCTACTGTATAGCACAGATAACTAAATTCAATCCTATGATAGACCATAACGGAAAAGAATATTTTTAAAAGAGTGCATATATATGCACACACATATATGCATGTATGTATAACTGAATCATGACTTAGTGGCTGAACAACAACAACATAACTGAATCACTTTGCTGTTCAGCAGTAATTAACACAATACTGTAAATCAACTATGGTTTAGTCACTAAGTCGTGTCCAACTCTTGAGACCCTATGGACAGAGGAGCCTGACAGGCTACAGTCCATGGGATTCTCTAAGCAAGAACACTGGAGTGGGTTGCCATTTCCTTCTCCAAAAATCAACTATACTTCAATTTAAAAAGAGAGAAAGAGAACAGGAGTACGTGCTTGGGTAAAATTTGTGAAGAGGCAGTTACAAGTCAACCCCCAGTGAGGAAAGCAATGTGGTTAATTTATTTGCTGCTACTGCTAAGTCGCTTCAGTCGTGTCCAACTCTGTGCGACTCCATAGACAGCAGCCCACCAGGCTCCCCCGTCCCTGGGATTCTCCAAGCAAGAACACTGAAATGGGTTGCCATTTCCTTCTCCAATGCATGAAAGTGAAAAAATAAAGTGAAGTCACTCAGTCATGTCTGACTCCTAGTGACCCCATGGACTGCAGCCCACCAGGCCCCTCCATCCATGGGATTTTCCAGGCAAGAGTACTGGAGTAGGTTGCCATTGCCTTCTCTCACTGCTGACCTAACAAGTGACAATTTTATTTATAAAATGGGCCTAATTTACTTAGGGGATGCCTAAGAGTTGAAAGAACAAGAAACAGGACAGATTTTCAAAATAAATGCCCTGTGAGGTTTTTCTTATTTCTAGTATTTTCTCATTCCTCTTCTTGGTCTATTGAACTTGTTTATCAAAACTTAGCTCCATGAAAGTATATGCATATAAAACTGGTGAAATCTAGAAAAGAGCTGCAGGTTGTTCCAATGTCAGTATGCCAGTTTGGGTACTGTACTCAAGTTATATAAGATGCTACTATTGCGGAAAACTGGGGGAATGGTACATGGGACCTCTTTGTATTATTTGTTTCTACTTCCTGTGAGTCTGTAATTATTTCAAAAGAAAAAGAAAAAACTCAGCTCCAGAGCTTGCTGCAGTACGGTCTTGCCTGACAATCAAGAATTACATCACCTTCCAACTGCTTTGACTTATTGTCCCTTCCAATAATTTCCATACTGCATCTTGCCCACTTACTAATTGTCTGTGCCATCCCACTTAGTATACATGTATATTTACATGTGTACTGCATATGTTTATATATGTTTACGTACATTGAGACAAACATAAGATATATATAATACATCTTGTTCACTAACTGGTTCATATATGCATAGATTGTGAATACCTGCAAGACTGTAAGTTCTGTGTTTGTACTTCGTTTCTTCATATCCCCATGGTAGCCAACTGTTAACTTAATGGTAGGTGCTCAATAAATACTACTTAAGTGAACAAAAAACCAGGAAATATTAAAAAGAAAAAAATAGTTAACACTTGACTAAGTTTAAAAAATAAAAACAAAACAATATAATTTGGTGCCCAGGAAACATTTACTGGCCCAAGATTAGTGTTTAAAGGCTGTAGAAGCCTGTACATCTGCCTCCTTTAATCTTGGTTATCACCATAAACAGGTAGTTATCAGCTTAGAAGCACAAAGGTTAATCCCAGGTGTGTTGTTTTAACACTTGGCCATAAAATCTGAGTTCATTGAGAGAAATGCTGAAGAAGCACTTTGCTAACTCCAGAATCCACCCCTCCTTTGGTAATCTTATCTGAATCAAAGGGTGAACAGGTTTGCTTAAATTGAGAAGTTAGTAAAATTTAAACTTCATGAAAAATGTGTGTGAAGTCGCTCAGTCGTGTCCAAGTCTTTGTGACCCTGTGCACTGTAGCCCACCAGGCTCCTCTGTCCATGGGATTCTCCAGGCAACAATACTGGAGTGGGTTGCCATTTCCTTCTCCAGGGGATCTTCCCAACCCAGGGATCAAACTCGGGTCTCCTGCTTTGCATGCAGACGTTTTATCCTCTGAGCCACCAGGGAAGCCTTCAAAATCTATATGAATGGTAGGTACCTCCACATTAAGAAATTAGAAATGTATCTGCTGACTTAATAAAGTATATTCTTAGAAAAGTTACCTTCTGATTTAACTGCTGTTTGCAGGTTAAAATACATGGATTGTAGCCTAAAAATAGGAACACATTCAACTGTGTGGGTTCACTTATTGTTGTTGCTGTTTAGTTGTAATAGCAAGGGGCTTCCCTTGTGGCTCAGCTGGTAAAGAGTCCACCTGCAATGTGGGAGACATGGGTTTGATCTCTGGGCTGGAAAGATCCCCTGGATAAGGGAAAGGCTACCTACTCCAGTATTCTGGCCTGGAGAATTCCATGAACTGTATAGTCCAAGGGATTGCAAAGAGTCAGACACGACTGAGTGACTTTCACTTTCATTTAGTTGAAAAGTCGTGTCAGAGTCTTTTTTGACTCCATGGACTGCAGCCTGCCAAGCTCCTGTGTTTGTGGAATCTCCTAGGCAAGAATACTGGAGGGATTGCCATTTCCTTCTCCATGGGATCTTCCTGACCCAGGGATCAAACTCAAGTCTCCTACATTGCAGGCAGATTCTTTACCACTGAGCCACCTGGGAAGCCCCTGGTCTAGGGTGGACGGAGTGGGTAAACTGTTCACATATACATGGATATTCTTCGACAAATACAGTGAAGTTTTTAAAAATATTTTTGACAGTTTGAAAAAATGTGCAGAAGAACTGCATGGTCAAAAATATTGAAAAAAATTAAGAAAAAGGTATATGATGAATGCATAAAACACATGAAGGTACCAATCTATTCTTACATAGGCATAAAATAATGATATTTAATTTAAATTAATAATGTTAGTTTTCTTTACTGTTTTACAATATTACTTTCAAAGAATAACATTACCATACAGTATGCTTCTCTCTTATAACTGGAGAAATTATGTATCAGCCCATTATCACAGGTAAGTGGTTTTTTAAAAAACAAAACAGTATTTCCAATACTGTATTATGAGTAGGAGTGTAATCCTGCATGCTACAAAATTTTATAATGATTTCTTCATTCAGTTCAGTTGTTAAGTCGTGCCCGACTCTTTGTGACCCCATAGACTGCAGCACGCCAGGCTTCCCTGTCCATCACCATCTCCCGGAGCCTGCTCAAACTCATGTGTATAGGCTAGTCTACCATGAGGCAATCTTTTTGATTACACAAAGATACCATAAAGCAATCACATTGCTGCTTCTTTGATATCAAAGCATGAATCATTTTACCTGTAAGTAAATGTAAACTTTTTCACACTATCTTTTTGTTTTTGATGTCTAGTATCACTAACATCTACAGTATCTTGTATCATATACAATACTGATGTGCCATGCTAAGTCGCTTCAGTAATGTCTGACTCTTTGTGACCCTATGGACTATAGTCCATCAGGTTCCTCTGGCCATAGGATTCTCCAGGCAAGAATACTGGAGTGGATTGCCTTGCCCTCCTCCAGGGGATCTTCTCTACCCAGGGATTGAACCCACATCTCTATGTCTCCTGCACTGGCACATGGGTTCTTTATCACTAGCGCCACCTGGGAAGCTCAACTAGAGTCGCAACTGCAGAATCCACAAGCTCCAGCTATTGAAGCCCAGGTCCCTTAGAGCCCGTGCTCTGCAATGAGAAGCCAGCACAACGAGAAGCCTGTGCACCGCAACTAGAGAGCAGTGCCCTCCTCACTGCAGCTAGAGGAAAGCCCTCACAGAAACAGTGACCAGCACAGCCGGAAAAAAAGAGAGAGACACACACACACATAACAGCATCCTGGCTGTAAGAACTGGAGCAAACTTAAAAAAAAAAAAAGTGAAATAAAGATCAGAATATGTGCATGGTATTCTAATTCTACCACTTATACTTTTAAATGAAAACAAATTTTATGCATATTTATACACATACGTGTGTATGTGTATGTGATTTTATATGTATGAGATCTCTGGATAGATACACAAGAAGCAGGTGACAACAGAAAAATTCAAGGACTAGTACATGAGTTGGGAATATTGATTTTTTACTATATAAAATCTTCCACTTGGAGTATTTTACCACATGGATATATTATTTTCAGAGATGTTGTTTTTAATCTTTCTATTGTAAAATAAAACACAGATAAAGAAAAACCACTTGAAACAAATTAATGTCTCAGTAAATTATTGACAGCAGATTAAAAAACAAAACTTGGCTAGCCACAAAGAAGCCTCTCCGTGTGCCCCATATCTATCACAGACTGTTCCCACTCCTTCCAAAAGTAACTACTATCTTGGCTTTTAGAGTAATCATTCAATTCTACTCTCCTGACTTTGATAACTTCCCTTGCATTTCTTTATAATTTTATCAATCAAATGTGCATCCTTAGCTGCTAGAGTCTTGCCTATTTTTTAAAATATGGGTCTTTTATGTCTGGTACAGGTTTCTAAATTCTCTCTGCTATGGACTAATGGATTTAAGCATATCTAATGTGTTTCAGATTGTGGAAGCCAGAATCCAAGATGGCCCCCAGTGATCCCTGCCTTCCAGTACTGACACCTTTATATGGTCCCCTCTCACATAGGAAGGGTTGGTCTGTTTAACCAATAAATTACAAGCATCCTCAGATATATTGTGAGTCGAGTTCCAGACCACCAGAATAAAGAGAATATTGCAATAAAGCTAGTCACATGAGTTTTTCGGTTTCCTCGTGCATATAAAAGTTATATTTACATTATACTATAGTCTATTAAAGGTCATTGTCTTTTTTTAAGAAAAAGTACATATCTTAATTTTAAAATACTTTACCGCTAAAAATTTCTAGCCATTATCTGAGCCTTTAGTGAGCCCTAAACTTTTGCTGGTGGAGGGTCTTGCCTAGATGTTGATGACTGCTGACAAATCAGGGCTGCTGCTGCTAAGTTGCTTCAGTCGTGTCTGACTCTGTGCGACCCCATAGACGGCAGCCCACCAGGCTCTGCCGCCCCTGGGATTCTGCAGGCAAGAACACTGGAGTGGGTTGCCATTTCCTTCTCCAATGCATGAAAGTGAAAAGTGAAAGTGAAGTCGCTCAGTTGTGTCCGACTCCTAGCGACCCCATGGACTGCAGCCTACAAGGCTCTTCCATCCATGGGATTTTCCAGGCAAGAGTACTGGAGTGGGGTGCCATTGCCTTCTCCGACTAATCAGGGCAGTGGTTGCTAAAGGTTAGGGTGGCTTTGGCCATCCTAATCAATTTCTTAAAATAAGACAGCAATAAAATTTGCTGCACTGACTCTGCCTCTCGTGAATGATTTCTCTGTAGCACGCATGATCTGAGATAGCATTTTACCACAGTAGAACTTCTTTAAAATTGAAGTCAGTCCTCTCAGAATCTGCCACTAATTTATCAACAAAGTTTATGCAATATTCTAAATCCTTTGTTGTCATTTCAACAATCTTCACAGCACCTTCACTAGGAGTAGATTCCATCTCAAGAAAGCAGTTTCTTCGCTCATCCATAATATGAAGCTCCTCGTTGTTTAAAGCTTTATCATAAGATTATAGCAATTCAGGCTCCATGTCTAATTCTAGTTCTCTTGATATTTCTACCACACTCACAGTTACTTCCTCCACTGAAATACCAAACCCCTTAAAATCACCCATGAGGGTTGGAATCAACTTTTTCCAAACTCCTGTTAATGTTGATATTTTAAACTCTTCCCATTAATCACAAATGTTCTCTTTAAAAATATATTTATTTGTTTATTTATTTGGCTATGTTGGGTCTTACTTGCATCATGCAGGATCTTTTGTTGTGGTGGGTGGGCTCCAGAGCTCGTGGGCTCAGTAGTTAACAGCACATGGGCTTTGTTTCCCTGTGGCAATGGGATCTTAGTTCCACAACTAGGGATGGAACACACATCCCCTGCATTGCAAGGCAGACTTTTAACCACTGGACTACCAGGGAAGTTCCACAAATGTTCTTAATGGTATTTATTAAATAGAATGGGCCTCCCAGGTGGGGCTAGTGGTAAAGAACCTGCTTGCCAATGCAAGAGACATAAGGGCTCAATTCCTGGGTTGGGAAGATCCCCTGAAGGAGGGCATGGCAACCTATCCCAGTATTCTTGCCTGGAGAATCCCATAGACAGAGAAGCCTGATGGGCTATAGTCCATAGGGTTGCAAAGAGTTGGACACGACTGAAGCAACTGAGCATGCATTAAATAGAATAGTGAATCCTTTCCAGAGGTTTTCAATTTCCTTAGCATCAGAGGAATCACTATCTATGGTAGCTATAGTCTCATGAAATATATGTCTTCAATAATGCTTGAAATTATAATGACTCCTTGATCCATAGGCTGATATATGAACTTTGCATTTGCAGGCATGAAAACAACATTAATCTTATTGTACATCTCCATCACAGCTCTTGGATGACCAGGCATATTGTCAATGGGCAGTAACACTTTGAAAATAATCTTTCTTTTCTGAGCAATAGGTTTCCACTGTGGGCTTAAAATATTCGGCTTAAAGACATCAGCTACATAAGCCCCTAATAAGAGAGTCAGCCTGTCCTTGGAAGCTTTCTGAAGCCAGGTATTGATTTCTCCTCTCTAGCTTTTGAAAGTCCTAGATGGCATCTTCTTGCAATATAAGTGCCCTTTGTTCATGCTGAAAATCTCTTTTTTACTGTAGCTGTTTTCATTAATTATCTTACCTTCTGGATAACTTGCTACAGCTTCTACATCAACACTTGCTGCTTCATCTTGCACTTACGTTATGGAAATGGCTTCTTTCTTTAATCTCATTAACCAATCTCTGCTAGCTTCAAACTTTTCTTCAGCAGCTTTCTCACTTCTCTCAGCCTTCATAGAATTAAAGAGAGTTAGGACCTTGCTATGAATTAAGGAAATTTGGGGCTCATTTTCTCTTCTATCCAGATCACTCCAAATTTACCCATATCAGCAATAAGGCTGTTTCATTTTCTTACCATTTGTGGGTTCCCTGGAGTAGCACTTTTCATTTCCTTCAAGAACATTTCCTTTGCATTCACAAGTTGGTTAACTGTTTAGTGCAGGAGACTCAGCTTTCTGCCTATATCTTTTTGACATACCTTCTTCACTAAGCTTAATCATTTCCGGCTTTTGATCTGAAGTGAACACTTAGATGTCACTGTAGGGTCATTATGGGCCTAATTTCAATATTGTTGTATCTCAGAATAGGAAGGCCCAATGAGAGGGATAGAGAAGGGGGAACAACCAATAGGTGGAACAGTCAGAACACACGCATTTTTTTAAGTTCACAGTCTTATATGGGTATGGTTCATGGTGCCTAAAACAATTATAATAGCAACATCAAAGGTCATATCATCAAAGATCACAGATCACCATAACAAATATAACAACAACAATAAAATGTGAAATGTTGCAGGAATTATCAAAATCTGACACAGAGCCACACAGTGAGCAAATGCTGTTGGAAAAATTGAGCCAAGAGACTTGCTCAATGCAGGGTAGTCACAGACCTTCAATTTGTAAAATAAAAGCATTATCTATGAAGTACAATAAAGCAAACAATAAAACAAGGTATGCTTGTACAGCAGAAGTAATGGTGTGCCACTTCAGAGATTAGGTTAAAAGTCTTCAGCTTTCATTTTTAGTTATCACTCACCAGACTGCCCTTTCTCCACACTCACTCTGAGGGAAGCCACGTTGTAAGCAGCCTGTAAGCCTCCTGTCAAAAGTCATGTATACATGACCTTCCCAAAGTCCTTAACCATTCCCTTCCCCACAGCAACCATGAGTTCATTTTCTAAGTCTGTGAGTCTCTTTCTGTTTTGTAAGTAAGTTCATGTACACATTGCTATATTTAAAATGTATAACCAACAAAACCTATTGTATAGCACATGGAACTCTGCTCAATGTTATGTGTCAGCCTGGATGGGAAAGGGGTTTGGGGGAGAATGGATACATGTATATGTACGGCTGAGTCCCTTCACTGTTCATCTGAAACTATCACAACATTGTTAGTCGGCTATACTCCAAAACAAAATGTTTTTTGTGTTAAAAAATTAAAAAAAAAAAAAAAAAGAGCCGTGGGAATGTGTTTCAAAGTGGATCTTCCATGCCCAGATTCCAATAAGCATATTGCCACTGAACAGCCTGACTGCAATCTCCCTAAGGACCCTGATAAGGTTACAGTTAAGTTGATCATGAATTCCTGACTCTGTGAAACTGCAATATGATAAACTTGTCTGGCTTTAAGCAAGGCTCTGGAGGAATTTTTTTTTTTTTTTTAAGTTAATGCTTTGGTGACTCAGACGGTAAAGAATGCACCTGCAATGCAGATGACCCAGGTTTTATCCCTGGGTCAGGTGGATCGACTGGAGAAGGAAATGGCACCCCACTCCAGTATTCTTACCTGGAGAATTCCATGGACAGATGAGCCTGGCAGGCTGTAGTCCAAGGGGTTGTAAAGATTCGGACACAACTGAGTGACTAATACACACTTTATTTTTTTTTTTAATATTTATTTATTTATTTTGCTGCACTGGGTCTCAGTTGTGTCCAACTCTTTGTGACCCATGGACTATAGCCTGCTGGGCTCCTCTGTCCATGGAATTCTCCAGGCAAGAATATTGGAGTGGGGTGCCATTTCCTCCTCCAGAGGCTCTTCCTGACCCAGAAATTGAACTCATGTCTCCTGAGACTCCTGCCTTGACAGGCAGGTTCTTTACCACAGAGCCACCTGGGAAGCCCTTAGTTGCAGCATGTGGGATCTTTTAGTTGTGACATGCAGGATCTTCATTCCCTGACCACAGATTGAACCCACATCCCCTGTCATTAGAAGTGGGATGTCTTAACCACTGGACCACAAGGGAAATCCCAGAGCAACTTTTTTTTACACAGCAGTGTAGTTTACTACACTGTAGTAAAATTAGTTTGCTACATAACTAATTTACAATTCATAGCAATTCTTACTGCTACTGAAATTCAATTTATCTCATCTTTCCCAGTGGAGGCCTCTTCAAACTGTCTCCTGAGTTATTTGAGATAATCCTAGTAGTCTTTAATAGCTCTTTTGCTCTCGATAGGTTTTCAGAGTTTTCTTAAAATTGCCTGCTCTAACTTCCTGGTGGTCCAGTGGTTAAGACTCTGAGCTTCTAATTTCAGGGGGCCCAGATTCTACCCCTGGTCAGGAAACCAAGATCCCACATGTCGTGTGACACAGCAAAAAAAAAAAAAAAAAAGGAAAGAAAGAAAAAGAAAGTATGGGCTAAAAAAAAATTTTTTTTTAATTAGCTATTTCTCCAAGAAGTCCTGGTTTATTTTATTCAGAATGATCTAGAGAAAGACCAGAGTCTGGGTGCCATGGGTGCTTGGTTCATCATTATTTCTAGATCTTTTCAGTAGAGAGATAAAATGTCTTATGAGTTAATACTTAAATTTCCAATCCATATACAGGATTAAAGATTTTTATTTAACTTCTTAGGATTAAAGATTTTTATTTAACTTCTTTTATATTAAATCTGATTCTTTTCAACTACACAGAGAATCCTGGTTCTCAAGGACAGAGGCAACAAAATTAAATAACCATTAAGTAGTCATTTGTTTCATTCTACATAAACATACATACAACAGTCTCAGAAAACAATTCCAATACTATCACTAATCATTATGACTTCTGAAGGCCATTTGAACAACTTTTGCATAGGCTACCATAATTTTCTCCTTTTAAAATACTTATACCATGTCTATATTCTTTGGTCAGTCATCATTACATACACTTTTCCTTTTAAATATTCACATAATATTAGTTCCACAAGTAATCATACAGTATATTTGATGCCTACTGCCAGTACAATCGGAGAAGGCAATGGCACCCCACTCCAGTACTCTAGCCTGGACAATCCCATGGACGGAGGAGCCTGGTAGGCTGCGGTCCATGGGGTCGCAAAGAGTCGGACACGACTGAGCGACTTCACTTTCACTTTTCACTTTCATGCATTGGAGAAGGAAATGACAACCCACTCCAGTGTTCTTGCCTGGAGAATCCCAGGGATGGAGGAGTTCACAATCCCAGGGATGGAGAAGCCTGGTGGGCTGCCATCTATGGGGTCACACAGAGTCGAACATGACTGGAGCTACTTAGCAGCAGCAGCAGCCGGTACAATGATATGATAAGGTATCTCATATTACTTTGGTTGGTAAGTTGTTCTTCAGTAGATTACTCAGGGAAAGCTCATGAAAACAATATTGTTTTCACTCCCAGCAAGTTTTCCCATTTGAGCACTTCTGAGAAGAAACCATAGAGGGTTCATTTCAAGAGATGATGGGGGTGGACTTAATAGTCCTTTATGCTTTATCACAAGGCTGCTTGCCCTCACTCACTGGTGGAGTCGGCAGAACCCCTCCCAAGGTCAGTTGATATTCTCAAAGTGCCCACCACACTTCTTAGTGATGATCTGACTGCATCTTTGAGTTTCTCTTGTTTTCAGTTCATCTGCCACCACGCTGCTTCTTTCTGCTATCTTGCACATAGATGATAATAATATCCACAATCTGGTTGTTGCTGATTTCTACCTGATTTTACTCAGGATTTCCTAGAGTTAACTTGTCACTTAGTTTGATATTTATTCTTCTTCTTTTCTATGAGCTTCTGGATCTGTGGTTTGGTACTTATTACTAATTTTGGGAAATATCTGTGCTTATCCCTTTCTTCTTCTAATACTGCCATTACACAGATGTGAGTGGGTGTGTGTACTCAGTCATACATGATTCTTTGGACCCCGTAGACTGTAGCCCACAGCCTCCTCTGTCCACAGAATTTTCCAGGCAAGAATACAGAAGTGGGTTGCCAGTTCATCCTCCAGGGTATCTTCCTCACCGAGGGATCAAATCCACATCTCCTTCACTGGCAGGTGGGGTCTTCACCACTGAGCCACCTGGGAAACATGTATGTTATGCATTTTCTAATTCTCCCATAGGATCAAATATCTATTTTTTATATCTTTCTTTTTCATTGCATTCCCTTTTTCTTCTGCATTTCAGTTTTAGAAGTTTCTGTTGACATTTCTTCAAAAAAGAGTTGTTGATTTTCAGTTTGTTCAGTTTTTTTCTTGGTGTGGCATTGGAAGTGAAACTTCTCATCTCCTTACATGCCAAAGTAGAAACTGAAGTCTATTTAGTTCTGTTGCAAATTTTCTCCATGGGTTTTTTTTTGTTTATTTGTTTGTTTTGCTATACATTTTATATGTGGGGATTTGAGAGGGTCAAAAAACCACATAGCCACTGCAATCTTCTCAAACTCAGAAATAATGTTTAATAATAAAAAAAAAGTAAGAGGTATTTGGTACAAAGTAATTCAATGTTACAACTTAAGCCAATTTTCTTGGTTTAAAAATGTTTTAGTAAACATTTACTATAGTTATAAATTGGCAAGCAGGACTTCCCTGGTAGTCTAGTGCTTAAGAACCTGCCTGCCAATGCAGGCGACACAGGTTTGATCCCTGATCTGGGAAGATCACACATACTGCAAAGCAACAAATCTCATGCCCCCACAATTAGTGAGCCCACTTGCTGCAACTACTGAAGACCATGCACCTAGATCCCTGCTCCTCAACAGGAGAAGCCACCACAATAGAAGCCTGTGTACAATAATGAAGAGTAGCCCTGACTCTCTGCAACTAGAGGAAGCCCATACACAGCAATGAAGATCCAGCATAGCCAAAAATCAATTAAAAAGAAAATTTTTTTAATAATAAAAATAAAGGATCCAAAAAGACATTTAAAAAATTAACAAGAAAAAGACAAGAATTCCCTTAATAAAAAACAGACAATATCTCGAAATCAGGCAATTTATAGACAAAGTGAAACAAACTGAAGATATTGAAACTCATTAATAAACAATGGAACACCTATTAAAACAACAATGAGATATCAGTCTTAACTGTGTTAGTCTAGCAAAAATTAGAGAACTAGATAATAATAAGTTCTCATTTGCTGTTCAGTCGCTCAGTCATGTCCAACTCTTTGTGACCCCATGGACTGTGGCACGCCAGGCTTCCCTGCCCTTCACCATCTCCCAAAGTTTACTCAAACTCATGTCCATTGAGTCAGTGATGCCATCCAACCATCTCATCCTCTGTCCTCCCCTTCTCCTCCTGACTTTAATCTTTTCCTGCATCAGGGTCTTTTCTAAAGAATCAGCTCTTCACAACAGGTGGCCAAAGTACTGGAGCTTCAGCTTCAGCTTCAGGCCTTCCAATGAATATTTAGGATTGATTTCCTTTAGGATTGACTGGTTGGATCTCTGTGCAGTCCAAGAGACTCTCAAGAGTCTTGTCCAACACCACAGTTCAAATACATCAATTCTTCAGTGCTCAGCCTTCTTTATGGTCCAACTGTCACATCCATACGTGACTACTGGAAAAACCATAGCTTTGACTAGATGGACATTTGTTGGCAAAGTAAGGTCTCTGCTTTTTAATATTCTGTTTAGCTTTATCATAGCTTTTCTTCCAAGGAGTAAGCGTCTTTTAATTTCATGGCTGCAGTCACTATCTGCAGTGATTTTGGAGCCCCCCAAAACAAAGTCTGTCATTATTTGCCATGAAAGTGAAAGTGGAGAGTGAAAAAGTTGGCTTAAATTTCAACATTCAGAAAACGAAGATCATGGCATCTGGTCCCATCACTTCATGGGAAATAGATGGGGAAACAGTGGAAACAGTGTCAGACTTTATTTTTTTGGGCTCCAAAATCACTGAAGATGGTGACTGCAGCCATGAAATTAAAAGACGCTTACTCCTTGGAAGAAAAGTTATGACCAACCTAGATAGCATATTCAAAAGCAGAGACATTACTTTGCCAACAAAGGTCTATCTAGTCAAGGCTATGGTTTTTCCAGTGGTCACGTATGGATGTGAGAGTTGGACTGTGAAGAAAACTGAGCGCTGAAGAATTGATGTTTTTGAACTGTGGTGTTGGAGAAGACTCTTGAGAGTCCCCTTGGACTGCAAGGAGATCCAACCAGTCCATTCTGAAGGAGATCAGCCCTGGGATTTCTTTGAAGGGAATGATGCTGAAGCTGAAACCCCAGTACTTTGGCCACCTCATACAAAGAGTTGACTCATTGGAAAAGACCCTGATGCTGGGAGGGATTGGGGACAGGAGGAGAAGGGGACAACAGAGGATGAGATGGCTGGATGGCATCACTGACTCGATGGACGTGAGTCTGAGTGAACTCCGGGAGTTGGTGATGGACAGGGAGGCCTGGCATGCTGCGATTCATGGGGTCGCAAAGAGTTGGACATGACTGAGCTACTGAACTGAACTGAACTGAACTGAATGGGACCAGATGCCATGATCTTAGTTTTTTGAATGTTGAGTTTTAAGCCAGTTTTTCCACTCTCCTCTTTTACTTTTATCAAGAGGTTCTTTAGTTCCTCTTCGCTTTCTGCCCATAAGCGTGATGTCATCTGCATAATCTGAGGTTATTGATATTTCTCCTGGCAATCTGGATTCCAGCTTGTGCTTCATACAGCCCACCATTTCTCATGATGTACTCTGAATATGAGTTAAATAAGCAAGGTGACAATATACAGATTTGACGTACTCCTTTCCCAATTTGGAACCAGTCAGTTGTTCCATGTCTGGTTCTAACTGTTGCTTCTTGACCTGCATACAGATTTCTCAGGAGGCAGGTAAGGTGGTCTGGTATTCCTGTCTCTTGAAGAATTTTCCACAGATGTGGTCCACACAGTCAAAGTTTTCACATCATCAATAAAGCAGAAGTAGATGTTTTTCTGGAATTCTCTTGCTTTTTCTAGAATCCAACAGATGTTGGCAATTTGATCTCTCATCACTCTGCCTTTTCTAAATCTAGCTTGAACATCTTGAAGTTCTCAGTTCACGTACTGTTGAAGTCTATCTTGGAGAATTTTGAGTATTACTTTGCTAGCGTGTAAAATGAATGCAATTATGTGGTAGTTTAAACATTCTTTCCCAGCTGGGAAAGATTGAAGGCAGGAGGAGAAGGGGATGACAGAGGATGAAATGGTTGAATGGCATCACCAATCGATGGACATGAGCTCTGGGAGTTGGTGGTGGACAGGGAAGCATGGCGTGCTGCAGTCCATGGGGTTGCAAAGAGTTGGACACGACTGAGTTACTGAACTGAACTGAACTTGAACATTCTTTGGCATTGCCTATCTTTGGGATTGGAATGAAAACTGACCTTTTCTAGTCCTGTGGCCACTTCCAAATTTGTTGGCATATTGAGTGCAGTGCTTTAACAGCATCATCTTTGAGGATTTGTATAGTTTTTATGTATTCTTATCACCTCTTCTATCTTCTGCTTCTATTAGGTCCACACCATTTCTGTCCTTTATTGTGCCCATCTTTGCATGAAATGTTCCCTTGGTATCTTTAATTTTTGTGAAGATATCTCTAGTCTTTCCCATTCTGTTGTTTTCCTCTATTTCTTTGCATTGGTCACTTAGGAAGGCTTTCTTATCTCTCCTTACTATTTTTTGGAACTCTGCATTCAGATGGGCATATCTTTCCTTTTCTCCTTTGCCTTTACCTTCTCTTCTTTTCTCAGTTATTTTTAAGGCATCCTCAGACAACCATTTTGCCTTTTTGCATTTCTATTTCTTGGGCATGGTTTTGATCAACACCTTCTGCACAATGTTTGAACCTCTGTCCATAGTTTTTCAGGCACTCTGTCTATCAGATCTAATCCCTTGAATCTATTTGTCACTTCCACTTTATAAACATAAGGTATTTGATTTAGGTCATACCTGAATGGTCTAGTGGTTTTTCCCTATTTTCTTCAATCAAAGTCTGAATTTGTCAATAAGGAGTTCATGATCTGAGCCACAGTCAGATCCTGGTCTTGTTTTTGCTGACTGTATAGAACTTCTCCATCTTTGGCTGCAAAGAATATAATCAATCTGATTTTGGTGTTGACCATCTGGTGATGTCCATGTGTAGAGTCATCACTTGTGTTGTTGGAAGAGGGCATTCTCTTGGCAAAACTGTTATCCTTTGCCCTGCTTCATTTTGTACTCCAAGGCCAAACTTGCCTGTTACTCCAGGTAACTCTTGATTTCCTACTTTTGCTTTCCAGGCCCCTATGATGAAAAGGACATCTTTTTTTGGTGTTAGTTCTAGAAGGTCTTGTAGGTTCTCATAGAACCGTTCAACTTCAGCTTCTTTGGCATAGAAGCATGGTCGGGGCATAGACTTGGATTACTGTGATATTGAATGGTTTGCCTTGAAAATGAACAGAGATCATTCTATTGTTGCACCCAAGTACTAGTTTATAGAAACCCTGAGACAGAGTCTGGAAAGGTTCCCACAGGCAGATATCTTTTTTTTGTTTGTTTGTTAAGTGAAAGAGGCTTTATTTGGGAAGGGAGGGGGCTGAGGAGAGGGACCATGTACATAAACTAATGTCACCATTCTGCAGTGAAATTTAGTACTTCATAGTCAAATTAAATAATGCAAACCCTGTGATCCAGAAATGCCATTCCTGGAGATACAACCAAAATAAACTCTCACACTAGATGTATGAAGAAACAATATGAGATTGTGATATGGTTTCTGTCACTGGAGGCATAAATAGGTAAAATGTGGTGAGTTCATAATGATGTCCCATGTAGAAACAACAGATCTATATGGTAGCAATTATGTACAGATCTTTAAAACTTTACCACTTAGTTAAAAAAGAACACAAATTGAGATCCATAAGGTATTATAGAATATATGTTTTAAACATGTACTAAAAAAACAAAAAATACACAGTTTACAAAAACTGATATAAAAAGAGAACACACATTAACTGAATTAGAATGGCTGCCGTAGAGTAATTACAATAGGAATAAAGATAAAGAGGGACAGAAATAAACAGATTTTTTTTAAAGAGCATGATCTTATAGATTATGATAAAGTGCCTTAAAATGAGAAGTATATAAACTTATTTTTCCACATCTGAATTTCTACTATAATGTTTTAAAATAAATTTAAGTACTTTCCCTCAAAAACCCGTACTTTTTGAGAATACTTCAAACCACAAAGTACTATTTATTTTCCTTGTGCTATAGCATCTCCTCTAGTTATTATCCATTTTCTGACTTCCTTTTCTAGCAGCATATCTAACCTCATAACTGTTTATTCATCTGACTCATTCATTTATTTACTCAATAAGTATTTAAGTGTTTACTTAAATATCAAGTGTGCATAAAGTATTGTTGGGCACTAAGAGGACATGTGGGAAATATTTTATGACCGCTTTTTCCAGGAACCTTCATTCTCATGTTGCATGTAAAGCATTAACCCACAAAACAGCTCAAAGCATTCCTACGCAGTACTGATTTTGTGTCTGAAGATGAGAACTGGATGTTAACATGTGGTGGGATCTGGAGAAGACATATCAGTGAGGATTGAAGTAGGTGGGAAAATATGTCAAGAGTCTACCTGTGGGACTTCTCTGGCACTCCAGTGGGTAAGATTCCACACTTCCACTGCAGGAGGCATGAGTTCTGTCCCTGGTGGGAGAAATAAGATCCTGCATGCCATGTGGTGATGCCAAAAAGAAAAAAAAAAAAAAAAGAAGAGTCTAGGTACATTTTACATCTTATATAATGAGTAGGAGAGAGAGAGAAAGAAAAGGGATCCCATGTGGGGACATGTCTTTTTACAAGGCACAAAGTCAAGACTGAATAAAGCATAATCAGAAAGCATAAAACTAGATGGTGGGAACTGAGGTAAGGAATTAAGGGCAATACGGTTAAACCATGGGCTTCCCTGGTACCTCAGCTGGTAAATAATCCGCCTACAATGCAGGAGACCCCAGTTCAACTCCTGGGCCGAGAAGATCTGCTCGAGAAGGGATAGGCCACCACTCCAGTATTTTGGGGTTTCTCTGGTGACTCAGCTGGTAAAGAACCCACCTGCAATGCGGGAGACATGGGTTTGATACTGAGTTAGGAAGATCCCCTGGAGAAGGGAACGGGGCAACCCAGTCCGGTATTCTGGCCTGGAGAATTCCATGGACTGTATAATCCATGGAGTCGCAAAGAGTCAGACATGACTGAGTGAATTTGACTTTCACTTTCACTATTAAAACAACAGAGAACAAACTGTAGATGACTTCAAGGTCTCACCAAGTAATCTTGATTTTATCCTGTAGGCAGCAGGAAGCTTCTGTAGGGTTCTGATTTGGGAACTGAATAGATTTTTCTGAGTTACATTATCACATCAACTCTTTCACCAAATGCTGCTCAGGATCATAGTTCTCCTTCTGTCCAGTCCCACAGTGATAGACCTCGTCCAAAACGGGTTCAGTGAACTTTTACTATAACCCCTCCCTCCTCCCTGCTCCTTTCCCTCCCCAACTTGCAGCCTTTTATCCTTTCACTTCTTCCACCTCTTCAGCTTCATAACTTGACCTCATTCTATCAGAGTTTGGGTTATCTATGTTTCTCTGGCATCCTATGTTTACCTCTACCACATTAATTGATCATTATTTTAATCATCAAAAGTTTAGTGATCCCTCTACTGTCTACTAGGCTGAGACCATGATGATGAGTAAAAACAGAAGCAAAACCTGCCCTCATGTAGCCTAGAAGCAGAGAGAAAATCTGTCTTATTTTAGAATCCTATTTTTCACTGTAGAATTTATTGCACTGCATTTCAACTGAGCTGAGAGTGTCAGGCACCTTGTAGATGCTCAGTAAATGTTAACTGAATGAATGAATGAACAGAGGTTTGGAGAATCCTACTTATATGGCCATAAGCATTATCATCAGTCCTGGACTTATAATGGCAATTTCATCCATTCTCAGAACTGCTTATCACTTGAAAACATAAGCTCTAGGTCAAACTCTAGGTCAAACTTTTTCTGTAAAGTGCTGGCTAGACTTTATAAGCCATATGGTATCTGTCACAACTACTCAGGTCTGCCACGGTAGTACAAAAGCAGCCATAGATAATACGAAAACAAATGTGGCCGTGTTCCAAGAAAATATTATTTATAAAAACAGGTGGTGGACTGGACTTGGCACACAGGTCCTTGCTTCCCAACCTGTGCTGTAGATGAGGCCCCTTCTGCCAATTTTTCAGTACTGCCTTCATGCCTGGTCCATACTCTATTCTTTAGTCAGGTAAATTTACTTGCTACACCCAACAGCTGAGTTCCCCTTTAAACTCATGCCTGACATCTGCAACTTGTCACAGATTGTGGTATTGTGAAAGAGTATATAATCTGGAGCCCCGAAGACCTGTTTTACTAATTGGTTGACCTTTTGCCAAGTTACTTTGCATTACTGAACCTTTATTTCCTCACTGTAAATGGAGTTTTGCTTTTTTTAATTTTGACTAAGAAGATCAAGTAAGGAATGTATACTGAGAACTGAACGTGACGCAGACACACAGGAAACAGTTACAAATATCCCCCGGTCATGTTCTTTTCCTATTTTAAATCATTATCAGGTATTTATGGAGGATCTATTATATCCAAGGTACAGTTTCAGGTACCTTTAAAACTATCCTAAATCTTCCATGATATCTCCCTTGACCACTGGGTCTCCAACTTGCATATAACACGATACACCTAAGAGCCTAAAAGTTCTGATGCTTGAGTCCCAGCACTAGATATTCTGATATGTTTTATAAGGAATGGCCTGAGCATCAGAACTACCCCCAAATAATTTCAATATAGAGCAAATTTCAGGGTCACTGCTCTAGATGGGACTCTGGGTTCAAACAACTCAGAAGCCCTCTTCTTCTGTCTTTCCAGCTGCTTTCTCTTTAATAGTTAATGCACGTCCTTATAGAGTTAAGAGTTGATTGAGTTCTCCCAGCAATTATTTACTCATTTTTGGATACGTTTATGTTAAGGACAATGGAAAAAAAGAGAATGAAGTAATCCTCTTACCTTGCATTTGACATTTGTTGTGTAATTATCAAGTGTCTATTCCCCTTTCTTGTGGCAACAATCTGGATTTTCACTTGGGGATTCTCCTTTCCCCATCTCCAGTTCAGTTGTCCTGCTTGAGGCTTTTCCCCTGCACCCTAGAAGCTCATGAAACCAGTACAGTAACCCTCCTGGCTACCATCACTCTTGGTCTACTCTGAGGAACTTTCATGTTTTCCAGGATTGCTGAAAGACACTTACTTTTTTCCCATTGGATTGGAATCTGAGACAAAATGGCTCTTGGAGAGTCTGGCAGCTATTCTATAACCTCAAAGAGAAAGCCCATCTAAGAACAAAATAAGAGAAAGAGATAAGACAGACAGAGAGATCACTTTGTGCCTTAGTATCTAGCTGTTTCTCAAATCAGGTGCATCATTAAACTGCTATATGAACCAATAAACTCCCTTTTGCTTCTGCTTCTGCCAATTTTAGTCAGGTATTCTGTCACTGACAACCAGAAGAATCCCAAACTGATACAGCCTTCACTCATCTCCCTCAGAACCCAATTTATCACCCATATTCACAGAAACTACATGCCAGAGCCAATCACCAATCATTCGTTCAACAAATGTACTAAGTGTCTATGGAATACAATGTTCAGCCTAGGAGGAGGGAGGAGGGATGATAGCAGTATGCCATGATTAAGAACTGCAGGAGAACAAGGTGATGGAGGAGTAGGTGGACTTGGAGTACATCTCTCTCCATGGATACATCAGGAATACACCTTCAGCCATAGAAGTGCACACAGAACACCAGCTGAGAGCAAACAGAAGTACCTGACCAGAGGAAAAGAATATATAGACCCATGCAAAACTTGGTAAGATGAAGGAACTAGGGGGAAAAACAGGAGTGTTCATAGGACTGGACCTGCCCTCGGCTGGTGGGAGAACTGAAGCGGGGGTCCAATCCCCACATCAGGGCAATTGTCTGAGTCAGAGGAGAAACATTTAAGGCTGAAAGTGAAACAACTGATCTGTGGCAGCCTAAATGGAACGAGAATCAGACAGTCCTTGCCACAGCCATACATACCCTGGACATGAAGGTTGGCCCCCTGGAGGGCACAGTGGCTAGGGGCTGGAGTTTAGGGATTGTGGAGAAGTCCCAGGGCAAGAGATTCTGTTGACTGAAGAGAGACAGGTTGAGGGGATTTGAGGGAGGAGATCGTGGTAGAAAACGCAAGTGAAGGAAAGCCAGGCAGCCATGGAAGCAAGGTGATACTGCTGAGTCATGTGTAGGGGATGGAGCCATCACCATAGGCTCTCTCTCCCCATATGCCAGCATCAGTCAGCTGAACAATAGAGAGGCTGACCCATCAAATGCCTGACGCACTGAACTACAGAGTAGGACCCCCACCCAGGGTGCCCCTTTAGGTGCCTGATGCACTGATCTATAGAATAGGATGCCAGCCGGGGGGGGCCCTTCTATGTGCCTGACATGCCGAACAATAGCAGAGGACCCCAGGCAAGGAAACCCTCTAAGTGCCTGAATGGGCAGAGCTACAGAGAAAGGCCAAAGAGGCCTTCTGATCCCCAACTGCAAGAGGCTTGAAAAAAAGACTCGACTCTGATAGGGCCATAACTCCTGCAGTGGAAGCAGTTCATGTCCTTGCACACTTGGCGCCTCCAGAGTCCCCACAAGCCAAGCAATTGTACCACCTTCATGCTCAACTCTTACTGTGGCAGAGCTGCCACAGGCAAAAAAAGTCTTGAGTCTATGCACCCAGGGTTGCTTCCATTGTGTCCGACTCTTTGCAACCCTGTAGACTGTGCCCTGCCAGGCTTCTGTCATGGAGTGGGATTCTCCAGGCAAGAATACTGGAGCACATTGGCCAATACTGGTTGCCATACCCTCCTAGAACACTATATTTCCTGCTTCCCTAGCCACCAACTCCCCTGAGTACCTGGTGCTGCCAAAACCCCTGTGAGCCAAGCAGTTGCACCACCTTGAACATGACCCTCACAGGAGCAAACCCAAGTCCTCCAGGGCAGCCTCGGGAGTAAACCCCACTGGATGACCCACATGTAGAGGTGGAAAAAAAACCACAATTGAAACCCAGGGGCAGAGTGGGAAGACCCAAAACCTTCCCACCAGCTGTACAAGCTGCAGATTAAATCCACATGATTAACTAGGCAGACTGTTTGTCTATGGAATATATAAAAGGCCATTGAGAGCTCCCACAAAAGAAAATGCACTAGTTGTGATACCTGTGGACATTGGAGGCAAGAACACACAGGAGTAGGACCAGATTAGAATCCGAGCTGCCCCCACAGCAGGTCCAGAGATCAGCACAGTGTTGGAGGACAACCTAAGGAGGTGAGGTGGACTGTGACTCCTAGCGAGGGAAAGACTCTGACAGCAGTGACTCAAGAAAAACATGTATTATTCTTACTTTTTGACTTGTTCTGTAGATTCTTTTGGATTTTTTTTTTCCTTTTCCTTTCTTCCCCCACCCCCCACCATTGTAGTTGTCAATTTTATTGGCACTAACAAATCCAATTAAGCTTTTGAGCTTTTTTTTCTCAGTCACATTTTTTTTACTGTTGTTATAAACCTTTGCCTCTATGTTGGGCTTTTGCAGCTCTGTGGATTTTTCCTTTTTTTTTTTTTTCCTTCTCTCTTTTTCTAATTTTAATTTTTAATTTTTTAAACCTTATATAGTCAAGAAATACAAGAGAAGAAAAAAGATCTACAAAATCAACCACAAACAAGAACTGCATAAAATTTGTGGAAAGAATACTCAGTAACAATGCCATCCTACTGTGTGTGAAGCCCTGTGCTAGATATTGAGGACAGAAAGGATCATAAGACAAGAATGATGCAATGTTGCTGTAAAAAATAGGTGGCATTTTCCATAATTTTTCCAACACTCAGAAAAGTATTAAAGTTCTCCAAAATGGAAAGGTTTGGTTTATAGTGGGAAAGAGGCAAATTAAATTCCTTTCAGATAAAGACCCTTTTCTACTTCCTTCTAAATTCATCATTGACTTATTGAGTACTGAATAAAGTTTTATACAAGTGGTGAGAAGATATATTCTGATATCCATTAATATAAGTGCAGACTTAAAACTAGACAAATAATCAATAGCCAATCCCACAAAGTCTTCTATGTGCCCAGGACTGTTCTGGGCCTCAAAAGAGAAATTCTGGATTTTTTTTTTTTTTTTAATTAAAGGTCAAAATTGAAATCTGCAAGAAAAGTCAGTATTCTAATGAAAGTACTTCTATTATACCCAAATATCATTCTTTATTTTTCCAGAAAAACAATAATTGAAATATCTGTTTAGGTTTCATTTATAAAACTGTTATGACTAACTTCAAATTGATTTCAAGAAACAAGAAAATAAAATCATCTTGCTAAATAAAAACACACAGCCATAAAATAAGTTTCCGCTAGAGTATCTGACATTTAAAGTCTCCCCCGGGATGTTCCATTCAGGTCCTTCTCTGGCTAGTTCCAATAATCAAAATTATTTATCTTTTTGATCACTTAAAACTGTCTCCAGTCTACTTACTAAACAGTTCAACATTCCATCAATGTAGAAAGACATATTAATTACAGTTCAATTAACCAAATAAACTGCATAGTTAATAGAAATAATTTTTTTTAGGAGGAAAATGAAACAATTTTTTTGGCATGCATGCCTAATTGTGTGTTTTAAATTCTTGGTTTTGGCTTGTGATCACTTAAAAACAACCACCAAACACATCTAAATGGTTGATTATAAATGCAAGATTATGCCTTCTGCATTTTATAGTATATAAAATCTAGCATATGAAAAAATAAACTCAAGAGCAACAAAGAGGTCCAGTCACTTACCCTCTTCATAACCACGGCCAGGGTAAATTTCACTCAACCTTCAGCCATTGAATTTTATCCTGAGGTTTCCATCTACCACACAATCAGATAAACCCCGATTTGTGGGAGCAAGTAATGGAAACTGTGATGTAAAAAGAATTGCCAAACAAATTTCCATGTGCTTAACCTGAAAGGGAGAAATTCCAATGTGAACTGAGGAAAAAGTTTTCAGCTGCTTTTAAACCCAAGGGGCTGATTTCACTTTTAGCAGGAACTTGTGACTAAGATTGCCTTGTCGGGAAAATGATTAACACTCTTGTTGTCGTCATCTGCTTGAGCTCTCCAGCTGTAGGAAATTGGCCAAGGGAACCTTATCAATCCTAGACATGTGTGCTGTGAATACACTGTCCTCCTGAGCCAGCATTTAGTTGCTTATTTAAATAAAGATGTATTTAGAACCTCTACCAACATTGTTAGTGGTTATTTTATTAAAACTATGATTAGCAAACACCCTCTTCCAACAACACAAAAGAAGACTCTACACGTGGACATCATCAGATGGTCAACAGTGAAATCAGATTGATTATATTCTTTGCAGCCAAAGATGGAGAAGCTCTATACAGTCAGCAAAAACAAGACCGGGAGCTCACTGTGGCTCAGATCATGAATTCCTTATTGCCAAATTCAGACTTAAATTGAAGAAAGTAGGGAAAACCACTAGACCATTCAGGTATGGCCTTAATCATATCTCTTATGATTATACAGTGGAAGTGGGAAATAGATTTAAAGGACTAGACCTGATAGGTAGAGTACCTGATGAACTATGGACAGAGGTTCAAGACCTTGTACAGGAGGCAGGGATCAAGACCATCCCCATGGAAAAGAAATGCAAAAAAGCAAAATGGCTGTTTTAGGAGGCCTTACAAATAGCTGTGAAAAGAAGAGAAGCGAAAAGCACAGGAGAAAAGGAAAGATATAAGCATCTGAATGCAGAATTCCAAAGAAAAGCAGAAAGAGATAAGAAAGCCTTCCTCAGCAATCAATGCAAAGAAATAGAGGAAAACAACAGAATGGGAAAGACTAGAGATCTCTTCAAGAAAATTAGAGATACCAAGGGAACATTTCATACAAAGATGGGCTCGATAAAGGACAGAAATGGTATGGACCTAACAGAAGCAGAAGACATTAAGAAGAGATGGCAAGAATACACAGAAGAACTGTACAAGAAAAATCTTCATGACCCAGATAATCACAATGGTGTGATCACTCACCTAGAGCCAGACATCCTGGAATGGGAAGTCAAGTGGGCCTTAGAAAGCATCACTACGAATGAAGCTAGTGGAGGTGATGGAATTCCAGTTGAGCTATTTCAAATCCTGAAAGATGATGCTGTGAAAGTGCTACACTCAATTTGCCAGCACATATGGAAAACTCAGCAGTGGCCACAGGACTGGAAAAGGTCAGTTTTCATTCCAATCCCAAAGAAAGGCAATGCCAAAGAATGCTCAAACTACCACACAAGTGCACTCATCTCACACGCTAGTAAAGTAATGCTCAAAATTCTCCAAGCCAGGCTTCAGCAACACATGAACTGTGAACTTCCAGATGTTCAAGCTGGTTTTAGAAAAGGCAGAGGAACCAGAGATCAAATTGCCAACATCCACTGGATCATCGAAAAAGGAAGAGAGTTCCAGAAAAAACATCTATTTCTGCTTTATTGACTATGCCAAAGCCTTTGACTGTGTGGATCACAATAGTGGAAAATTCTGAAAGAGATGGGAATACCAGACCACCTGACATGCCTCTTGAGAAACCTGTATGCAGGTCAGGAAGCAACAGTGAGAACTGGATGTGGAATAACAGACTGGTTCCAAATAGGAAAAGGAGTTCGTCAAAGCTGTATATTGTCACCCTGCTTATTTAACTTATATGCAGAGCACATCATGAGAAACTCTGGGTTGGAAGAAGCACAAGCTGGAATCAAAATTACCGGGAGAACTATTAATAACCTCAGATATGCAGATGACAACACCCTTACGGCAGAAAGTGAAGAAGAACTAAAAAGCCTCTTGATGAAAGTGAAAGAGGAGAGTGAAAAAGTTGGCTTAAAGCTCAACATTCAGAAAACTAAGATCATGCCTCTGGTCCCACCACATCATGGGAAATAAATAGGGAAACAGTGCAAACAGTAGCTGACTTTATTTTTGGGGGCTCCAAAATCACTGCAGATGGTGATTGCAGCCATGAAATTAAAAGACGCTTACTCCTTGGAAGGAAAGTTATGACCAACCTAGACAGCATATTGAAAAGCAGAGACATTACTTTGCCAACAAAGGTCCGTCTGGTCAAGGCTATGGTTTTTCCAGTAGTCATGTATGGATGTGAGAGTTGGACTGTGAAGAAAGCTGAGCACTGAGGAATTGATGCTTTTGAACTGTGGTGTTGGAGAAGACTCTTGAAAGTCCCTTGGACTGCAAGGAGATCCAACCAGTCCATTCTGAAGGAGATCAGTCCTGGGTGTTCATTGGAAGGACTGATGCTGAGGCTGAAACTCCAATGTTTTGGCCACCTCATGCGAAGAGTTGACTCACTGGAAAAAACCCTGATGCTGGGAGGAATTGGGGGCAGGAGGAGAAGGGGATGACAGAGGATGAGATGGTTGGATGGCATCACCGACTCGATGCACATGAGTTTGAGTGAACTCCGGGAGCTGGTGACGGACAGGAAGGCCTGGCGTGCTGAGATTCATGGGGTCGCAAGAGTCAGACATGACTCAGCAACTGAACTGTACTGAACTAAATGATTATAAAAGGCTTTTTCTTACTTTTAATTTATCACCCTCTTAAAAAAAAGATCCTTTTTCTTCAAATTCCAAAGCTTTGGGACTTTCCTGATGATCCAGTGGTTAAGACATTGCACTTCTACTGCAGTGGGCACAGGTTTGAGCCCTGGTCAGATAAGTAATATCCCATATGGCACATGATATGGCACAAAAAAAAAAAAAGTAGAAAAAAAATCCAAAGTTTTATAAGTAATATTAGCAATACCTTTGTGTTCTCTCAACCTTGTTTCTCTTCCAAGCCATGCTTGTGTCTAAAGCGTCCGTGTCCTTTTGAACCACCAGTTCTCAGCTCTTCTGGAAACCGGGGACATGGAAAAATGGGGAAGAACTAATCAATAGGTAGGTGTACATAATTTGGAGGCATTAGATAGTCATCAAAGGACTTTTTTTCTTTAAAATGATTGTCATAAATAGCATTACTACCTAATCTGTCCTTCAAAAATACTTTTAAAAGAAAAAAGGAAACTCACCCATATATGAGGAAGAAATGCAGAGATTTATTTAGACAAGCTTCTGTGCAGTATTTGTGAATAGAATCCTAAGATGATAACACAGATGCACGGTTTCCCTTAGCAGGGCTTTCACTCCACCAACAGGGTGAAGTAGATGGTGCACTGCACTTCCTGTCAACTGGCCTACGAAAGTTGAAACTGGGTCTCAAATACAGTGCTGAGTAAAGAGTGTAAGAGCTCATTGTCAGTTGTGTTTATTACATTATAAACCTCATTTTCCTCATAGCCTTAGACTGCTGATTTAGAAGTAGATTGATGACGACTTAGAGTTCATATCACCCTTCCTGAGGTATTTTCCACGAATTGTTAAGTTTCTTCTAGGAATTCAATTGCATCACCACCGAAGAAAGCAAGTTTCAACAGTTTCAATGCTGTAAAACAATTCCAAATAAATTCAACTAGTTTTTGCCTCTGCAACTTTCTATTGCTTTTCTCTGAAATTTAACAGGCACTTTGAGTTAGTTTGCAATATTCACTGCATGCTTAAATGCTGAGCACTTTACAGTTCTAACTACCACACCTTCACTTCATTTTGTTAGGCTGTAACAAACAGCTAGAAAGTTGAAGGAAAATTCCCTCTCCCCCCACTCTCAAAACAAAAGCTCTAAGTCATCTTCATTGCTTATCTTTATAACAGTGCCTCGATCATAAGCACTGAAATTCATTATTATTCAGTTGTACAAAAGAACAGTGACAAAAAGCACATGAAAAAAGCCAAAGCAAAACAAACAAATCTTTCAGAACTGAAGTTCTTATCCTACAATTTAAGAGATTCTGGGAACACACTGAATTATATGTAAATTTTAGAGTTGTGTGTATTTTTCTGGGGAAAACATGCTTAGGGTTCATCAGATCCCTAACTGAATTGGACAATAACACACAAAGGAAAGGGCAAGAACCACTACCTCAGAGAAGTATTAAAAATATGTAGTCTCAAAAGAGGACCAAAATAAACGAAATAAGAAAGAGGAGAAATTATAATTAACACCACAGAGATTAAAAAATCATAAGAGAATACTACCACCAGCTATATGCCAACAAACTAGACAACCTAGAAGAAATAGATAAATTTTTGGAAACATAAAGTCTGTCAAGACTGAATCAGGAAGAAATAGACAATCACTAGTGTGAAATTGAACTAGTAATCAAAAAACTCCCAGTAAACAAAAAGTCCAGGACCAGACGGTTTCACAGAGAAATTCTACCAAACACATAAATACAAGCTAATAGCTATCTTTCTCAAACTATACAAAAAAATTAAAGAGGATACAACATGCTCAGATTCATTCTATGATGTTACCACCACCCTGATATCAAAACCAAAGAGACTACAAAAAAAGAATATTACAGGCCAGTATCTCTGGTAAACATAGATGCAAAAGTACTCAGCTAAATATTAGAAAACCAAATCCAACAATATATTAAAAAGATTATACAGCATGATCAAATGGGACTTATTCCAGGGATGCAAGGAGAGTTTAATATCCACAAGTCAATCAGTGTGATACACCACATTAACAAAAGGAAGAATAAAAATCATATGATCATCTCAAGAGACATTAAAGAAAGCATTTAACAAAATTCAACATCCGTTAACAATAAAAAATTCTCATCAAAGTGGATATAAAGGGAACATATCTCAACATCAGTTCAGTTCAGTTCAGTCACTCAGTCATATCCGACTCTTTGCGACCACATGAACCGCAGCACGCCAGGCCTCCCTGTCCATCACCAACTCCTGGAGTCCACCCAAACCCATGTCCATTGAGTCAGTGATGCCATCCAACCATCTCATCCTTTGTCATCCCCTTCTCCTTCTAC
Organism: Bos taurus; assembly: GCF_002263795.3. Classification (NCBI taxonomy): domain Eukaryota; kingdom Metazoa; phylum Chordata; class Mammalia; order Artiodactyla; family Bovidae; genus Bos; species Bos taurus. The sequence continues at coordinate 51,005,511 of NC_037335.1, forward strand.
CCTCAATCTTTCCCAGCATCAGGGTCTTTTCCAATGAGTCAGATCTTCATATCAGGTGGCCAAAGTATTGAAGTTTCAGCTTCAACATGAGTCCTTCCAATGAACACCCAGGACTGATCTCCTTTAGGATGGACTAGTTGGATCTCCTTGCAGTCCAAGGAACTCTCAAGAGTCTTCTCCAACACCACAGTTCAAAAGCATCAATTCTTTGGCACTCAGCTTTCTTTATAGTCCAACTCTCACATCCATACATGACTACTGGAAAAACCATAGCCTTGACTAGACAGACCTTTGTTGACAAAGTAATGCCCCTGCTTTTTAATATGCTGTCTAGGTTGGTCATAACTTTCCTTCCAAGGAGTAAGCGTCTCTTAATTTCATGGCTGCAATCACCATCTGCAGTGATTTTAGAGCCCCCCAAAATAAAGTCTGACACTGTTTCTACTGTTTCCCTATCTATTTCCCATGATGTGATGGGACCAGATGCCATGATCTTCGTTTTCTAAATGTTGAGCCCTAAGCCAACTTTTTCACTCTCCTCTTTCACTTTCATTAAGAGGCTTTTTAGTTCTTCTTCACTTTCTGCCATAAGGGTGGTGTCATCTGCATATCTGAGGTTATTGATATTTCTCCCAGCAATCTTGATTCCAGCTTGTGCTTCTTCTAGCCCAGCATTTCTCATGATATACTCTGCATATAAGTTAAATAAGCAGGGTGACAGTATACAGCCTTGACGTACTCCTTTTCCTATTTGGAACCAGTCTGTTGTTCCATGTCCAGTTCTGTTACTCCCTGACCTGCATACAGGTTTCTCAAGAGGCAGGTCAGGTGGTCTGGTATTCCCATCTCTTTCAGAATTTTCCACAGTTTATTGTGATCCACACAGTCTTTGGCATAGTCAATAAAGCAGAAATAGATGTTTTTCTGGAACTCTCTTGCTTTTTCAATGATCCAGAGGATGTTGGCAATTTGATCTCAACATAGTAAAGACCATTTATGACCATTAGTTAACATCATAGTCAATGGTGAACAGCTGAAAGCTTTTCCTATAAAATCAGGAATAAGATGACACCCATTCTTGCCACTTCTATTTAACATAGTATTGGAAGTTCTAATCACAACAGTCAAACAAGAAAAATAAATAAAAGGAACCCAAATTGGAAAGAAGTAAAACTGTCACTATTTGCAGATGACATATACTTTACATTGAAAACCTTAAAGTGTATGTCAAAAAGCTATTAGAGCTAATAAATAAATTCAGCAAAACTTCAGGATACAAGATTAATATACAGAAATATGTTCCTTTTCTATACACTAAAAATGAACTATTAGAAAGAGAAATCAAAGGAATAATCTTGTTTAAAATCACATCAAACAGAATAAAATAACTGGGGATAAACTTAACCAAGGAAGTGAAAGACGTATACTCTAAAAACTATAAGATATTGATGAAGGAAATTGAAAAATGATACAAGGAAATGGAAAAATACGCTGTGTTCATGAATTAAAGATTTAATATTGTTAAAATGTTCATACAGACCAAAGCTAGCTACAGATTTAATGTAATTGCTATCAAAATACTCATGACACTTTTTAACAGAACTAGAAAAAATAATTCTAAAATTTATATGGAACCACAAGGGACTCCAAAAAGCCAAAGCAATCTTGAGGAAAGAACAAAGCTAGAAGTATCATGCTCTCAGACTTCAAACTATACTGCAAGCCATAGTAAACAAAGTAGTATATTACTGGCACAGAAACAGCCACAAGATCAATGGAACAGAATAGAGATCCCAGAAATAAACCCACACATTTATGGTCAATTAATCTACCAGAAGAGGGGCAGGAATATACAATGGCAAAGAAAGTCTCTTTAATAAGTAGTTCTGGGAAAACTGAGGAGCTACATGTAAAAGAATGAGATTACAGCACTTCTTACACCATATACAAAATACAAATATACACCATATACAAAAATAAACTCAAAATGCACTAAACACAAAAAGGTAAGACCAGAAACCATAAAACCCCAAGAAAAAAATATAAGCAGACCACTCTTTGACATAAATTGTAGGAATATTTTTTAGATCTGTCTCCTAAAGGCAACAGAAACAAAGGCAAATATGAACAAATGATACTTAAAAACTTAGCTTTTGTACAGCAAAGGAAACCATCAACAAAATGAAAAGACTACTGAATGAGAGAAAATATTTGCATATGATACCACTGATAAGGGGTTAACATCCAAAATATATAAACAGCTCATACAATTCACACAGCCAGTCCCTCCCATCAGGAAGCTTCCACAAGCCTCTTACCCTCATCCATCAGAGGGCAAACAGAATGAAAACCACAGTCACAGAAAGCTAACCAAACTGATCACATGGCTCACAGTCTTGTCTGACTCAATGAAACTATGAGCCATGGCATGTAGGGCCACCTGAGATGGACAGATCATGGTGGAAAGTTCTGACAAAACGTAGTCCACTAGAGAAGGGAATGTCAAACCACTTCAGCATTCTTGCCTTGAGAACCCCATGAACAGTATGAAAAGGCAAAAAGATATGACACTGGAAGATGAACTCACAGGTCAGTAGGTGCCCAATATGATACTGGAGAGGAGTGGAGAAATAGCTCCAGAAGGAATGAAGAGGCTGAGCCAAAGAGGAAACAAGGCACAGTTGTGGATGGGTCTGGTGGTGAAAGTGAGGTCCAATGTTGTAAAGAACAATATTGCATAGGCACCTGAAATGTTAGGTCCATGAATCAAGATAAATTGGAAGTGGTCAAACAGGAGATGGCAAGAGTGAACATCAACATTTTAGGAATCAGTGAACTAAAATGGATGGGAATGGGTGAATTTAATTCAGATGACCATTATATCTACTACTGTGGGCGAGAATCCCATGGTCAACAAGAGTCCAAAATGCAGTACTTGGGTGCAATCTCAAAAACAACAGAATGATCTCTGTTCATTTCCAAGGCAAACAATTCAGCATGACAATAATCAAAGTCTATACCAAAACCACTGATGTCGAAGAAGCCGAAGTTGAACGGATCTATTAAGACCTACAAGACTTTCTAGAACTAACACCAAAAAAATATGTCCTTTTCATCAAAGGGGACTGGAAGGCAAAGTAGGAAGTCAAGAGATACCTGGAATAACAGGCAAGTTTGGCCTTGGAGTACGAAATGAAGCAGGGCAAAGTCTAACAAAGTTTTGCCAAGAGAACACACTGGTCACAGGAAACACCCTCTTCCAACAACACAAGAGGTGACTCTACACATGGACATCACCAGATGGTCAATAGCTAAATCACATTGATTATATTCTTTGCAGCTGAGATGAAGAAGCTCTATAGAGTCTGCAAAAACAAGACCAGGAGCTGACTGTGGCTCAGATCATGAACTCCTTATTGCAAAATTCAGACTTAAAATGAAGAAAGTAGGGAAAACCACTAGACCATTCAGTAATGACCTAAATCAAATACCTTATGATTATACAGTGAAAGTGACAAATAGATTCAAGGGATTAGATCTGATAGAGTGCCTAAAGAACTATGGATGGAAATTTGTAACACTGTACAGGAGGTAGTGATCAAACTATCCCCAAGAAAAAGAAACGCAAAAAGGCAAAATGGTTGTCTGAGAAGGCCTTACAAACAGTTGAGAAAAGAAGTGAAGCAGAAGGCAAAGGAGAAAAGGAAAGAGATATCCATCTGAATGCAGAGTTCCAGAGAACAACAAGGAGAGATAAGAAAGCCTTCCTAAGTGAACAATGCAAAGAAATAGAGGAAAACAATAGAATGGGAAAGGCTAAAGATCTCTTCAAGAAAATTAGAGATACCAAGGGAACATTTCATGCAAAGATGGGCACAATAAAGGACAGAAACAGTATGTACCTAACAGAAGCAAAAGGTATTAAGAAGAGGTGGCAAGAATACACAGAACTGTACAAAATAGATCTTCATGGCCCAGAACACCATGATTGTGTGATCACTCACCTAGGGTCAGACAACCTGGAGTGTGAAGTCAAGTGGGCCTTAGGAAAGATCACACCAAAAAAACTAGTGGAGGTGACAGAATTCCAGCTAAGCTATTTCAAATCCTCAAAGATGATACTGTTAAAATGCTGCACTCAATATGCTAGCAAATTTGGAAAACTCAGCAGTGGCCACAGGACTGGAAAAGGTCAGCTTTCATTCCAATCCCAAAAGAAGGGCAATGCCAAAGAATGTTCAAACTAACACAAAATTGCACTCATTTCACATGCTAGCACGGTAATGCTCAAAATCCTTTAAGCTAGGCTTCAACAGTACATGAACCAAGAACTTTCAGATGTACAGCTGGTTTTAGAGAAGACAGAGGAACGACAGATCAAACTGCCAACATCCACTGGACTATGGAAAAAGCAAGAGAATTCCAAAAAAAATCTACTTCTGTTTCATTGACTATGCTAAAGCCTTTGACTGGATCACAATTGTGGAAAATTCTTCAAGAGATGGGAATACCAGACCACCTTACCTGCCTCCTGAGAAACATGTATGCAGGTCAAGAAGCAACACTTATAACTGGACATGAAACAACGGACAGGTTCCAAACTGGAAAAGGAGTACATCAAGTCTGTACATTGTCACCCTGCCTATTTAACTTACATGCAGAGTACATCATAAGAAATGGTGGGCTAGATGAAGCACAAGCTGAAATCAAGATTGCTGGAAGAAATATCAATAACCTCAGATATGCAGATGATACTACCCTTATGGCAGAAAGCAAAGAGGAACTAAAGAGTCTCTTGATGAAGGTGAAAGAGGAGAGTGAAAAACCTGGCTTAAAACTAAACATTCAGAAAACTAACATCATGGCATCTAGGCCAATCACTTCATGGCAAATAGATGGGGAAACAATGGAAACAGTGACAGACTTTATTTTCTTGGGCTCCAAAATCACTGCAGATGGTGACTGCAGCCATGAAATTAAAAGACACTTGCTCCTTGGAAGAAAAGCTATGAGAAACCTAGATAGTGTAATAAAAAGCAGAGACATTACTTTGCACACAAAGGTCTGCAAAGCTATGGTTTTTCCAGTAGTCATGTATAAATGTGAGACTTGGACCATAAAGAAGGCTGAGTGCTGAAGAACTGATGTTTTCAAACTGTGGTGTTGGAGAAGACTCTTGAGAGTCCCTTGGACTGCAACATCAAACCAGTCCATCCTAAAGGAAATTAATCCTAAATATTAATTGGAAGGACTGATGGCCAAGTTGAAGCTTCAGTACTTTGGCCACCTTATGTGAAGAGCCAACTCATTAGAAAAGATCCTGATGCTGGGAAAGACTGAAGTCAGGAGGAGAAGGGGACAACAGAGGATGAAAAGATTGGATAGTATCACCGACTCAACAGACCTGAGTTTGAGGATTCTCCAGGAGATGGTGAAGGACAGGGAAACCTGGTGTGCTGTAGTCCTTGGGGTCGCAAAGAGTCAGACACAACTGAGTAAATACAATTCAATACCAAAAAAAATAATAAAAAAGATTTAAAAATTGGCAAAAAACCTGAACAGTCATTTTCCCAAAGAAGACATACAGATGGCCAACAAGCACATGAACAGATGCTCAACATCCTAAACCATCTGGGTAATGCAAATCAAAACCACAGTGAACTATCATCTCATGCCTGTCAGAATGGCTCTTATCAAAAATATCACAGATAATAAATCTTGGAAAAGATATGTAGAAAAGGAAATGCTTATCCACACTTGGTGGGAATATAAATTGGTGCAGCCACCATGGAAAACAGCGTGGAGGCTCCTCAACAAAGTAAAAATAGAACTATCATATAATCCAGCAATCCCACTCATAGGTATATACCTGGATAAAACAATAATTTGAGAAGATACTTGCACCCCAATATTCAGTGCAGTGCTATTTGCAATAGCCAGAACATGGAAGCAACCTAAATGTCCATCAGCAGAAGAATAGATAAAGAAGATGTGGTACATATATACAGTGAAATATTATATGTAAAAAGAACAAAATAATGCCATTTGCAGCAACATGAATGGACCTAGAGATTGTTATACTGAGTGAACTAAGTCAGACTCAGAAAGACAAATATTATACAATATTGCTTATATGTGTAATCTAAGAAAGGGGCACAAATGAACTTAATTACAAAACAAAAGTACAGTTAGATCAGAGCAGATCAGATCAGTCAGTCGTGTCCGACTCTTTGCGACCCTATGAATCGCAGCATGCCAGGCCTCCCTGTCCATCACCAACTCCCGGAGTTCACTCAGACTCACGTCCATCGAGTCAGTGATGCCATCCAGCCATGTCATCCTCTGTCGTCCCCTTCTCCTCCTGCCCCCAATCCCTCCCAGCATCAGAGTCTTTTCCAATGAGTCAACTCTACGCATGAGGTGGCCAAAGTACTGGAGTTTCAGCTTTAGCATCATTCCCTCCAAAGAAATCCCAGGGCTGATCTTCAGAATGGACTGGTTGGATCTCCTTGCAGTCCAAGGGACTCTCAAGAGTCTTCTCCAACACCACGGTTCAAAAGCATCAATTCTTCAGCGCTCAGTTTTCTTCACAGTCCAACTCTCACATCCATACATGACCACAGGAAAAACTATAGCCTTGACTAGACAAACCTTTGTTGGCAAAGTAACGTCTCTGCTTTTGAATATGCTATCTAGGTTGGTCATAACTTTTCTTCCAAGGAGTAAGCATCTTTTAATTTCATGGCTGCAGTCACCATCTGCAGTGATTTTGGAGCCCAGAAAAATAAAGTCTGACACTGTTTCCACTGTTTCCCCACCTATTTCCCATGAAGTGGTGGGACTGGATGCCATGATCTTCGTTTTCTGAATGTTGAAATTTAAGCCAACTTTTTCACTCTCCATTTTCACTTTCATCAAGAGGCTTTTTAGTTCTTCACTTTCTGCCATAAGGGTGGTGTCATCTGCATATCTGAGGTTATTGATATTTCTCCCGGAAATCTTGATTTCAGTTTGTGTTTCTTCCAGTCCAGCGTTTCTCATGATGTACTCTGCATATAAGTTAAATAAACAGAGTGACAATATACAGCCTTGACGAACTCCTTTTCCTATTTGGAACCAGTCTGTTGTTCCATGTCCAGTTCTAACTGTTGCTTCCTGATCTGCATACAAATTTCTCAAGAGGCAGATCAGGTGGTCTGGTATTCCCATCTCTTTCAGAATTTTCCACAGTTTATTGTGATCCACACAGTCAAAGGCTTTGGCATAGTCAATAAAGCAGAAATAGATGTTTTTCTGGAACTCTCTTCCTTTTTCCATGATCCAGCGGACGTTGGCAATTTGATCTCTGGTTCCTCTACCTTTTCTAAAACCAGCTTGAACATCAGGAAGTTCACGGTTCACATATTGCTGAAGCCTGGCTTGGAGAATTTTGAGCATTACTTTACTAGCGTGTGAGATGAGTGCAATTGTGCGGTAGTTTGAGCATTCTTTGGCATTGCCTTTCTTTGGGATTGGAATGAAAACTGACCTTTTCCAGTCCTGTGGCCACTGCTGAGTTTTACAAATTTGCTGGCATATTGAATGCAGCACTTTCACAGCATCAGCGGCAGAGAGTACCAGACTGCAACGGCGCAGGAACGGCCGAGAGGAGCTACCCGGTGTCCGAGGTCGGGGTGGGGGGCGGTCCAGAGGAGATACCCAGCGTCAGAGGTCAGGGGTGGCAGCCAAGAGGAGCTACCCCACGCCCCCACGCCCGAGGCCAGGGGCGGCGACGAGAGGAATTACCCCACGTCCGAGGTCAGGGGCCGCAGCCGGGAGGAGCTACCACACGCCCCTAAACCCGAGGCCAAGGGCAGCGGCAGGGAGGAGCAACCCCACGTCCAAGGAGCTGTGGCTGCCAGGGCATAGGAGGGCCTAGAGGAGCTATCCCACATTGAAGGTCAGGAAGGGCGGTGGTGAGGAGATACCCCTCGTCCAAGGTAAGGAGCAATGGCTGCACTTTGCTGGAGCAGCCCTAAAGAGACACCCCACACTCAAGGTAAGAGAAACCCAAGTAAGACGGTAGGTGTTGCAAGAGGGCATCAGAGGGCAAACACACTGAAACCATACTCACAGAAAACTAGTCAAAGTACAGTCACAGATGTAGAAAACAAACTTATGGTTACCAGAGGATAAGGTGGGAAAGGATAAACAGGAGACTGGAATTGACATGTACACACTATTGTATATAAAATAGATAACTAATAAGAACCTATGGTATAGTATAGTTAACTCTACTCAATATCTGTAAAAGCCTATATGGGAAAAGAATCTAAACAACAACAACAAAAAATGGATACCTGTATATGTATAACTGATTTACTTTGCTGTACACCTGAAGCAAATACAACACTGTAAGTAAATCAACTATACTCCAATTAAAATTTTTAAAAAACTAAAAACAGAGTTACCACATGATCCAATAATTCTACTCCTGGTTATACATCTGAAGAAAGTAAAAACACTAATTTAAAAAGATATGTGCACCGCAAAGTTCACAGCAATATTTTTACAATTACCAAGATATGGAAGCAACATAAGTGTCCATTAACATATGAAAAGATAAAGAAGATATATATTATACACACACACAAAGGAATATTACTTACCCATAAAAAATAATGAATTTTGCCATGTATAACAAAATGGAAGACCCGTAGGCTATTATGCTTAGTGAAATAAGTCAAAGAAGGATAAATATTGTGTGCTATCACTTACATGTGGAATAAAAAAAAAAAAAAAAAGAATACATCAAAACAGAAACTGACTCACAGATACAGAGAACAAACTAGTTACCAGTGAGGAGAGGGAAGCACAGAGAGGCAAGATAAGGGTAGAGAACTAACAAGTACAAACTACTATGTACAAAATAAACAAGCTACCAGGATATACTGTACAGCACAGAGACTATAGTCAATATTTGATAATATTACTTATTCACATATGGATCAAAACTTTCAAGAAAGGATTACATTATCTCTGTAATGCAGCAAAGCCCAATATTAACTATTTTCAGTGACATACAATATCACTACCTATTTTTATTATGAGTATTATCAGGTTACTATAATTAAAGCATAATAAGCAAGGAGATCTAACCAGTCCATTCTAAAGGAGATGAGTCCTGGGTGTTCATTGCAAGGACTGATACAAAGGCTGAAACTCCAATACTTTGGCCACCTCATGCGAAGATCTGACTCATTGGAAAAGACCCTGATGCTGGGAGGGCTTGGGGGCAGGAGGAGAAGGGGATGACAGAGGATGAGATGGCTGGATGGCATCACCGACTTGATGGACATGAGTTTGAGTAAAGTCCGGGAGTTGGTGATGACAGGGAGGCCTGGAGTGCTGCGATTCATGGGGTCGCAAAGAGTCGGACACGACTGAGCAACTGAACTGAACTGGACTGAAAAACACGTGAACAGGCAATCATAGTTTATGTTCAGTTGACTCAGAGTCAGTTAATGATAGCCATACTCATGATGTTACAAAGTAATTAGACCTAAATAATAAGAAAATGCAAGGGCCTGAAATCAGCATTATTTTTATATAATCAAATCAAGTATCTCTCTTCATGCTATAATTTGATATAGCTGCAATAACCCTAATGCCAGCATTAGGCACCATCCTAAGATGCTAATTGAGTCCTACCTGAAATGATTTCATCCTCACCCAGAATGGTGAGTTGGTGCTGGGTTGCAGAGAAGTCCCTCAGTAATGAACTCTTCAGATCTGACATTTGAGCAAAGATAAGGAATCCCATCTGAGTTCAAAAGAAACAGGGAAGGCAGGACACTGGGACAGGGAACAAGGCCTAGAGCTGCAAACTGAACCCAAGCAGGATATATCTCAGATTGGAAGAACATACATTGCTCCATTTAGCCTCATCAGTTCAGTTCAGTTGCTCAGTCGTGTCCAACTCTTTGTGACCCCATGAATCGCAGCACGCCAGGACTCCCTGTTCATCACCCTCTCTTGGAGTTCACTCAAGCTCACGACCATCGAGTCGGTGATGCCATCCAGCCATCTCATCCTCTGTCGTCCCCTTTTCCTCCTGCCCCGAATCCCACCCAGCATCAGAGTCTTTTCCAATGAGTCAACTCTTCGAATAAGGTGACCAAAGTACTAGAGTTTCAGCTTTAGCATCATTCCTTCCAAAGAACACCCAGGACTGATCTCCTCTACAATGGACTGGTTGGATCTCCTTGCAGTCCAAGGAACTCTCAAGAGACTTCTCCAACACCACACTTCAAAAGCATCAATTCTTTCGGGCTCAGCTTTCTTCACACTCCAACTCTCGCATCCATACATGACCAATGGAAAAACCATAGCCTTGACTAGACGGACCTTTGTTGGAAAAGTACTGTCTCTGCTTTTGAATATGCTATCTAGGTTGGTCATAACTTTCCTTCCAAGGAGTAAGCATCTTCTAATTTCATGGCTGCAATCACCATCTGCAGTGATTTTAGAGCCCAGAAAAATAAAGTCTGACACTGTTTCCACTGTTTCCCCATCTATTTCCCATGAAATGATGGGACCAGATGCCATGATCTTTGTTTTCTGAATGTTGAGCCCTAAGCCAACTTTTTCACTCTCCACTTTCACTTTCATCAAGAGGCTTTTTAGTTCTTCTTCACTTTCTGCCATAAGCGTGGTCTCATCTGCATATATGAGGTTATTGATATTTCTCCCGGCAATCTTGATTCCAGCTTGTGCTTCTTCCAACCCAGAGTTTCTCATGATGTACTCTTCATATAAGTTAAATAAGCACAATGACAATATACAGCCTTGATGTACTCCTTTTCCTATTTGGAACCAATGTGTTGTTCCATGTCCAGTTCTCACTGTTGCTTCCTGATCTGCGTACAGGTTTCTCAAGAGGCAGGTCACGAGGTCTGGTATTCCCATCTCTTTCAGAATTTTCCACAGTTGATTGTGATCCACACAGTCAAAGGCTTTGGCATAGTCAAAAAAGCAGAAATAGATGTTTTCCTGGAACTCTCTTCCTTTTTCAATGATCCAGCAGATGTTGGCAATTTGATCTCTGGTTCCTCTGCCTTTTCTAAAACCAGCTTGAACATCTGGAAGTTCACAGTTCGTGTATTGCTGAAGCCTGGCTTGGAGAATTTTGAGCATTACTTTACTAGTGTGTGAGATGAGTGCACTTGTGTGGTAGTTTGAGCATTCTTTGGCATTGCCTTTCTTTGGGATTGGAATGAAAACTGACCTTTTCCAGTCCTGTGGCCACTGCTGAGTTTTCCAAATTTGCTGGTGTATTGAGTGCAGCACTTTCACAGCATCATCTTTCAGGATTTGAAATAGCTCAACTGGAATTCCATCACTTCCACTAGCTTTCTTTGTAGCGATGTTTCTAAGGCCCACTTGACTTCCCATTCCAGGATGTCTGGCTCTAGGTGAGTGATCACACCTTTGTGATTATCTTGGTTGTGAAGATCTTTTTTGTACAGTTTTTCTATATATTCTTGCCATCTATTCTTAATATCTTCTGCTTCTGTTAGATCCATACCATTTCTGTCCTTTATCGAGCCCATCTTTGTATGAAATGTTCCCTTGGTATCTCTAATTTTCTTGAAGAGATCTCTAGTCTTTCCCATTCTGTTGTTTTCCTCTATTTCTTTGCATTGATCGCTGAGGAAGGCTTTCTTATCGCTCCATGCTATTCTTTGGAACTCTGCATTCAGATGCTTACATCTTTCCTTTTCTCCTTTGCTTTTCGCTTTTGTTCTTTTCACAGCTATTTGTAAGGCCTCCCAGACAGCCATTTTGCTTTTTTGCATTTCTTTTCCATGAGGATGGTCTTGATCCCTGTCTCCTGTACAAGGTCACGAACCACATTCCATAGTTCATCAGGCACTCTATCTATCAGATCTAGTCCCTTAAATCTATTTGTCACTTTCACTGTATAATCATAAGGGATTTGATTAAGGTCATACCTGAATGGTCTAGTGGTTTTCCCTACTTTCTTCAATTTAAGTCTGAATTTGGCAATAAGGAGCTCATGATCTAAGCCACAGTGAACTCCCGGTCATCTTTTTGCTGACTGTATAGAGCTTCTCCATCTTTGGCTGCAAAGAATATAATCAATCTGATTTTGGTGTTGACCATCTGGTGATGTCCATGTGTAGAGTCTTCTCTTGTGTTGTTGGAAGAGGGTATTTGCTATGACCAGTGTGTTCTCTTGACAAAATTCTATTAGTCTTTGCCCTGATTCATTCCGTACTCCAAGGCCAAATTTGCCTGTTACTCCAGGTGTTTCTTGACTTCCTACTTCTGCATTCCAGTCCCCTATAATGAAAAGGACATCTTTTTTGGGTGTTTGTTCTAAAAGGTCTTGTAGGTCTTCATAGAACCGTTCAACTTCAGCTTCTTCAGTGTTACTGGTTGGGGCATAGACTTGGATTACTGTGATATTGGATGGTTTGCCTTGGAAACGAACACAGATCATTCTGTTGTTTTTGAGACTGCATCCAAGTACTGCATTTTGGACTCTTTTGTTGACCATGATGGCTACTCCATTTCTTCTAAGGGATTCCTGCCCGCAGTAGTAGATGTAATGGTCATCTGAGTTAAATTCACCCATTCTAGTCCATTTTAGTTTGCTGATTCCTAGAATGTTGACATTCACGCTTGCCATCTCCTGTTTGACCACTTCCAATTTGCTTTGATTCATGGACCTAGCATTCCAGGTTCCTATGCAATATTCCTCTTCACAGCATTGGACCTTGCTTCTATCACAGGTCACATTCGCAACTAGGTATTGTTTTTGCTTTGGCTCCATCCCTTCATTCTTTCTGGAGTTATTTCTCCACTGATCTCCAGTAGCATATTCGGCACCTACTGACCTGCGGAGTTCCTCTTTCAGTATGCTATCATTTTGCCTTTTCATACTGTTTGTGGGGTTCTCAAGGCAAGAATACTGAAGTGGTTTGCCATTTCCTTCTCCAGTGGACCACATTTTGTCAGACCTCTCCACCATGACCCACCCGTCCTGGGTGGCCCCACACAGCATGGGCTACTTTCACTGAGTTAGATAAGGCTGTGGTCCTAGTGTGATTAGATTGACTAGTTTTCTGTGATTATGGTTTCAGTGTGTCTGTCCTCTGATGCCCTCTTGCAACACTTACTGTCTTACTTGGGTTTCTCTTACCTTGGATGTGGGGTATCTCTTCAGAGCTGCTCCAGCAAAGCGCAGCCTCTGCTCCTTACCTTGAACGGGGGAAACTCCTCATCACCACCCCTCATGACCTTGAACGTGGAGTAGCTCCTCTAGGCCCTCCTGCGCCCGCGCAGCCACCACTCCTTGGACGTGGGGTTGCTCTTCTTGGCCGCAGCCCCTAACCTTGGGTGTGGGGTAGCTCCTCCTGGCCACCGCCCCTGGCCTCGGGTGGGGAGTTGCTCCTCTCGGCCGCCACCCCTGGCCCTATCTACCTTCATCAGTTCAGTTCAGTTCAGTCGCTGAGTCGTGTCCGACTCTTTGCAACCCCAAGAATCGCAGCACGCCAGGCCTCCCTGTCCATCACCAACTCCCGGAGTTCACTCAGACTCACGTCCATCGAGTCAGTGATGCCATCCAGCCATCTCATTCTCTGTCGTCCCCTTCTCCTCCTGCCCCCAATCCCTCCCAGCATCAGAGTCTTTTCTAATGAGTCAACTCTTCACATGAGGTGGCCAAAGTACTGGAGTTTCAGCTTTAGCATCATTCCCTCCAAAGAAATCCCTGATCTCTTTCAGAATGGACTGGTTGTATCTCCTTGCAGCCCAAGGGACTCTCAAGAGTCTTCTCCAACACCACAGTTCAAAAGCATCAATTCTTTGGCGCTCAGCCTTCTTCACAGTCCAACTCTCACATCCATACATGACCACTGGAAAAACCATAGCCTTGACTGCTGCTGCTAAGTCGCTTCAGTCGTGTCCAACTCTGTGCGACCCCATAGATGGCAGCCCACCAGGCTCCTCTGTCCCTGGGATTCTCCAGGCAAGAATACTTGAGTGGGTTGCCATTTCCTTCTCCTATGCATGAAAGTGAAAAGTGAAAGTGAAGTCACTCAGTTGTGCCCGACTCTTAGCGATCCCATGGACTGGAGCCTACCAGACTCCTCCATGCATGGGATTCTCCAGGCAAGAGTACTGGAGTGGGTGCCATTGACTTCTCCATAGCCTTGACTAGACAGACCTTTGTTGGCAAAGTAATGTCTCTGCTTTTGAATATAGCTACAGACAATTCACAGGTCATTATGGTAACAGGGTATCTAAAGGAAAGTGGAGACCATTCCTTGTCTTATATTTTCCCACCCTTTCTACTAAGATGCCATCTGTTTATCAACTTCTACTCCATTTACAGTGCCTTCAGAGGAGAGAAAAACATTCCTCACCAGCAAATGCCTTGAAGGAGACAGTGTGTGTGAGGAAGCCAATTGCCATCGTTTATTGATACCTATTAAAAACTGGGTGCTTGCTTTGCATTCATTTTCTCATTCATTCTTTATAACAATTTTATAAGGCAGGTACAATAAGTATTCCTATTTAACAGACCAATCCTTCTCAAGGTCAAAGTAGTGTAACTTAGGAAGAAGTATGCTAGAACTGTCTGATTTTCATTACAACATTTAATCTATAATCTTCTCATTGTTATTCTCATTTGGTATTAACCTTTACATCTTCATTTCTGAACCACCAGACTTGCTGCCTACCTAGTGTCTTATCTTGCAGTCTAAGTCTAATTTCTTTTGCAGAGTGTCATATTAGCACACACATACAAACACACACAGCCCCTCAAGTATAAGTGAGCCAGTCTAGAGTCCTCACCACTGCAAGGGGATGGAATAGACAAAAATAATAATCTTTTTGGCTTTTCATAGGAAAAAAGTAGAATTCTAAACACTTTAACAGTCTTGGTTCTTTCCTATTTTCAGTGACATTTTCAGGGTTTTTTCTTAAAGGAGGATGGGTTCTGGTATATTTAATCTTTAGAAGCTATTGACCAGAACATTGTCAAACATTAAATAAAATCTACTGTCTATGATTCTAATAGAATGAAACACATGCCTTTCTAACTGTAAAGGCACCTTGAAGTATTATTTTGACTTGGCATCACGGAGTGACATTTGGTCCAAGGAGGCCATAGTTCTTGGCCACGTGATGGTCATTTGCACAAGGCTGATTTTGTCATGGAGCCATTAGTACCCTATAACAATGGAATTGTTGCAGGAAGGTGGACCCCTTCCAGGGCCCGAAACTGGGCTCTTGTCTAACACTCAGAAATGAATTGTCTGAGGAGACACATGTGCTGACAAAGCAAGAGATTTTATTGGGAAAGGGCACCTGGATGGAGAGCAGTTAGGGTAAGGGAACCCAGGAGAACTGCTCTGCTGTGTGGCTCACAATGTCGGGTTTTATGGTGATGGGATTAGTTTCCGGGTGGTCTTTGGCCAATCATTCTAATTTACAGTCTTTCCTGGTGGCGCATGCATCGCTCAGCCAAGATGGATGCTGGCAAGAGGGATTCTGGGAAGTGGATGGACATGCGGTATCTCCTTTTGACCTTTCCCGAACTCTTCCGGTTGGTGGTGGCTTATTAGTTCCGAATTCCTTATCAGGATCTCCTGTCATAAAACAACTCATGTAATGGTTACTATGGTGCCTGGCCAGGGTGGGCGGTTTCAATCAGTGTGCTTCCCCTAACAGAATCATAGTTGGAGTAACACTTAATAAGCAGTGAAGATGAAAAAAGTGTGCTACACTAAGTGACCCACAATTAAAACTAATATGGTCCATAGCAAAATTGTGTACAGGTCAGAAGAAATGTGACAAAGAAAATTCTAAAAAGACTTTGCAAAAAGACCAAATAGGAATATATATTGTCTCAAATTTGACTTTCACTTAGAATTTTGCAAATCCTAGAACCATGAGTATTATCTATATAATATGTTGATCAGATTGGCTAGTTTACTGTGATTATGGTTTCAGTGTGTCTGCCCTCTGATACCCTCTCGCAACACCTACCATCTTACTTGGGTTTCTCTTACCTTGGACATGGGGTATCTCTTCATGGCTGCTCCAGTAGAGAGCAGTCTCTGCTCCTTACATTGAACGAGGGGTATCTCCTCTCAGCTGCCGCCCCTGACCTCGGGCGTGGGATAACTCCTCTTGGCTGCCTGTTAGGTCCATACCATTTCTGTCCTTTATCGAGCCCATCTTTGTATGAAATGTTCCCTTGGTATCTCTAATTTTCTTGAAGAGATCTCTAGTCTTTCCCATTCTGTTGTTTTCCTCTATTTCTTTGCATTGATCGCTGAGGAAGGCTTTCTTATCGCTCCATGCTATTCTTTGGAACTCTGCATTCAGATGCTTACATCTTTCCTTTTCTCCTTTGCTTTTCGCTTTTGTTCTTTTCACAGCTATTTGTAAGGCCTCCCAGACAGACATTTTGCTTTTTTGCATCTTTTCCATGGGGATGGTCTTGATCCCTGTCTCCTGTACAAGGTCACGAACCACATTCCATAGTTCATCAGGCACTCTATCTATCAGATCTAGTCCCTTAAATCTATTTGTCACTTCCACTGTATAATCATAAGGGATTTGATTAAGGTCATACCTGAATGGTCTAGTGGTTTTCCCTACTTTCTTCAATTTAAGTCTGAATTTGGCAATAAGGAGCTCATGATCTGAGCCACAGTGAGCTCCCGGTCGTGTTTTTGCTGACTGTATAGAGCTTCTCCATCTTTGGCTGCAAAGAATATAATCAATCTGATTTCGGTGTTGACCATCTGGTGATGTCCATGTGAAGAGTCTTCTCTTGTGTTGTTGGAAGAGGGTGTTTGCTATGACCAGTGTGTTCTCTTGGCAAAACTCTATTAGCCTTTGCCCTGTTTCATTCCATACTCCAAGGCCAAATTTGCCTGTTACTCCAGGCGTTTCTTGACTTCCTACTTTTGCATTCCAGACTCCTATACTGAAAAAGGACTTTTTTTGGGGGGTGTTAGTTCTAAAAGGTCTTGTAGGTCTTCATAGAACCGTTCAACTTCAGCTGATTCAGCATTACTGGTTGGGGCATAGGCTTGGATCACCATGATATTGAATGGTTTGCCTTGGAAACAAACAGAGATCATTCTGTCGTTTTTGAGATTGCATCCAAGTACTGCACTTCGGACTCTTTTGTAGACAATGATGGCTACTCCATTTATTCTGAGGGATTCCTGCCCACAGCAGTAGATATAATGGTCATCTGAGTTAAATTCACCCATTCCAGTCCATTTTAGTTTGCTGATTCCTAGAATGTCGACATTCATGCTTGTCATCTCCTGTTTGACCACTTCCAATTTGCCTTGATTCATGGACCTAACATTCCAGGTTCCTATGCAATATTGCTCTTTACAGCATCAGACCTTGCTTCTATCACTGGTCACATTCACAACTGGGTATTGTTTTTGCTTTGGCTCCATCTCTTCATTCTTTCTGGAGTTATTTCTCCACTGATCTCCAGTAACATATTGGGCACCTACTGATCTGGGGAGTTCCTCTTTCAGTATTCTATCATTTTGCTTTTTCGTGCTGTTTATGGGGTTCTCAAGGGAAGAATACTGAAGTGGTTTGCCATTCCCTTCTCCAGTGGACCACATTTTGTCAGACATCTCCACCATGATCCGTCCCTCTTGGGTGGCCCCACACAGCATGCCTTAGTTTCATTGAGTTAGACAAGGGAAGAATACACAGAAGAGGTGTACAAAAAAGATCTTCACAATTCAGATAATCACGATGGTGTGATCACTCACCTAGAGCCAGACATCCTGGAATGGGAAGTCAAGTGGGCCTTAGAAAGCATCACTATGAACAAAGCTAGTGGAGGTGATGGAATTCCAGTTGAGCTATTTCAAATCCAGAAGATGATGCTGTGAAAGTGCTGCGCTCAATTTGCCAGCGCATTTGGAAAACTCAGCAGTGGCCACAAGACTGGAAAAGGTCAGTTTTCATTCCAATCCCAAAGAAAGGCAATGCCAAAGAATGCTCAAACTACCACACAAGTGCACTCATCTCACACGCTAGTAAAGTAATGCTCAAAATTCTCCAAGCCAGGCTTCAGCAATATGCGAACTGTGAACTTCCAGATGTTCAAGCTGGTTTTAGAAAAGGCAGACGAACCAGAGATCAAATTGCCAACATCTACTGGATCATTGAAAAAGCAAGAGAGTTCCAGAAAAACATCTATTTCTGCTTTATTGACTATGCCAAAGCCTTTGACTGTGTGGATCACAATCAACTGTGGAAAATTCTGAAAGAGATGGGAATACCAGACCACCTGACCTGCCTCTTGAGAAACCTATATGCAGGTCAGGGAGTAACAGTTAGAACTGGACATGGAACAACAGACTGGTTCCAAATAGGAAAAGGAGTACATCAAGGCTGTATATTGTCACCCTGCTTATTTAACTTATATGAAGAGTATATCATGAGAAACTCTGGGCTGGAAGAAGCACAAGCTGGAATCAAGATTGCTGGGAGAAATATCAATAACCTCACATATGCAGATGACACCACCCTTATGGCAGAAAGTGAAGAGGAACTAAAAAGCCTCTTGATGAAAGTGAAAGAGGAGAGTGGAAAAGTTGGCTTAAAGCTCAACATTCAGAAAACAAAGATCATGGCATCCAGTCTCATCACTTCATGGGGAATAGATGGGGAAACAGTGGAAACAATGTCAGACTTTATTTTTCTGGGCTCCAAAATCACTGCAGATGGTGATTGCAGCCATGAAATTAAAAGACGCTTACTCCTTGGAAGAAAAGTTATGACCAACCTAGATAGCATATTGAAAAACAGAGACATTACTTTTCCAACAAAGGTCCATCTAGTCAAGGCTATGGTTTTTCCAGTGGTCACGTATGGATGTGAGAGTTGGACTGTGAAGAAAGCTGAGCCCCGAAGAATTGATGCTTTTGAACTGTGGTGCTGGAGAAGACTCTTGAGAGTTCCTTGGACTGCAAGGAGATCCAACCAGTCCATTGTAGAGGAGATCAGTCCTGGATGTTCATTGGAAGGACTGATGCAAAAGCTAAACTCCAATACTTTGGCCACCTCATGCAAAGAGTTAACTCATTGGAAAAGACTATGATGCTGGGAGGGATTGGGGGCAGGAGGAGAAGGGGACGACAGAGGATGAGATATCTGGATGGCATCACCAACTCAATGGACATGAGTTTGAGTAAACTCCGGGAGTTGGTGATGGACAGGGAGGCCTGATGTGCTGCGATTCATGGGTCACAGAGTCGGATACAACTGAGCGACTGAAGTTGAACTGAATATGTTGATGGGTTACCCCCACCAAAAAAAACCTTACAGGAGTTATATGTATATAACCATGCAGTTTCAACAAGTGTGTGCTCTCAGATAATTACTTAATGGGATTATCTTGCCTACATTTCTGGTGGCTGGGACATCTCTCAGAGTTAAGGGTCATGTTTCCTGACTACTTACTGTCTATAAGCCTCTGGCTTTGATTCTTGAAAAATAATCCTTTGAAATATGTCAATAGTTTGATTTGACTTTTGCTAAGATTTATCTTCTTTGAATAGAAACTGTCTCCCCATTCTTGATTTGAGACATACTACACCCTCTCCCCCACTCTCTGACTGCCTTTCTTCTGCCTTATACCCTTCTACAGTTTGTTTGTTTGTTTTCCTCTTTCTATAGTTTGAAAGAGGCAGTGGTCCTAAGTATGTGGCCACCATCTTCTTTCTCTCTTCTCCCTCAATATCTCAATTACTCCTGCTGCTTCAGTGGGCACCTCCAGGAAAACAACTCTAACGTGTAATCCTTCACCCTCAAGACTTTTCAGCCTAAAATCCCTGACTACTTGTTAACATTTCCAGCCACCACCAAGTTCAATTTAACTCTTCTAAACTAGCCTTGCCTTCATTCTCCCAATTCCCATTCTTACTTCTCTACTTCTAGCAATTGTCCATTATTGTCTGTTTTACCAAGGTCTGAAAATTCAGTGTCATGTTTTATCTAACTCTCTCTGCCTCAGGATCCCTTCTCACTCACTAGTATATCTCATAATTGTCCAAGTTTTATGCTTTTTATCCTTCATTAAAAAAAAAAAAAAACTCTTGGGGGAATTCCCTGGCAATCCAGAGGTTGGGGCTCCAAGTTTCTACTGCAATGGGTCTGGATTCAATCCCCGATCAGAGAACCAAGATCCAGCAAGTCACACAGCATGGCCAAAGATAAATAAAATTAAAACATGTAGGTCATATGCAATTCTTCATGATCTCTCCTTTTTAACTTTTGATACTTTATTTGCTAAAATATTTAGTGGCAAAGAAACATTTATCTGATGTTTAGCAACTTCTTCCATTTTTACTTCAATATCCTCTATTTAATTCAAGTCTATGTAGTACTTTTCATGATGCCATTTTATTAAATATAAACCTACTTCTGTCTAGCTTTCCTCTACCCACCAGTTTATTTCCATCCATCAATTTCTCTATACACCAAGAGGTACTGGTCATGATTCTCATTTATTGTTGTCAAACATTACTTCTGAGACTTCCCTGGTGGTCCAGTGGCTAAGACTCCATGCTCCCAGTGCAGAGAGCCTGGGTTTCATCCCTGGTCAGGGAACTAGATCTCACGTACTACAACCAAGTGTTCACATGCCACAACAAAAGATCCTGCTTGCTGCAATGAAGACTTAAGATTCTGTGTGCCACAACTAAGACCTGGTGCAGCCAGATAAATAAGTGCTAAAAAATTCATTGCCTCTAAGTGACAGTGGTGGCATTTTTACATTCTTCTTCACACTTATCTGAATTGCTTAAATTCCTAAGAGTATACTTCATTTTAATAAATTAACACATTAAATTAAATCA
Organism: Bos taurus; assembly: GCF_002263795.3. NCBI lineage: Eukaryota > Metazoa > Chordata > Mammalia > Artiodactyla > Bovidae > Bos > Bos taurus. Next base: position 51,026,438 of record NC_037335.1, read on the forward strand.
AAATTTATTCAATTTTAATAAATTAAAATTAAATTTTAAAATACTTCAGAATTTCAAGCACATGGAAAGATCACAAAAGAAGAGCGTGTTAACAGATGTAGAGAAAAACCAAATGGATACCAAGGAGAGAAGAGGAGGTGGGAGGAATAGGGAGATTGGGATATATATATATATATATATATATATATATATATATATATACACACACACACACATACACACCCACACACTGCAATGTATAAAATAGATAACTAATGAGAACCTTGGCTTCCCTGATAGCTCAGTTGGTAAAGAATCCACCTGCAATGCAGGAGATCCCGGTTCAATTCCTGGGTCGGGAAGATCCCCTGGAGAATGGATAGGTTAACCACTTGAGAATTTTTGTGTTTCCCTTGTGGCTCAACTAGTAAAGAATCTGCCTGCAATGTGGGAGACTTAAGCTGGATCCCTGGGTTGGGAAGATCCCCTGGAGAAGGGAAAGGTTACCCACTCCAGTATTCTGACCAGGAGAATTCCATGGACTGTATGGTCCATAGGGTCACAAAGAGTCAGACATGACTATGTACAATGAGTACCTACTGTATGGCACAGGGAACTCAACTCAATGGCCTGTGGCAACCTAAATGGGAAGGAAATCCAAAAAAGACAGGATATAGATACACACATTGCTGATTCGCCTTGCTGTACAGCAGAGACTAATACAACATTGTAAAGGAAATTTACTCAAATAAAAATTAATTTAAAAATAGAAGACTGTGTTAACAATGCAGTAAGATTAGATCTCAATTACAGGAGAAAACCTATTAAAAATTCCAATATGGAGGCTGAACAACACACTGCTGAATAACCAACAAATCACAGAAGAAATCAAAAAAGAAATCAAAATACGCATAGAAATGAATGAAAATGAAAACACAACAACCCAAAACCTGTGGGACACTGTAAAAGCAGTGCTAAGGGGAAAGTTCATAGCAATACAGGCATACCCCAAGAAACAAGAAAAAAGTCAAATAAATAACCTAACTCTATACCTAAAGCAACTAGAAAAGGAAGAAGTGAAGAACCCCAGGGTTAGGAGAAGGAAAGAAATCTTAAAAATTAGAGCAGAAATAAATGCAAAAGAAACAAAAGAGACCATAGCAAAAACCAACAAAGCCAAAAGCTGGTTATTTGAAAGGATAAATAAAATTGACAAACCATTAGCCAGACTCATCAAGAAACAAAGGGAGAAAAGTCAAATCAATAAAATTAGAAATGAAAATGGAGAGATCACAACAGACAACACAGAAATACAAAGGATCATAAGAGACTATCATCAGCAATTATATGCCAATAAAATGGACAACGTGGAAGAAATGGACAAATTCTTAGAAAAGTGCAACTTTCCAAAACTGAACCAGGAAGAAATATAAAACCTTAACAGACCCATCACAAGCACGGAAATTGAAACTGTAATCAGAAATCTTCCAGCAAACAAAAGCCCAGGTCCAGACGGCTTCACAGCTGAATTCTACCAAAAATTTAGAGAAGAGCTAACACCTATCCTACTCAAACTCTTCCAGAAAATTGCAGAGGAAGGCAAACTTTCAAACTCATTCTATGAGGCCACCATCACCCTAATACCAAAACCTGACAAAGATCCCACAAAAAAAGAAAACTACAGGCCAATATCACTGATGAACATAGATGCAAAAATCCTTAACAAAATTCTAGCAATCAGAATCCAACAACACATTAAAAAGATCATACACTATGACCAAGTGGGCTTTATCCCAGGGATGCAAGGATTCTTCAATATCCACAAATCAATCAATGTAATTCACCACATTAACAAATTGAAAAGTAAAAGCCATATGATTATCTCAATAGATGCAGAGGAAGCCTTTGACAAAATTCAACATCCATTTATGATAAAAACTCCAGAAAACAGGAATAGAAGGAACATACCTCAACATAATAAAAGCTATATATGACAAACTCTCAGCAAACAGTATCCTCAATGGTGAAAAATTGAAAGCATTTCCCCTAAAGTCAGAATAAGACAAGGGTGTCCACTTTCACCACTACTATTCAACATAGTTTTGGAAGTTTTGGCCCTAGCAATCAGAGCAGAAAAAGAAATAAAAGGAATCCAAATTGGAAAAGAACAAGTAAAACTCTCACTGTTTGCAGATGACATGATCCTCTACATAGAAAACCCTAAAGACTCCCAGAAAATTACTAGAGCTAATCAAAGAATATAGTAAAGTTGCAGGATATAAAATCAACACACAGAAATCCCTTGCATTCCTATACACTAATAATGAGAAAATAGAAAGAGAAATTAAAGAAACAATTCCATTCACCATTGCAACGAAAAGAATAAAATACTTAGGAATATATCTACCTAAAGAAACTAAAGACCTATATATAGAAAACTATAAAACACTGGTGAAAGAAATCAAAGAGGACACTAATAGATAGAGAAATATACCATGTTCATGGGTCAGAAGAATCAATATAGTGAAAATGAGTATACTACCCAAAGCAATCTATAAATTCACTGCAATCCCTATCAAGCTACCAACGGTATTTTTCACAGAGCTAGAATAAATAATTTCACAATTTGTATGGAAATACAAAAAACCTCGAATAGCCAAAGCAATCTTGAGAAAGAAGAATGGAACTGGAGGAATCAACCTGCCTGACTTCAGGCTCTACTACAAAGCCACAGTCTTCAAGACTGTATGGTACTGGCACAAAGACAGAAATATAGATCAATGGAACAAAGTAGAAAGCCCAGAGGTAAATCCACGCACCTATGGACACCTTATCTTTGACAAAGGAGGCAAGAATATACAATGGAGAAAAGACGATCTCTTTAACAAGTGGTGCTGGGAAAACTGGTCAACCACTTGTAAAAGAATGAAACTAGAACACTTTCTAACACCATACACCAAAATAAACTCAAAATGGATTAAAGATCTAAATGTAAGACCAGAAACTATAAAACTTCTAGAGGACAACATAGGCAAAACATTCTCTGACATAAATCACAGCAGGATCCTCTATGACCCACCTCCCAGAATATTGGAAATAAAAGCAAAAATAAACAAATGGGACCTAATTAAACTTAAAAGCTTCTTCACAACAAAGGAAACTATAAGCAAGGTGAAAAGACAGCCTTCAGAATGGGAGAAAATAATAGCAAATGAAGCAACAGACAAAGAATTAATCTCAAAAATATACAAGCAACTCCTGCAGCTCAATTCCAGAAAAATAAATGACCCAATCAAAAATGGGCCAAAGAACTAAATAGACATTTCTCCAAAGAAGACATACAGATGGCTAACAAACACATGAAAAGATGCTCAACATCACTCATTATCAGAGAAATGCAAATCAAAACCACAATGAGGTACCATTTCATGCCAGTCAGAATGGCTGCGATCCAAAAGTCTACAAGCAAAAATGCTGGAGAGGGTGTGGAGAAAAGGGAACCCTCTTACACTGTTGGTGGGAATGCAAACTAGTACAGCCACTATGGAGAACAGTGTGAAGATTCCTTAAAAAACTGGAAATAGAATGGCCATATGACCCAGCAATCCCACTACTGGGCATACACACCGAGGAAACCAGAATTGAAAGAGACACGTGTATCCCAGTGTTCATTGCAGCACTGTTTATAATAGCCAGGACATGGAAGCAACCTAGATGTCCATCAGCAGATGAATGGATAAGAAAGCTGTGGTACATAAACACAATGGAGTATTACTCAGACATTAAAAAGAATACATCTGAATCAGTTCTAATGAGGTGGATGAAACTGGAGCTTATTATACAGAGTGAAGTAAGCCAGAAAGAAAAACACCAATACAGTATACTAACGCATATATATGGAATTTAGAAAGATGGTAACGATAACCCTGTATTTGAGACAGCAAAAGAGACACAGATGTATAGAACAGTCTTTTGGACTCTGTGGGAGAGGGGAAGGGTAGGAGGATTTGGGAGAATGGCATTGAAACATGTATAATATCATATAAGAAATGAATCACCAGTCCAGGTTTGATGCAGGATACAGGATGTTTGGGGCCGGTGCACTGGGATGACCCAGAGGGATGGTATGGGGAGGGAGGTGAGAGGGGAGTTCAGGATGGGGAGCACGTGTACACCCGTGGCAGATTCATGTTGATGTATGGCAAAACCAATACAATACTGTAAAGTAATTAACCTCCAATTAAAATAAAGAAATTTAATAAAAATAAAAAAAGAACACTGTGTTAACAACTCAAGAGCACTCTAAAAACAATGTGAATTTGAAAAAAAAATTAAATGTATATTCAGCCATGTCCTTGTCTTTCTTTGATTAAATAAAGCAATGATGTTGAATTCAAATACATATATATATAACTATAGATAAGAAAAATCAAGCTAAAACCATGATTGTCTCTGGAAATAGGATTTAATTTTTCTATACCATCATGCTCTCATGAATTTTCAAAATGAGCATATATTCCTTGTATGGTCAGAAAAATAACATACATTTTTAAATACAGATTTATTATTTATAGATAATAGATTTAGCCATGAACAGATACAGTCATGTGCTGTGTTAACATCTTTGTCTGCAAGACTTTACAGCTGCTTGTTTAACAATGAAACACAGTGATCAAATGATGCCTGTAAAGCTTAGTTAGAATTCTATTAGACATTATTGAATACACCCATACTTTTGCACCTGCAACTTTACAAGCTCAAGTTAGAAAAACTATCATATTAAAAAAATAAAAATATTGCCTTCAAATTTTAATAAGCATTGCAGAATTATGTAATAATACCCTTTGTAAGACTGATAACTAATACCTTTCATCTTAAGGTCAAGCCAATATATTTTAAACAGTTAATTAAAAATATTGAGCTATTTATATGGAAAACAATACTATTTTTAAAAGTCCAGGTGTTCAAAAGGCTCAGTAAGCCTTTAGAAACACCTAAATAAAATATTCAGAAGCAATGTAATGACTACAACATCACTCTATCTTGGACTAAAAAACAAAACCATAAACTTCCTTTTCTGTAGTGTTTTTGTCTAGTTTTGGTATTAGGGTAGTGGTGGCCTCATAGAATGAATTTGGGAGTGTTCCATTCTTTTAGTTTAGTTTTTTTTTTTAATATATTTTCAGAAAGATAGGTATTATTCCTTCTTTATATATTTGGTAGAATTCCCCTGTGAAGCTGTTCAATCCTGGACTTTTGTTTGTTGGAAGTTTTTAAATTACAAGTTCAATTCCACTACTAGTTATCAAGCTGTTTAAATTGTCTGTTTCTTCTTGGTTCAGTCTTGGCAGGTTATATGTCTAAAAATGTACCTGTTTCCTCTAGGTGGTCTGATTTGTTGGCATATAACTGATGGTAGTATTCTCTTATAATTTTCTACATCTCTGTGGTATTGGTTGTAATTTCTCTTCTATCATTTGTTATTTTGTTTATTTTTTCATCTTTCTTTTCTTCTTGGTTACCCTGGCTAATGGTTTGTCAGTTTTGTTTAGCTTTTTCAAACACCAGCTCTTGGTTTCATTGATCTTTCCTATTGTTCTTTGAATTTCTGTTTTATTTACTTCTCTGGTCTTTATTATTTTCTATCTTCTGCTGACTTTGGACTTTGTTTTTTTTCTTCCTTTTCTCACTTCTTTTGATGGTAGGTTATGCTTTTTATTTGAGATTTTTCTTGGAAAAGAATAAAATAGCTAGGAATAAACTTAACCAAGGAGGTGAAAGATCTATACTCTTTGAAAGTACAAGATACTACATGGAGGAAACTGAAGATGGTACAAACAAATGCAAATGTATGTCATGTTCATGGACTGAATGAATTAATAAAGTGTTCATACTACTTAAGCTATCTACAGATTTAAAACAATCCCTATCAAAATAGCCATGACATTTTTCAAATAACTAACCTTATGGATAATTACAAATAATTCATATGGAACCACAAAAGTTGCCAAAGCAAACTTGAGAAAAAAGAAACAAAGCTAGAGATAACATACTCCCAGACTTCAGACTATACTACAAAGCCACAGTAATCAACAGTATGGTTCTGGCACAAAAACTGACACATAAAGCAATGAAACAGAATAGAGAGCCCAGAATTAAACCCATGCACTTATGGCCAGTTAATCTATAAGCAAAGGGGCAAGAATATACAGAGGACAAAAGACAATCTCCTCAATAAGTGGTGCTGGGAAAATTAAAGAGCTACATATAAAAAAATTGGATTTGAATATTTCCTCACACTACATACAAAAATAAACTCAAAATGGATTAAAGAGCCACATATAAGACCTGAAACCATAAAACTCCTAGAAGAAAATGTAGGCAGAATACTCTTTGACATCAGTTCAGTTCAGTTGCTCAGTCGTGTCCAACCCTTGGCGACCCCATGAACCACAGCACACCTCGCCTCCCTGTCCATCACCAACTCCCGGAATTTACTCAAACTCATGTCCATTAAGTCGGTGATGACATCCAGCCATCTCATCCTCTGTCGTCCCCTTCTCCTCCTGCCCTCAATCTTTCTCAGTATCAGGGTCTTTTCCATTGAGTCAGCTCTTTGCATCAGGTGGCCAAAGTATTGGAGTTTCAGCGTTAGCATCAGTCCTTCCAAAGAACACCCAAGACTGATCTCCTTTGCGATGGACTGGTTGGATCTCCTTGTAGTCCAAGGAACTCTCAGGAATCTTCTCCAACAACACAGTTCAAATACATCAATTCTTTGGTGCTCAGTTTTCTTTACAGTCCAACTCTCACATTCATACATGACCACTGGAAAAACCATAGCCTTGACCAGACGGACCTTTGTTGGAAAAGTAATGTCTCTGCTTTTGAATATGCTATCTAGGTTGGTCAAAACTTTCCTTCCAAGGAGTAAGCGTCTTTTAATTTCATGGCTGCAATCACCATCTGAAGTTATTTTGGAGCCCCCCAAAAATAAAGCCAGCCACTGTTTCCACTGTTTCCCCATCTATTTGCCATGAAGTGATGGGACTGGACGCCAAGATCTTAGTTTTCTGAATGTTGAGCTTTAAGCCAACTTTTTCACTCTTCTCTTTCACTTTCATCAAGAGGCTCTTTAGTTCTTCTTCACTTTCTGTCATAAGGGTGGTGTCATCTGCATATCTGAGGTTATTGATATTTCTCCCAGCAATCTTGATTCCAGCTTGTGCTTCTTCCAGCCCAGGGTTTCTCATGGTGTACTCTGCATATAAGTTAAATAAGCAGGGTGACAATATACAGCCTTGATGTACTCCTTTTCCTATTTGGAACCAGTCTGTTGTTCCATGTCCAGTTCTAACTGTTGCTTCCTGACCTGCATACAGGTTTTTCAAGAGGCATAAATCATAGCAATATTTTTTAGACTTGCCTCCTATAGCAAAAGGAAAAAAAGCAAAATTAAACAAGTGGAACCAGTTAAAGTTAAAAGTTTTTGCAGAGCAAAGGAAACCATTAACAAAATGAAAAGACAACCTACTGACTGGAAGAAAATAATTGCAAATGATATGACCAGCAAGTGGTTAATATCCAAAATATGTAAACAGATCACCAACTCAATATTTAAAAAAAAAAAAATAGGCAGAATACCTAAACCTGCATAGACATTTTCCTGAAGAAAATATACAGATGGCCAACAGGCACTTGAGAAGTTTCTCAATATTGCTAATCATCAGGGAAATGCAAATCAAATTCTCAGTGAGATTTCACTTCACATGTGTCAGAATGGCTATCACCAAAAAGTCTACAGACATGCAGATGTTGAGAACAGATATATGGATATCAGAGGGGGAAGAGGAGTGAGATGAACTGGGAGATCATGATTGATATATATATACACACACTGTTATGTATAAAATAGATAACTAATGAGAATCTACTATCAATATATAGCACAGAGGACTCTACTCAGTTCTCTGTGGTAACCTAAATGGGAAGGAAATCCAAAAAAGAAAGGATATATGTATACATATCACTGATTCACTTCACTGTACAGCAGAAACTAACATTGTAAAGCAATTATACTCCAATAAAAATTAATAAAAATAAATTTACCTTATGAATTTAAAAAGTCTACAAATAATAAATATTGGAGAGGATGTGGAGAAAAGGGAACCCTGAGCTACTGTTAGTGGGAATGTAAATTTGTGCAAGCACTATGTAAAACAGTATACTACTGCTGCTAAGTCACTTCAGTTGTGTCCGACTCTGTGCGACCCCATAGACGGCAGCCCACCAGGCTCCCCCGTCCCTGGGATTCTCCAGGCAAGAACACTGGAGTGGGTTGCCATTTCCTTCTCCAGTGCATGAAAGTGAAAAGTGAAAGTGAAGTCGCTCAGTCGTGTCTGACTCTTAGCGACCCCATGGACTGCGGCCTACCAGGCTCCTCCGTCTATGGGATTTTCCAGGCAAGAGTACTGGAGTGGGGTGCCACTGCCTTCTCTGATGGAAAACAGTATAGAGGTTCCTCAAAAAAATTAAAAAATAGAATTACATGACTTCTAGAGATTCCTCAAAAAATTACAGCATACAAAAGTTCCCCCCAAAATTTAAAAAATTGAACTACTATATGACTTTATTTTCCTGGGCTCCAAAATCACTGCAGATGGTGACTGCAGCCATAAAATTAAAAGTCACTGCAGAGGGTGACTGCAGCCATGAAATTAAGACACTTGCTCCTTGGATTAAAAGCTATGACAAACCTAAACAGCATATTAAAAAGAAGAAACATTACTTTGCCAACAAAAGTCCGTATAGTCAAAGCTATGGTTTTTCCAGTAGTCATGTTTGGATATGAGAGTTGGACCATAAAGAAAGCTGAGCACCGAAGAATTGATGCTTTTGAATTGTGGTGTTGGAGAAGACTCTTGAGAGTCCCTTGGACTGCAAGCAGATAAAACCAGTCAATCCTAAAGGAAATCAGTCCAGAATCTTCATTGGAAGGACTGATGCTAAAGCTGAAGCTCTAGTACTTTGGCCACCTGATGCAAAGAACTGACTCATTGAAAAAGACCCTGATGCTGGGAAAGATTGAAGGCAGGAAGAGAAAGGGACAGTGGAGGATAAGATGGTTGAATGGCATCACCGACTTGATGGACATGAGTTTGGGTAAGCTCCAGGAGTTGGTGATGGACAGGGAGGCCTGGCATGCTGCAGTCCATGGGGTCACAAAGAGTTGGACACGACTGAGAGACTGAACTGAACTGAACCATATGATCAAGCAATTCCACTCCTGGGAATATATAAAACAATAATACTAAGTCAAAAATATACTTGCACACCAGCGTTCATAGCCATCACTACTTACAATGGTCAAGATAGGGAAGCAGCCTAAGTGTCCATCAATAGATGAATGAATAAAGAAGATGCCATATATACATGCAATGGAATATTATTCCAGGATAAAAAGGATGGAATTTTGCTATTTGCAGCAATGCGGATGAACCTAGAGAATATCATGCTTAGTGAAATAAATCAGACAAAGAGAAAGACTTAGATGATCACTTATATGTGGAATCTAAAAAATAATACAATGATACAAGATATACACACACACACATCTCAAAACAGAAACAGACTCACAGATATTGAAAATAAATTAATGGTTACTAGAGGGGAAAAGGAAGAGGGGAAGGACAAATTAAGGGTATGCAATTAAAAGATGCAAACTATATGTATAAAATAGATAAGTAACACGGATATATTGTATAACACAAGGAATTATAGTCAGTATCCTGTAATAACTTTTAATGGAGTATAATCTATTAAAACACAGAATCACTATGCTGAAACTAATATACCTTGATTGTAAATCAACTGTATTTCAATACAAAAACAACTTTTATAATTTTAACATGTGTCTTACCATAGACTTGGCATCTGTTGATTATTATTCCCTTGTAAATTGATTACATTTTCCTGACTGTTTGCATGTTAAGTACTTTGGATTTTGTCCCAAATATTACATCGTGAGATTATGGGTCCTTTTAAAATCCACTAAAGGATGTTGATTTTTTTAAAAGCAGGCACTCAGCCCAGTTAGGTTCAGACCATAAATTCTGTCTCTTTTGTGGGTATGGTTCTAAAGTCAGTTTAGTTGTCAAAGTCATGGCTATGTTGCTAAGGGCCTGCCCCATGCATGCATCACTCAGATACCAGTGAAGAAACTGGGCACAAGTTCATACTGTGGTTTAGTTCTCAATGTCTTTGCTATATAGCTTTTAATCTGCCCCACGAATGTGTACCTTAGGGCAGTGGTCCCCAGCATTTGTGGCACCAGGAACCGGTTTCATGGAAGACAATTTTCCACGGATCAGGGGTAGTGGGGACAGGGGAGGTGGTTTGGGGATGATTCAAGAACATTACATTTATTGTGCACTTTATTTCTGTAATTATTACAAGCACCACCTCAGATCATCAGACATTAGATCCCAGAGGCTGGGGACCCCTACCTCAGGGATGAGCCAAGGACTAGTGCCAGTTTATATACACAATTACAGAATTATGTACTTACCAGCTCTCTTATCTCCAGAATTCTTTCTTCTACTCAAAGCAGCTTTCTTTCTTGGTCTTCTACCCCAAAAATGAAGCTTCTCTCAAAATTTGGACTGCCCACGCTGCCACAGTAGTTCTGCTGAGTGTTTACTCTTTATTCAAAGCTGGGGAAAAGGGTAAGAAATAAAACCAGAAAACTTAACATTGTATGAGTTGCTTTGCCAAATTTGACTTCTGTTTCCAATCCAGTAGTTTTCATTTAGTTTTCAGAGACCACAGATCTATTTTTGCTGAAGTTTTTAGTTGTAATTAGTGGGAAAGAGAAAGAATGTACTGAGTTTATTGCACCTTGATCAGCCCTTAAAGACCTAATTTTATGCTCACTTATTTTTAAAAATATTTGGCTGTCCCAAGTCTTAAGTGTGGCACAACAGATGTGAGATCTAGTTCCCTGACCAGGGATTGAACCCAGGCACTCCAAATTGGGGGCACAGAGTCTTAATCACAGGACCACCAGGGAAGTCCCTATTCTCACACATTTTTAAGCATTTTTCTATATCATTAAAATTCTTAATAACATTATGGTTTCATTCTGTTATAGATACTTAAATTATCCACCCATTCACTTCAAAGCTATTATTTATTTATAATATTCTACTATTATAAATAATACTGTGATATATAAGTGCACATTTAATTTTCTGATTATTTTTAGGATAATTTTCCTATATAGAATGACCTGTTCAAATTATAGTAAGGCAAATCATCAAATTGCTTTTAAGAAAGGTGTTAGATATATATGGAATCTAGAAAAATGGTAACGATAACCCTATATGTGAGACAGAAAAAGAGACACAGAGGTATAGAACAGTCTTTTGGACTCTGTGGGAGAAGGCGAGGGTGGGATGATCTGAGAGAATAGCACTGAAACATGTATATTACCATATGTGAAACAGATCGCCAGTCCAGGTTCGATGCATGAAACAGGGTGCTCATGTTTGGTACACTGGGATGACCCAGAGGGATGGGATGGGGAAGGAGGTGGGAGGGGGAGTTCAAGATGGGGAACACATGTAAACCCATGGCTGATTCATATCAATGTATGACAAAACCCACTACAATATTGTAAAGTAATTAGCCTCCAACTAAAATAAATAAAAAAATTTTTAAAAGGTGTTAGTAAAACTAAAGCATTATCTGCAACTTTTTCCAATTTATATTGGAAAGTAGTATCTTAAATTTAGGACCACAATCTATTAGAATTTTATTATTTTTTTTTTGATGCACAAAGTAATTCATTGTGGCACTATCTGTAACAGAAAAGATTGGAAACAATTCTACAGTTCGATAGAGGACTGGTGAATAAATACTGATGCAGTTACCTGAGGGACAACCATCTAGACAGATGCAGACAGATCTCAACCAAAATATTTTGCTCATGTTCATTTTTTTTGTAAACTATTTTTTCTGCAGTTTAACCCATTACTCATTTATTAGAATCATAGTTTCATAATAAATTTGTATGAATTATATATATATATTATATATAGAAAAGAAATTCCATGTCTACCTGCCCATTAGTGCACAAATAAAAACAACAGAACAAATCAGAGATTAATGAGAGTTTCACTTTCAGGGGTGAGAATAAAGTAGGAAAAACAAGGGAATGAGAGTAGGGTAAAAGATGTAGTGGGAACGACTTCTCTGATTATACATTTTTATATAGTTCTGACTTGTAGAACTATGTAGATGTTTTACAAACTTATAAAATTAAAAGAACAAAGATGTAAAGTCAAAACAGAAACAATTGAACCCAACTATATTACAAACAAATAACATAACTCTCACTTTTGAAGAGAGGGATGGGAAATAAGAACCTACTGAAGTAACTTTGGAAAACAGTATTTTAATTGAATATCCAAAGACCAAAGACAAAAAGAAGTGTATTTTAATCTAATTAGCCTCCCTGCTTTTTACAGAAGTATGGGTTAACAATTTAGATTATGTTATATATATAAATTTGAGGCAAGAATTGAGTAAATAATTATGCTCTGGATAAACAGCCCAGTTTTCTCACAATTGGAGAAGAGTTAACAAATAAGGAAAAAGGGGAAGATAAAAATGAACCCTGCCATATTGCATCAATATGAACTCATGTGCTCAGATGCTCAGTCCTATCTGATTCTTTGTGACTACATGGACTGTAGTCCACCAGGCTCCTCTGTCTGTGGAATTTTCCAAGCAAGAATACTGAAGTGGGGTACCATTTCCTCCAGACAGGGATCTTACCAACTCAGGGATCGAACCCTCATCTCTAATACCTCTTGCACACTGGCAGGTGGATTCTTTATCACTAGTGAAACCTGGGAGGTGCCATACGAATTCATGCGTTTTTAAATATTTTTAAAATCCATTAAAAAAAGATGTACAGGATTCCTTGATGGTTCAGTGGTTTAGGACTCGGTGCTAGCATTGCAGGGTTCAATCCCTGGTCAGGGAACTAGGATCGTGCAAGCTGTACAGCCAAAAATAAAAAATATTTATACAGATATAGACACAATATTCAGATATAGAAATACATAGTTGTGTACACAAATATATTTTATTGTTCTGTCAGCTGAGAGGACCTAGAAAGCAACGATACCCAATACCAACGAGTATATCTTGCACTGAGTTCTTCATTTCTAAATACCTTTCTCTAATAAAGAAGTCAGGGATTTTTGGAGAAATAATTTCAGGACTAGGGTAGAGAATTTACAAGAGAAACATCTGTGGCAGACGTCTTGTGTGAGAAGATAAGGAAGTGCTAAAAAATGATGGGGTCTCTATTAGCTTTCTATTGCTGCCTAATAAAATTATCACAAACTAAGAAGTCTAGAAAAACAAACCTCTTCAATTAACTCAGGGGTGGGTGCCCAAAATCTGGGATCTAATGCCTGATGAGCTGATGCAATAATAGAAACAAATTGCACAATAAATGTGCTTTAATCATCCCCAAACCATCACCCCCAGACACAACCGTGGTCCGTGGAAAAATTGTCCTCTCCGAGAGTGGTCTCTGGTGCCCAAAATCTGGAACCACTGAATTAACTCACTTTTGTATGTCAGAAGTCCAGTTTGACATGTAATGTTCTCTGTTCAGAGTATCATTAAGCTGAAATCAAGATGTCAGCCAGGCTATGCTCCTTCTCAAAGTTCTTTGAAGAATCCACTTCCAAGTTCATTCACGTTTTTGGCTGAGTTTAGATCTTTGAGGTTGTAGGACTGAGGTCCCATTTTCTTTCTGGGTGGCCACAAGGACTTACCCACAGCCTCTGGTGATTGCTCTCAGGTTCTTACACATGGGCTCCCTCAATCTTCAAAGCCAGAGAATTACTCTCCTATTGAACCCCTACCAAGTTTGTAGCTCTCTGACTTCCTCTGTCTCTAACCTCTCTACTCATTTTTAAAGGGCTTGTGTGATTTATATCAGGCCCACCTAGTTCACCTCCCTATCTTAAGATCAACTGATTTGAGACCTTAGTAACATCTGCAAAGTAGTCACAGTAGTACCTAAATTAGTGTTTGATCAAATAAATGGATGTTACCACAGGGGCTGGGAATCTTGGGATCCATCTCTGCCTATCATGGGGTCATACAACCAACAAATATAAACTGTTACGATATTATTGTTTAGGTCTGTGGACTCCAGATAATAGCTGAAATTCTTTACAAGTGCCTTTCGTAGAGTGTTTACCTCAGTCAACTTTAGGTACTGATATCACTAATAGTTAACTACCAGAAAGATAATGAATACATGCACTTCAAGTACTGTAAAGGAAGAGAAATATGTATTTAGTGGCAATTACGGGTTCCCCACAATTACCATGTCATTTCACCTCAACTCTGTTCTTCTGAGGTAAGTATTAGTGTTCCCATTTTCTGAGGAGAAAAACAAGACTCAAATTGTTAAGTAACATAGTGATGCCACAGCTGGCACTGATTTCCATCCTTCACCTTGTAAGTGCAAAAGTGTTCTGCCAATATTAATCAGTATTCACACAATAAATAACAAAATACATTTTAAAAGGGGGAGAGCAAAAGAACCAACTTGAAGGGACTCTCAATGATTAAACCTGGGATTTGTGTAAGTAAATAATGATAGCAACAGATTATAACTCATAGGATAAAATATATACTCGTTAGTCTATATTGATATAATCAATTGACTATAGAAATGAGGATGAAAGGAAAGCTCTCCTTTACAGGAGAATTCCAATAAATATAGTAGAGATGATGGAAACAGAAAATTAACATTTGACATATACCAGAGAAATAAGTATTTCAGGCAAGAATCATCAAGCTTCTAAAACTTGTGTGCAGAATGAGAAATTTATATAGTTTCAAAAAAACTTTTCCAGAAATGAATTATTAATTAAAGGAGAAAACTGTAACTTTACAAGAAACATGGCAGACACCACCTTAACCAACTAATCAAAGTTACAATCACCGATGACACAAACTGACATCCAGTGCCTCCAACACTACTATGAAGTTCTTATCAAAAATGCATAATTATGGGAAATATCAGACAAATCAACAGAAATCAAGTGTCATCTGATGAAATAACTAACCAGTCCTCTTCAAAAAGTACCAAGGTCGTGAAAGGCAAAGACATTTTGAGAAATTGTGTAAAGAGGACTAAGGAGATATAACTAAACATATAATATGGATTGAATCCTGAGCCAGAAAAGGGATGTTAGTAAGACAGCAATGAAATCTGAATCTTCCCTTTAAGTTTTTGACATACATTCTTTAAAGAAGTTGTCTGATGTCACTCTTTCCATGTCCTCATAAAAGTATAATAGAATTATACTGATGTTAATTTCCTCATGTTCATAATCATACTGTGATAATGTAAGATACTACATTAGGGAATCTGAGTGAAGGGCATACAACTTAAAAAAAAGAAAAAACCTACTTTTTAATTTCCATTTCAATTTATCCACAAGGTTATTTTGCCAAGTTACCTGAGGCGACCAATTTTTTTTTTTAAAGGACAAAATTATTTCAAATCTCTCTATATATGTAAACACACACATACATACCTTGTATGTGTATATTATACATATTTTATGTATTAATATATATGTATAAATTTTATTACATTTTACTAAAATACATATACACCTACATAAAATACTAAAACTTTTAACATAATAACAACAAGTATTTTCCCTGAATCTTTACCTTATGGTTTTAATGCTTTTTGACATATCCTTGAAAAAGATATCCAAGCTACTCTGCATCTTCACTCAGACACTGCAATGTGGCATCCTATGAAATTTTTTGTCAAAGTAAACATCTCTTATTGCTCATTTGGGAGACATCTTAGTCCTTATAGTCTTAGTTATTATATAATAAATATAATTAACTTAACACATTTCCAATGTCTATTGGATCTCTACAACAAACCTTTTGTATACACTTCTAAGGGAAATGGCCTAAAATTGCCAGCATGACCTTCCCAACAGATAAGAGCACACACTCATTCGTTCATGCAACTGTCTACTATGTGGCAGGCATTGTTCAGGCACTAAGAAGAGCAGTGCAAAAAAATGGACACCTTCCCAAAATAAAAGGGTACCTTACCCTCAGGATTAACTATAAAGCAGGAAGAAAGTTTCCCCTTTTCACTGACTTTAACTGCTACCCTCCACTCCACAGTTCCTTTGCTATTTCTTCAAATTCCAGCTCTTCTCCTTAAAATTCCTAGTAGCAATTTAAAGCGGAATGAAGTGCAACTATAAGAAGCACATTTATTCCAAATATTTTTTTTGTACCTTTAAGAATATTATGAGAATTAGACAAGATGATGCAGGTATTTAGTATATTGTTTCACAATAAATATAGTCTAAGATAGATATTATTTATTCTAATTTTACAAGCTGACACATCTGGGGCTTGGAGATGAAAAATAATTGTCCATGTGGATTCTCTAGGCAAGAATACTGGAGTGAGTTGCTATGCCCTCTCCCAGGGGATCTTCCCAACCAGGGATCAAACCCAGGTCTCCTGCATTGCAGGTAGATTCTTTACCATCTGAGCCAACAAGGAAGCCCAAATTAATATTACATAGGTAGAAAGCAGTAGAACAAGACTTTGAACCATACCTGACCCCAAAGACTTAGCTATACACGTGTGTCTTTTCTTCTAGAATATTCTTACTAATGTCAGCCCATATTTAAATGCTACAGTACACACTCCACAGTACACACTAGGATTTCTTTTTTTCTCAATGGCATCCTTCCTAAATTTTGGATCTAGTGTCATTAACAACAACAAAAACATACAAAGACAAGTCAGTCAATTACAAAGCCAACACTCTGGATACAGTACAAAAGTTAATTAACTTAATTACTGATACTAATATAACTGAAAACATAAATTGCTTAATTTCTTCAACAATGAAAGACTCATAACACAATTTAGTTGTAACAAAGCCATCAACAGAGCAAAATAAAAACAAAGCTAATTAAGAAGGCAGTGCTTCAGCTCATTAGTTATCTCCTTTAAACAGGAAAACCTACTATTAGTCTACTGGTTCTCAAACCAGTCTGCACATTTGAGAAATGGGAGGAAGAACGATTGGTGCTTAAAAAAAATAGTTATACCCAAGCCCACCTCAGAACAATTATATGAGAATCTCTCAAGAGTGGGGCCCATACAAAATCTTTGAAAGTTGTATAAGTGTTGATGACAACAAGTCTAGATAATAAGCAATAAACACCATGTCCTCAAAGCAATTCAAAATCAAGAAATAACAATAAAAACATAAAAAGAAATATAAAGTTCTTCTTATCCTAGGAAAGGAGGAGAAGGAATCACCTGCTCAATTCTCTTTGTTCTTCATCCATTACTGATGGCCTAAAGTCAAGTTTAACAAATATTAACTACTGGAAGTTATACAAACATGCTACCCAAACTGAAATTCTCACTACTTTACATTTAGAAAGCTCTTTTAAAACTATACTAGGTTTCAGAAAGAACCCCATTTTAAGTTTGCACAGATGTTTAAGTCAGCTATTTGTTCAACAAAAAAAGAGTCAATGAAGTGTATTAGAAAGTATTTTATTAATAAGTTATTATAAAACAATATTCATTTCATGTACACAAATTAATTTTTTGGTACAACAAGAGGAATATCTGAATGTTTCCCATCTATTTCTGTAACTGTCAAAATTACTTTTGTAAGACTGATATCTTCAAATTTAGAACCTACACATACATTTTTCTTAAGAATGCACACATAAGTACTTCCCCTACAACTGCACTATATCCTTGACAAATCCCCATTGGGAGGTACAGTAGTGACTGCAGCATTTATCTTTGAAACAACTTTTCCTCATTTTTCAGGTTTGGGAATGATATCACATCAAGTATGGAAAATAACTTTTTTCCTTAAGAATACATAAATTCACTTAGAGATGTCTCCACAAGTTGAGAAAAACCCACTTCTTTAGCTCCTTCTGTCAAGACTCCATATCAATCTCAGCCACTTCATTCTTGCCCTGCAGTGCTGTTTCTATCAGGTTGTCTTCGCTTACATCTTCAATGTCTGCCAGATCAATAGGTGGTAAAGGGTTCCTCCAGTACTGGAAGGTGTTATACTGCCAAAATTCTTCACTGAGCTTTAGTGAAAAGGAGAGAGATGAAAGCACATCAATGGTCTAGAAAAAGTTGAGGTTTTTCATGAAACCCATTTTTTGTTTTAAAACAAACTCACATAAGATTTTGCAGTCTTTAATTTTGCATCGTCAACAAATAAACTATTAATTCTGCCTAATCAAAGTACTTCATGGGCTCAAATCCATATTTTCATATTCATGAATTTGTGAAAGTATTTCTTGCTAGTAGTTTAAATTTAAAAGAATCTCCTCCAAGAGCTTCTCTTCCCAGAATTTCCTTCTATTTGTCAACCCAAAAATAATGCCTGAAGATGGTCTTAGAATTTTTTACCTTTCAATGAGGAAAACAATATAAAAAATACATAGACACATCTTAAAACTTACTTTTGGCCTCTGCCCTGAGGTTTGGAATTTTAATGGGTTGATTTTACATAGGCTAAAATATTTTGACAACCTTCTAAAAAATATTAGAATAAAAATATAGTAAATAACAAGAAAATCTGAAACTGATCATTTTATTAAACATACCATTTTGTTCAAGACATGACTTTTAACTCAATAAACCAAAACTGATAAATCCAAGTGAGTGCGAGTCCTTTAAAAATTCAACAGCTTATTCTTAAAGGCTATAAAACTGTTCCAAGTAACTATGAAGTTGATGTTTCAAAGAATTTCAAAATTGGCACAAAATTTCAAAAGCATCCCCTAAATATGTTGTGCATTGCTTATTGATTATATACAGATTTCCAAGGTGATCACTTTGAAGGTTAACACCTTTCCTCGACGGGTATCAATATATCTATATTTAGTATATTAAGTCGTGTCTGTACTTCAGGTTCATACTTGCTATAGCAGCAGTATACAACAGAAATATAACAGAAGCCACATATATAATTTAAAAATTTCTGGTACCTTCAGTTAAAAAAAAAAGAGTAAAAGAAACATGTGAAATCTATCTTAAAATTTTACTTGACCTAGTAGAGCCAAAAACACCATCATTTCAAGATACAGTCAATATTTTTAAAAATTAATGTGATGTTTTACATTTTTCTTGTCATAGTAAAAGTTTAAAATCTGCCAGGTATTTTACACATCCAGCACTATTCAGCGGAGAAGGCAATGGCACCCCACTCTAGTACTCTTGCCTGGAAAATCCCATGGACGGAGGAGCCTGTTAGGCTGCGATCCATGGGCTCGCTAAGAGTCGGACACGACTGAGCGACTTCACTTTCACTTTTCACTTTCATGCACTGGAGAAGGAAATGGCAACCCACTCCAGTGTTCTTGCCTGGAGAATCCCAGGGACAGGGGAGCCTGGTAGGCTGCCGTCTATGGGGTCGCACAGAGTCGGACACGACTGAAGTGACTTAGCATAGCATAGCATAGCATAGCACTATTCAGACTAGCCGCATTTCAATGCTCAGTAGGCACGTGTCGCTAGTTACTTAAATGGAGAGCACAGGACTTTTCAGTAAGTTCATTCAGTGCCTTAGACACTAAGGCTTAGCGAATTAAGAATCCCTTGGGAATTTCTTAACGCTGGGATAAAAATTTAATAACCCAAACGATGCCAAGAAAAATTTCATTTTAATAAGTCAACGGTTAAAAACAATGACCTATTTCTCTGTCTTTTGGAAAAAATCTATTTTCCAAATTACCTACTTATAAAACACAAATCAAAAAAGAGCCCTTAACAAGGTCAGTATAACCTACTAGCTAAGAGCACAAACTTTGCCCACAGGACAGGTCTGCATTTATGTGATAACTCCAACACCCATTAACTCTCATCTTGACTGAAGTCTATTTCATCACAGATAAAAAAAGACTCTTCGCTCTTGTGCGAATTACGGTCTAGCACTGTAACTGCCAAATATAGCTAGTTATTATATCCCAAGAAGCCGATGAACCTGTATCATTATAAACTAAAATCATGCCATTTCTGCTTTCTATTTTAAATATCAATTAATAACAGTAAAGGTCAGCACTGACAGAGTACTAAATCTGCATAAAGTGACTCTAACATGAGAAAATACATGAATACTCATTGAAGTAACACCTGGTTTTTAGTTCTCCAGTTAATACCTGAAACAACTCAATAAATACTCGAGATTCTAGGACAGAAAACAGGTACCATCATTCTGCCTAGATTTCATCCTTCGTATAGAAAGGACATATTTGAGGAAATTCTCCCTAAATGAAATCCCAAGGATAAAGATAGGGACTTAAGCTCTGAGAACAAGAGGAACAAGGAAGACATTTGCTGCAGGAACTGAAAAAGCTTTTTAACTTCTACATGTTTTTGCTATATCCTATTTTCCCTTGACTGTAAGACTCTTAACACAAAAATCATGCATCTTTGGTGGCAGTGGGGAAAAAAAGCTGAAGAAAATTAAGTTTGCACAAAGAAGCAGGTCAAGGAAAAGGACCAAAAAAAGGAACATGAGGGTTCCTGTGGAAAGAGAACAGGGGACTAGTCTTTATGAAGAAATCCCTCAAAACAGGCTTGTTCTCTGCTTCAGGCTTATAGTGAGTCCAGGAAGCAGAAAGCTTCTAGATGTAGTCACTGCTGTGGAAGATACAGGTTGCATCCAGGAGATTCTAAGCAGATGTCTGCTGTCAATTTACTAAAAAATTCCTTTGCCTACCTGCCATTTTCATTTCCCTTTTACCAATTTGTGGCATACTGCAGTCAGTATACTCTGGTAGGAAAGCCTAGGTATGGGTAGGGTAACAGAAACAGTCAAGTTCTCAGACTATACAGTACTTACCTCCATACCAAATAGGTCTGGATGACTATCATCCTAGCTTTTTGGTTTTTTTCAGGTTTTGCACATTGGTATGACATGATTTAACTGGAAATTGTAATTCTTTATTCTACTTTAAAACTAAGGGCTATCATTCAGTCTTAAGCTGACTTGAACATCTAAAAATAGTTTGAATTTAAAAGTCTAATTTAATTTCAAGAAAACCTGGGGTAGAAATGCTCATCATCATAATTATATCTAAAGGATAATTTCCGACGACCATGGAACAAGATCTTTCGAAACTACTCTATTTTATTGGCAAAGTATTTGATGTATAAGATATTTAGGACAATGGAGAAATGTGGGGCAGATGATATGATGTAGTGGTTGAAGAGAACTTGCTTAAGTCTCAGCTCTTCATTTACTTCTTCCACCTGCAAAGCTCCTGGTTCAACCCCTAAGTGCCAAAACACTGCCTGAATTCCTAAGATGAGACCAAAGCTGCCCAATAATACACAATGCCAGTCACAAACATTATTTAAAATTCTCTAATGGCCGTAATTGAGAGTCCCTTGGACTGCAAGGAGATCCAACCAGTCCATCCTAAAGGAAATCAATCCTGAATATTCATGAGAAGGGCTGATGCTGAAGCTGAAACTCCAAGACTTTGGTCACCTGATTCGAAGAACTGACATTTGCAAAGACCCTGATCCTGGGAAAGACTGAAGGCGAGAGAAGGGGATGACAGAGGATGAAATGGTTGGATGGCATTACCGACTCAATGGACATGAGTTTGAGTAAACTCTGGGAGTTAGTGATGGACAGAGAGGCCTGGCGTGCTGCAGTCCACGGGGTCGCAAAGAGTCGGACACGACTGAGAGACTGAACTGAACTGACTGAATGGCCATATTTTAAAAGTATATATTTTATTCAAGCCAGTATTTTCAAATGATTTCAATGTCCATTCAATATAAAATTTTTTGAAATCTTTGAAATCTAGTGTGTATTTTACACTTTGAGCACATTTCAGTTTGAACTAGTCACACCTCAGGTGTTATGTCATAATTCGAGCGGCTGCCACACCTAAGACAACAGATCTAGACATCTTAAGTGCCAATATGGGGCAGGCTCATTTCTCACGGAAGTGGAACTCTCCAAAGATCTTTATACATATGCCTGATGTTAAGAACCAGATTAATTTTCTGATCCTTTTTCATAGGATCAGACTTAACACTGCATTCAGTTCAGTTCAGTCGCTCAGTTGTGTCTGACTCTTTGCGACCCCATGAATTGCAGCATGCCAGGCGTTCCTGTCCATCACCAACTCCCAGAGTTCACTCAGACTCACGTCTCCCACATCCAAGGAGCGGTGGCTGCGCGGGCACAGGAGGGCCTAGAGGAGCTATCCCACGTTGAAGGTCAGGAAGGGCGGCGGTGAGGAGATACCCCTTGTCCAAGGTAAGGAGCAGCGGCTGCGCTTTGCCGGAGCTGCTGTGAAGAGACACCCCACGCCCAAGGTAAGAGAAACCCAAGTAAGACGGTAGGTGTTGCAAGAGGCCATCAGAGGGCAGACACACTGAAACCATACTCACAGGAAACTAGTCAATCTAAGCACACTAGGATCACAGCCTTGTCTAACTCAATGAAACTGAGCCATGCCCATGGGGCAACCCAAGATGGGCGGGCCATGGTGGAGAGATCTGACGGAATGTGGTCCACTGGAGAAGGGAATGGCAAACCACTTCAGTATTCTTGCCTTGAGAACCCCATGAACAGTATGAAAAGGCAAAATGATAGGATAGTGAAAGAGGAACTCCCCAGGTCAGTAGGTACCCACCATGCTACTGGAGATCAGTGGAGAAATAACTCCAGAAAGAATGAAAGGATGGAGCCAAAGCAAAAACAATACCTAGCTGTGAATGTGACTGGTGATAGAAGCAAGGTCCGATGCTGTAAAGAGCAATATTGCATAGGAACCTGGAATGTCAGGTCCATGAATCAAGGCCAATTAGAAGTGGTCAAACAAGAAATGGCAAGAGTGAATGTCGCCATTCTAGGAATCAGTGAACTAAAATGGACTGGAATGGGTGAATTTAACACTATGTTAAGAATGCCTTTTCCCCGAAATACAGAGGTCCTTCCTCTCAACCAAAAGAGCTGTGCCATCCCTTAAAGGACGTCAAACTGCTGGCTACTACATTGGTCACCCTCTTTAGAAAGAAATCGATCACGAATTCCAGAAAGCAATCATCGTTAGACCGAGGCAGACGCAATACACCTTTCTCTGAACTTTGTAGTGGAGCTTAACTTATCGCGGTTCACGGTCAACGTCTTCACCAGGCTCTCTCGTCTGTCATGGCCCATGCCCCTGCTTCCCTCTTGGACAGCACAAGTGCTGAAGGTGCAAGGCCACGTGTATAACTCACCCAACGGTCTGTTTCCCTCTAGTTTAGCTTAGTGCTCTCTGCCCGTCGTAACGAACCAAGACGCTGCCCAAGGCCGGCTCTAGGGCCCTTGGTGTGTTGCTTGCCGGGGTGGGGGTAGAAGGGGGGTTGTCAGTGTACATTCTTATGGGGAGGACCCCAGCTTTTCATCTTGAGCGGGAGTGTCGTGACAAACACGACTTTAGAGGGGGACGACAGGTTCCTTCCCGGGACGCGCAGTGCCGGGGAAAGGGTGACCCTTTCTCCCCGACCCCGGCCCC
This sequence comes from Bos taurus, assembly GCF_002263795.3. Classification (NCBI taxonomy): domain Eukaryota; kingdom Metazoa; phylum Chordata; class Mammalia; order Artiodactyla; family Bovidae; genus Bos; species Bos taurus. Next base: position 51,050,080 of record NC_037335.1, read on the forward strand.
CGCCCCCGCCCCTCGTCGGAGCGCCCAGCCCACCACCAGCCCCTACCTGGCGCGGTGCGGCCCCCCAGTCTCCCCGCTGGGGCTGTGCGCGCCCCGCCCCATCGTCGCCACCGCCTCTCGGGGGCCGGACACCCCGGGGCTCCACCCCCGGCCCGCGGGGCCGTACGGGCGGCTGCAGCAGCTGCGACTCGCCGGTCTCCAGGCCGCGGCCCTCACGCTCCGCGCCGCCCTGGGCGCCGGTATCCCCGTCGTCGCGGCGCTTGCTGGGCGAAACCGAAGGCTCAGTCATAGCCCCCGCGTCGATTTTACGCTTTCGGGGCAGCTCGGGGAAGCCGAGGGGCCGCCCGGGATAAGAGGCCCCCGGCGGCGGGATCCAGAGCGGCGGCGGCGGCGGCTCTTCAGGAAAGTCGCAGAGCAGGAGCCGCTTCCAAGGCACGTGGAACGTCAGCGGCTCGGCCGCACGGCGCTTGGCCATGGGCCCCGAAGTCTCGGGCGGAGCCCGCCTGGCGCGGGAGGCCGAATGCGGATACCTGTGGGGGCGGAAGGCGAGGGCGGAGCGCGCAGCGCGCGAGGGAAGCCAAGGACCGAGTCAAGGCAAGGCTGCCGCTGGAAAGGGCGGAGGGGGCGGGGCAGCCGATCCGGCCCACCTCGCGCGCGCAGCCCTCGCCGCCGCCGCCGCAGCCGCCGCCGAGGTGCTGCCGGACGTTAGGGAGCAACCGCGAGGCGGCGGAGATTCGAACCTGCGCACAAATGTGCGCGGGCGCACTCGCGCAAGCCAAGCCGAGCCGGTGGTTGGTGAAGACTCGCGGAGCGAGCTCCCGAGCGCCCCCGCGGCCGGAAGTGCGCGCCCTGGGGCGAGGCGGGCTTATTAAAGGCCCAGTGGCCTTTCAGAGGTTTCAGAGTAGCTGTGTTGCTTTCCGATTGAAACTTGAAATGTTTGGCTTTTAAATTATGTGGGAAACGCAGCGTTCCTTGCTTGCTCTGCGCGGTGGTCAGAAGTGAGATTCCAAAGTCTTTCTTAGAGCAAAACTGTGTGTGTTGTCAAAGGACATGAGAGAATAACAACCTTATTTTTAATAGTTGATAAAAACAGTAACCAAGAAAAATGTAAAGAAGAAAATTATGTATAAGTGATTTAAAGGGAGAAACTACTGTGATCTTCTAGAGAAAAGTATGCAAGGAAAGTAATTGTTCCCTGATCAGTAATTAATTATCCCACGCCCCTACACATCAAGGCTGTTTTGAGAAGTTAGGAGTAACCAATTGTTTATTATAGAAATAGAATAAGTAAGGTAGTAAACAGTAGCTTTTCTGTTTGATCTTTGCATTTCCTCCCGTTTTCTCTCATCCCCAGTCCCCCTCCCCTCTGGCTGTTTGTTCTGTCTATCTATGACTGTTGGAGAAGGCAATGGCAACCCACTCCAGTACTCTTGCCTGGAGAATCCCAGGGACGGCGGAGCCTGGTGGGCTGCCTTCTCTGGGGTAGCACAGAGTCGGACACGACTGAAGCGCCTTAGCAGCAGCAGCAGCATGACTGTTTCTCTGTTACATTTGCTCATTTATTTTGTTTTTTAGATTCCACATATAAGTAAAATGATACCGTATTTATTTCTCTTATTTCACTTTGCAGAATAACCTTTAAATCCATCCATATTGTTGCAAAGGGCAAATTTCATTTTCTGGCAGAATAACTTGCCGTTTATTATATATATATATGGATATATCACAGTCTGTTTATTCATTCATTTTCGGTGGACACGTAGGTTGTTTTCAGTTTGGGGCTGCTGAGAACATTTATGTGTAAAGCTTTGAATGGACATAATATCTCATTTATTACATTGTAGTTTATCGCATTGGATTTCCCTAATGACTAATGATATTCAGGATTTTTTAAGTGCGCGCTTACTATCTGTATGTTTTCTTCGATAAAATACTCAAATTTTACCCAATTTTAAAATCCGGTCATTTGCTTTATTTTCCTTATTTCATATTTTTATGCATGTAATTTCATTCATGTTAAATACAGTATTCCACCATATGAATCCATTTCATTGTTGATAAGCATTTGAGTTTTTTTCAAATTTTTAAAGATAGTGTACTGTTAACTACAAACAAAGCTAGTGGAGGTGATGGAATTCCAGTGGAGCTATTCCAAATCCTGAAAGATGATGCTGTGAAAGTGCTGCACTCAATATGCCAGCAAATATGGAAAACTCAGCAGTGGCCACAGGATTGGAAAAGGTCAGTTTTCATTCAAATCCCAAAGAAAGACAATGCCAAAGAATGCCCAAACTACTGCACAATTGCACTCATCTCACACCTAGTAAAGTAATGCTCAAAATTCTCCAAGCCAGGCTTCACCAGTATGTAAACCGTGAACTTCCAGATGTTCAAGCTGGTTTTAGAAAAGGCGGAGGAACCAGAGATCAAATTGCCAACATCCGCTGGATCATGGAAAAAGGAAGAGAGTTCCAGAAAAACATCTTATTTCTGCTTTATTAACTATGCCAAAGCCTTTGACTGTGTGGATCACAGTCAACTGTGGAAAATTCTGAAAGAGATGGGAATACCAGACCACCTGACCTGCCTCTTGAGAAACCTATATGCAGGTCAGGAAGCAACAGTTTGAACTGGACATGCAACAACAGACTGGTTCCAAATAGGAAAAGGAGTTCATCAAGGCTGTATATTGTCACCCTGTTTATTTAACCTATATGCAGAGTACATCATGAGAAACGCTGGACTGGAAGAAGCACAAGCTGGAATCAAGATTGCCAGGAGAAATATCAAAACCTCAGATATGCAGATGATACCACCCTTATGGCAGAAAGTGAGGAGGAACTAAAAGCCTCTTGATGAAAGTTAAAGAGGAGAGTGGAAAAGTTGGCTTAGGGCTCAACATTCAGAAAATGAAGATCATGGCATCTGGTCCCATTACTTCATGGGAAATAGATGGGGAAACAGTGGAAAACAGTGTCAGACTTTATTTTTGGGGGCTCCAAAATCACTGCAGATGGTGATTGCAGCCATGAAATTAAAAGACGCTTACTCCTTGGAAGGAAAGTTATGACCAACCTAGATAGCATATTAAAAAGCAGACATTACTTTTCCAACAAAGGTCCATCTAGTCAAGGCTATGGTTTTTCCTGTGGTCATGTATGGATGTGAAAGTTGGACTGTGAGGAGAGCTGAGCGCTGAAGAATTGAAACTTTTGAACTGTGTTGTTGCAGAAGACTCTTGAGAGTCCCTTGGATTGCAAGGAGATCCAACCAGTCTATTCTGAAGGAGATGAGTCCTGGGTGTTCTTTGGAAGGACTGATGCTAAAGCTGAAACTCCAATACTTTGGCCACCTCATGTGAAGAGTTGACTCATTGGAAAAGACTCTGATGCTGGGAGGGATTTGGGGCAGGAGGAGAAGGGGACGACAGAGGATGAGATGGCTGGACGGCATCACCGACTCGATGGCCACGAGTTTGGATGAACTCCGGGAGTTCGTGATGGACAGGGAGGCCTGGCGTGCTGCGATTCATGGGGTCACAAAGAGTCGGACACGACTGAACCAAACTGAACTGAACATGTGTGTGTGCTCAGTCATGTCCAACTCTTAGATCCCTTAGACTACAGCCTGCCAGGCTCCTTTAGTCCATGGAATTTTCTGGGTAAGAATACTGGAGTGGGTTGCCATTTCTTCCTCCAGAGGATCTTTCTGACCCAGGGATCTAGCCCATGTCTCCGAGTCTCCTGCATTGGCAGGCAGATTCTTTGAGACATCGGGGAATCCCTGATATGAGCATGCTTCTTCATAATTTCTAAGGCGCATGTGCAAGAATGTCTCTGTATGCATGTTTAGTTGCACAGTCATGTCTGACTCTGTGCAATCCTATGGACTGTAGCCCGCCAGGGTTCTCTGTCCATGGGATTTCCCAGGAGAGAATACTGTAGTGGGTTGCCGTTTCCCCCTCCAGGAGATCTTCCTAAACTAGGGATCGAACCCAGGTCGCCCACGTCTCCTACATTGGCAGGCGGATTCTTTACCACTGAGCCGCCTGTCTCTACAGAATGGAATTCCTGAGTAGTACAGCGTTATGTTTAACTTCACCTGGACTAGCTTCCTAAAGTGCTTTTTACAAGCTTATTCTAGTACAAGTTAAGATGCCTTTTTTGGCACATCCTCACCAGTAAACTTAGTATGGGCCTACCTGAGCAGTGTGGTACATCTCATTGTGGCCTGTTTGTATTTCCCCAGTGAAACTGGGCATTTTTTTACATAGTTCATGAGCCATTCCTGGAGCAGTAATTCTGGCTCTTTACTCTGCATGGTGTCTTGTTGAGAAGTTCTAAACGTAAATGTGGTCTACATTATCAGTCTTTTCTTTCATTGTTTATAGTTTATGCTTCTTTTTTGTCTTAAGGCGTAGGCCTTTTCACCATCACCTCTGCTTCAAGACCACTCTGCCTGATCCCAGCCAGCCTCTGCTTGGCCCAACTTGGATCTGTAGCTTTTTGTGAAAGGATTGTTAAATTCTTTGCAGCTTTAAAAAGCTGATATGGTTGTTTTTTTCTAACTGATTTGGAAGAGCTTCTTTTATATTCTGGAAAGCAATTTTCTTATGAGTAGTAGCTGTTGTAAATATTATAAATATTTCCTCCCAGTATGTCTTGTATTTTTACTGCCTGATATCTTAATTTTAACAGTCAAGTTTATCAATGTTTTGTTTTCTGGTTTACACATACTACTTGTTAAAAAGTCCTTTCCTGTTCCAAGTTCTAGACATTGTATGGTTTTATATTTTTGCTTCCATATTTAAATCTTTCATCCATGTGGAACTGATTTGTGTGTATACAGCAGTCAACACATATGGAAATCACATTTACTTGTCCACTGTGTGCTTTCACATATTCACATAGAGGCATACATCAGAGATATTGCAGATACCACTGCAATAAAGCTAATATCACAATAAAGTGAGTCACAAATATTTTGGTTTCCTAGGGCATATGAATGTTATGTTTACACTGTACTGTCATCTATTAAATGTCTTTTAAAACGTGCATACCTTAAAATCAGTGTTTACAGATCACCACAGCAAAATACAATAATAATGAAAAATTTGAATTACTGCAAGAATTATCAAAATGACACAAAGACATGAAGTGAGTAAATACTGTCGGAAAAGTGATGCTGACAGACTTGCTAGACACAAGGGTTGTCACAAAACTTCAATTTGTTAAAAAAAACAAAAAACACTATTTGCAAAGTGCAATAAAAGGAGGTATGCCTGTATAATAATATTTCACAGTACAGAGGACCTCATAAAAACCACTGAACTAGGTGGTATCAATCCTCTTTCACAGATGAGGAAACAAACTCAGAGTGCTTTGCCCAAGATCACAAATAATAATTCAGGAAAAGTAAGTGCCAGTCCAGTGCTGGACTGTTGCTGGAATTTTCTTCTACTGGTTCCTTTATAATTCTTGTTTGATTATATAACAAAACCAAAGACCAAGTTTAATTAGTACAAGGCCTAGCATACTCAGAGTTCAACTAATCATATTGACTTTCTAGAAGCATATAAAAGGCTAATCCCAGGGTCCAAATGTATTGTTCTCAATTAATTAAAATTCCCATATCTATGGTTATCCCATGTTAGATGGAAACAAGCAAGCAAATACAGTTTCATAGCAATTGTCAGATTTTAATATTCAAGAAAAATTAAGTCCATCATACACATTAAAAATATAGGAAATTTCATGCAGACATGAAGCTTCCAATTCAGCCTTTGTGGCAACTTTTAGAATGAGTTACATATAAATACAGTACATTTTACAATTCCCAAACTTAATTTTATACTGTGATTTATACAGCTTCTCTTTATATTTTACATATCTCATCTTGCTCACTTGATTAACATACCCTAGCCTGTACTGCTTCCGATTATGGAAATAAAAAAAGAAAAGCAAGCAGAATGACCTATCTCCTCCCACTTTATGAAAAAAATGAAAAATCTGTGTATAGTTATTTAAGAAAAATGTTTTAAACTTTAAGGCTTACACACTTTAGTAGCTATTTCTACACATAATACAAAATTAAATCCTCCAGTGACACCTCTATTATTGATTGATACCACAATTTTCAAGTTTAGAATATATTAACTATAAAAGCTATAAGAGAAAAAAAGGGATGCAAATTTGTGTAGTATATTTTAAAAACAGCATTCATAATATGGAGGAGAAGTCAAGAAACAAATGAAATAACTGATTTCATAATTAACTAAAAGCTGTAATTTAGAAGTACAAATAACATTATTAAAGGATAAAACCTGATAGCAAAAATTTTAAGAAATGCCAACCCATTGGTGTCAACCTGTTTTGCCCTTTATGAGAAAACCAAAATCATTTGTTTTGATACAAGCTGTAAAAAAGTGAATACTTATCAGTGAATAAAAAGCATTTCTAAATTACAAACAGCATGCTTCCTTTCAATGGCTTTTTAGAAATACTTATGCTCTTTTTTAAGTTTCTTTCTTTAAAAGAAAATAAGTTCGTTTTTTTTTTCCCTTGCCATTAATTTCAAGTTCATCCATGTGGTAGGTCAGAATTCCCACTAAATGAACATCTGCCAAGTACTCAGGAACACAAAAAAAGAGAAATAGTTTTTCAGAAACATTCAGTAGATTACATACAGGTGTCTATAACTTGACAAATCAACTTAATGGAATCATTTATCACATCATGGGCATAAAGGCCCCAGGCGCTCCGGTAGTGTATGCAGAAAAGATCCTACTGGTTAGGATGTCAAATCACACCAGGACTCCCCTCACCTAACTGACAATAAAGGTGTAAAGATTTATAAATAAGTTTTCCTATGAAAACATGACATTTATGTTACCAGCACATTACTGAGATTAAGTCTATTTAATTAAAATTGCCACAGAGGTCACTTAATGTCATCACAACCATCTATGAAAATATTCAATATTACTCCCTTTTCTCCAAGAAAAGGTTAAAACACATTAAATTAGTCATCTATTTATCAAGCTACTGGAAAACAGGGTAATAAACATTAAAAAAATACAAAGGAAAACTCCCTCCAAAAAAGATCTGCTAGAGGTAGAAATTTAAAGCAGCATATACTGTTTTAGCTATAGCTATCAGGGAACAAAATGGATACTAATCTGAAATTATGCTAATGGTTGCTGCTTACAGTATTAAATACACAGACCATGGGCAGTTATTTATCCCTAAATTTCAAAATGAAAATTTCTCCACATTAATACTATCATGACAGTTTTTACTAGTATATAATTGTTTTAACGGAAAAAAAAAGTGCTTGCTTTTGTAATTCAGGTAATCTAAAGTAAAGACATTATTGTAAACATCTAACTGACAAACTATTTGTTTATAGTTTGAAATCATATATTTCAAATGGGCAGATTTTATTCTTATTTTCCCAGTTTCCTAGCGGTACCTTTAATAAATACTTGTGTGCCTCACTTAGAATGCTGAGATCTCATATATTTCAGAGTGATCCATGATGAGTATGCTTTCAAAGTGTTCAACTTAGTGTGACCAAAAGACTAATTTGATCCTATAAACTCAGCATTTTGTAAAGATGAAATGTTTGATGCTAACTATAAATCCAGCTGAGCTAGAAAATAAAATAATTTGAATGATAAAAAAGGATAAATATTTTCTGTATAGATTGCTTAGGTTCAAAGTAAACAAAATCCCAATTCCAGATGTTGAAAGTGACAAAGGATCCTTAAAAAATAACAAGTACGATGCATACAAAACAACAAAAAGGGAGATTTTTATGGATTGCAATACTATAAGTTATTCATATGGCAGACTTAACGGACAGCTTCATGAAGACACTGGAAATAAAGTTTTTTCTACTGAAAGATAATTCTGGGCTTCAAGGAAAAAGTATACTTGAAGACATTTCCTCCATTTTTACTTGTGTAGTACAAATATGCATGGCATAGTATATTTCTGAAAAAGCGATAGACATATTAAGAAAATAGACACTATTTCTAAATTTTGTTAGGAATAAGAAGGCACCACTGATTTGAGGTTGTGTCCTGTCATTATGATAGTTGATTCTGAGTTGTTTATTTCAGCATTTGCTATTAAACTTTTTTCTTGATGATAATCACTTGAGACTGTTATTGTGGTTTACGGACCACAAACAAAACACATTCATAGTAGTATTTCATCATGGATAGATCATTCACAGTATATGTTGACAAGACAGATTCTTTTTCCACCTGAAATGCAAACAGTGATCATAATGATGATGAAGACAACATGCTATTTTAAACATATTCTGTGTATTATTCATTTATTACACATACATACCCTCTAAGATTGGCACTGTAAGTAATCTCAAATTACAAACAATAGGTCACACCTACAGTAAGTGGTGAAACTGGAATTCACGCTCAAGAAGTCTTAATTCCAGAGCCTGAACTCTAAACTACTATAATATACTGCTTCTTAAGAACAAACATGTTGTTTTTTAAATGAATCAAATGCTTCTAAATAAACTAAAATAGTCGAAGTAACATGAAACTTTATAATCATATAAGGGAAGACCACGCAGTACAAAAGTACATATAGTAAACTATCCCTCTTACATCTGACCTCTCATCCCATCTACCTGCGATGTGTCTACAAAGGCCAGTATTATGATAGTGGTCAGCTAACCCTTATTGAAAGGTGATTATACTAGGTATGACAGCTTTCCACTTACATACACATTATCCCAAATCCTTATAATTCTAAAAGCTAAGAAGTATTATTTTCACTTCATGGGTTAGAAAACAAAAGAGGTTAAGAAGTAAAGCCAGTAACTGCCATGATATCACCATTTCTGTTTGAGTGCTCTGAAAGTTAAACTTTGACAATACTCATTCCATCCTTACCTCTAACTGGAATCCATACTGCAGAACAACATTTTTTATATCCTCATAGCTTAATTCTATGGAAAGTTCATTCGCCAAATTTTCAAAGTGGTACAGCAGAGGACCTATAATTTAAAGATATTATGACACTACTTAAATATAAACATACACTACTAGCTGTTTAAACTGAACTCCCAAGTTAAGTAATAAGTTGGGCAGAGGATGAAATATAAAAAGGAGAAGTAAAGAACTGTTATATTTGCCAAAGACAAGTATCCCTAAAACTTTGCCATTTGAGTGCTGGGCCTACATTCACAGGGAGTGAGTCCCTCTGGTGTAAGAGCCTTGCACTGTGATTCTCCCCGTCATGGGCTTTATACCTATTAACTCTCTAAGTTCCTGAAGGACTGGCTGACTCACAGAATACCAGGTCCCCAAAATGCAAGGGTATACTGTAACTATAATTCCATAAGTATATGCAAAACTGCAGTTACAAACTATTTTGTGAAAACAGAGAAGGGTCTTCAAGCCAGGCTGGGCAGGAAAAGGTGTAGGGGTAAGGGGGGTTGGAGAGTTATAGGTATGGCTTCCTGGAAGGAAAAGGTGATACTAGAGCTGGTGTATTATTTTTTTTTTTTTTGGCTTGTGGGATCCTAGTTCCTCAACCAGTGATCGAACCCAGGCAACCACAGTACAGATGTTCCAAGTCCTAATCACTGGACCACCTAAAGCTGGCTTTTTTAAAGCACAGTTAATATTCCAGCTCTAACACCAACTAATTCTTCCCCACCTGTAACATGACTTTAATGTGATATAACACACCATGCATACAGAAGGTGCTAGGTTAACCACAGCTATTACAACTTTTTAAAATGACATCCCCCCTTTATTATTCTCTCACTCTAGACATCCAAGGAACTGTTATCTGACTCAAACCAGATATTCCATTCTTTTAAATTTCACATTTTGCCCAATCTATCAACTTCATCCAGGTAACATTATCATTCCATAGTTATACTAAGGGACTAGACAATCTTCTCTTTACTTTCATTGGGTTAATTATAAATCCTGAGACCAACTCACCACCCCCACCCTACCTCACTCCTCTTACCATGTGTTAATAAGCACAAGAGATAAAAGCAACAAACAAGACAAAATTGCTGGTCCCAAACTGCTGAGCACTCTGTGGAACTTACTTAGGGTTAAAAGGTTTTCTTCTTTGTTTTTTTTTTTTTACTGTACATAAACCACTAGAATAAAATAATTATAATTTATATATTAGTGTTCTTTTCAAGGAGAAGGCAATGGCACCCCACTCTAGTACTCTTGCCTGGAAAATCCCATTGATGGAGGACCCTCGTAGGCTGCAGTCCATGGGGTCACTAAGAGTCAGACATGACTGAGTGATTTCACTTTAACTTTTTACTTTCATGCATTGGAGAAGGAAATGGCAACCCACTCCAGTGTTCTTGCCTGGAGAATTCCAGGGACGGGGGAGCCTGGTGGGCTGCCGTCTATGGGGTCGCACAGAGTCAGACACGACTGAAGCGACTTAGCAGTAGCAGCAGCAGTTCTTTTCAAAAGATAGTAATGATTGCCCACCAAACTACTCTATCAAAGTTAAGTTCCTGTTAAGTTTTATTAGTACTAGTAAAAATGGACGGTGCTATCATTTACTGAGCACCTGTTGTATCCAAGATCATCCCAAAGCTTTTGAAGCATTCTTTTATTAAAGAATGCAGAGCCTCACAGCCAAGTATCTCCAGTACTAAAGCGTATGCTGTTCCTCCTCTATTATTTGAAGAACCTCCAATAATACTGTTTTATTATATTTACATAAACACATTCCTATACTTCTTACAGACTCAGACCATATTTTATTTCTACTCATGTTGTGTTTCATTACAAGCTACGTGAACAAAGGAACATGTCTTATGTTTCTTTTTAATCCATTATAATGCCCAGCATAGCACTGAATATAGTTAATCATCTGTAATTTTACCACCTGAAGACAACCATTACAGTTGCTTTGTATTTTTCAGTCTCCTACTACAAATGGTACTTCAACAAACATATCTGCTTATATTTCAGAAATATATTACAAAGACATGCCTTGCAGTGGAGTTTCTAGGTCAAAGAGAGTAAATATTTTTACTAACTTGATTCAGACTGCCAAAATGCTTTCCAAAACAGACATACTACTTTTCACTCACAATTGCAATTAAGTACTTGTTTTAACACCTTACTTAACAAGGGGTGGGAATGCAATGGTACCGTCACTCTGGAAAACTGGTTGGCGGTTTGTTGTAAAGTTATACATGCATGTTCCACATATGACCCATCAATTCCACCAGCAGGAATGAAAGCTTGTAGCTACACAGAGATTTATACATGAGGGTTTATAGCAACTTTATTCATAATCATAATAATTTGGAAACAACCCAAATGTCCATCAGCCAGCCAAAGAATAAACAGAATGTAGTATATCCATACAATGAAATACTACTCAGCAATAAAAAGAAAAAAGCCACTGGTACATGCAACAAAATGGATGAATTTCAAAAGCATTATGCTAAGTGAAGGATGCCAGACACAAAAAGCAGCTTACTCTATGATTCTATTTATATGGTTTTCTGGCAAAGGGAGAACTATAATAACATAGTTCTACCTGCCAGATACTGAAGATGAGAGAACTGACTACAAAGGTCAGAAAAGACCTTTTTCGGGCAAGTGATAGAAATGTTCCCTATCTTGATAGATGTAATGGCTGCATGATTATCCAGCTTCCAAAATACTTCAAGTTATACATTTTAAAAAAGTGAATTTATTATATGTTAACTATACCCCTCCTCAAAAAATCTAAATTATAAAGAAAAAACACACCAAGTATTTTTATTAAACTAAGTATTTGCTAATTTGGCAAGAGGAAAATGATAGGCCATGCATAATTTCATCTGCATTATCTTGAGGCTGAGCAGTTTTTCACATTTATTATGCTCATTCTTTACTATTTTTAAATTTTTATTTTTTTAATTTACTTTATGGCCATGCCACAAGTCATGCAAGATGTGAGTTCACCAACCAGGGATTGAAACTGTGCCCCCTGCAGTGGAAGAACAAAGTCTTAACCACTGGACCACCAAGGAAGTCCCCAGCTCATTCTTTAAAGGAATGTTTATCAAGCACCAAGCAAATACCTGGCACTGAATATATAAAGATGAATAAAACACTATCACAATCCTGAAGGAGTTCTTTATTTTCTCAATTCTCCTGTCTCTTCACAGTTTTTAAAATTTTTTATTGAAGGGATAATTGCTTTACAGAATTTTGCTGTTTTCTGTCAAGCCTCAACATGAAATCAGCCATAGGTATACATATGTCCCCTCCCTTTGGAAACTCCCTCCCAATCCCACCCCTCTAGGTTGATACAGAATCCCTCTTTGAGTTTCCTGAGTCATACAGCAAGTTCCCATTGGCTATCTATTTTACATACAGTAATATGTTTCCATGTTTCTCTTTCCATACATCTCACCCTCTCCTCCCCTCTCCCCATGTCCATAAGTCTATTCTCTATGTCTGTTTCTCCACTGCTGCCCTGTAAATAAATTCTTCAGAACCATTTTTCTAGATTCTGTATATGTGCGTTAGAATATGATATTTATCTTTCTCTTTCTGACTCACTTCACTGTTTCAGGTTCATCCACCTCATCAGAACTGACTCAAATGCGTTGTAATGGCTGAGTAATATTCCATTATGTATATGTACCACAACTTCTTTATCCATTCATCTGTCAACGGGCATCTAGGTTGCTTCCATGCTCTAGCTATTGTAAATAGTGCTGTAATGAACAATGGGATGCGTGTGTCTTTTTCAACCCTGGTTTCCTCAGGGTATATGCCTAGGAGTGGGATTGCTGGGTCATACGGTGGTTTTATTCCTAGTTTCTTAAGGAATCTCCATATTGTCTTCCATAGTGGCTGTATCAATTTACATTCCCACCAACAGTACAAGAGCATTCCCTTTTCTCCACACCCTCTCCAGCATTTATTATTTGTGGACTTTTTGATGATGGCCACTCTGACTGGTGTGAAGTGATATCTCATCGTGGTTTTGATTTGCATTTCTCTAATAATGAGCGATGTTGAGCATCTTTTCATGTGTTTGTTAGCCATCCGTATGTCTTCTTTGGAGAAATGTCTATTTAGGTCTTTACCCCACTTTTTCACTGGGTTGTTTGTTTTCCTGGTACTGAGTTGTATGAGCTGCTTGTATGAAATTAATCCTTTGTCAGTTGTTTCATTTGCTATTATTTTCTCTCATTCCTAGGGTTGTCTTTTCACCTTGCTTATAGTTTCCTTTCCTATGCAAAATCTTTTAAGTTTAATCAGGTCCCACTTGTTTACTTTTGTTTTTATTTCCATTACCCTAGGAGGTGGGTGATAGAGGATCTAGCTTTGGATTAACGTCATTGAGTGTTCTGCCTCTGTTTTCCTCTAAGAGTTTTATAGTTTCTGTTCTTACATTTATGTCTTTAATCCATTTTGTCTTCACTTTTTCTTTAATGACAATAACAGAAGCAAAGAAAACATTTTTCCCTTAACTGTAAGTATAATGTAAGCTCAATAACAGAAAGCTAAAATAACATGAACAACATAAAATCAAACCCATGTCTAATCCTAGTAAAGACAGATAACCACTTGAAAACTTAATGTATCTCCTTGCAGTCTTTCCTTGACGCATTAGAATGAGATATTACATGTACAGTTTTGCATCTTATAGCCCAGGGAAACAAACAACTATAAGCAAGAGCCAGCAGCAACAAGAGAAAGCAGAGGCTGACCTGCAAAGATGTGAGATATTACAATTATCATACAAAATACACTATTTTCAGAGAAGTAAAAGACCATTGAGAAAACATATGCAGAGAACAGAACCTTCTTAAATGGCATAGCTAACCAAAAACAAACAAAAAAACAAAATAATAAAAATAACCCCCCCACACACACACACACAGTCCCCACCAAATAGAAATGAAATAGATGTCAGACACAGTGAAACAAAAAAATTGTGAATGGGAAGACAGGTCAGAATAAATTACCTAGAATGCAGGACAGACAGACCAAAACAAGAAAAAAAAAAATAGCAAGTAAAGCAAAGTGAAAGCTTTGTTGAGAAGGTCGAGAGTACATTTGACTGCATTTCCAGAAGAAGAGAAAAAGAATGTGGGAGAGGAGGTACACAAAGAAATAATAACTGTTATTATTTATTTTGATGCTAAGGTTGTCTCATTGGCAAGTGGAGATCTGTTTTAAGCTAAGATTTTTCAGAACTGATGAAACAATTTACAGACTCAGGTGGCCCAACAAACTGTATAGATTTTAAAAAGAACAATTTACATCTGAATGTAATATTGAGCCTGAAAAAAACTACAAAGTGAAAATCTTAAAAAACAAAACTGATTACTCAAAGAAGCAACAATTAAAATAGCTGAATTATAAACAACAAAATAGAAGCTGCTGGAATGATGTCTTAAATGTGCTGAAAGCTATATGCCAACTTTGTACTCCGTACCTAAAGTTGCTATGGAACTAGAAGTATGAGCATAAACTCACGATTTATAAACATGAACTCATGTTTATAGACATAGAAGGATACATACATATACTTATAAAAAGGCCTAGAAGCAACACCATGACAGTGGGAGAATGCAGAATTTTGTTTCTACATACCATTCCCCATTAAAAGGAGCCAGAAATCCTTGGAAAAACTGGCTGATCTCAGGCAGAAAAAGGGGAAGATGAGCCCAGAATACCTAGTTATGCCAGAAAGAAGATGCTCAGACAATGGCAGGGATATGTCAAAAGGACACAGGAGCCAGCTTGAAGGAGATCCCATTTTCCTGAATCTGGGATCAGATTAGATCAGATCAGAGAAGTCGCTCAGTCGTGTCCGACTCTTTGCAACCCCATGAATGGCAGCACGCCAGGCCTCCCTGTCCATCACCAACTCCCGGAGTTCACTCAGACTCACGTCCATCGAGTCAGTGATGCCATCCAGCATCTCATTCTCTGTCATCCCCTTCTCCTCCTGTCCCCAATCCCTCCCAGCATATGAGTCTTTTCCAATGAGTCAACTCTTCACATGAGGTGGCCAAAGTACTGGAGTTTCAGCTTTAGCATCATTCCCTCCAAAGAAATCCCAGGGCTGATCTCCTTCAGAATGGACTGGTTGGATCTCCTTGCAGTCCAAGGGACTCGCAAGAGTCTTCTCCAACACCACAGTTCAAAACCATCAATTCTTCAGTGCTCAGCCTTCTTCACAGTCCAACTCTCACATCCATACATGACCACAGGAAAAACCATAGCCTTGACTAGACGAACCTTTGTTGGCAAAGTAATGTCTCTGCTTTTGAATATGCTATCTAGGTTGGTCATAACATTCCTTCCAAGGAGTAACTGTCTTTTAATTTCATGGCTGCAGTCACCATCTGTAGTGATTTTGCAGCCCCCAAAAATAAAGTCTGACACTGTTTCCACTGTTTCCCCATCTATTTCCCATGAAGTGGTGGGACCGGATGCCATGATCTTCGTTTTCTGAATGTTGAGCTTTAAGCCAACCTTTTCACTCTCCACTTTCACTGTCATAAAGAGGCTTTTGAGTTCCTCTTCACTTTCTGCCATAAGGATGTCATCTGCATATCTGAGGTTATTGATATTTCTCCCGGCAATCTTGATTCCAGCTTGTGCTTCTTCCAGTCCAGCGTTTCTCACGATGTACTCTCCATATAAGTTAAATAAACAGGGTGACAATATACAGCCTTGACGAACTCGTTTTCCTATTTGGAACCAGTCTGTTGTTCCATGTCCAGTTCTAACTGTTGCTTCCTGACCTGCATACAAATTTCTCAAGAGGCAGATCAGGTGGTCTGGTATTCTCATCTCTTTCAGAATTTTCCACAGTTGATTGTGATCCACACAGTCAAAGGCTTTGGCATAGTCAATAAAGCAGAAATAGATGTTTTTCTGGAACTCTCTTGCTTTTTCCATGATCCAGAGGGTGTTGGCAATTTGATCTCTGGTTCCTCTGCCTTTTCTAAAACCAGCTTGAACATCAGGAAGTTCACGGTTCACATTTTGCTGAAGCCTGGCTTGGAGAATTTTGAGCATTACTTTACTAGAGTGTGACATGAGTGCAATTGTGCGGTAGTTTGAGCATTGTTTGGCATTGCCTTTCTTTGGGATTGGAATGAAAACTGACCTTTTCCAATCCTGTGGCCACTGCTGAGTTTTCCAAATTTGCTAGCATATTGAGTGCAGCACTTTCACAGCATCATCTTTCAGGATTTGGAATAGCTCCACTGGAATTCCATCACCTCCACTAGCTTTGTTCATAGTGATGCTTTCTAAGGCCCACTTGACTTCACATTCCAGGATGTCTGGCTCTAGGTCAGTGATCACACCATCGTGATTATCTGGGTCGTGAAGATCTTTTTTGTACAGTTCTTCTGTGTATTCTTGCCACCTCTTCTTAATATCTTCTGCTTCTGTTAGGTCCATACCATTTCTGTCCTTTATCTAGCTCATCTTTGCATGAAGTGTTCCTTTGGTATCTCTGATTTTCTTGAAGAGATCCCTAGTCTTTCCCATTCTGTTGTTTTCCTCTATTTCTTTGCATTGATTGCTGAGGAAGGCTTTCTTATCTCTTCTTGCTATTCTTTGGAACTCTGCATTCAGATGTTTATATCTTTCCTTTTCTCCTTTGCTTTTCACTTCTCTTTTTTTCACAGCTATTTGTAAGGCCTCCCCAGACAGCCATTTTGCTTTTTTGCATTTCTTTTCTATGGGAATGGTCTTGATCCCTGTCTCCTGTACAATGTCATGAACCTCATTCCATAGTTCATCAGGCATTCTATCTATCAGATCTAGGCCCTTAAATCTATTTCTCACTTCCACTGTATAATCATAAGGGATTTGATCTAGGTCAATACTGAATGGTCTGGTGGTTTTCCCTACTTTCTTCAATTTAAGTCTGAATTTGGCAATAAGGAGTTCATGGTCTGAGCCACAGTGAGCTCCTGGTCTTGTTTTTGCTGACTGTATAGAGCTTCTCCATATTTGGCTGCAAAGAATATAATCAATCTGATTTCAGTGTTGACCATCTGGTGATGTCCATGTATAGAGTCTTCTCTTGTGTTGTTGGAAGAGGGTGTTTGTTATGACCAGTGCATTTTCTTGGCAAAACTCTATTAGTCTTTGCCCTTCTTCATTCCATATTCCAAGGCCAAATTTGCCTGTTCCTCCAGGTGTTTCTTGACTTCCTACTTTTGCATTCCAGTCCCCTATAATGAAAGGGACATCTTTTTTGGGTGTTAGTTCTAAAAGGCCTTGTAGGTCTTCACAGAACCGTTCAACTTCAGCTTCTTCAGCATTACTGGTTGGGGCATAGACTTGGATTACTGTGATATTAAATGGTTTGCCTTGGAAATAAACAGAGATCATTCTGTAGTTTTTGAGATTGCATCCAAGTACTGCATTTCAGACTCTTTTGTTGACCATGATGGCCACTGCATTTCTTCTGAGGGATTCCTGCCCGCAGTAGTAGATATAATAGTCATCTGAGTTAAATTTACCCATTCCAGTCCATTTCAGTTCGCTGATTCCTAGAATGTCGACATTCACTCTTGCCATCTCTTGTTTGACCACTTCCAATTTGCCTTGATTCATGGACCTGACATTCCAGGTTCCTAATGCAATATTGCTCTTTACAGCATTGGACCTTGCTTCTATCACCAGTCACAATCACAGCTGGGTATTGTTTTTGCTTTGGCTCTATCCCTTCATTCTTTCTGGAGTTAGTTCTCCATTGATCTCCAGTAGCATATTGGGCACCTACTGACCTGGGGAGTTTTTCTTTCAGTATCCTATCATTTTGCCTTTTCATACTGTTCATGGGGTTCTCAAGGCAAGAATACTGAAGTGGTTTGCCATTCCCTTCTCCAGTGGACCACATTCTGTCAGATAAGTTGATTTAAATCATTTATATCCTTAAGCTTCTAAAAGTTCCAGTTAAGAGACAGTGATTATTAGACTAGATGAAGTGGAAGTCATTCAGATGTGTAAAACTCTTTGTGACCCCATGGACTATACAGTCCATGGAATTTTCCAGGTCCGAATACTGGAGGGGGTAGCCGTTCCCTTCTCCAGGGGATCTTCCCAATCCAGGGATTGAACCCAGGTCTCCCTCATTGCAGGTGGATTCTTTACCAGCTGATCCACCAGGGAAGCAAAATTTAACTATATGCTGTATATAAGAGATACGTCTAAAACATAAAGATACAGAAAAGATTTAAGAGAAAAAGATCCAACATACAATTATTAAAAGCTCAGTAACTGTATTAATATGTCCACTTAAAGAAACATGGCTTACATCCATGCAAAACAGACAGCCAGTACCCAAACCCCAGGAAAAAGCTTTGTAGGCAGGGTAGGGAGGTGTTGTGGGTAGAAATACGGTAACTGGTGGTCACTGTCCAATCATTTTCCAATGCAGACTTTTAATTGATCCTCTTCTTTTCTGTCCTATATTTCATCCTCACTCTTTATTAGCCCATGCTTTCATAAATTCTGCTCCTTTTCCATTCACTTTTTCCAGTGAATTAAACTTCTGGTCTCCTGGCTGAGCATGGTCTGGAAATGTACATAAGGTGGGTGTCTTGGAAGAGGTCAGCTATTCCCTACATATAGACTTTCAATTTATGTTTGTTTCATTTGGTGCCTCATTTTCTATGGTTATTCCAGGTCAACTGGCTGTATTCACATTGGTTTCTTTGCAAAACTTATCCATCTACCCTATCTTCTGAAATACTGTTACATTCTTTTGTCCCCTGATGACATCCTTCCATTCTTTATCCATGTTTATAACTTTTTATGAACTGTTAACATGATCTCAATGAGGAACTAATATATGTGTCCAAGTGTCCAATCATCTACCTTTTATAGGCAATCTCTCATGTTTTTAAAAATTCTGTAGCTTTATAGTGCTTTAAACTCTAATAGGCTCCATTTCTCATTACACATTACAAAGATCTCCTTTGGTACTTTAACTTGCTAATTCTTCCAGATGAAGGTAGATTCACTTTGATAACTGCCTGCCTTCCACTATCCAACTATGTATCAGGGCATGAGTGTACACACAGACACATAGACACAAACACTTCTGCACCCCCACTTTTTAAATTACATATAGATGCATTTAAGGGGTACTAGTCACCACGAAAAACCGAAAAACAGGATGCATAGGCATTTTTTCTGCATTTTGCAAAATCAGAGCCTTTCCCAAAGGATATGTGCATACATAACCGTTCCCTTGAAAAGCTCACTAGTTTTCCCAAACCTGGAAAACATAGTGAGTACCTTAAATACCCCTCAGAGCATTTTATAAGTTAATAATATTCCCAACTCTAATTTCATACACTGTGGCAAATTTTTCATTATAACTTCAAATATAACTTTTTAGTATTCCAGAATGGCTAGTGGGCATATTTCTCATTACATATGAATATACTGACATTCTGGTCTATATAAGCATCAGTTTAGTTCAGTTGCTCAGTCACGTCCGACTCTTTGCGACCCCATGAACTGCAGCACGCCAGGCTTCCCTGTCCATCACCAACTCCCAGAGTTTACACAAACTCATGTCCATTGAGTTGGTGATGCCATCCAACCATCTCATCCTCTGTCGTCCCCTTCTCCTCCTGCCCCCAATCCCTCCCAGCATCAGGGTCTTTCAAATGAGTCAGTTCTTTGCATTAGGTGGCCGAAGTATTGGAGTTTCAGCTTCAGCCCTTCCAATGAATATTCAGGACTGATTTCCTTTAGGATGGACTGGTTGGATCTCCTTGCAGTCCAAGGGACTCTCAAGAGTCTTCTCCAACACCACAGTTCAAAAGCATCAATTCTTTGGCACTCAGCTTTCTTTGTAATCCAACTCTCACATCCATACATGACTACTGGGAAAACCATAGCCTTGACTAGATGGACCTTTGTTGGCAAAGTAATGTCTCTGCTTTTTAATATGCTGTCTAGGTCGGTCATAACTTTTCTTCCAAGGAGTAAGCATCTTTTTATTTCATGGCTGCAGTCACCATCTGCAGTGATTTTGGAGCCCACAAAAATAAAGTCTGTCACTGTTTCCACATCTATTTGCCATGACGTGATGGGACTAGATGCCATGATCTTAGTTTTCTGAATGTTGAGCTTTAAGCCAACTTTTTCACTCTCTTCTTTCACTTTCATCAAGAGGCTCTTTAGTTCTTCTTCACTTTCTGCCATAAAGGTGGTGTCATCTGCATAAGTTAGACTGAAATTGTCCCCAAGGGGCTAGGGACACATTCTCAGTTTACAGATGAAACTAAGTTTCCAAGTCTACATAACTGAAGCCCAAACCACAGGAATGTTATGAATTTACCAATGTACTACACTTGATCTTAGCCAAAAGGCCGAGAAGCGATTGAATTTACCAATGTAAATGCCATTTTATCATCATGTCTCTTAGCAGCCAATCAATCTTCTGTGGCATCTTAAAATTACTTTGATCCTTATTTCAAATTCTAAAACAATGCATCCATTCATATACATAACAGTTAACTCCAAGTGAGGAAGAAGCACTAGATTCCTACCCTTGTGAAACTCAGAAACTAGTAGGGGAAACAAAATGATGAGTGACTACACCACAATGCATTAAATGCTGACAGACTTGTGAGAGTATAAAAGAGAAATAACATAATATTTAACCCAATCTGAAAGGATCTCCTGAGCAGAGTGTTAAAGAGCACATATAGGGAAGAGCCAAATGAAAATTGAGAGGAAAGAGAAAGGGCTTTCTAGGTCAGAAGACTAGTACCTGAGGTCAGGACAAGGAAGGATAGTCAAAACAAAACAAAAAATGAAGCTGAGACACAAGACAGAAGAGAGATCACAAAAGGCACTGTATACATCCAGAAGGGTTTAGGTTACCAACAAAGCTAGACTTTTATGCTGGAGAGATCTGATAAGAATAGATTTGCACATTGGGAAGATCACTTTGGTGGTAAATGGAGAAGTAAAAGGAGTGTAAAACATTGACGGTAACTTACAAGTACAGTGGTTGAGAAACCCTGGGTTAAAAAGAAATACAAGAGCTATTAAGGAGTTTTAGGAGGTAAAACTTATAGACTGACTAGATGCAGATGGAGAAGAAGAGAGGTTAAAGGCCTACACCAGTTTTCTGGTTGGGGAAATCTGAGTAGATGATGGAACAGAAAAGGCAAAGGGGAAGCATGGGCATCATTTCCTCCAGACACATGCATTAGGAAGCATCTGTGGTACATCCAAGTTGGACACACTGGCTTGGAGCATAAGAGAAACTCCCTGGTAAGAAGAGTGGAAGCCCTCTTCTTAACTGATATCCTGTTAACAAACATGCTGAATTAACTGTGATGCCAATGACAGACCACAGGCCACACCTCAGCACATCTACTCTTATCAAACAGTATACTTACCAAGGGCCACATGTATTTCCTCCATGCAGTTGTAACTGTTGTTATTATATAACTTAATAAAATATTAATAAACCAATAAATGTTCAAAAAGAAAAGTTGTTTCTATGAAAGTTAAGTCAAATGCTCTGGAAATACACAAAACCTTATATAACAAAATAACTGGTATGAAAAATTTTAGACACATAAACACACAGTCAGAATAAAGGTGAGTTATAGACTGACCCAGTGCAAGCCTGCAGAGGTAGCTGATTAGGCAGTCAAGGGGTTGGATCTGGACTGTCAGCCCATCTGCCATATATAAACGCCACAACTTTTCTGCTAGTTACTGAACCCAAGATTCAGTTTCTTCAACTATACAGTAAACTCCACTTCAACATATGGTTGTTCTGAGACTACACAGGTATTTTTTAAGTGGCCAACATTATGCCTAACAACAAGGAAACAAATACCCAGTTGGTAATGCTATCTTTCAGTCATTCCTTCAGTAAAGGAGTACTTTTCTTTTAAGGAAGACTCAAAGTTTGAGATAATTGCTTCATATCATGGCTATATATTACGCTGCTCTCATCTGTCTTATGGACTTCTAAAAAGAAGTTTGGAAAAGACCTACTATGACCTGGAGGCTTAGACCTACTGACTACATCTCTGGTAAGCTAAATCATTAAAGAGAGCAAGTAACAGAACCTACCAACAGAACTACACCAATACTGAAGACCAAGGACTCAATATTTACTTGACTTTTACGTATATAGTCTTTCTTAATAAAGATTATCTATCTTACTAAAAAAGAAAAGTATGTTTACCTTGATTATCATTACTTCCCCTTTATTTTAAAGGAACAGGATAAAATGTGCAATTTCCCTTAGGCTCCAGAGGGAAAGGACCACGTCATACTCATCATTTGATTTCTAGCAACCAGCAATAGGATGCAGTAAAAAGGTTTTTGCATAAATGAAATTATATTTCTACTCTTTCTTAAATTTAAAGGAGATACATAAGTTATCATACCTACTCTTTCCCCATACATATATATACTGGGGAGGAGGATTTCATGGGAGAGATTAAGTGCTTCCCCTCAAATGTTTCATTACAGAAATTTTAAAAGACCACTCTCTCCTGAACAGAAGTGCTGTTTCTCCATGGAGTGGAGAATTGGGAAGATGAGGGAATGATTATCATTGAATTAATAATTAGTACCTCTTTGGGCTTCCCTTGAAGCTCAGTCAGTAAAGAATCTGCCTGCAATGCATGAGACCTGGGTTCGATTCCTGAGTAAGGAAGATCCCCTGGAGAAGGAAATGGCAACCCACTCTAGTATTTTTGCCTGGAGAATCCCATGGACAGAGGAGCCTGGTGGGCTACAGTCCATGGGGTTGCAAGAGTTGGACACGACTTAGTAACTAAACCACCACCACCTCTTTGAAATTATGGCTGCTATGAGACTGACCTAGTATGAATATACAACTTTTGGGGGTTCCACTGCTTTTGGAGGGACTAGCTATGATTGGAGGAACTGCACCACCAACTAGAATGCAATCTAAAGGAAACTATGGAGGTTTTAAAACATGTACAACATTGAAAGAGAGTTCCCTTTTCTCCACACCTTTTCCAGCATTTATTGTTTGTAGATATTTTGGTGATGGCCATTCTGACCAGTGTGAAGTGATACTTCATTGTAGTTTTGATTTGCATTTCTAATAATGAGTGATGTTGAGCATCTTTTAATGTGTTTATTAGCCATCTGTCTTTGGAGAAATGTCTGCACTGTTAGTGGGAATGTAAATTGATATGGCTATTATAGAGAACCGTATGGAGATTCCTTAAAAAAGCGAGGAATAAAAATATCATACAATGCAACAATCCCACTATGGTTCCAAAACCATAACTGGAAAAGACACATGTACCCCTATGTTCACTGCAGCACTATTTATAAGAGCTAGGATATGGAGGAGATGTCCACTGACAGATGAATGGATAAAGAAGATGTGGTACATACAGAATAGAATATTACTCAGCCATAAAAAAACGCATTGAGTAAATTCTGATGAAGTAAATGAACCCAGTGGCTGTTATACCGAGTCAAGTAAGTCAGAAAGAGGAAAACAAATATTGTATATTAACACATGTACATGGAGTCTGGAAAGATAGTACTGATGGAACCTATTTGCAGGGCCGCAGTGGACAGACTTGGTGAGCAGACTTGTGGACACAGTGGAGGAGGGAGAGGGTGGGACGAATTAAGAGTAGCATGGAAAAATACACATTGCCACATGTAAAATGGGTAGCCAGTGACAAATTTGCTGTATGATGAAGGGAGCTCAAACTTGGTGCTCTGTGACAACACAGAGGGGTAGAATGGGTGGGAGATGGAAGACAGGTTCAGGAAGAAGGGGACATATGTGACATGTTTCATGTTGATGTATGGCAGATGCATGTTGATGTATGGCAGAAACCAACACGATATTATACAGCAATTATCCTCCGATTAAAAATATATTATTTAAAAAACCAAACGTATCACATAATGGCAACTTTTGTGAATATTTAGTACTGTGTGTGAAGTTACCAATGCAGAACAGCTATAAGTATTCAGATTAATGTACAGGTTCTAATAAATACTGAGGAACTTACCTAGATTTATCCAAATTCCACCTGGCTTGAGTATTTTCCATATTGTATCAATATAATCAATTACATTGTGAGCTGTGTCTATGAAGAAACAGGTAGCAATACAGTCCCAGGTATCTATTTAAGGAAAATCAAATTACTACATGTCACTACATGTTTTGCCTTTTCATGAATTCTATAAATGAACCAGCTACCTCTTTACAGATACGAATATTTAACTACAGAGGTATAGAAGCTAAACTCTTTCAATCAAATACTATAATCTAGCCAACCAAATAAATCATTTACAAAATATGCCATCATTCATAAAAGCTTTTATTGCTAATTTGATAATGTAACCAATTTGGAAATCATTTTTGATAACCTATATCACTATATCTGCACCAAATAATATTTATGAGTTTTGTTTATAATCTTTTCAATTTTTAGCTTTATTTAAATCAGTTATGATGACTCTAATAAAAATTTTAACAATTAAAAATTTTTTAAAATTTAAAAATAAAATCAGTTGCAATGAAATTAACAATCATTTTAATTTTAAGTTGTGATTTAAACCAGTGTTAACTACCAATTCTGGAAGGTTTCAAAAAAGACTGAATGCATCTGCTGCCAACTGAGAAATGAATGGTATCAAAATACATAAGCATCCACCAGTACTTGGGGGAACTGCCAGTTAAAAAGAGGGATGGGACAGTCATCAGCAGAGGGTGAAAAGCCAACAGAGAACAGTTTGGCTTCTGGAGGCCGTGGCTTGGCACAGAGACAGAAGAGACTGCACTGAAAGTGGCTGTCTGTACAGGTAAGGCACTTCATCCAACCATGATCACCTTCCCCATCTCCTCTTTCAAACTGTGCTCCAGAAGAAAGTCATTTTTACATGCCAAAGCAATGTTTTTCATTATTTCACTTCTATTTTGAGACTCTGCTCCCTGACTTATCCTAACACCATCTCTCTCCTTGTACCTTCAATGCAGGATCTCCCAGTGTCAGCATTCAGGGAAAAACAATAACTTCACTACCTTGTTACTCTCCTGCTCTAATCTCTCCAAGGCCTCCCATTCCTCTTCGAGTACAATTTGAAGTCTTAGCTATGGCCTACAAGTCTGTCTCACCAAACCCTCTAACCTCATCTCCCATCACCCGCCCACTGCTCACCATATCCCAGCCAAACTGATCCTCTAGCTCTTCTTGAGCAGAACAAGTGTCCTTCACACCTCAGAATCTTCCTTCCTTTGCCATTTCCTTTGTCTGCAACACTTTTCCCCCATATATCTGAATGACTTGCCTCTTCAGTGTTATGAGGTTCTCTGCTCAATTTTTAAGTTTCCCCCTTAGAAAGACCTTCCTGGTAATTCCATATAAAACAGCAGACCCTCCTCAGTCAATCATTATCCCCTTTACCTGCCTTATTTTTCTTCCTCACAATATTAATTTGTTATTGCCTCGCTCAAAACTAGAATATGGGTTCCCTGTGAGTAGGAACTTTGTTTTGTTCATTGCTGTCTCCGCAGGACCTGGAATATACCTCCTATTTAATAGGTGCTCAACAAATACCTGTTAAACAAACAAACTTGCTGACCCCTCAGCCTTCTTTTTTTCTTTTTATTGCCAAGTCTCTCTCCTCTTTCCCCATTATCATCTCCCTTTCTCTAATGACTAGCTCAAGTTTCTTCTACATTTTGCCAGGCTGAAGTCCAAACTTCATAGATTATAAAAGGCCTCCACAATCTGGAACCAACCTACTTCTCTAGCCTCATCATCCATTAAATCCCCCATAGTCCTTTTTCCTTGCAGCCAGGCTGTTCTACCATCCCTGGTTACCTTACTCATTCATATCGTTGTACCTCTGAACGCCATTCCTCCCTATTTAAGTCACTGTCTCCACAACAGCTCACTTGTCATACTAACCTACTTTCATTTTTACTATATTCATTACTCAACCTTTGTTTACATGTTGTCTTATATTAATAGACCCAACAGATTATAAATTTCTAAACTGCAGATCCCGTATTTCTTTATAGTTCCCATGACTGTCTTATACATAACTCTGAAAACATTCTATTGATAAACTGTCACTGAAGTATACCTTAAATTCTACCATCAAAATGAATGACAACTTTGGCTCAGTAAAAAATTAGCTCATTAAATTTAGAATAAAGGATGTGATTTTTAAAATGCTTGCTTTGGACTTACTGCATTCTGAATATATCTCCTGAAAATCTCCTGCTGTCATAGAAAAGTTAGAACCAGGAGGAAGACTGTGGGGGTCAACATCAGGGAAAAAGATGGGTCGAATCTGATCAGCTGACCTTCGATTATTGCTAAACTGATGAATCCAGGGATAAAGCTTATATTTATTAATTTCAGAACATCTGTAAAATATGAGCATAAAATTCAGTGTTAAGTAAATATTTTACCAAGAAAATCTACTTTAAATACCAAAATTTATAATCTGATTGAGGATTTACTTATATAATTAAATACTTAAAAGTGTTACCACTATACCCAATTATCTGAAACTCCACATATGCATGTAGATGAGTAACCAATCATGGATTAAAAGACAGAAACAAAATTAAGGTAAATTCAGATATATAAATGTGCTGTTCATTCAAATTTTTAAACATATACTGCCAAAACTCGAGCCCAAGTAAAAAACAGTCTAAGTATTTTTTTTTCAAAAAATGGTATGAGTTTTGTTACCTAATTATTTTAATTTTTTTTGTAACACTCTCCTTTTTACCTTTTCCCTATCTCCTAACTCACACTGCTACCAAGACAAGACAACATATTATTTAAACAAGGCAGCTATTTATTTTTTCTCTAACACACCTCTTCTGGATTTAAAGACTCTTTTCCACTACTTTATAAATAAGGCCACAGAAGTTCTGAGAAATCTTTCCAACTCAGTTATGTGGAGTCATTTCATGTGAATGATTTTATGAGAATTTAAGTAAAAAAAAATGTGATTACTACATTAAAATCTTATTCCACTAAAGAAACAAAGGGGTGAAGAAGTTTAAGGAACAATAAGAAAATACTCCATCCTGAACAATACTTAGCCCTAAATTCTGCAGAGAAATCATTTCAGTGTCATGAATACCCAAGCACTTTTTAAAACATCCCTTACCCATCTTGTTCAACATTCTGTTAACTAGGCAACTAATTAAAGTAGTAACTGTATAAGCAATTTAATTTTAATACAAGAAACACTTATGATATATACCATAATTAAACACTATGCACTTCTCTTCAAATTCAGAATTTTTCAAAAATAGGATAAGTCAATCCGATTCTGAGCAATTACTGTTTCTAGCAAAAAGTAAATTAAATACCTGTTGAGTACAAAGTTTGAAGAAAAAAGCATAAAAAAACTCCATTCATTTCCTTGACAAGCATAACCTAGCATAGCTATTTCCCAGGCCAGTCTTCCTAGTCCAGCACCAGGTACCAGAATATTTACTTTAGAAGGATCCCTGAAATGAAATAAGGCAATTATGTCCAAACTCCTCAAAGGAAAGGGGAGAAAGAAAAAAAAAGACAAAATCCATATTAACAATTAAAAACTTAAGATATTTAATAAGAATAAGCTCACTCAATGCTCTGACTTCTTAAATTTGAGAAATACTTCTAAATATCAATGAGAAATAAGCATATAGGGAATTATCAAATGTTAGCAGACTAGGGTTTTATCCCCAAAGTATTATTTTTCAGAAGATAAACTGCCTTCTATCTAAGACTTATGAAGATACTCCTAGCTATCACCTGTCTTGGAAAGACAAATCATTCCAAAGGAATCTCTGTACATACAAAGAAACCAAACACAATTATTTCAGCACATGAAACAGTAAAAACAAAACTTTATTTCTAAATTCTGTTTCTAATACAATGGTTTATATAGCTAAATCAAGTACAACCAGATTTTAATGTGTCAGGTCTCTCTTTAAAATCTGATATATTTCAGTTGGCAAAAGAATTTGGAGCTGGGATATTCTTATAAGGAAGAGAGGCAAGTGCTTTCTAATTGAGCATTGCTGTTGTTGTGGTTAAGTTGCTCAGTTCTGTCCAACTCTCTGCAAGCCCATGGTCTGCAGCCCGCCAGGCTCCTCTGTCCATGGGATTTCCCAGGCAAGAATACTGGAGTGGGTTGCCATTTCCTTCTTCACTAATTGAACATATATAATGGCCAACATATTACACCATGCCATAGGTTTGCAACCAAACTGTTCTCCACTTATTACCATTACCTTACCATCACAAATTTCCTTTGCTATTATATCTGCCATTGTACTTTCAGATCACTAAAAATCCTTAGCAAAGCAAAGACCTTTCAGGACTTCTGGCTCAATATAATCTTAAGGAAACTAAAATGGTATTCTTGTGGAAAACCAAAGAAAAAAGTATATAATCAGCTGTTATCACGTCAACTAAAAAGGAATTTCACTATTGCCTGTATTCCCCAAATTTAGCTCATAAAACAAATCCAATTTCCAAATCTACTCCCATGAACACTTCTTTATCTTTAAAGTGTATGGTCTTTAAGTTTGAAGTGCTCCAAACAGCAATAGGACTTTTTACTAGTAGCTCATATGATAACCTTTAGCATTCCCCACTCTGAAAACAAACAAACAGAACTATGGGGCTTTTGAAAATTCAGTCTACAAATACAGTAACAGGAGGATTTGTACAGGGTCCTTCAATCTTAGATATATATGGAACATATATTTGTATAAAAACCTCAGCGAAGTCTATTTAGCCTGTTTCACTGCTAAATTTTATATATACAATAAGGCATACACTGAAATTTGTTAAAAAATGACTTCTGACAAATAGGCTTATTGTGATTTGTAAGATATTCTTTAATACTTGACATGGCCAAACTAAAACCAAGGTGCCGTATAAAAGTTTTCACTAAAATAGAATGTTGCCTTTACATTCCAGATTATATACAATATGTCTATGTGTATGAACACTTTGATTTTTAATAAAGAAAATGGGAACATCTCATTTGGTTCATGCCTACCTATATTGGTTATCTAACATGAACACACATATTTTTAACACTAGATTCTGAAAAACTCCTATCTGTAGGACACCATGCTGGCCCTTGTATAAAGGACCCATCATCATTTTCTACTCCCTTCTAGACCCACCAAAACATTTACTCTCTAGAACTACCTCTTTTCTCAGTTTCCATTTGTCCAATAAAAAACATGCATTTTCCCCAAGTGGCTCTGTTCAGCAATTTTTTTAAAAATCAAGGTAATGCAACAGAAAATATAAAGGATCTGGAAGTAAATTCATAGAGTATTTAAATCTTTATCCAAATAATCAATAATAATCAATTTCTAAGAAAGTAAAAGATTACCATGCAGAAATTAGAAATCATGCCAACCTTAAGGGAAAGTGTACTAATAACAGTACGAATATTTATTTTGTTCACTTAAAGTTAGCTTTTTGACAGCTATTAAATACTCCTGAACTAATCAAGCTTATAGAACTCTATTCCTACCTTGTGGCATAAAGTTTCTATATAGAACTGTTATTAAAAGGCTGTCCTAAAGCCACAGAATAAAGAATACAGTGAGCCTTACCTTAAGAGTTAAGAGAGATTACTACATATCTACCAATTATTTGTAGTAAGAAAAAATAGATTTCAGTAGACATACTGAAGGAAACACATTTTAAAACAAACTAAGAATTGACAAACTGATCAAGAATCAAGCAATGAATGGGAGAATTTTTTCCCAAACCTTTGCTCTTAGAATTTTTTTTTCTGTTGGGTCTTCATATAAGGGATATTAACAGCATACAAGAAAAAGTCTCTAATCAAAATGTATATAAAACAAAGGCTTTCTAAAAGACATTTTCTATTGAGTCTTTATGAAGTCTAGGATATTTTCTATGAAAATAAGAGAAATATAAATCTTTAAGTTTAGACCTTTTTGGTGAGCTGACTTTTTAAACTTAGAAAACCAGGAGCCATATAATTAATATGTGCCTTTGTAATCAAGTGTTGCTTGCTTGAGATTCTTAGCAAAAATCAGGCAAGTAAACAAGTGTATGTAGTTATTAGGCTGGACTATGGATGAGCAATCTTTTTTGCCTTTTCATACTGTTCATAGGGTTTTCAAGGCAAGAATACTGAAGTGGTTTGTTATTCCCTTCTCCAGTGATGCTAGTAAAGACTGAAGGCAGGAGGAGAAGGGGACAACAGAGGATGAGATGTTTGGTTGGCATCACCGACTCAATGGACATGAATTTGAGTAGGGTCTGGGAGTTGATGATGGACAGGGAAGCCTGGTGTGCTGCAGGCCATGGGGTCACAGAGTCGGACACAACTGAGGGACTGAACTGAACTGATGGATAAGCAATATATTTACTACAAATGTAACACCCCTGATAATAGTGGGGAACTTCCAATGCTTTTCTAGACAAGCAAGAATAAAGAGTACAGGAGCCCTTGTGGGTTTGAAGAGGCCATGGTTGCACGTGGTTGGCCATGTTTATACCAACCTTTGCTCTCCAGCTATTTTACCATCAGTAAACGCTGTTCTTGGAAAAAGTTTCCTTTATTGTATACAGAATAATTTTTGCATAGCACCTGCAAATAAGCGAATTCCAACACACAAAATACTTTTTCTTGGTGTGTCAGCATGATGACAATTAGCTGACCCCTGGTGGTAAGTGTATGTACAACTTTCAAGCATCAGAAGGGTTTGGTTCTATTACAATCACAATTCACATGGTAGAAGTCACTACCCACATGTGGCTACTAAATACTTAAAATATGGTTAGTTCTATTGAAATGTGCTACAAGTATAAAATAAATGCCAATATTCAAAGACAGTATAAAGGAATGTAAAATATCTCATTAAAATCTTATATACTGTAACATACTTATATGTTAATATGTTTTAGATATACTGGGTTATTAAAGTATATTATTAATCTCACCTGTTTCACTTTTCATGTGACTACTAGGAAATTTAAAATAACATAGGCGACTTGCATTGTATTTCTATTGAACACTGCTAGTCTTTATAGAGAACTCATAAACACACAATTCTGGGCAAAAAACAATTGTGAAATGACATCACAAACCATTATATGATCTTTTAAAACATACAGAACACAATGTGTTATTCATATATGTATATATAAACATGTAGCTAACGTAGAAAGCTAAGATTAGAGTAACAAATTTACGCTAGTTGTTATCTCCATAAAGAGAGAAGAATGTGCTCTGTATGGTTTGCAGAGCAGTTTCAACTGGTAAACAACAATAAAGAAATCTGAAATAAATATGGCAAAATGTCAAGGTTTAATACAGTTGGATGTTGAGACACTTTATTCAAACTAGAAAATGGGTTAGAAATCAGAATTAGTGTCTAGTCCCTTCAAAAGTATGGTCCCAACTTATTTATCTACTTCCAACAAACAACTTCGTACATCACCAAGACAACTTTTAATCAATTCCAGAAAACTCTTTCTCACCATAATCTTGAGAGCTCCAACATACCTGCAGAAACTTAGTTTAAATTATCACCTTATCTATAAAGTCTTTCTTTTCCCAAATATCCCAGGCAAAGCTTTAACTCACTTCTCAGTGCTTTCAGTGCTTCATTCATACCTTTGTTTATATGCCCAGTTCTTCACTTTGCTTCTTTCATTTAATACAGGGGTCAGCAACTATAACCCACTAGCCAGTCACCTGTATTTGTAAAAAGGTTTTATTGGAACACAGCCATGTCCATTCATTTATGTACTGTCTATGGCAATGTTCTCATGACAACAGAGCTAAATAGTCAGTAGCCAGAGACCCCAATGCCTACAAAGCCTAAAATATTTTCTAGCTGGCCCTTTAAGAAAAAGCTTACCATAATTCCCAATTTAATGTATCTTGAACTTCTTTCCCAATCAGTACACAGAGCTTTCTTAATATGTTTTATGACTAAGTAGTCCATTTAACACTATAAAATAATGTATCGAAATAATAATGCTAATTAAGGACATTTCGATTGCTTCCAATGTCTTATTATATAACATTAAAGCTAATATCTTTGGCATAAATAATTTCCATACGCAGGAGCTTATCTGTAGAAAGCTTTCCCCAAACTGAATTGCAAGGATCAAAACTGAATTTTGTTCAATGTTACCAAGTTGCCCTCCATTAAATTTTACTAATTTATTCTTCCACCAGCAACATATGTTTCCTCATACCTTCAGTAAGTTATATAATTTTCAAATTCTCACAGTAGATTAAAATGGCATCTTAGTATGGTTTTTATATTTGCATTTTCTTATGAGATTAAGCATGTTGTATTTCTTTTTCTGTTTACTGTTTACACTATTTTTCTACTAGGTGATCATCTTGAATTGGTTTTTCCACTATTTTTTAATACTTGAAAAAATTTTTTCAAGATTTTTAAGTACTTGAAATCCTGGAATGGTAGGCACTTGGGATCTTGATGAAAAAGAAATCTGAAATATTTATTTCTCTCTCTGGTCTAAGAGAGCTTTCTGGATTAAAGAGATATTATTAAATATCTTATTTATTTTATCTTAACATCTCTTAAAATATTAAAGAGACTATTTTCAGCTTCTAAACTACCTTTGCATTATTTGGCAATCTTCATTTGCTCTTATAAAATGGTTTCTTTCAGATGGAAATAATTCTTTTATAACTTACATTCTTTATTTTAATCTAAGTAGAAAAAGCCATCTTTAAAGGATTTTAAAAGTCTTCTTGAAGGGTTAGACATATCCTGAGAGGCAAAGATATAATAGATTTACCACCCACAAACAGACAAAATAACACTTCAAATTCTTCTAAAATAGACTGGGTTAATGAAACTAAGATCTAAAAAACTACAATCTGGTAGTTTTCAGGATTCATAAAAGAATATGATTCCACATGGTTGTGATTTCCCATTTCAAATAGGAGTTGAACCTAAGAATCTCTCTTTCCTTAGCAACTATAAACTCATAGCACTAAATTTCTGAGCTAATAATAACTGAGGTATCTGGCATTCAGCACAATTAAAACAGCATTTCATTAATTACAAACAGGCCCCAATACACATGTCAGTCTGTCAGCTTCAAAGCTGCTTATACTTGTGAACTTAAGACATTTAAAAATTCTCAACAGGAACAAACTGGAAAAACTGATAAGACAAATATGCTTACACAGGAAAAAAGTATTTTAATGACCACAAGAATAGTTAATTTATGCATATTTAAGTATACTATGTTTTGCAAACAGATCTGTTAGAAAAGGCCTTTATTGACATTTCAAAAAGAAAAGAACATAATCAAAAGGCTAGCTGACATAAACATTACTGAAATTCAGCCTGAGTATAACAATATCAAATTCACAGGTGTTTGCTGTGGCACAAACAGAATCCTGAAAATTTTATCTGAGACCCAAACTTGACCAGAATTTACCTGAATTCTGAAGCACTACATCATGTCCCTTTTTCAGGACTTAGA
Source organism: Bos taurus (assembly GCF_002263795.3). Classification (NCBI taxonomy): domain Eukaryota; kingdom Metazoa; phylum Chordata; class Mammalia; order Artiodactyla; family Bovidae; genus Bos; species Bos taurus. Next base: position 51,083,644 of record NC_037335.1, read on the forward strand.
GTTTACCTTTTGTGGCAAAGTTATGACTTTAATATGGATAAAGACTTTGCTATGTTTTGTTAGGCTTATTTTTAAGGGTTTTTGAAAAACTCATCTTATATGCTCTAAGGAAACCAATATAAATTAAACAAGCAAAACAAATGACAGAGGAAGAAATATGTAAGTTTTCCACTGGGTACCAGCATGACAAAAAAAAAAGTTTGATACTTTGATGCACTTGATTTAAAATTCATACATCCCTGCCTACTTTTATAACACTGATTACTATCAGAGAAGGGAAATGGGTAACTGGGGAGGAGACTTTATATCCTTTGAAACCTTTAAAATTTTGAATCCTGTAAAATACCTATTTAAAACATTTTTAAATTATTCTTTTATATTAAAATAACCTGTTAGAAACATTAAAGTTAATTCATCCTTTTCTCACCAGTCTACATTTTATCTGTCAACAGTAATAAAAATACTACTACTAACAGGTAAATAACAATAAAATAATACTTGTGCTAGTTCATTAAGTGCCTTTAACCATGAGATCCCCTTTTACTATGGCTAACATTGTCATGCTGACAGGATACTATGGTAATATACATGATTCAGTGATCACTAAGTATGAATGAAATCATATTTAAAGTGCTAGAAATTATGCTGACATATGCATTTGACATTCAGCCTTCCAAAAATACCCAAATTCTGGTATATTTCAACTGTAAAGAATTTTATCTCACAACCTACTTTTCAGAAACAAAGATATTTTGAATATTGAGAAATATCTGGACTTTATGTTTACAAAGACTAGTAAAATATATGATCTATTATTTTATAGATAGTACATACATTGAGTATACCAACTAGAAGAATCTTTAAGATTTTTGAAAGCAGCAATATTTATAAAAGTTCCCTAAACTGAAAACATTTATTTATAAAAACTATGAAAAATAAGGAAATATGAAACTAGATTATGATTTAATAGTTGTAGAATATTTCATGTAGGACCACTGATAAAAACTAACAAAATAACTTGTAGCACTTATTAAAGTAAACAAAGGTAGCCTTACAGAATAAAAGAAAATTATTAATAATAGGAAAAAGCATTTGACATAGAAAAGGCACTGACAAATGCAATATCCTTTCATGACAAAAACTCTCAGGAAATAGGAAGAGAGGGAAAATTTCTTAATATCAAAAAAGGGTATTTATAAAAAACCTAGAGCTAAAATTACACCCAAAAGTGAAAAGACTGAAAGCTTTCCAAGACCAGAAACTAGATAAGGATGTACTTCCAGAGCTATTTAAATGGGAAAGGAAGAGGCAAAAACCACCTTTATTCACAAACAAGATGATCTTTTATGCAGAAAATCCCAAAGAACCAACAAGAAAGCTACTAGAGCCAGTAAACAAATTAAGCAAAGTTGCAACACATAAAAATAAACATAAACACATTAAAAAATCAGTTCTGTTTCTATCCATTGGCAAAGAACAATCAGAAGAGGAAATTAAGAAAACAATTCCATTTATAATAACATGAAAAAGAATGAAAAACTTAGGATTAAATCTAACCAAGGAGATGCTACACTGAAAACTTGTATACTAAAACTTAAAAAACAAGGCTGAAAGATATTAAAGAATACCTAAATAAATGAAAAGACATCCTATATCATGAATTAGTGCTAGCGCTGAATCACTTCAGGTGTGTCCAACTCTTTGCAACCCTATGGACTGTAGCCCACAAGGCTCCTCTGTCCGTAAGATTCTCCAGGCAAGAATAATGGAGTGGGTTGCCATGCTCTTCTCCAGGGGTCTTCCCACCCAGGGAGCAAACCTACACCTTTTACGTCTCCTACACTGGCGGGTGGCTTCTGTACCACTAGCACCACCTGGGAAATATTATTCATTATTAAAATATCAATACCACCAGAAACAATCTACTTATTCAACACAATCCCTGGCAATATTCCAACAGCCTCTTTCAGAGAAATGGAGAAACTGATTCTGAAATTCATATAAAATTGCAAAGAGCCCCAAAGAACTAAAATAATCTTGAAAAAGAATAAAATGTACAAATCACACTTCCTGACTTCAAAACTTACAAAGTTACAGAAATTAAAATAAGTATGGTACTGGCATAAGGAAAGACATACAGGCCAATGGAATAGAACAGAGTTCAGAAATAAATACTTACATATGAAAAAAGTTAAAGTGTTGTTGCTCAGTCCTGTCTTGACTCTGTGACTCTTTGCAACCCTAGGGATGGTGGCCTGCCAGGTTCCTCTGTTCATGGAATTCTCCAGGCAAGAATACTGGAGTGGGTTGCCATTTCCTTCTCTAGGGGATCTTCCCAAACCAGGAATTGAACCTGGGTCTCCAGCACTGCAGGCAGATTCTTTACCCACTGAGCAATGCCAATACATGTCACTCCTGTGATCGTGTTACATTATAAAACACTCAGTGAAGTCTTATAATGTAACAACAGCCTGCTTACTCTAAAGACTTTCTTGCTAGCTTGACAAAGTCTAAGTAGCCACTTGTGAAAGCCCACAAGGGAGTGAGGGACCTTCAGGAGCTGAGATAGGCTTCTAGCCCTCAGTCAGCAAGAAGCCAGGGCCTTCAACCACAATGAAACAAATTCTGCCAACAATCTGCATGAGCTTGGAAGTCTATGCTTCTACAGTCAAATCAAGATATCAAGCAGATATCTTGTTTATAGCCTTGTAAGATCCTACACAGAGTGAAACCATGGCCAGATCCCTACCCACACAGAAACTATGAAGTACAAACATGTGTTTTTTTAAGCAGTTAAATTTATGGTATTTTGTTGCACCAATATACATCTACCTTTCAGATGCAGCAATCTCACATCTAAGAATTTACACTAAAGATACATCTCCAGCAATCCAAAAATAAACATGCACAAGGTTATTAACTATAGCATTATAACTGCAAGATACTGCCAACTTCTTTACTTAAATAACCAAGTATAGGAGATCGGAGTAGTCTGAAACTGTTAAAAAAAAAAAAAAAGGATTGACTAAGACCTCCATGAACTGACATACAGCTAATTTAGGATGTATCATTAAGTCAAAAAAATCAAAGTGCAAAATAAAATATATATTATGCTGCAGTTTGTGTATGACAAAAGGGGATACCTTGTGGAGGGGGGGGTCGGAATTCTTACCTACTTACCTCCATAAAAAAGACAGAAAATACAAACAAGAAGGATAAATGAAAAATCAGTAATAGTGATTACCTACGTGGTAGAGTGGGGTAAAGAAAAGACAGAAGAATGAATGACATTTTTTCTGAATATCACTTTTTTATATATATAGTTTTGTCAAGATGATAGTCCACAAATCAAAAAAATTAAAAAACCAACAGGAATGGGGGAAGAGACAGGGACACGCAACCCTAAAACTAAAAGCAAACAAAAACAAATAAACCTAAATATACTGGATTTCACATAAAAAATATAACCAGACCTCGGGTGAGAAGGCTGAAAGGGAGCTAATTTGAGTAAACAGTGAAGAATATTTCTATTAAAAACCCTTAATTTAGGGGGGAGAATACTTCCTGGAAAATCCTGAACTCCTTTTGGTAGTTTTGTTTTTCCTATAATATGGAGGTAACAATTCTGAAACTTTTGTGTGTATTGTAGAAAAAGAAAGTGTTAGTTGCTCAGTAGTGTCCGACTCTTTGCAACCCCAGGGACTGTAGCTCACCAGGCTCCTCTGTCCATGGATTTCTCCAGGCAAGAATACTGGAGTGGGTAGCCAGTCCCTTCTCCAAGGGATCTTCCCAACCCAGGAATCAAACTCAGGTCTCCCACATTATAGGCAGATTCTTTACCATCTGAGCTACCAGGGAAGCCCAAGTATTGTAGGACTGAGTGAGTAAGCAAATATACTGATGTCAGAAGCCAGGTTTTTCACTGTGGAAAAGACAGACAGACAGAGAGAATGGGGGAAGCTAAGGTACTTTTGAAAGTACCAAGATGAACTCATGATCTCTAGTGTTTGGGGTGTGTGTTTAAGTTCTATCTGCTAGAAGACCCATAAGCAATGACATCTCAGGAACAATGAACATGCCTAGTATCAAATCTTGGTCTCTACACTCCATTCTACATTAAAAGGAACCAGATCCTTGGGAAAATACCCCACTCCAGGACTTAAGCAGAGAAGACACAAAATTGAACTGAAATGTCTTTATTATTCCAGAAAGTAAGGAAGTGCTCAAAAAACTAATTGAAGCATGCCATGCAAAAAGGACATAGGCACCAACCAACTGGAATCCTACTGGCCAAATCTGAGGAAATTTAAAGAAGAAAATTTAAAAAGCAATGGTAATGGATTATAACCTACTGAATAAATAGGAACCATGAGTCATCCCTGTAATAGATAGATAAGAATATTAACAGAATGCTGGTAACTGTAGAGTTAGAAAATCACCATTCCACAAACATCATAACAAGGTTAGTTCATCCAAGATTCAATGGATGACAATTTTAGGAGAGAGAGGGTTTGCAAAGGAGCAGGATACTAAGTGCATGGTCTCAAAGTATCTCCTCAACAAATGCTTATTAGTTGCAAGAAGAGAAACAGTAACTAAATAGTGGGAAGAACCAAATAACATCTTGATTAAAATCAATGAGGGGCTAACAGACACTGCATATCTCTGAATAATATCTTGAAAAGGGTACAACATCAACTCTGTATTATTTTGAGAGAGGACACACAAACTAGACCTAACCACGAAGAAGCCTAAGACAATGTCAAACTGAAGAATATTCTATAAAATTACTTCCTCATATTCTTCAAAAATGTCAATGTCATGAAAGTTAAAAAAAAAAACAAGGCAAGGAACTCTTCCAGATTAAAGACTAAGACATCAGAATTAAACATAACATTCTGGACTGGATCCTAGACTGAACAGAAAAATAAGTGTTACAAAGGACATTATCAGGATAATTTGTGAAATTTAAATATAGACCATAGATGAGAAGGCAATATTCAAGTTTAAATTTCCTCAATCTGGTAACTGCACTGGATTTATGTAAGAGAATATCATTGTTCTCAAGAAAAAACTAAATAATAAGTAGTAAAAAACATGATATAATACAAACTGATCTCTCAAATAGTTTAAATAATTGTGTATATGTACTGCCGTGGATAAACACATAAAAGCGGGAAGAAAGAAGGGAAGTAGGAAAAGGAAACAAAAAAGCAAATGTAAATAATTGGTGAATTTAGGTAAAAAATACACAGGAGCTCTCTATACAATCCATACAACTTCTTGGGTAACTTTGAACTTATTTCAAAATAAAATGCTTTCAAAGAAGAGAAGGGACATACACATATGTAGTGAAATTTCTGGATAGATACATCTAAACTTAAAGATGTCAATCAACAAAGAGGGGAAGATGAGGAAAAGGAGGCTTTCTTTCCTCAAAGATCCTTTAAACAATAGAATGAACTCCATCCACTGGTTCTCTTTAAACAGATAACCTCTGAGTCAGGTTCCTAACCTGGGATCCATGGACCAAAGAGGTCTATGGAAAGAATTCACTGTACCTACAAGGGGGTGAAAAAAAAATTACATTTTAATTTCATTAGCCTTTAACTGATATGTTTCTATCAATTGTGAATGCAGCCAACAAACAATAGTAGCTTTAGAAGTACCCATGACTTTAATCACCAACAGGCATTATATATATTTTCACTTCATATTAGCTGTTGAGATTCTCAAAATAACATATAGTATTTAGGTATTTTCAAAATCTATTAAAATCTCCTTTTAAGACTTTTATTTAATGTGATACATGATAAAAAAGCAGGTTATATCACAAGCTTGCTTAAGCATTTTGATAACCATATTTCAAAATAACTGGTTTCTTTGCAATCCTATGTATGTCACTTTACTCATTTAGAAATGTTTTACTGAAAAAGAAAATATGGGCTTCAGACTGTTCAAAGTTTTCATGGCATAAAAAAGTTAAGAATCTCTTCTCTGAGCTATAGATCACTCATTTGCATACAAATATTCCATAAAGAGGAAAATTAAAATAGTTTAGAGCTTTTCACTCTGCCATAAAGCAAATTATAAAAGGATAGACATCATTGATAACGAACATTCAATCTAACCATTATTTAATTTCTAGATAATTTCCCATAGTGCTAGAACAGTAATTACTCAAAACATTAACTGCAATCTCACACAGTTGAAGCACCCAAGAACAGCACATATAACAGCACACACCAACACATGAAAAAATACAGGCACTCAACAACTGTAAAAATGAATCAAGACTGTGAAATTTCTCTTAGAGAAACTCAGTGCTTACATAAAGAAATTGGTTAAAAACAAGATACTATTTACCATTTCTCTTTTGGAAAATTTTTTAAAATTTCTTTAATGATTGGTTGGTAGCAGGCATCCCTTTCTGCTTTCCCAGTTTCACTCCAGTCTCTCACAAACTGTTTCAATGTGGATTTTAACTTATCCATGTCAAACGTAGATGCTGGCATAATCTTTCCATTCCCCTGTTTAAAAAACAGAAATCAATTAGTTTTTCAGAAAGTAATCACTCTTGCATATGGTTATAGTTAAATAATCACGCTATAAAGATACTTTATAGATGGTTTAGAAGGTAAATCACTAGCCTCTCACCTCAACCTGGGTTCAAGTGCAGCTTGAGACCCTAAATGAAAAGAGTTTGGTGGTCTCACTTCTACCCTCAATAAATTATGGCTCATTAATCATGAAGCCACCATCTAACTAAGCAATCCGTACGCATGAGAGGATCGGAACTGGACTGCTATGGAGACCAAACTCTAAGAGAGGGAAGAAAGTTCCTTCAGGTCACTCATGGGACAGCATGGACAGGCTCAAGTGGCCCAACTCCATCTACCCTGTGGATACAAAAAGGACTTGAGCTCCTATTTCTGCCAGTTCCTTGAGAGTTATAAGTAAAAATAATTTTTTTTAAGTAAAAGATGAATATCAATAGCTGAAAATTTCAAGGTAAATTAATTTTACATAGCTAGTAAAATTGTTTATAAAAATGTATGTCACTAACTCCACATGCTGTAATAGTCAGAACACTATGTGAAAGGTGTATCAAAATGCATTTTGTATATATTAGTATATTTGGGGGGGGAGGGGGAATCTGCCAACAAATCCAGTTTCCAGTATACTGTGCTATCAAGCCTAATAAAAGGGACTGAACATAAGTGAAAATATTTTCCAAGTAGAGCAAATGAGCCGTGCAAAATTACAGAAACGAAATCCAGAAAGATCTCAAAATATAGAGATTAAAGCCTAAAATAAAAACAAAGAGAACAAAATTTCACATACATCTTCTCCATATTCTTTATTTTCAAACATATGTATGCAATCATTCACAATGGTCAGTAGTATTTCTTGATTATGATCAACACATTTCCGGATCTTGTCCAAGTGAAGAAGAAACTGAGGAAGTAGTTTCTGTTGATTAGCTGGGAGTGATCGAAACTGTCTTTCTGTTCGGTGCACTCGCTCATGCATACTGGTGCTAAAACATAAAAGGTGTTTTTTTAATTGGCAAAAGAATTCTCACCAGAGGCCAATCTTAAAATATTTAAGGTTGTCTTCCTGTACAAATTATTTCCTTATAATGTATACTGTCCAGCCATTTACAATCTTTCAGTTTTTTAAAGGATACTGACTTATGAAGTTTTCTATGTTGTCATCGTATTATAAACTCTCTAAGCAACTAAACAAAAGACCAATAGTTTAAAACATTTGCATCAATTAGAAGGGAGGAAAAAAAGCAAACATAAAGAGGATTAATGCACAATAAGTTTATTTTTATGATTTCAATTTCCAAAAAAAGGTTTTCAGCAAAACAGCTGAATGCTTTAGATTTATCCATCAAGTAGCAGAATGCTGCTCTAAAATCAGAATATACACAATATGTGTTTTAAAATTACTGAGTCAACCAAGTTGAATTTTTTAAAAAATACTGTAAATGATCTTACATGCCACAAAAGTAGTAAACAAATGAAAAACTGAAATTCTATAGCTTTTTATACAACAACATTCACAACAGTTTCCAGATAACTCTAAAGGTCACTTTGAGGACAACCAATTTATAAAACCTAATAAGAACATCATTTTTAAAAGTTAAATAATACACTCACAATGAAATATCATTTTACATCAGTCAGATAGATGGGCAAAATTGAAACACCTGACTATCTGAAATATTGGTAAAAATGTGGAAGATTTAGAATATTTATATTCTGATTGATGGTGGGTGCATAAGTTAGTACAACCACTTCAGAAAATTTAGCATTACCTAGTAAAAACTTAATATGCACACTCCCTATGACCTAGCAATCATACACCTTTAGACACAAAATCAAGAAACTCTTGCAAATGGGCACATGACACATGAAAGTCTCATCACAGCACTGTAAGCAATAACAAGCAAAAAATCTGGAAACAACCCAGAAAGTCCATCTCCAATAGACTGAACAAAGAAAATACAGTATAGTTGTACAATGGAATACAATCAATCAATACAGCTACACACAATAAAATGGATAAAACTCAGGAACAAAATATTTGTTGGAAAAAAGCAAGTTGCAGAAAAATACATAATGTACAAATTTCATCTTATATAAAAATAAGCAATATATTTTAGGGACTGAACATATGTAGAAAAACTACAAGGAAAGCAAGGAAATGAAAATTCAGGAAAATTATGTCCTTTGAGGGGAAAAGGATAAGATAATGTTCTTTTTTTAAACTGAGTGGTAGATGTTCACTACATCATTCTTTACAATTTACATATACAAATAAACAAATACATAAATGCATGATGTGTTTCTTTTAAACGTTCTTTGGCATTTACTCAGTGCTAAATGGAAATGAAAAATATTCTTTTTCATTTGGTTGCGTGAATCCCTCTAGTCATCCAGATAATTCTCTCATTTTTATCTTATGTCAAATCAGTGTCTAATTTCTGAACAGTCACATCTAAGGAGATTCTGAAGAAACCCTTGACATAACTTATGCAAAAATCTGGTCACATTTTTAGAAGATTGTGTGTGGTGGTATTCCGAGGGTGGTTAGGGCTAATGTAAACTGGAGTTGGCAGTGGTTGCACCAATTGCTGCTTCCTGATCTGGACTGAAATCCAGGTTATGCTACGTATTTGCTATGTGACTCTTGGCAAGTTACTTCCTTTCTCTGTGCCTCAACTGCCTCATATACATAAACAAGGAATATATAATGATGATAATGATAGAAGCTATGATTTATTGAGACTTAGAAAGTGTCAGGCACTAAACCAAGTCACTTAAAATGAATTACTCTGAAAAACATACATAAAACTCCATGAGGCAAATACCAGAATACCCCTCTGCCTACCTAACACATTTCACTGAAACTGTAACAAAATAATGCACACTACACACTTAGCCCAGTGCCTAAAACATAATTAGAGCTCAAATATAGGAGGTATATCTAATTTATGAAGCTAATATATACATAGCAAAAATATGAAAAATACAGAGCAGTAAAAGTACTCAGGGGGGGTAAGTTCCTAATAATTCCTCTTCTAGAGGTAAGCACTTCAAACTCTTTGGCATATTTCTGCTTTATTGCTGTTGTTTAAGACAAAGTAATCTAATACCTTTCTAGTCAAAAATGCAGCATGTCACTTGGAAGTGCTTAGAAGTGGAGAATCACAGGTCTCATGCAAGACCTACTGAAATGTAATCTGCCTTTTAACAAGATCATCAAGTGACTCACTTACATATTAAAGTTTTAGAAATACTGAACTTCTTCATCCTTTAAAAATAATTTTCCCAGGGCAGAAAAAGTTCTCAAATGACTATATGACAAATGACTAAAAGGGCTGCTCATCATCCCATCTTACACAACCAAAATTTACTTAGCTATTTCCCAAACACTGGGCATCTAGATACTTTTACCTGTCTACACAATGTACTTTTTATGTTCAAAATCTATCTATATGTTAGAGGAAAAAAAATTACCACAAATTCCCAAAAGAATTACCACATCAGAAAAGGGAAGAATTTGTAAAGTTCTTGATACAAACTGATTTTCAGAAAAACTGTATCAACTGACATCCCTATCAGTAGAGTATGACACTAAGAAACTACTTAAAGTCAGCAAACAGCAGAGCTGCAACAGTTTATAATATACTGTGAATAGGTTAAACAGTCTCACAGTAATTCCTTCCTTGAATTCCTGGGCACTAGATGCCCTACAACCACCCTCTGAGCACACCTCAAAACTCAACATTTCCTACCTGAACTTAGCACATGTCCCACCAAAGAAATCTGTACTTCTTCCTAAATGGCTGCTGTTGCTCAATGGTACATCATACATCCACCAAGTCAGAAATTAACGAGTCATCCTAAAATGCCTCTTCTCATAGCTCACACGATCAAGAAGACCAGAATCCTTTTGTGCGTGCGAGCATGTTCAGTCACTCAGTCGTGACTTTTTGTGACCCCATAGACTGTAGCCTGCCAGGCTCCTGTCTGTGGGATTTTTTAACTGGGGCTAATTTCACTCTTCTGTAAATGCTTACATCACCAGTGTGCTTAAGACAGCGGTGGACAAGTTATGACCTCCTGGCTACTTGCCTGTTTTCGGTAAGAGTTCTACTGGAACACAGCTATGCTCATTCCTCCACATACTGCCTGTGGTTGCTTTCATACAAGCACACAGGCCTACAATTTAACAAAGACCACCTAGCTCTCAGTTTAAAATATTCATTGCTTGGCTCTTTAAGAAAAGTTTGCCAACCCTGTTTTAAAGGAATATTTTACAACCTTCAGACTCTCCTTGGTTCTAAACTGAGTCAGCATTAAGAGGCCACATCCTTGGGTACCTAAGAGGAGAAAGTAGGGTCAGTGGCTGTATTTCCTCAAGTGTATCCCTACCTCAAGCTCCCTCTACAAGGCAGTGACCCCAACTCTGACTCAGTCACCTTTTATAAGAGTGGGTCCAATGATAGGTCTAGCCAAGAATCACAGACCCATTCCTGTGCTCCTGTTGAACTATTCTAGAATTCCAAACAGGGAAACATATCTATTCAGCAGAGTGTCTCAACCCATTTTAAATATTTATTAAATACCCAAAGTTGAAATTGTCTTACTAGCATCACTGCTTACAAATATAGGGTAAATTTTTAGTTAATGCTTTTAGATTTCAGGCCAGACTCTACCACAATTTGGTTGGACAACCCTTTGCAAGTTGCTTGCTTCTTTACATGCCTATCCCCTCACCCCTGAGCTCTACATCTCAGTTTTTAAGATCCCACCTAACTGCTATTTCTAAAAGTAGGACATTTCTGACAAGACCTTTAATATTTCAAATGTAGCATACCCTATATGAGTAGGTATCTCCATTTATAACAAAAGTGGTAATTTAAGGCTAACATTTTTTGCTATTCAGTACAATGCTATAATCATTTTACCTTAGTGAGACTATGTCATCTAAGCAAAATCTATAGGAAGTACAAAATTGAAAGCCACTGGAAAGAGAAAATACTAATCAGAAGACATTTCTTGCCTCACAACCTTTATCTAAATCTCCTATATCCTGACGAAAAGACAGTGAGCAGTAAAACCCAGTTCTCCAATAGATGGATTTACCTGCTAATGGTCTAGAATAGGACTGTCCCTAAGAACTTATTACAATGATGGAAAGGCTTACATCTGCACTGTCCAAGACAGCAGACAACAGCCACGTGTGGCTGCTGAGCACCTGAAATGTGGCTACTGAGACTGAAAAGACGAACTGTAAATCTTACTACATTTTAATTAATTTAAGCTTAAATTCAGCCAGATGTGATTAATGGCTATTATATTGGGCAGTATAGCTCTATAAGATTATAAAATGTTGGAAGGTAATAATCCAGTGTTTTCTGCTACACAATCGTTTCTGTAATTCTAAACATATGTTTAACTGTATATTATTTTTAGTATAAGGGATTTCAATTATTTTTTGAGTACATACAAATAAAAAGGATTATTGTAAAAAATGAAATTTTCCTCGATCTCACACTGAACTGCTACAGAAGAGGGAGAAGAGTATAGGAAACACTATCCCAACCACCTGAACACACACACAGTGCCCCTTTCTGTATTACCACACTTGGGTCCTAGTTTCAGATCAAAATCCCTTGCCCTCCCCCACAAAAAGGCCCAGCTGATACTTAATCATAAATATCAATTCTAAAGTAGTCCTAACACATACTACACCTAATATACAAACACACTTTTAACTGTGTCTTCTACAGTCCCAGGACATTTCCCAATATTCTTTCTACATTTTTTCAACAGTAAAATATACCAGACTTTTCTGTACCTACCACTTTGAGCTACCTAATGTCAGCTTCTCTTCCAGACGTAATACTTGAAACAAATTCAATTCTCTGGTTGTCTGCCTTTCTCCCTCTGTTGATACTAATAAAATCCCCGTACTACTAATTCCCTTCAGAGCTCCGTAAGTAATGTGGTCCATGGTTCATATGCCTGGGTTTAATCAGTAAATTATTTCATCAAGATCTTTCAACTTCAAAAAGTCACGTCACAAATGTAATCAGAGTCTAAATAAGCTTTTATTAAACAAGTTTTGAAATTCAGAATAATAACAAACTAACCATCAGTTACAAACTGACAAACTACCTGGGAATGACAAATGTACTTCTTTGCTACTACTCGTCCTGTTAAAAATAGAGTTCCAACAAAACGCCAGGCACTGGTGACATAAAAATAAATAAGGCTCAGTCCCTGCCCTTGAGGAGGTCAGTCAAGCAATATTAAAAAATTTGCATAAAGCACAGCAGGAGCCCATCTAAGGGAACAGTTTTACTTGAGAAGGAGGTCACATCTATCAGATTCCACATGCAGACTCAGAACACAGTAGTCGGTGGACTCATCCCGCACACGAATAAAAGTGCTTTCTTTACCTGAAAACCCAGTTGTTTTAAGTCCCTTTCAGATCTTGTAATTACAAGTTTGTGACTAAGCTACTTTAAGATTTATTTATAAGAAAGTCCAAGTTAGGAAGTTTAAAAGTCCTACCACGATGCCCAAACCAGTGAGAATTCGATACATATTTGCAGAAAAGATCATAAAGGCTACAGTGTTTTCTCTCATTTCCCTCCCTAAAAATTTGCAAATTTTAGAACATCCGGACTATCTGCGACCTTAATTTCATCCACCAGTTAAAGACACTGAGTGGCATCATTCACTCGCTCACCACAAAAGTGCCTGTGCGTTCACCGCGCCAAATGGGGGGTGGGGGTACGGGACCACAAAAGTGCCTGTGCGTTCACAGCGCCGGGAGGGCAAGAGAGGTGCAGCTAGGACGGGGAGGGCCAGGGGATCTTAATGCTGCCCTCAACAAGAATTGGCAACAGTTTGGGGAAAATGTCCTACAGCATCCCACGTGTAGGTGAACTTGGGTTCTCCGTCTGTTCAGTTTGGAGGACATCGACAACACAAACAAATCATGCCCAGCACTGGACGATTTTACCATCAACATCTTCTATCTGAAATTCTTACAGCACTTTTCCGGTCATCCCCACGGGCCTCAAAGCCAAACCTTTAACGAGGGATGGAAGGCAAGAGGGCTAATCTGATCCTGAGGTCAGAAGACAAGAGGCTGAGCAGCAGACGGCGCGGCAGACACGCGGGTGTGCTGGGCCGGGAGGGGCTAAGGTGGTGCGAGATGACTCGGGGGCCCGGAGGTCAGCTCAGGCGGCCCGGTTCCGACGCCCCGGAGGCGTGGCGTCCGGCGGGTCCGCCGCAAGCGGCTGGCGCCCCGACGGGCTGAGCCGGGGTCCGCCACGGGCTCCTTACCCGTAGTAGCGGAAGGCATTTATGATCTTCCAGAAGTGCTCGCGCTCGAGCCTCTCCTCCTCTTCCTCCGTGCTGCGCGCGGCCGCCGCCGCCGCCGCCGCCGAAACTGCCGCGGCGGAGCCCAAACGCCCGGCGGAGAACTGCACTTCCACCTCCTCGCTCCCGCCGCCTCCCCCGCGGCCGCCGCCGCCTCCCCCGCAGCCCTCCGGCAGCTGAGAAGCGGGCGGCGGTGGGCGCCGCCGTCGCTGCATCGCCGCCGCGGCCCTCAGCCTGGCTCGCTTGCGTCTCGCCGCGACTGAAAGCGTGGTGGTGGCTGCTCGGCCTTCCTCTAGACGGCGCCCGCCGCGGACATGCCCCCTGCTCGCGGCGCGCTCCGCCCCCGCCGCCCTGAGGCCTCCATCCGCGCCGGGCTCCGCCAGGTCTTCAGAGCTCCCGAAACGACAGCGCCTGCGCATTCGAGAGCCCGACGAAGGACCGCAGCCACCTGCGCTTACTTGATGCCAGGCTTCTGCGACAGCGTCCTTACGTCACGGCGACACGTGAAGTGGGCGGAGCTAAGTGCCAGATGGGTGGGGCGAAGGAGATTGCTGGTGGGTTAGGGCTGGCCACTTAGGGGAACCGCGTGGTTCCGCCTTTAGAGCCAGACTTCTGATTAAGGTTAACATACTAGAAAGGAAGAAAAATACAGGAAAAAAGTTCAGCTTTGATGAATTTTCTGAACTTTTATTTCAGAAAGTCTAGAAGGAAGGCCTTGCATTCACCCTAATTTAACTTTTAATTTATTAAGTGAATTTCTGTTTTTAATTGCATAAAGGGAGAGGGACACTGTCATCTTTCCAGTATTTGGGGACCTAGAAAAGTCCTAATCCCACCCTGGACTGGTCATGGCAGCAGATCAGGAAAAATTCAGGACCCTATGTAGTACACGCACTTCGGAAGCCCACCAAAGCTCACAGCCATAGCGGTGCACGACTAATGGTACCCCATAGCAAGGTCAGAGTTAACCACTAACTCTTCTTTCACTTTTCTCTCCATTTCTCTATGAACTCATGAATAAAACGGCTGCCCTACCTGCACTTAGTGTTATTCTTAGAAAATAACTCATTCCACTCAATTTAATCTACCATCGAGGAAATTAGTCTTTCAAAATAATGGTGTGTACCTTCCCAGTCGCGTCTCCCACTTTGCGACCCCATGGACTACATAGGCCGCCAGGCTCCTCTGTCCCTGGGATTGTCCTAGCAAGAATACTGTAACTAGTTGCCATTCCCTTCTCCAGGGGATCTTACCTCCCAGGGACAGAACAAGCATCTCCCTCTCCCCAGCCGCACACCCACCCCCCCATCGTCTGCATTGCAAGCAGTTTCTTTACCTCGGAACCATCAGGGAAGCACTTCAAAACAATGGTAAAACTGTTTAATTCTCAACAACAATAAACTTGTCCTGGGGCCACAAATTCTGTTAAAAAGATATAATCACGTTGAAAATGAAGTGGCTTCATTTTCATAATTTAGTAATCAAAAAAAAAAGGCAGTTTAAAGTACTGTGGTTATCTATGTTAATAACATATAGAAATGTTACATATTACATATAGAAATGCTGCTGCTGCTGCTGCTAAGTCGCTTCAGTCGTGTCCGACGCTGTGCGACCCCATAGACGGTAGCCCACCAGGTTCCCCCCGTCCCTGGGATTCTCCAGGCAAGAACACTGGAGTGGGTTGCCATTTCCTTCTCCTATGTATGAAAGTGAAAAGTGAAAGCGAAGTCGCTCAGTCGTGTCCAACTCTTCCTGACCCCATGGACTGTAGCCCACCAGGGTCCTCCACCCGTGGGATTCTCCAGACAAGAGTACTGGAGTGGGGTGCCATTGCTACATTTCTATATAATATTTTTATAAAGTTTAAAGTCTAAAAATAAAAAATACAGTCTATTTCTTCTTTGAATAGCAATGCAGTAATACATGGTTCAAAATTAAAAAGGGAAATGCAAAGGTTACAAATGTGAAGTTTCCTTACCCTGTCCGTAACCACTCATACCCCCTTTCAGATAAATGCATTGATTTCTTGGAGACTTCCTTGGTGGTGCAATGGCTAGGAACCCATCTGCAAAGGCAGGGGACACGGGTTCAATCCCTGGTCAGGGAACATTCCATATGCCAAGGAGCAACTGAATCCCACACCCTCTAGAGTCTGCTAGCCACAAGTTCAAAGCCTGCAGCCTAGAGCCTGTGCTCTACAACTAGAGAAGCCATAGCAATGAGGGGCCCGCACACCACAGCTATAGAGCAGCCCCAATTCTCTGCAACCAGAGAAAGCCTGTGTGCAGCAAGGAAGACCCAGTGCGGCCATAAATAAATAAAGAGATAAAGCAGTGTGTATATACATAAAAAAACTAACCACCCATAATATATCAGATCAGATCAGTCGCTCAGTCGTGTCCGACTCTTTGCGACCCCATGAATCACAGCACGCTAGGTCCCCCTGTCCATTACCACCTCCCAGAGTCACTGAGACTCACGTGTGTGTGTGTGTGTGTGTGTATAAATTTCTTGTTTATTTTTCCAAATTTTCTATCCAGTACCATTTCTCTTAGGGTCTGGTGCTTGGAAGCTATGTATAAATTCTCATAACTTTAACTGTTACCAATGCTGTTTTCATGTGCTTGTGCTTAGTCGCTCAGTTGTGTCCAACCCTTTGGACCCGATGGAGCCCACCAGGCTCCTCTGTCAGTGGAATTCTCCAAGCAAGACTACTGGAGTGGGTTGCTATGCCCTTCTCCAGCTGTTTTCAGATGCACACACAAATTATACATATCATAATTTGTTACTTGTGTCATGCTGCTGTCAACTTAAAAAATGCACAACGTGAGGATTTCAAGTTAAGTTTTATTTGGGGCAAAATGAGCATTGCAGCCCAGGAGACAGCACCCCATAATCCTCTGAGAAATTGCTCCAAAGAGGTACGGGGAAGGGACAGTATATATGTGATTTTGGTAAAGGGGGAGTACATGCAATCAAGCATATACTTTAGGTAGAACATTTCTGTTAGTCTTATTTAGCTTCTGCTAGTCATGAGAAACAGTTTTTACCATGAAGGATTTTGGTGCTCTTCTAGATATGAGGAAATATAAGAATTCGGCTCATAAAATCAACTCCTTAGAATATCTAACAATCTGAAGATCTGTCCTGCCAGTTCTTCTCCGAGCACAGAGTGCCTCCTTTTTACTCTCCACACTGAACTCCTTCAGGGACCGTTAAAGGTCAGCAGCTGCAGCAACTCATGATTTAATCCTTGTGAGTGTTAGATAGCAAGCACCCATGGCAAGTGCCAATTTGTAGTTGACACTATCTAACATTTAATATTTTATATTTTGTTTTTCTCTATTGTATCACTTTATTTGTTCCTTACCTCAATTCTGTGAAGGAAGTCTTGTTATCTTCCTTTAACAAATGAAGAGGATTTCCCTAGTGGTCCAGTGGTTAAGAATTTACCTGCTAATGCAGGGGACGCAGGTTCAATCCCTGGTCTGAGAAAATCCCACATGCCTCAAAGCAACTAAGCCCCTGCACTACAATTGCTGAGCCCGCATGCCTAGAGCCCACAAACAGCAACAGGAGAAGCTACCACAATGAAAAGCCTGCCCACCAGAACTAGAAAGTGGCCCACACTCGCCACAACTAGAGAAAGCCTGTGCAGCAACAAAGACCTAGTGCAGTCAAAACTAAATAAATTTTTTAAATAATTAACTTTAAAAAGTGAAGACAGACTCAGAAAATTAACTGTCTTACGCAGGGACACGTAAATAGCAGAGCTGAAGTATATTCATTCATTCTTTCCAACGAATGTGTTGGTTCCCTCCTTTACCTCTTGCACTGAGCTAAAGGCAGCCAAAAGCTAATAGAAGCATGGACTTCTCATTTTTGCTCTGCCAGTTAGTAAGTGTGATCTGTTTAAAAAGCTACTTGAGGTCTAGACTGTATTGTTTCTAAAATGGATATACAGGGCCATTGGGAGAAATAAATGAGATAAAGAGTGAAAATATCTGGTATATTGGCTTAATAAATGTTTTCTCTCCTTTCAGCTCTTTAGAATACACTTTTTACCTTCTTTTAAAACACTTTTCTTAAGACTTCCTCTTTCTAACTTCTTGGCAATGAGTTTCTCTTACAGGAATCTCCCAAAAATCTTCCCAAATAAAATAGAGCCCTTTGGGCTGAAAGTTTTGTAATGTTTTCATCCAGATGTCAATTAATATCCAAGAATTAATATCCAAAACACACTAATAATCCCTTAGTTTTCCCAGTTCTACCAACAAATTTACATGCATGCGTTCTCAGTCACTCTGTTGTGTCTGACTCTTTTTCAACCCCATGGACTGTAGCCCGCCGGGCTTCTCTGTCCACGGGATTTCCTGGGCAAGAATACTGGAGTGGGTTGCCATTTCCTCCTCCAGGGGATCTTCTCCACCAAGGAATTGAACCAGCATCTCCTCCACTGGCATGTGGATTCTTTACCACTTTGCACCTTGGAAGCCCACCAACAAAGTTATTCCTTCGTTATTCTCAAGGTTGTTGTATAATGAATTTGTTGTTGTTCAGTCACTAAGTCACGTCCAACTCTTTTCAGCCCCATGAACTGCAGTGCACCAGTCTTCTCTGTCCATCACTATCTTCCTGAGCTTGCTCAAACTCATGTCCATCGAGTCAGTGATGCCATTCAACCATCTCATCCTCTGTCCTCCCCTTCTCCCGCCTTCAATCTTTCCCAGCATCAGGGTCTTTTCTAATGAGTCAGTTCTTCACATCAGGTGGCCAAAGTATTAGAGCTTCAGCTTCAGCATCAGTCCTTCCAATGAATATTCAGGGTTTATTTCCTTTAGGATTGACTGGTTTGATATCCTTGCTGTCCAAGGGACTATCAAGAGTATTCTCCAGCACCACAATTGGAAAGTGTCAGTGCTCAGCCTTCTTTATGGTCCAACTCTCACATCCATACATGACTACTGGAAAAACCATAGCTTTGACTATACAGACCTTTGTTGGAAAAGTGATGTCTCTGGTTTTTAATATACTATCTAGGTTTGTCATAGCTATTCTTCCAAAGAGCAAGCATTTTTAAATTTCATGGCTGCACTCACTGTCCGCATTGATTTTGGAGCCCAAGAAAATTAAATCTGATACTGTTTCTACATTTTCCCCATCTATTTGCCATGAAGTGATAGGATCAGTTGCCATGATCTTAGTTTTTTGAATGTTGAGTCTATAATAAATAAATGTTTGTAAATAAAGATTTAGAAATAAACAAGCCTTTTCACCTATTAATCATAACCAGTCCATCCTAAAGGAACTCAGTCCTGAATGTTCATTTGAAGGACTGATGTTGAAGCTGAAACTCCAGTACTTTGGCCACCTGCTGTGAAGAGCTGACTTATTTGAAAAGATGCTGATGCTGGAAAAAATTGAAGGAGAGAGGAGAGGGGGATGACAGAGGATGAGATGGTTGGATGGCATCCTACTCAATGGACATGAGTTTGAGTAAACTTTGGGAGTTGGTAATGGACAGGGAGGCCTGGCGTGCTGCAGTCCATGGGGTCACAAAGAGTCAGACACTACTGAGTGACTGAACTGAACTGAACTGATATTTGTATTTGTCTCACATTCCCCAAGTGGATATTTCACTGAAAGTCTGTGCTTGTATATTATGTTGGTTTACCTTTTAACCAGATGCTTTCCCTGTCAGACTCTTAAGTTCTTTGGGGGTAAGAGGCATATGTGTTTTGTTCAAGCCCATATTCCCAAACATCCAGCACAATATCTGTCTCATGAAGATTTTCTAAAACCAGTTTATGGAATGAATGAAAGAATTTACAAGTGTTAAACACTGCCTACATCATTGCCTTTAACTTAGTACTTACAGTAGTATCATCATTCCTGGTTTCTTAACAGATGAAAACACTGTAATTTAAAGACTTTAAGTAACACTATCAAAGTCATACAGTTCCTAAATGGTAAAGCCCAGGTCTGAAAGGAAGTGGACAAAGCTAAAAAAAACTTTCAATCCCTGGATTTACTGCCTCAACTCAAGTTGATCTTATTTTTTCTAAATAAGTTTCATGAAGTCTTTTTTTTTTTAACTTTTGCAAATAACATTGCAAATACTTTTTTTTTTTTAATTATTATTATCATTTTGCTCACAGCCTGTGAGACTTCAGTAACCCTGGATATGAAGCACAGATTTTTAACCACTGGATCACCAGGGAAGTCCCACAAATAATTGTTTACAGCAATTTGACATTCGAGGTGGGCAAGAAAAGATATGTATATGTTGCTGATGAAAAATGAGAGACTAGATTTTTCAAGAAATATGCTTATGCAGAGAAACTCTTTCCTACTCTTTAATGTTTAAATATCTTGTTTTTATAAACAAAGATTCAAGCTGCTATTGATCTAAGGGCCTCATGGAAAAAGGGAAAAGCAGGTAGAAACTTTAAGTAGACTCTTAATATCAGAGTCTACTTATAATCATCATCATTCTAGGATTTACAGGTTCTCCTTGGAATCCCTCCAGTAAGTCTGCTCTTTTTGAGTACTGTCTTCAACTCAGAACTAGCTAGTTTTGCTTCTGTTTTCTTTGTTCTATTAATAATACCTGGATTTAGGCTAAAGATACCATGGTTTGTCTTTAAATAATGGAACTAAAGATATAACTACTGTAAATAATTTCTTTGTACTTTAAGTGAATCTTTATGTTTTAATCACAAGAGCCACTTCCAGTTGCAGTCTTCATATACACATAGTTTAATGCTCTTAATAGTTAATTTCAAACTAACTCAAACTATTACTCAGAATAAGTCATAGATTATCCACCATACTGCTAGGAGTCACTATTTTTTTCCAGAAGCACTGAAGTAGTCCCTATAAAGAAGTTTTCTCATTCTCTAAGCTCTAAATCATTTATTTTTTGTTGTCATTGTTGAGAACATTTCAAGTTAAAAACATAATTGAATTGACATTACTCTGTGCTTCTCCATCCATAAATCTTGGGCCAAGTGACCTTCTTGGCATCCCCATGCACATGTGTAAGGTACCAGTCAAGCAAATATACTCCTTTCAAAATTTAAGAAGAGTAATACATCTATTACTCCCCGCAAAAAGAAAAATGTGTCAAAGTAGTAATGATGGGGGAAAAATAAAAATTTGGGCTTCCTTACACTTATTTTACAGATTATTTCAGTGGTGGTAGTTTAGATTGCCTATGGTAGTGAAGGGAGGAGTACCACAGTATTTTCAGCCAAAAGGCCTGTAAAAGTCATCTGAAAGCCCTACTAGTACCATGGATTTGTGCTTTCTCTGAGCACCTGCTACAAATAAGAAAGACGCGTTCTACTGTTTCCTTTTTCTCTGTAGAAGCAGCCTCTAAAATCTTGTCCTGGTTTCACCACCTATATACCCCTTTCCTTTTCTGAAATTAATAAGTAATATTATTGGACTAATCTCCCATGGTGCTGGTGGTAAAGAACCCGCCTGCCAATGCAGGAGATATAAGAGATGCAGATTCGATCTCTGGTTGGGAAGATTCCCTGGAGAAGGAAAAGGCAACCCACTCCACTATTCTTGCCTGAAGAATACTTTGAACAGAGGAGCTTGGTGGGCTACAGTCCATAGGGTCGCAAAGAGTTGGACAGGACTGAAGCAACTTAGCATAGTAGGTACTCACACACGTTGGACTAATCTATTTGAATTAGCAGTCACTGTTGTACCTCATCCTGATTCATGGCTCTCCCTTTAAAAATTCTATTAGTCACTTGTAAGTTTTCCATTTATCTAACCTTTAATGAAGTATAGCTGTGGTCTACATTTACTCAAAGTTGTGAACCCTATTACAGCACTGTGGACAAATCCTAGGAGCCTCTTAGAAATGCAGTATTTCAGGCTCACTGATTGAATTTGCATTTAAGCAATATTCCCTGGTGTTTCATAGGTACATTAAAATTTGAAAAGCACTGCTTTAGAAACAACACAGAACATACCCACATACACATATGAATGCTTTTACTTAAGACAGATAGACTCTCTCTGAGAGCCTACATTAGGTGTCTACATTAGACTGCTCTCAGTGATATGAACAGAACACCCAACCAAAGCTAGCTTAAGTAATAATGACATTTACTATCTAAAATAACATGACGTTCCAAAGGTACATTAGCTCCAGATTGAGTTAGCCACATTATCAACCCAGTTCTTTCTGTCCTGGGGCTCTGCTATTTCAACATGCCAGCTTAATTCCTCACAATCATCAGATGGTTGCCACAGTTCCAAGCATCACACTCAGATACTGCAAATTTAACAAAACCTGTTTCCTCCCATGTATATCTCTTTTCTACAATAGGGACACTTTCCTGGGAGCCACCCAGCAGAATTCCCAAAGTGCTTCACATTCCCATTTCTAAACTAATAATAGACAAAAGACAAAATTATCTGGACAGATTTCAACTAATTAATATTATCTTTATAATCCTGAAATATAATCAGGATTTTTGATATTGGCCTAAACCTATCAGGCCTCTCTTTTCTCTTATCAGTAAGAAAGTCTTATAGTCTAAGCTAGGTGGGGATGGGGGTAGTTTGCGGCTAGGAAGGCAACTAATACTGAAACAGGAGGGAAGGGGTCAGGGCTCAACTTTTGAAAGAAGAACATAGCCCACAGACACAACATAAACCGATAAGAATCAAATGGGTCCCAGATGACAGACAAGTCAACTTCAGACTAAACCTTGATCCTCAATCAGCAAGCTAAATGACATACCCAGAAGCACCCTGACAGTTTCAAGGTCAACTGGAACTGGCCAAAAGACCAAAAAGTGGGCCATGGTCCCACTCCTGGAAATCTCTACCCCTTCCCCAAGATAGTTAGAATAATCCTCCATGAAATTACCCAGCCCATAAAAGCTAACAATGCCACATTTCCGGGCTGTTGCACTCACCCTCTGCAATGGCCCACACTTAGTCTGTGGAGTGTGCTTCCCTCTAAATAAATCCATTTCTTATCTTTCATTTTGTTTCTCACTGAATTCTTTCTGCAATGAGACATCAGTACCTGAGCTTCATTAGGTCCTGAAACTAGGTTTTGATTGGGTTTTTGTCCCAGCCATGTGGATTAGAGTCCCAAACTGGATTTTGGCCAGGTTTGAGTCCCAGCCATGTGGGTTCAAGTCCCAATCTGAGGTAAACAGTTTCAATAATACCTTTATCTTCATGAAGGCAATGGCACCCCACTCCAGTACTCTTGCCGGGAAAATCCCATGGATGGAGGAGCCTGGTAGGCTGCAGTCCATGGGGTCGCTAGGAGCCGGACACAACTGAGCGACTTCACTTTCTCTTTTCACTTTCATGCATTGAAGAAGGAAATGGCAACCCACTCCAGTGTTCTTGCCTGGAGAATCCCAGGGACGGGGGAGCCTGGTGGGCTGCCATCTACGGGGTCACACAGAGTCAGACATGACTGAAGTGACTTAGCATAGCATAAAGGTAGTGTAAGTATAACTTACACTCTAAGTATAAATAACTATGTATGTATAATTAATGTCTGGCTTTAGCTTCCTTTATGAACTCTATGCTGTATGCCAAATGAATTCTGGTATGTACTTTACTTGCCAATGGGGCTGGACTTGGCCTAGGTCAATAATTTAGTCTATTGCAACACTCCCTAATTTAATCTGCTAGCCTCCAGATTGCCCTCATATATGAGAGTGCCCAGATATATTAGAGACTTTAGATGATTTTTCTCTCAGTAAATTGTTTTCTTTTTCAAAAGTGTATTGATTATGTTTCTCTTCTGATTCAAATTCCTCAGTGAAGTTCCACTTCCTATTGAATGAAGTCTAACATCCTTTTCCTGTGGGCCACTGGGAGTCTTTCCAGTCATGTCCCATGAGTCCCCACCCATCCTGCACCTATCATCCTACAGAGAGCCACTCCTTCCCCTATGATCTCCGAGCTCCCCTTCCTCTGTTACTAAGCACCTCACACTTGTTTGTTATTAGTTGCTAAAATAATATGTAGTTCCCTGGCAGAATATGAAGTGATTTAAGTCACATACTTCTCCTGTTCTAGTGCTGTGTCTGGCACAGTGTAGGCAATCTTGAAGCATATATACAGTAAGTGTTGACAAACTTCTGTGGACTCAAATAGTAAATATTTTCAGCTTTGCAGGTCATAGCCGTTCACTATTACTCAACTCCACTGTTACAGCATCCAGGCAACTACATAGAACATGTAAAGGAATAGGTCTGACTGTGTTCCAATAAAACTTTATTTAAAAAAACTGATGACTGGCTGGATTTTCTATGTCAAGATATACTTTTTTATTATGTTGTCACAAAAAAATACAGTATCATTCATTTTACTTAACAAACTTGTATGTGTATAGTCAACTAATAAACCATCTACAACAATATTTTGAAAGTTGAATAGTTAAAAAAAAAAAGAGAATTGTCATGCGAGTGTATGTTCACACGAGTGTATGTTCCTCAGTTCTTTATCTCATCACAACAAAGATTTGGAGCGATGGACATTAAAGCCCTCGGCGCGTCACAGCTCTTGAGTCTTGGACAAATCGTGTTATAGCTCTTAGGCAAATCAGTGTTACAGCTCTATTTTATTTAGAAGATAGCAGGAGAGAGAGAGAGAGAAAGAGTGAGAGAGTGTGTGAGAGACAGAAAGAGCTCATGCACGCAGGAGAGAGTCCGAGAGAAAGCGCTTTGGCTCCTCCTTTTATATGTTTTTTCCTGCACCTGGGCCTGCCCTATGCAAATTGGGCTTAGCCAGGAGTACTGTTTGTTCTGTTTGTTCTGCCTGAAGTCTTCACTCTGGTCCTCGGACCTTCCTTGTCTTTTAGCCACCGCCATTTTGGACTCCTTTTCCCTATTCTACCTACCTAACAGAATGATCTAGAGATAATATCTGAGGCCTACAAGGTGATGTGGAAAAATGGAAAAAGTAATTAATGGCAATACAGTTAGTACATTCTCCTCTTTCCCGCTTGGGTTTAGAACAGTTGAGCAGTAAGACAAAATAGAGGCAGATGGTGGTTCAATTTTCCCCCTTTTTACTGATTAAAGCCTACCTTGGATAATATATCATTACACAAGGGTCAAATGGACACTCTAACTCCATCCAGAATTAGTCAGACTTACTTGTATAGTCATAGCAGTATTGGACCAGGACAGCTTTTCCAACTGGGAAGGATTTTATGGCATGAGTAACAGAAAAGAAACTGTGTTTACTATTTGCCACTACTTTGTCTTATCTCATGGACAGAGAGGACTGGTAGGCTACAGTCTGTGTCGTCACCAGAGTCGGACATGACTTAGCAACTTAACCTCTACCACCCAATGTAGGCACAGGGACTTTCCTGCTGGCTCAGTGATGAAGAATTCACCTGCCGATGCAGGAGATGCAGGCTCCATCCCTGGGTCAGGAAGATCCCCTGGGGAAGGAAATGACAACCCACTCTAGTATTCTTGCCTGAGAAATCCCATGGACAGAGAAGCCTGGTGGGCTACAGTCCATGGGGTCACAAAAATGTCAGACATGACTTAGCTACTAAACAATGTAGGCACACACCTCCAGAGCAAAAGAATGGAATTCAAGGCATTTGGAGTCTATGCCTAGCTCACTGGGTGGCATTCCTCTGTATCTTCAATTCTGCAATTTGTAAAATACAATTGGCATGACA
The DNA here is from genome assembly GCF_002263795.3 of Bos taurus. Classification (NCBI taxonomy): domain Eukaryota; kingdom Metazoa; phylum Chordata; class Mammalia; order Artiodactyla; family Bovidae; genus Bos; species Bos taurus. Next base: position 51,109,255 of record NC_037335.1, read on the forward strand.
TTTTTTGTTTGTTACATAACCATAATCAAAAAGGGGGGCAGTAGAATCCTCAAAGGGCTCCATGAGAGAGGCTCACCCCAGGAATTCAGGTCAGTGGAGCTCAAGGTGGGAGATCCCAGCAGTGGCCCCTGGGGCACTGGCCTTCTAGGGTGTAGCAGGTCCTCGCCCACCTCTTATATTCTGTGTTCTTAATGCTGCCCCTCTCAAGGCTAGCTAATCATCCAGTAGCTAACAACTCTTCTGAACCTTGCATATACAAACTGACCAATCCAGAACCCATTTTGCTCCTTCAACCACCTTTTTTTTAAAAGCTTTTAATATTATGGAAAATTTCATATGCAAAATATGGAATATTATGTAAAATAATTCCCCATGAATCCATCAATTAGCTTCAAGAATTATCAACACATGGCCAATCTCATCTCATCTGCAACATTCTCTCAACCCTTCTCCATTTTTTCTTTTAATACAGTTGGTCCTTGATGGTTATTTACTTTAAATATAGCAGTATGTACTGTCAATCCCAAACTCCCTAACTCTCCCTCCCCCCAACTCTTCCCCCTTGGCAACCAAACGTTTGTTCTCTAAGTCTATGAGTCTGTTTCTGTTTTAAACCACTTCTTTATCAAACTCTCACACAGTAAGTCAATATTCCCCTGTCCTAATCAACCCAGCTACATGTACCAGATGACTGACGGCAGACCCTACACAGCAGAGCCTGCCAAAATTATTCAAACTAGCTAGTCCTAAGACTACTTACCCTGCCTTGCCTTTCCGGTGAAAACCACAAGAAAGCCTTGTGCCCCTGCTCCCCCCACCCCTCCATCTCACGATTGGTCCTAGTGCTTCCCATTGTGGTCCTATGTGATGAAATGTGCCCTTCCTCTTAAAGACTGTAAGTAAAAAGCCATCCTGTCAATGGTAGCTGTCTCCTGAACTCTTGGTCTCACCATATCTGAATAATAATAAAGCCTACGTTTTAAAACAGGGAACTGTCATCAGGCCCTTCTAGAGACCCCAAAATATATCTTCAGGAGGTGGTGCAAAATGTGACTCCATAACACAGTCACTGATATCATTTCCCCTTCTTTCTTACCATATTTATTTTTAAATCAGTAAGGTGAGAACAGAATTACCAAAAGAGGCCCTGATTAGCAACAATTTGCCCAGTTTTCATTTATTCTTGAAATTCTGACCATTGGCATCCTAAAGAAGAATAACATATCCGAAAATTTACCAGTTTTGCATCTTAAGTATAAAAAATTCTTAAGTGTTGTGAACACAAGAGAAATGTAATTTATGCTCCAAGCATTCAAGGTTATGGTCCAGTGAGGAAGTAAAACTAGAAAATATTAAACAGTTGAGATGATTTAGTGTTAAACAAATAGATTTGTTGCTGTTCATTAAGTTGCTAAGTCGTGTCTGACTCTTTGCAACCCCACAGACTGCAACCCTCCAGGCTCCCCTGTCCATGGGCAAGAATACTGGAGTGGGTTGCCATTTCCTAGATTAAGTAAGGTACAATGGGAGTTAAGGAAAGGGAAGAACAGCTTGCAAGTGACATGAGAGCTAGATCTTAAAGTATAAGTGTAACTTGAAGAGGCAAAGAGGTAGGAGTACTCTTTACAAACCAATTCAAACTGGTTTCAGTCAAGACAGAAAAAAAATTTATTGTTTCTTATTACCAAGGAGATCAGGCATAGGTAGATCTAAAAGCTCAATTATGTCATCAGGAATATGTTAGTTGCTATTTCCTGGCTTTGTCAAGCACTATTTTTTTTCTAAAAGTTCCTAGTAAAGGCTCAGGTAAGGCTCAAGTTGGACCAGCTTGGGTCATGTGTTCTTTATTGAATTGATTGCTGTGACCAAAGGATCATGGTCTTTTGACTGGCCGAGCTTGGGTCACATGTCCACCCACATGCAAACCTGTGGACCAAAGGTAAGAGCTGGATGATTCCCAAAGGAAATTCTGAGTGATGTTCAAAAAGGTAAAAACACTTCTGGACATGAAAGTATAACAATCTTTGGCATAGTTGGGGAATAACAACATGAACAAGGTGGAAAGGAAAGCAAAGACCAGTCTGATTATAATCCATATTAAGAAACAGAGGGAAACAAATTTTGTTAATTCAGGTGCTATAAAATTATTAGAACCTTTCAAAGTCAGAGAGAAGAGATTGAATGAGTCACTAGGCAGTGGTGATTCATTTTAGATTCTGAGGCAGTAGAGTGAAATGGTAAAAGTGGTATTATAGAACAATTAATCAGATAAGAGCCAGCAGCTAAACTATTGTGAGAAAGACCAGAAAAGGAAATTGTTCAAATAATCCTAAAATGGCATGATAAAGATTTATGCTACATGGTAATAGTGAAAGGAAGAGACTAAGGTAAATCTAAATCTTATTTTCAAAGGAAGAAAAGACTAAATCAAATATAGGGGATGAATAAAAGGAGAATCAAAGTTGAAGGTAAAGGTTGTAGCTAGAGTTACAAAGATATTACTAATAGAAATTTATTTTAAAAGAAGTGGGTTTCTCTTTCTCCCAATACCGCTGTTCCACAAGCTTGCTTTCTTAGCCTTACAGTGTCTTTCGGTAGCCTGGATAAAGACTGCTAGAGACTCTAAGTACTGAAAGATTATGGAACCCACTGCCACCATTATATGTGTTTCCATATGAAAAAATTAAATGATAAAATAAGCATAAGAAGTTTAATGGTCATGATTTGTTAAATGATTTTTTTTTTACAGTCACAAAATCTTCTTATTAGAAATTTACTTACTGATATCCTAATTCACATAATATGGTTGAAATACCTCCTCACATCCCACCAAAGGTAATGAAAACAGTATCAAAGAGATACCTGCACTTCCATGTTCATAGCAGCATTATTCACAATAGCCAAGATATAGAAACCACCTAAGTATTCTTCAGTGGATGAATAGATAAAGGAGATGTGGTATACATATACAGATAGAGAAGAATTCTGAAGTTCTTATTTATAACTTTCAGCTGTTTAAAAAAAGCTTATTTATACAATCTTAGTAATTAGGACTATTCAACTGGGAGTATCAATTATATATAGATGAAAAGAAGGAAGAGGAAAGATGAAAAGTGCATGAGGTGAAGTGATCTTTTGATGGCGGATGGGACTCACATTAGCATTCAGGCAAAGAGATTCACTTTCCCTTCCGGCTCCCCTTCTCTGGTCACTAGAGCAGAGGATGGATTCCTTATTTTAGGAACCTGGAGAGATCCAGTGATTTGGTGGATAGAATACAGAGATTGTCCTGAAGGAGTATAGTCTAGGAGGCACTACTAGATTAATGGTGCATGCAACTAGAGATATACATGAATGTCTTTTTACTAACTTTCCACCACAATAAATTTTAGATATTTTCTCTAAATAACTAAGATTTAAATAATAAATAAAAATAACATTTAATGAACACATATCTTAGGCCAGATTACTACACTAAATCTAAAGCATTTGCATGGGTTGAAAATTTAATCTTCACAGCAATTTTATAAAGTGGGATTATCATTATATTTATTTTATAGACAAGGTGACTAAGCCTCAACATAGACAATAACTTGCTTGAGGTCATACAGCTATATTTGATTTTGCTGTATGTGATGGACACCAAGGCCTGGTTTTCACTGCCACATTATACTCTTTCTCCAAATAAATAATCTCCTAAATTTCTTTTAGCTGGGTGACAATGCTCCAGCCTGAAAACCAGGATTTTTATTTCTAAAGAAGGAGGTGCAGATGGAAATTGGGAGAGTCTCTGCACATTCACGGAGAAGGCAATGGCACCCCACTCCAGTACTCATGCCTGGAAAATCCCATGGACAGAGGAGCCTGGTAGGCTGCAGTCCATGGGGTCGATAAGAGTTGGACACGACTGAGCGACTTCACTTTCATGCATTGGAGAAGGAAATGGCAACCCACTCCAGTGTTCTTGCCTGGAGAATCCCATGAATAGGGGAGCCTGGTGGGCTGCCATCTATAGGGTCGCACAGAGTCGGACACGACTGAAGTTACTTAGCAGCTGCACATTCAAGACCACAGTCAGTTTGTCCTCTACTGTTGAAACAGATCACTGTTTCTTCAGCTGAGGACCAGATGAAGCAACTGGCTTGCATCTAGGGGCTGTATTTTCTAGAGTGAGCCACATCCAGTACTGTGGGGTGTTCATACTCTATGTGTACATGAGGAACCAGTAGGAGATCTTACAAACTCACATCTCATCCCAGGCACCTGCCTGCCAAACACACATTCATTTTCTGTGTCTCTTTCTTTTTCCCTTTCTTCTTTCCATCTATCCCTCTCACCTTCTCTAGTAAGCTTATATCAGATCAGATCAGTCGCTCAGTCGTGTCCGACTCTTCGCAACCCCATGAATCGCAGCACGCCAGGCCTCCCTGTCCATCACCAGTTCCTGGAGTTTACTCAGATTCACGTCCATCGAGTCAGTGATGCCATCCAGCCATCTCATCCTTTGTCGTCCCCTTCTCCTCCTGCCCCCAATCCCTCCCAGCATCAGAGTCTTTTCCAATGAGTCAACTCTTCGCATGAGGTGGCCAAAGTACTGGAGTTTCAGCTTTAGCATCATTCCTTCCAAAGAAATATAGTGGACTGGAATTTGCTGTAATAGTATATAATTTTTCTTTCTGGTCTCTTTTCCATGTACTTTCTGAAATAAGTTTTCACTTTGTAAAAGTTACTGGAGTGGTACAGAGAGTTATCATATTCCCTCTATCCAACTTCCTCTCATGTGAACATCTTGCGTAAGCATTCTACAGTGATCAAAACTAAGAAATTGGTACAGTACCATTAACTACAGAATTTAGATGCATATCACCAGTTTTTCCACTAGTGTCCTTCCACTGGTCCGGAATCCAACCCAGTATGTGGCATTATGTTTACTCATCATGTCACCCTTGTCTTCTCCAGTCTGTCACAGCTCCTCAATCTTTCTTTTCTTCTCATGATCTTGACACTTTGGAAAAGTACTGACCGTTTGTTTTATGAAATGACCCTCAACTGGGCTTAACCCATGTTTAGATTGAGGCTTTGCCTTTTTGGCGGGAATACCACAGAAGTGACGAGCCCTCCCCAGTGCAGCATATTGGGGAGTACATGAGGTCAATGGCATGTTTTTAATCAAGGGAATGGCATGATACAATCTACAGTTTTGAAAGATAACTCTGGCAGTGAGGTGCAGAATAAATAAAAGAGAAGGAAGGTTGTTGTCAGGTCCCCCTTAAAAGGCTGTTGTAATAGCCTAGGCAGGCTATGAAGGTTGTCTGAACAAAGGCTGCAACTGTCAGGATGGGGGTGAAGGTCTGAATATGAGATTTCCAAAATAAAATGAATAGGAGCTGGGGAGTTGTTTCCATGAGTGAAGCGAGGTGAGAGAGGAAGTGAGGGTAATTACTAGGATATTAGGATATCAGGTAGATAGGTGACTCCATTATCAATTGGGCCAAGATCTTTGTAATCCAGATTCTCTAATGAGATTTTCTTTTTAAGTAATTTGCTGGTGTGTATGGCTGCTATAAGAGGTTGCTTGCATGTTCGTGATACAAAGATATGGAGACAAGGGGAGAAAGAGATCTCCAACTACTTATTTACTCCTGTTTTTAAGTCTCAGGTTTGGAAATGCAGCATCTTTGGTCTGCATCTATGAGTGAGAGAGGAGTCAACATCTCATCACAGCCCTCATGTTCGTTGGTTTAAAAGGAATTTTCATACATCCTTGACAAATATTTATGAAATATTGCAGGAAAGAGTTAATATGTTTGAGTCAGGGGCAAAGGTGACCCCAAGATGTGATGGAAGCCACCGTCCCATGGCCAGGAGGAATATTTCAAAGAAGCTGCCTCTGGTCTTAGCCTGGAATGGTGAAGCCAAAATGGAAATTCAAGCAGAAAGCAGTGAAGGTGAATCTTTTCTGCTCATTTCTACATTAGATATAGAGGGGAAAAAGCCTCAGATTTTCCTAATGTTGGAGAAATCTACCTGAGCTTCCATTGACCTAAAAACTGGTCCTAACCCTCAAAATGCATCATGGAGGGAAGAAAGTTCAGGTAATTTGAATTCAGTGTGGTATGATTACATGTTAAATATGTCTACTTCCCAATCAAACAGACATTTTTAACTGGACTGCACATAAGGTTATCTGTAGAGGTTTAAAAAACTATAGATGTTCGTGACTTGTCCCAAGTGATTCTGGTACAGAAGGTGTTTTACACAAAGTTTCTTTGATCAGAAGCAGCAGAAATGTAACTCAATCAGTCTCAGCCAACAGCTGGAGTGAGTTGTGAATTATTATCTAATGCTGCACATCAAATTAACCAACTCAGATCTTAGCAGTTTAAAAGTGCTAAGATCTGATGGAGGTGGCCTAATTGGTGGTTCTGCCTCAGCATCTCTCATGAAATTGAAATCAAGGTGTCAGCTGGCTTTCAGTCATCTAGAGGCTTGACTGGGGTTGGAGGACCGGCTTCCAAGGCGGCTCAGTTACATGGCTGCCAATCTGTCTCTGGCTACTTGTAGGTGGTCCTGTTGTTTTGCCACACAGGTTTTTTGCACAGGACTGCTTGAGTCTTCTCACAATTTGTTTGCTGGTTTTCCCCAGATCAAGCAATCCAAGAGAACAAGGCTGATGTGGTATTATACAATTTTACAGCTGGGATGAAGCTGTCTTTGAGTGGGAGGAGGGGGACCATTATAGATGGGATATCTATTGTTCCAAAGGCTGAGGACCATCCTTACACAGTGCTTTAGGTCCTAGAGCAAATATACCATATGTTCCAACATACCTGTTCATTTTGTATAGGGTAAAAATGATTAAAATTGGAAGGCTTGAAGGTGAAAAATAAGAATTTTAAAAACCTCAAGGGGTATATGTGACTCACCTCTAACTGTGATGATAGACTTAGATCTGTCTTACTAAGTCTTTAGTATCTTTGACATTTGCAGATTCCTTTAGAGTTTCTTGGATGATTTCATAACATTTTATTTGATCTTAAGAATAACCTTAGGTTTGTAGGATGAAATCTGAAAGATAGAGCTAATAATAGTGAACACCCACCAAGTGCCAGGCATTTGACTAAGCATTTTATATTCATAACCTTTTTAACCAAATGCCATGAGGTTAATATTAGTCATTTCAGTTTTGAGGGAGGTTTAGCTTCCTTGGGCTCAGAGATGTTAAATGATGTGCCCACAGCCAAGCATTAGATCCAGAAGGAGAACCCAGGTTTTCCTCCACCAGTCCTATGTGCTTTCCACTTGGCTGCTTCCTTTTCCAGTCTCACCAACCACTGATGCTACTTTCTCCACAGGCTATGCCCTTGACTTAACCTTCATCTTATGGTAGACTGGGACTCCCAAAATACAGAGGACCCAATAATTGCAGACCCAGACTTACAGTACCCTAAGTACTGTTTTTTTTGTTTTCTTTTTTTTTTTTTGGCAACCACTTTATTACAAGCCTGTTGGAAAGAAAAAAAGAAAGGCAAAGGAAAATATATTGAAATAAAAAAGATAATTCACAGTTTGTACTGAAATAAATTCCATTTTCTAGGAAGGTGTACCTTTGTTTTATTTTTATTAAAAATCTGTCTCCAAACTAGACAACTTGAGTGGCCACAAATAGCATCTTGGCATCTCATTTTCCTTTGTTGTCTAGTTGGGTAATATTTCTTAAGTTTGGCCTAACTTTCATGGGTGTGGAAGGATGGGTGGCATGAAAGATAAAACGTACTTTGTGTGCCTACATGTGTTTGAGTTAAATAATTTTCAAGAGGTAAACATCATCTCTATTACTAACGACCTCAAACCTCTAACTCCTCTTATACCATAAAAGTATGCAATTACATTTCCATGTTGTTTATGGCTTATTAAAAGCAATACATAATAAAAATACCTGAGATTATCAAAAATAGATATCATTTTTAGCATCTGTATAGCTAAGCAAAATGTCCTCCATTCGGTATTGTCAAGGTGATCATAGCTCCTTTTCTAAGCTCTGTACAACCTTTGCTTCAGTAAGGACCACATCAAAATAGAAATCTGGATGTTCTCTCCTGTTACATACCCTACATATCCTGGCTTACAGGACACTCAGCCAGTCATTTTTGTTGTTCAGTCAGTCATGTCTGACTCTTTGTGACCCCATGGACTGCAGCACACCAGGATCCTCTGTCCTTCACTATCTTCTGGAATTTGGTTAAATTCATGTCCATTTAGTCGGTGATGCTATCTAACCATCTCATTCTGTGTCATCCCCTTCTCCTCCTGCCTTCAATCTTTCCCAGCATCATGGTCTTTTCAAATGAGTCAGTTCTTCGCATCAGGTGGCCAAAGTACTGGAACTTCAGCATCAGACCCTCCAATGAATATTCAGGATTGATTTCCTTTAGGATTGACTGGTTTGATCTTGCAGTTCAAGGGACTCTCAAGAGTCTTCTCCAGGACCACAATTGGAAAGCATCAATTCGTAGGTGCTCAGCCTTCTTTATGGTCTAACTCCAGTCCATACATGACTACTGGAAAAAACCATAGCTTGGACCTTCGTCAGCAAAGTAATGTCTCTGCTTTTTTATACGCTGTCTAAAGGTATAGACATATCCCTCTATAGCTCTCCTAGGTTTGTCATAGCTCTCCTTCCAAGGAACAAGCATCTTTTAATTTCATGGCTGCAGTCACTATCTACAGTGATTTTGGAGCCCAAGAAAATAAAATCTGTAACTGTTTCTACTTTCCCCCCTTCAATTTGCCATGAAGTGATGGGACAACATGCCATGATCTTAGTTTTCTGCTTGTTGAGTTTTAAGCCAGCTTTTTCACTCTCCTCTCTCATCTTCATCAAGAGGCTCTTTGGTTTCTCGTCACTCTCTGCCATTAGAGTGATATCTTCAGTGAAGTCTTATTCTTTAACCCCCTCATTCCAGTCCACCAATTGTGTAGTCAAGCATTCCTGTTATTATGGTAGAGTGTAGTGGTTAAGAGCATGAAATTGCAAACCAAGTTTGGATTTAGCTCTGCCACAACTTGTATGGCCTTCAGCAAGTTATTTTACCTCCTTGTGCCTCAGTTTCTTCATCTGGAAAACAACAGAATCTTCCACGGGTTTAAATGAGATAATATATGCAGGAAGTTTAGAATGATGCCTGGCACATGGTAAGCACTCTACAAGTGATGGCTACTTTTATTATCACATGTGTTTTTCATACATGGTTACTGTCTGTCATCATATGGAGCCCTTTCATAGTGTATAGATTAGGCGGCCAAGAGCTGTGGAGGTCTAGCCGCAAGCTAAGTGCAGTGACAACAGCAAGCTGGGTCACAGAGTTTCAGGACTAGCCTTGTAATACACAGCAGCACAGTGGTTCACCATTTACGTTCATGAAGTCTTTTTTTTTTTTTAGGGTCATGAAGTCTTGGGCTCCAAATCTGGTTCCAAAAAATGTTAACACGGTGACTGGGTAGTTATGCTATCTTTCAAAGCCTCAGATTTACATAGTTGCTGTGAGGATTAAATAAAGTAATATATGTAAGGTAAACTGTCAAGATATACTTTCCAAAAGTTAAAAACATGACTCTCATACAAATATAAAGTGAGCATGTGTAGAAGATTCACTTCACATATGACCGAGAGAGAACAGACAAAACGGTTTAAAGAACATCGGAGAGAGCAAAGTATTTATGGTGGCTAAAATAAAAAGGTTGAATAAGATACAAAACTGGTTAATGTACATAGCAATAAAACTATAACATGTGGGGTTGTCTTCTTTATCAGGTAAATAATTCACATCACTAGTGAACAAATTTAATTTTCTTCACAATCAGCAGTTGTTCTCAATTAGGGGTAATTTCTCCTTCCAGGGGATGTTTAGCAATGTCTGAAAGAAGCCTGGTGGGCTGTATAGTCCATGGGGTCACAAAGAGTTGGACATGACCAAGCAACTGAGCATGCATGCATGCAAAGACATTTTTGGTTGTTATAGCTAGGTGTGTGTGTGTGTGTGTGGCATCCAGTGGGGAGCGAGCAGGGATGGTCTTAAACATCCTTCAATGCACAGGACAGCCCCCAACAAAAAAGAAATATCTGGCCCCCAATGCCAAAGGTGCTGAGGTTGAGAAATATTGTCTATCAATTTCTACAAGTTAACATCTACTCTTCTGAAGTTTATCAATAAAATGTCCTAATCAAGAGAAAATAGCAAGTCAAACAAAGATACACACTCCTGGAAACTAGCTAACCCTTGGTGGCTGGGTGGGTTGGCTAGAAAATGCTGAGATAACTCTGAAAGGATATGCAGGAGCCCTTTGGCCTATTTCTTAGTTTTGGAAAATTTTCTTAACAATAATTGACATCATACCTAAAACATGGTAGGTACTAAGTGAAGGTTAGTTATTTCTATAAATTTATAGGCCATTAGATAGAAGTCCGAACACCCATACAGTAAAATAAATACCATACTTTTACATAAGCATTGTCACTGTTAAATATTTTTTTCCTGTTTAGATTGTTTCATCATGGTCACTTTGAAGTTTTAAGAAAGTCCTCCAATACAACCTTCGGACTTACGATGATAGATCTATTAAAAAAGACAAGTTATATTTAAAAAATTTTCCTGAAAGTCTGATTCAAAAAACTGAGCCTCTCCTCCTGCATGGAAAACTTTACTGTCACATTGAGAATATCCAAGATATCCTTAGGGAATCCATTTAAAGTCTGTTACAGAAAGGATGGTAAGGTACAGATCATAAGATTGCAGGCTGTGGCCCTTTTTACTGGTCAAAGTGTGGGGGTTTTTGACATTTACAAATTGAAGTATAATTGACATACAATATTAGATTTAGGTGTATGACACAGTGATTCAATATTTATATACATTGCAAAAATGATAACCATAATAAACCTAGTTACTGTCACCATACGAATTTATTATAATATTACTGACTATATTCCCTATGCTTTACATTACAAAGGCAAAAAAAGGAAAAAAAGCAGCCCCACAGTTGCCCAAATTCATCTTGTATAAGTCAGTTGAATAGTATTAATATATCCACTGGTTGTATCTATCCACTGGGTCCAATAAGGGAAGAAAAACCAGACTAATATGAACAAGAAAAGTTTGATATAAAGAATTTTATAAATTCTTTACATAAAAATCAATGTAATTATTTTAAAAATAATTTATAGAAATTTAATAAAGAATAAATAGAAAATGTACCAAAATGGCTGTAAATAAGTATATAACATATATTTAAATATATATTTATATAAAGCATATGTTTAAAGTATGTAAAATAAAAATGTGTAAGATAAATATATAACACATATAAACAAATTATAATTAAACAATTAATGATAATATTTTATAAATAAAACACCAGCAAGAGATAACATTTTATAAATAAAACACAAGGAAGGCTGCTAAGGAGTAAACAGAACTTTGAAGAAGATAGAGGTAAGGAACACCTAAAACCACTAGGGCTGAGAAGGAACACCAAAGGAAGAGACTTTACCATACGCACTCCCACCCCACCCCACCGCACCCCCCCACCCCACCGCACCCCCCCACCTCCACCCCCACCCCCACCCATCTCCATTACTAATGAGAGCCAGACCTTGCTGGCGAAGGTATTGCCAAGGCTCAGAGTGTCAGGGAAGTAGCTGTGGTGCAATGTTGGCTAAATTTGCTGGCAATCCATTCAATGGCATTTGGGGTAAATCCGCCTCTAGGATGCCATGGAAAAACTGTTCCTCAGGAGATGTCTCAGCAGAGGCACTCATGGACGGAGGAGCCTGGTAGGCTGTAGTCCATGGCGTTGCTAGGAGTCGGACACGACTGAGCGACTTCCCTTTCACTTTCATGCATTGGAGAAGGAAATGGCGACCCACTCCAGTGTTCTTGCCTGGAGAATCCCAGAGACGGGGGAGCCTGGTGGGCTGTCGTCTATGGGGTTGCACAGAGTCGGACACGACTGACGTAACTTAGCAGTAGCAGAGTCACTGCTTAGAGGCTCAGTCGGGTCCGACTCTTTGCGATCCCATGGGCTGTAGCCCACCAGGCTCCTCTGTCCATGGGGATTCACAGGCAAGAATACTGGAGTGGGTTGCCATGCCCGCCTCCAGGGGATCTTTCCAACCCAGGGATCGAACTAACATCGCCCGCATTGCGGATTCTTAACCGTCTGAGCCACCAAGGAAGCCTAATTCAGCGGAAGCTAAAAGCAAAATCTTTCTCCTGCAACGGCTCTCCAGCGCCCCCTATTGACAAAGCTTAACATTGTTCCACTTGACAAGAGAAAATTATTTAGAGGGCCCAGATTCATTTTCACAGAAGAAGCAAAAAAGAGATAATTTGGAGCTAAGAGTGAGTAAAACCAGTAACTGACACAAGAGTTATTCTGTAATACTTTTAAGGGCTGATAGTAGTGATAATTTCAGGTTGATGGTGTCTGAATAACAGCCAGTGTGGGTCCTCCTGGGCCTGCCCGCTGCTATTTGTCAGCTATAGAGCAGTAACTCCACATGATCCCTGGGTCAGCAATATCAACATCATGTGGGAACTTGTTAGAAATGCAGATTTTAGTACACTACCCCTAACCAATGGAACCAGAAACTCTGGGGTTGGGGACCAGCAATCTGGGCTTTTCATAAGCCCTCCAAAGAATTCTGGTACACACTAAGGTTTAAGAACCATTGTTAACAACAGTAAGTTCTAGAAACTTGCTGTTCAGGCACGAAGAAGAGTCAATAAGGATTTATTTGTATGAGTTTAAATCTCAATCTTTATTTTATTTATTTACTTATCTGGCTGTACTGCCCCTCATGTGAGATCTTAGTTCCCTGATCAGGGATCAAACTCAGCACCCCTTGCAGTAGAAGCATGCAGTCTTAATCACTGGACCACCAAGGAAGCCCTAGTCTCATTTTTTAATTTTGAAGAAGACAACCTAACTTCTTTAGGATCTGGAAGCTACCAGGGAGCATGTGATTTTAACCTCTGCTTTCACATTGATGATGTGTTTCTGGACATGTCGGCATGAATGCATCAACTATGCTCACTTTGGTAAGAAATTGTGTTTTTGATGTGCTCTTATATACAGGTCATGCTACCTTGATGAGGGCCCCAAAGTTGCTATTGCAATTTTCATCTGCTTCTATGGGTGCACAGATGTGGAGTGTAATACCTATTCTGCCTTTCCTATATCTGTGCTTTTTCCTAGGTCTCCACCATGGCTTCAGTTGTTGAAGAACAGCTGGAGCCACAAACCTAAGATCAGCAACAGCAGACAGCACCATGGAGCTCACATAAGCTCTCCACTGCACCTTGCCCCTCAGATAACCTCATGAGTTGGCTTGCCTCCTTGACAAGGCTCCAACTGTCCAGAACAGAAAGTTTCCCTTTCCCCTGACACAGCCTTTGCCTTTCCAAGCTCCTTAATTTTCACCTTCCAAAGGAAAGATGGAGAGATGATATACTCTAGCAAGAGATTTTCTGCCATTTTTTGCTTTAAAATGGAAAGTGTGTGTGTGTGTGTGTGTGTGTGTGTGCATGTTTGTATGTTGTAGGAATTATGGCCTGGCCCTGGTTCTGCTAGTAACTAGCTGCATGGGGTTGGGCAGGTCACCAGCTCTGGTTCTAATTTCTACACTCAAATACAGAGCATCAGACCAGCTGAGACTACTCCAACATCTTAAGATTCTATGTACTACACAAGTGTATCCTTAGAAGATAACTTGTTGGGCTTCAATGTCACCCTATAGTATAACAGTCTATGCACAAGGCCCTCTTCTAAACTCCTTCCTCTGGGCTTAACATTTAGCATAACAAAACCTTCCTACAGCAAATTCAACCTAAAGGGATTGAGGTTATTTATGCACAGAAAAGTGAAGTCTTCAGCAGATTTGCTCCTTTTAGCCTTTCTAAACAAATATCAGATCAGATCAGATCAGTCGCTCAGTCATGTCCGACTCTTTGCGACCCCATGAATCGCAGCACGCCAGGCCTCCCTGTCCATCACCAACTCCTGGAGTTCACTCAGACTCACGTCCATCGAATCAGTGATGCCATCCAGCCGTCTCATCCTCTGTCATCCCCTTCTCCTCCTGCCCCCAATCCCTCCCAGCATCAGAGTCTTTTCCAATGAGTCAACTCTTCGCATGAGGTGGCCAAAGTACTGGAGTTTCAGCTTTAGCATCATTCCTTCCAAAGAAATCCCAGGGCTGATCTCCTTCAGAATGGACTGGTTGGATCTCCTTGCAGTCCAAGGGACTCTCAAGAGTCTTCTCCAACACCACAGTTCAAAAGCATCAATTCTTCGGCGCTCAGCCTTCTTCACAGTCCAACTCTCACATCCATACATGACCACAGGAAAAACCATAGCCTTGACTAGACGGACCTTTGTTGGCAAAGTAATGTCTCTGCTTTTGAATATGCTATCTAGGTTGGTCATAACTTTCCTTCCAAGGAGTAAGCGTCTTTTAATTTCATGGCTGCAGTCACCATCTGCAGTAATTTTGGAGCCCAGAAAAATAAAGTCTGACACTGTTTCCACTGTTTCCCCATCTATTTCCCATGAAGTGATGGGACCGGATGCCATGATCTTCATTTTGTGAATGTTGAGCTTTATAGGTTTGGCCAAAAAGTTTGTTCAGATTTTTTTCCATAAGATCTGATGGAAAAACCTAGGGGAGCTTTTTGGCCAATCCAATCCAATACCTCATTAACTGCTTTGATGAGTAACTAAATGTGAAAGCACATAGTGGAAATGAAATACTAGTATTCTTCATTTCAAATTCCCAATTTGTTTCTCATTGAGAGAAGTAAACAAAAACATTTCATTCTTCCCAAAATGATTTGAATGTTTCCATTTTTAATGTCTGTTAGTGTTGCACTGCCCGCCCCCCCCCACCCACCCCGCCCCAGCACACACACCAAGATAAACAGTCTCTCTCTGATCTATTTTCACATGCTGAAATGGGTAAAGTCAAGTGTGATGCTTCTCAATCAACAGTGACAATATTCTCTGTGGGGAAGAGTATTTCAGAAATTTGAGGAAATAAAGTTTGAAAAGTCATATCTAGATTTTGATACTAAAAAAAAGAAAAATCTTGGGACTTCCCTGGTTGCCCAGTGGCTAAGACTCTGCACTCATAATATAGGGGGCCCAGGTTTTGAGCCCTGGTCTGGGAACTAGATCCCACATGTAACAACTAAAGACCCTGTGTGCTGCAATGACAATTTAAGATTCCACATGCTGGAACTAAGACCTGGCATAGTCAAATAAATAAATATTAAAAAAATTTTTGTAACTGTTTGGATAAAACAAATTACATTCATCTAAGCTTGAGAAAATTATAGCCAGAGAAGATAAGCAGAAAAAAAAATGTGGTAATACTTGCAAAATACTTGCAATTGCTTATCTGTTTCCTCCTCCTTCTTTAGTAAAAGTGTTCCGCATCCCCTACCTTTCCTCAACTTGGCAACATCCCCAGGCAGTGATTTGTAACTGGTTAGAATCTGTCCTAACAACTTCTTCCCAGCTTCTTTTGCAGTGAGAGTGGCCATGGGAGCCATGGCTGCTGGGGTCACTGTTGGGTAATTTGGGGAGCCCTATGGCTGTCTGCCTCCCGTACCCAGTTCCTTCCTTGATAGTTGACACTGTGCTGGGAGCTTCTGTGGGGCCTTCCTGTGACCTCCTGGTGATAGCTCCACAGGCCAAGGATGAAAGACTGTGGCTTTTCTATGACACTTTCGAGTTGTTGAATTTCCGAAGAACAAGTCTTAAATATGTAATAGTTAGGACTTGAAAGTTGTTTAGAGTTTATCTGAAATTCAAATTTAACTGTGTGCCTTCTAATTTTGTTTTTTTTTTTTTCCCCCTTAAATCTGACTCTATGTAAAAACCCTAGACTACATGTCTTAAACTTTTGTTATATAAAAAGGATTACCTCAGTAAGTTACTATTAGTCAAATTAACATACTGCTTGCATGTGAACTCATTCCTGATATAGTAGTAATTTATAAAGAGTACCCAGCATTTATTATTTCACTATGTGCTGGACACTGTGCTAGTTAACAGGGAGTATTTGTAATTGAGCCTCAGAGGTAGGTCTTGCCTTCAGGGAGCTTGCAGTCTAGCTGGAGAGACAGCCACTGAATGAGTGATTCTGTAAGTGGCAGAGTAATTACAACTGTGACCAGCACTTTGAAGGAAAAGTAGAGGAACCTTGAGAGCACCTATGAGGGCGGGGTAAGGAGAAGGGAAATCCTTGAGAAGTGGCATCACAAGAGTGAACTGAAGGCGGAGTAGGAGTTAGCGGGCCAGCTGGAGGGAGGGTTGCAGAAGTTTGCTTTAAGCCTCAGGAACAGCACGTGAGGCTGCTGTGACATGGGAAGAGTCCTGGTGAGTTTGAGGAGTGGAGGTTCCAGTGGCTGAGCAGCAGAGAGTTGAGTGATGGGAAATGCAGGCAGAGAGGCACTTAGAAGGTGGATCATGGATGCCATGGGGGCCATGTTAAGGATTTCAAAACTTACCTTACTCTCCACTATACCCACAGTAAGTACTGTTGTTATCCTCACCTTACAAAGAGAAACAAAGACTTAAAAGGGTTTGATCAAAAACATAAAAAGCTATTAAGTGAATGAACTATAATTTTAGCCCAGATTTTTTTTTTTATAGTGTATGTGAGCAAAAAACCCCTAATCATTACTGAGTGCAAGCTAGTTACAAACTTCTAAGTAATGGGAGCTGATTAGATGAGTCTGTAGAGATTATTTAAAGTTAATTTAAGAATATATTTTATAGTTATGTAAAAACTGTGAATGTGAGAAATCTATTATTAATAAATAAGAAGTTGATCAGTAATTTAAATTCCAGTATTGAATGGGGCATCAAGAAATTATACAATTTACAGATTACCTGTTTGTGCTTTCCAATGAAAGGTCCCCTATACTGCATACCACTTAAATCCCTGTGGCTTACTTATGCAATTTTAGACGATCGGTTTGACAAAAACAAAATAAAACATGCACACAAAAATCCTTATTTGTAACAAAGTCTCAATATAAGTGACACAAATGATTCAGCAGTTTTAGATACATATGAGAAACAATTACAGCAGTAACAAGGACAAAACATACAAAAATATACCATTGCAAATTGTTGATTTATTCAATATGATTGCTACTCCTGGTAATCCCATTATTTGCAGGAGGTGGGCATCAGTATGGGATGGTAACAAATATTTTTAAAAAATTAAAAATAGAAAAATATAAAGAGTAAACTGTATGTGAAGTAAATGTTATATGATAATTGATATGATGCATGCAACAAATACAGACACATATGCATACATATATAGACTCATCCACACACACATACACATCAATAGATTACATATATACTGGATTGTGATCTACATCTTATTTTTTACTTTGGGTCCCATTCATAAAAGTTTGAAAATCATTAGTGTAGTGAAATGACTCAGTCTTTGTGAGCTATGCTGTACCTGTGCACTTCTTGGTGTGAGAACAGCATTAGGGTAAATTTCTGTCCATTATCATGGATAGCCACTTACTGTTCCATGCGTTAAAGAAATCATGTGTGACAGAACAAACAAACAAAACAGCAGACTGTCACTGTACCAAAGCGCACAATGTGTCTTGGTTATGGCACTTGAGTAGATTCCTTTGAATTTCCCAGTTCACTCCAGGAAGGTTTCAGTCCCTTCCAACTTTATACTGTCACTTGCACACCTTGGGAACAATGACAAAAAGAAAAGACATTAATGAAGAATTCCAATTGTCATTTTATTACATCTTCACACTAACATTAAGGTGTGTTAAGATTACACAGATTCTGGGACCAGAAATGCTGGTTTTCTGTAAAGAACTAAATTGAGTCCAAATCTCATTCTTTTAATCCTTGTGCTAAATTTAAGCCTATTTTCAGATATCCAGTATTATTTGCAATTGCTATAACGATCCTTGACTCTAAGTAATAATTTGAGAACTAGAAGAATATCACAAAAGGTGGCTGATACAGTAATATTCTTGTTTTAGAATGATATCCTTAGTTTGAAGAAAGAAGTATTCTTACCTTTTTTAAAAGTAAGGACGTCGAGCTGAATATTTAGTGACTTTGGCTTAGAAAGTCAATGATCAGCCTGCCGCATTCTTATCACACATCTCATGCTAGAAAAGCACACATTTTTTTGTAATCTTTGAAGCATGCAAAATATAAAAATGATTATACTCTTTGACTCAGCAAGTGCTACTTCTGAAAATTTTAAATATCATTCAAGAAGAAGAAAACCAGCAACACACACAGATATTTTACAGTACATTATTTGCCAATGTAAAAATCTTTTTAACAATACTAAATATCTAACAGTAGGAAATGGTTCAATAATTTTATGGCAATTATAGTGTTACTTTATAATTGGAAATTATATTTTAAATTCAACATAGAAAAATATCCCCCCAAATTCATTTTATTAAATTTTTATTTTGCAATTTTTATCCCTCTGATTTGACATCTTTCTTCTGCAGGAAGATGTCAATGTCAGGTTTTATAATTTACTTTTACTGAGCAAAACAGAACTCAACCTTGAATCCTTTAACTGGAAGAGCTATTTAGTTTTATTGTTTCATTATATAATGGACTCTACAAAGCTTATTCAACATTAAATATTAATTTAAAAATAAAAGTAAACATGGCAATTAACCATGTAAACCATGTAAGAGAGATTTAAATTCAATCTTTGTTTCTGTTTCATTATTATTGCTGTATCACAATTATGATTCTATATGTTTAGAATAGAAAATTAGTTTATGAGATACTATAAGAAGCCTGAGGTATATTCAACTGAAATATTTGAAGGTGCCCAGAACAGCCTGGTTTAACCTCACTGAGGGTTAAACCAGGCTATGCTAAGGATCCCTCCAGGCTAGCTTTGCCAGGACACTGTGATTGGAAGAACTGGGAAAGGTGATGGGTTACTATAAATAACGCAGTAACTTATTTATACAACAGAAAAAAAAAGAAAAAAAAACGAACATAAATCTTGGAGGTAGGAAGAGCTGATATTCCTTGGATTTTATGTCTCATAATATTTCTATTATTTTTTTCTTTTAAGCTTTATCCAATATCTCAAACGAAGGCAAGATAGTCTTATGAAGGAATACTTCCTTACAAACCTCTAGGATGTAGGTAAGGAAAGAGGAGGGTGTTACAGACATGGAAATGTACTTTCCTGTGGGTTTTCAGCCCCCGTCAAAACATGCCAGCTTTTCTTGGGTCTTGGACCAGATGGCAAAAGCTGGCATTCTGTATGCAATCTGCCTGAGCTACATGATCAAGGCTTGTTTTTATCAGCAGATACAGCATAAGGCCAAACGTCAGCATGTGACTTGGTCATTAAAGGACAACTGGACCCAAGCCTAACCATTATTGAGAGAATGGAAAGGTATAGGTGTTCAACCACTGCAAGTATCAACACCCTGTAAGTACCCTATCAAGGTCAGCAAGGGAGCAAACAGCTCTCAGAGAAGTGGCTCTGGCTCAGGTGCTATCATTTACAAAGGCTGAGCCCCTCCCTTCACTCTACATTCTCTGTATCCACTGATGCTCAGTCTGAGCTTCGTGATGAGGGGCATGCCTTTCATCAGAGTAACAGATGGCAGGGGTGAGCAGGCAAAACTGGCAAGGATTTTAAGTTCCACTTACAGGAAGAAATTTTAGTATGGTCCTGACATTTCTTTAAATAGGTTCATGCCTACATGAAGGGCTGATTCTGAAACTAGGAGTGTGTTAGGATCAATGAGCTGCCTGGCTGGACTCAAACTTCTAGTCAGTTAGGAATTTACTGAGGACACAGGAAATCTAATTCTTTCTGAGAGATGATGACATTTGCACCAGAGGAGTTGCTTCTCACCAAAAGAGCATGTAATATTCTTCACTGCCAAAGTGACTCATACTGTCTTCTCCTGAGCCAGCTGATGACTGCATTTTGTATGTTAGCCATGAAAAGTGTTAGTTCAAACAGTGCCAGTGAAAGATCTACATCTATAGTTTTGTTTCCCCAGCACACTTTGTCATCCTTCTTCTGGTTTCTACCTCCTACTCTGCCTTCCCTTTGGGGGATTTCTCCCCTTAAATCAGGACGCCTTTCCTAAGGTACTCAATTACAAGATGAGTACCTGATCCACTTCTAGCCAACAAAAGTAAGCCATCTCTCAGGCACAGTGATTGGTTTAACCAAAGTCATGTGACCCAAATAGGACCAATCAAAATGTTTCCTGGGACTTTTCAGCTGGGATAATATGGAAAATTGATTTAAAAATGTTTAAAATAAAGAATTTTAAATATATGCAAAACTAGTGAGAATAACATATAGACCCTTCTGTATCCAATACTCAGCTTTATCAACTCATAGACAAGGATATGAGTTGATAAAGGATAAAACTGTCTTTTTACTGGGGCTATTGGATTTAGGAGGATAGTGTTGCCAAAATACTTCATGTCTGTTAGTGGAGAGAGACTGACCTCAAAATATACCCAAACAGAAAATGAGAAATTGAGGCAGAACCATGAGGACCCCATCGGCGCTCCTTAACTCAGTTGAGTCTGAAGCCACTGCCACTCCTGTATTTTTTTTTCTGCTTAAGCCAGATTTAGGAGGATTTCTGTCACTTGCAAAATGTATTGTCTGATATGAAAACCTTAAAGAAATACTCAATAAGTTATTTTTAAAATCTTGTGTTTATTTTGGGAAATAAGTATTTATGAAAAATCTTTGAGGAATAAAGGAGAAAGAGAACTCTATACCTATTAAAACAAGATTATCAGCATTTAATTTCACTCAATTATAACAATAATTTCAGTCCTATTGAAATAACAGCCATCTATTAAAAAATTTGAACTAAGTAACAGAAATATCATTAAGAGAGATAACAAAGGGTGAATATTTTCACCCTCAAAAGAACTCAGAAAAGTAATCAAGTCCCTAGACCCATTAAGAGTCTCTGATTCTGAACTGTCTTCAAAGCAACGAGTGAATGGATACGATCACTCTTACATTAGCATTCTGGTATACCATTCTTGGGGCTTCCCTGGTGGCTCAGTGGTGAAGAACCCGCCTGCCCATGCAGGAGACCTAGGTTCAATCCCTGGGTCAGGAAGATCCCCAGGAGATGGAAATGGCAACCCACTCCAATATTCTTGCTTGGGAAATCCCATGGACAGAGGAGTCTGGTGGGCTGCAGTCCATGGGGTCACAAAAGAGTCAGACATGATTTGGTGACTAAAATAACAACAACATTCACGGGTATGTAATGAAATATTTTTCCTGGTTGGTCCTTCACAATCCACTTTGATTGGACAATACTAACCCTTTTGTTTTGCTAGTTCTTGTATTAGATCTTCATATACTTGTGAAAAGAGGTCTTCCTCAGATTTTGTTCCATCTAGATAAACTGAGAAGGGGAAAAAAGAGTAGTTCAAATGCTAACAGGCTTATTAATATGGGATGCTTACTCTGGCATTTGGCATCTCTTGAGGACACCATTAGTTTAAAGAACCCAGGAACTTAATTTTAAAAGAAATTAATAGCCATTAAAAAGAAAAATATAAAGCCGGGTACAATAGGTAAGAGATTTGGGTTATTACAGAGAAATTCAAACTAGCTGATGTGAAAATTATAAAAACAAAAAAGACACAGAGTTAAGTGGCATTGTGCATACATCACTTTAGGAGCACCAAATAGGTGCTTTCTCAAAACAATCATTTAAGGGAATAGTTCTCAAACTTCTTTATCAGGATAACCTGTGAAGCTTCTTAAACCATGCCGTGTGTGTGTGTGTGTGTGTGTGTGTGTGTGTGTGTGTGTGCGCTGTTGTATGTGTGTGTGATTTCTGTCACGTATGTGCTGAATCTGCATTCTCCAGGCCATGAGATTTAAATTGCCATAGTCAGTTTGGTATAAGAAGTAAGTTATAAGAAAATTCTGTAGGTTAAAGGAAGGAAAGAGCCTTCTAGTCACAATACTCCAGAGGTAGGGGAGGTAGGAGAGAACTGTGCCTGTTAAGAAAAAGATGCTCAGTTTGGAAAGGCTAGAAGGTGGGGAGGCACGAACAGTATAGAAATTAGATTTAAGAGCAAGGCTCTGCCTTAGCCTTTGGAGACCTTGTGATCCTTCCTGGCTGTTTAGATTTTATCCCAAAGGGCTGGAGACTCTTTGGAACCGTTTAAGCAAGGTAGGAGCATGAGATGGCAGAGGCGGGGGGGACAGGCAGTAGTTAGAAGAAGACATCCCTGCAACCAATGGTCTAGGTTGGAAATAATGTGACCAAAAATGTCATGAGAGGCCCTGGGGATGTGGAAGAGGGGGTTGGACTGGACTGAAGAAGGGATCATAAGAGCCTCTAGACCATGGGGAGGTCCCGTGTGCCTTCCGTATTTACCAAACAGGCCATGAAGTCTCTCACAGTAGGGGCAACTCCCTTTATTCTGAAAAGATGTATCCGCTCTGGTTGCTCCGGCTCATCCAAAAGCCTCTGTCTCCAGCCTCCTGCATCTTCTCCATGTTGTACTCTGTATCCCAAGGATCTGTTCTCAGTCCAGCCCCATAGATCCAGGTATTTGTATCTAAATCACTGCTTTAAGTCTCTCAGGCATCTCAACTGCATTACTGGCATGCAAAGCAGACTTGCATTCCTCCTTGCAAATCTGTGAGTCCTTCACTTTTTTCTGTTCTCTGAAATAATACCTGACAATTCCTGAGCTGTTGTCCTTGACACCTCAACTACCTGCACCTTCCATATCTATTCTATCATTCAATTCCTCTGAATACATATGTCCCATTTCGCACCCTACACATCTACCCTTCACAAAGCCACATGGATCTGACTGAAACAAAAACTTTCTATCTACCATATCCTTGTAATAAACCTCTCTGTAGAGGCCTTCCCACTTTCCTTAGGACGATGACCTTTGGCCTTTTAAGGTCTGTACCCTTCCTGTACCACCAACATCACCTGTTGCTTTGTCTTTCTCTACCACAACCTTCTTGCCAGTGCCCGCTGGCCTTTCCATGCACCATACCCACTGTCTGGGGTGACCTTCTATCCCACCCCCACCTTTGTCCAGTTAAATCTATCATAAAGTGGTTTACATGTGGCTTCCTCAAGGAAGCCTTCCCCGGTTGCTAAGCCTGGGACAGTCCCCCTGAAGCTCAGTGTCACAGTACTCAGCATAGTTAGAAAGGACAGCTTGTGCAGCAAGTGTGTTTAACATCTGTTTCCCTGATAGAATGTTGGTGCATAAGACTGGAGACCAAGTCTGTCTTATTTCCCTTGATAACACCAGGGCAGTGCCTTGTTCAGGGAATGCATTCAATCAGTATTTGTTGAATGAATGACCATTTAGAAGTTGCTACACTTTGACAAGAGTCATAGAGAGAGAAACAGAAGCCAGGAGAGCCAATGTGGAAAAGGAGGGTTCTGGCTTAAAATGTCCTTTTACAATCTAATACATGAGAAATATGCCTTCTAAAATCTTGTGTACTCTTGTGTACTTTGAGGCAATGACAGTGAAAAGTCTTCCTTGAAGGGAAAAAGACACTCACCAATTTCCCATGAGACATTCTCCATTTCTTTTCTGTGTTTTAGGTACATGGGCCACACGTGGCCGTCAAAGTATCCTGGGGCGTCTGGAGGCTTGTACACCCTTGTACTGTCAAAATATGTAGGAAACTTCATGTTGACAGAAACACAAAACTGATAAAGTAAAATAATGGTCAGGACAATGGGGAAATTACTCAGAAATTGAGAAGGAATAAGACCATATTTTTTAGACTCAAGGCCAGTTACAAAGACAGCACAGGATAGACTCAGTGCTCTGATCTAAAAATGAACTTTGTAACTCGCTGACTATCATTCTTAATTATCTTTCTCCCCTCAAGTGATTTATAAAAGAATTAACAATATTAATATAAATAATGATAGCAATACTGTTATGTTGTAGTAAGCTTTAAACTAACCAGTGTCCTCAATGGCTATAGCAGAATAAAAGCCAATTAATTTAAAATCATAATCAAAATGAAATTGCTCCATATGAAGATTTAGGAAGGATAAGCCAAACAGCTTGTATTAATACAAGAGCCTTTTCTTAGAAAAGTAATTTGCATTACTCCATGTGGGTGGCCACTTATGGAAAAAGGTCTTGTTCTTTGGGAAGAGTTGAGGCTTCCCTTGCTTGAAAAATAACATATACACATTGTTCAATAATGCTGTTTCCTTGCTTTCCTTAAAGTTTGTCTTTTGGATTACAATCCACAAAGGCATTTTCAAAACTTACCTCCTCCTCCGCTTACATTCTTCATACGGAATTGTCAGAAAATAGCATCTATTCCATATAGTGTCAAGGGGCCTAAAATAACAGCATATTTAGTGCATATTTAGTTTTTTCCCCATTCATTCAGAGTCATTAATAGAGTGGGGAATGCTTACTTATAATGGAAGAGAAGGAAACCTTCAATAATTAAGATGGGAATTTCCTTAATGCTTTCCTCATGTGTTGATGCCAGAGAGTGTGTTGGGTTTTCCATCCAGCAGGAGATGGCGGACATCATTTCCTCCATGTTAAGTGCTTCGAGCACTTCAAACAAACAGACACAAATATGAAATAAATACAACAAAAGTTTTATGCTGTGGCTTTTTATGATGAGGATATCCAGTGACCTATAAACATATGAAATAACACTATTCTATTTTTCCTTCAAAACACCTAATTAACAAACATTTTAGACAAAAAATATAAACTCTAACATTGATAAGGTGGTATGCTTGATATATTTTCATTTTGGAAAAATTTAAACACATACAAAAGTAGAGCGTAGAGTGCAATGAACTCCCATGTCCCCACTTAACCAACTTTGACAATTATAAACTCATTGCTTTATTTATAACTTCTATTCCCCCTTGACTATGTAAGTGTGTAACATTTTTGGATGACAAAATATTTATAAAATAGTTAGAAAGACAGTGACACATTGGGGAAATTACCTGCAATATACTTGGCAAAGAATGGGTATCCTTAATACATAAAGAGCTCTTACAGATAAATAAGAGGAGGTAAATCATTAAAATAATTTACAAAGGATACAAATATATAATACTCAAAACTTAAAAATGTGCATACTTTCAGAGGTTACAGTTGTTAATTCTAGAAAAGTACCCTATAACAGAGATTCTCAAAGCGTGGTACTTCCAGGAGCAGCAGCTGAGAACTTATCAGAAATGCAAATTCTCACTCCTACTTCAGAATAACTGAATTGAACCATCTGTGTGTAGAGATATTTTAGTGGAAGGTTTTAAAATTATGAATTAATCCCTTTAATCGAAATAGAGCTATTAAGCTTTTCTCTTTGTTCTGTTATTTGTTTTGATTAAGTTGCATTTGGTAAGATGGTTAATTTAAGTTTTCAATTTGCATAAAATTGTTCATAATATCCTCATCTTTTTGATATTTGTGGAATTTGTAATGATGTTGACTTTGTTTTTCTCTATTTTTTTCTTGATTAGTTTTGATTAACTTTGAGGGTCACTCAGATTCATCAATCTGTAGGTTTACATCTTAGGCCAAATTTGAGATGTCTTAGACCATTACTAATTTGAATACTTTTCAGCACCACACTGTTTCTCCTCTCCTTCTGAGGCTCTGATGATATAAATGTTAGATCTTTTGTTATTGCCCCATGTTTCTGTTCATTTCTTTTCAGTCTATTTTCTCTCTGCTGTTCAGATTGAATATTAATAATTTCTATTGTTTTGTCTTCAAGTTCACTGATTCTTTCCTTTGTCGTATTTATACTATTATGCTCATCCAGTGATAAAATTTTAGTTATTATATCAGTTTTCAGTTCTAAGATTTCTATTTGGTACTTTTTCAAATGTCCTCTTTATTGAGGCTTTCTAATTTTTCACTTGATTCAAGAATGGTTACAGTTGTTCACTGAAGCCTTTTTATGGATGTCATTTAAAATCCTTGTCAGAATTCCAGCATCTGTGTCATCGTGATGTCGTTATCTGTCTTTTCTTATTCCAAATTGAAAGTTGCCTGGTTCTTAGCATGACAAGTGATTTTCAGTCTCATCCTGGAAATTCTGGGTATTATGTTATAAGGCTCTGGAGCCTATTTAATCTTGTTTTTGCAGGCAGTTACTCTGTTCAGGGGTAGTGTGCAGGTCCAGGTTGGGTGGATGTTCAGCTGTCTGCTGAGCATCACCATACTGAGGTGTGGGGATAGCTGTGGAAGGAGAAAGAGGCATGCAGTAGCATCCAGGTATTGCTTCATTACAGTTCAGTGAGGACAGAAGTTCAGCTCTCCAGTGGGTCCTGCACACAGTAGCTGACACAAGTTGGTTAGGAAAAGTGGAATGCCAACTCACACCACCTCACACTGCCTTATTCTTTTTTTTTTTTTGCTGCCAGTTAGGTGTAGAAGTTCAGCTTTCTTTTTAGCATTACTGATATGATTCCTATGCTAATATGGAAAGCCAATGGACCCTGCTGTGCTGGTGCTGCTGGTCCAAAAGTCTAGAAATGCACTGCGCCCTGTTAACACCATGAGGGGAAGTTGTTTTTCCTTTTGTTTGGCTACAGTAAAGTGGATATTGCCAAAGTAATTTTCTCTTCTGTTACGGCACTGTTTTCCTATTCCTTTGACTAAAGGGAACAGTTTTTTGGGCTCCAAAATCACTGCAGATGGTGACTGCAGCCATGAAATTAAAAGACACTTGCTCCTTGGAAGAAAAGTTATGACCAACCTAGACAGCATAAAAAGCAGAGACATTACTTTGCCAAAAAAGGTCTATCTACTCAAAGTGATGTTTTTTCCAGTGGTCATGTGTGGATGTGAGAGTTGGACTGTGAAGAAAGCTGAGTACCGAAGAAGTGATGCTTTTGAACTGTGGTGTTGGAGAAGACTCTTGAGAGTCCCTTGGACTGCAAGGAGATCCAACCAGTCCATCCTAAAGGAAATCAGTCCTGAATATTCATTGGAAGGACTGATACTGAAGCTGAAACTCCAATACGCTGGCCACCTGATGCAAAGAACTGACTCATTGGAAAAGACCCTGATGCTGAGAAAGATTTAAGGTGGGAGGAGAAGGGGATGACAGAGGATGACATGGTTGGATGGCATCACCAACTTAATGGACATGAGTGTGAGTAAGCTTTGGGAGTTGGTGATGGACAAGGAAGTCTGGTGTGCTGCAGCCCATGGGGTCGCAAAGAGTCAGACATGACTGAGCCACCAAACCGAACTGAACTGAAAGGGAACAGAGTTCTTGGGGGGTTTTAGTTATAGCTATTGATGGTTCCATGTAGCATACTTCTCTACCATCTTTTTCCAGATATATATGACAGGCAAAAAAAAAAAAAAGTGCCCAGGGAACTCACAGCAATGTCATTCCTCAAGATTCAAAGTCCCTAGTCAATATGTTCTCTTCATCTTTCAGAGTCTTTGCTTGTTGTATTCTATCCAGGGTTTTTAGTTTTAAGAGGGAGGAATAGCAAGTGATGCGGCCAAGCCATCTTGGGTAGAACAAGAAGTACCATTAGTTTTAATATATTTTCTTTACATTCAGTTAAAATATTTTCTAATTTTCATTGTGATTTGTTCTTTGACCCAAGGGATATAATGAGGAGTCTTGCTTCAGATAGAATATGATGATGTCTGGGATCTGCTTCAAAATAATACAGAAGGAGAAAGTGGGTGAGGGTACAGATGAAATATAATTGGCCAAGAGTTCATCATTTTAAAAGCAGAATGGTGAATTCATGAGAGTTCATTATACTTTTTTTGCCTCCTTTTGCATCTGCTTAAATTTTTCTATAACAAAAAGTTTTTAAAATCAGAAAAAAAACACTGATTAATTTTCAAACACTTTGGAATTTTCTACTTACTCTTTTGCTATTGATTTCTAATTCAGTTCTCTGTAATTAGAATATATCTCTATATTACTTCAAGACATTGAAATGTATTAAGACTTAAAAAAAATCCAAAGTCTGACAACCTGTTAACATGTTTAGTTGATTTAACTTAATATAGCTGATATATTTGATTTAAAGCTATCATTTTACACCATCTTCTATTTTTCCACCATCTTTTGATATTTTAGTTCTCTATTTTTTACTTCTTTTATATTTATCAGCTATATTATAATGATTCCATCTATTTATAAATGTGATAGCTATATACTTTAAAACTATTCTTTTGGTAGTTATAAAGATCATCATTACCTTGACTTACCTTAAACTTGTACATTTACCTAAAGAGCTCAGAATTCTGCTTAAGATAGATTCCTGGAGGTGGGACACTTGAACACATGGCATGAATATTTTAAGGTCTTTGGGACATATGCTCAACCTCCTTTTCAAAAAAGATTGTACCAATTAATATCCACCTCTAAGTTATTTTGGAGAAGGCAATGGCAACCCACTCCAGTACTCTTGCCTGGAAAATCCCATGGACAGAGAAGCCTGGTAGGCTGCAGTCCATGGGGTTGCACAGAGTCTGACACGACTGAGCAACTTCACTTTCACTTTTCACATTCATGCATTGGAGAAGGAAATGGCAACCCACTCCAGTGTTCTTGCCTGGAGAATCCCAGGGATGGGGGAGTCTGGTGGGCTGCCGTCTATGGGGTCGCACAGAGTCAGACACGACTGAAGAGACTTAGCAGCAGCAGCAGCAGCAGCATAAGTTATTTTAATGGGCCTATGCCATTATTAATTTATTAGTGCTTTAAAAATCTATTCATGAGGTAAGAGGGAAAAAATAAGCTTAATTCTTTAACTACTTTTGAGGTTGACTTTTTATTGTACATTCATTAATCAAGTAACCTTATGCGTCTATGAATAACTTATTCACATTATTGGACAATTTTCATTTGAGATATTAGTGGTTTTCTTATTAGTTTGTAAGAACTCATTTAAATTAGGAATAAATCTTTATCAATTATCAAAAATATTTTTTCCTTGGTTAACTCTTACTGTGTAATAATCTTTCTCACTAACCAATAGAAGGGAAGAGAAGAAAAAAATATACTGGCTCAAGACATAAGAGCAGATAGCCAGTCAAGGATTTTGCCTCTCTTAAAGCTATCATGTTTCTGTAAGAATTGACTACACACACACACACAAAAAGAATTGACTACATAATATTTTCCCTTCCAGGTTATCAAAGTTAAAAATAAGGAACATATCTCACGGCTCTTTAAGAGAGCTAGTTTGCATAAGTACTCAATTATCTTATTAAAAGTTGATAAGACCATTAAATATGGTTTCCTAGCACGATATTTCTTTACAGGTATCAGTTCAGTTCAGTTCAGTCGCTCAGTCATGTCCGACTCTTCGAGACCCCATGAATCACAGCACGCCAGGCCTCCCTGTCCATCACCAACTCCCGGAGTTCACTCGGACTCACATCCATCGAGTCAGTGATGCCATCCAGCCATCTCATCCTCTGTCGTCCCCTTCTCCTCCTGCCCCCAATCCCTCCCAGCATCAGAGTCTTTTCCAATGAGTCAACTCTTCGCATGAGGTGGCCCAAGTACTGGAGTTTCAGCTTCAGCATCATTCCTTCCAAAGAAATCCCAGGGCTGATCTTCTTCAGAATGGACTGGTTGGATCTCCTTGCAGTCCAAGGGACTCGCAAGAGTCTTCTCCAACACCACAGTTCAAAAGCATCAATTCTATGGCGCTCAGCCTTCTTCACAGTCCAACTCTCACATCCATACATGACCACAGGAAAAACCATAGCCTTGACTAGATGGACCTTTGTTGGCAAAGTAATGTCTCTGCTTTTCAATATACTATCTAGGTTGGTCATAACTTTCCTTCCAAGGAGTAAGCATCTTTTAATTTCATGGCTGCAGTCACCATCTGCAGTGATTTTGGAGCCCAAAACAATAAAATCTGACACTGTTTCCACTGTTTCCCCATCTATTTCCCATGAAGTGATGGGACTGGATGCCATGATCTTCATTTTCTGAATGTTGAGCTTTAAGCCAACTTTTTCACTCTCCACTTTCACTTTCATCAAGAGGCTTTTGAGTTCCTCTTCACTTTCTGCCATAAGGGTGGTGTCATCTGCATATCTGAGGTTATTGATATTTCTCCCGGAAATCTTGATTCCAGCTTGTGTTTCTTCCAGGCCAGCGTTTCTCATGATGTACTCTGCATAGAAGTTAAATAAGCAGGGTGATAATATACAGCCTTGACGCACTCCTTTTCCTATTCGGAACCAGTCTGCTGTTCCATGTCCAGTTCTAACTGTTGCTTCCTGACCTGCATACAGATTTCTCAAGAGGCAGGTCAGGTGGTCTGGTATTCCCATCTCTTTCAGAATTTTCCACAGTTGATTGTGATCCACGCAGTCAAAGGCTTTGGCTTTCTGGAACTCTCTTGCTTTTTCCATGATCCAGAAGGTGTTGGCAATTTGATCTGTGGTTCCTCTGCCTTTTCTAAAACCAGCTTGAACATCTGGAAGTTCATGGTTCACGTATTGCTGAAGCCTAGCTCGGAGAATTTTGAGCATTACTTTACTAGCATGTGACATGAGTGCAATTGTGCGGTAGTTTGAGCATTCTTTGGCATTGCCTTTCTTTGGGATTGGAATGAAAACTGACCTTTTCCAGTCCTGTGGCCACTGCTGAGGTTTCCAAATTTGCTGGTATATTGAGCGCAGCACTTTCACAGCATCATCTTTCAGGATTTAAGTAGATGCTTTTCTGATGGACTTTACCCTATTAGCTTCAACTCAGTGTTAGAGTGGGCAAGGGGGTGAAGTGAATCCATCTAAAAAATATTTACTAATCTTTTTTGAGCAGTGACAAGACCCAGTACTTAGGTCACTGGGAAAGTAAGGTCAGGAGGCACATAGTCCTAGAGTTTGACCGAGGCAAGATGGGACACAGATGATCGTCTAGGTAGCTGTGTGCGTGCTATGGAGGGATCAGAACAACAGAGACCTATCTTGCCCCACCTTCAAAAGAAAAATCTATTGTTCCAATGTTTTCAGTTTTAACCATGAAACAGGGGAAAGGGTTTCATTTATTTAAACAGCTAAACATGTATCAAAAACCCTTAAAAAAGCATGCTTAAAGTACAGCAACATATTTAAACTTATTCTTAGACTCTCTTCAGAGATAGCAAAGTTATTTGGGTTTGAAAAAGGAATGAACATTAGCACATGATGTTCTGTAAGCTCATCTACTTACCATCATACTGCAGAAATCCATTTTCATCTGTCTCTATCTCAGACTCTGGCTGGAAAAACAATAAAGTACCCAAAAGAACTTCAGTGCAGAAATAATACAGTCATAGAAGGAAGAGGTGACCAACCTTTAACAAATGCTTTGGTGATGAGGATAAATAAAATCAAAGATTAGCTCCCATAAGTGTGCCATCTGGTGGATAAGTAACACTATTGCATTGAGCCTGTCTTCACTACAAAAGCTCAATCACTTAGCAAAGGCTTTTGGATGTAATTCAAGTAACATTGCTATTATAACTGTTTCTATTTAAATAAATAATTTGAGAAGTTTCATAGATACCTTAAAAAAATCATCCTGAGATAGGACACTGCAGTTTGGAAGGTGTTTCTGCAAATTCTTAGCCAGTGTTGTCTTCCCACCATTTGTCACACTGAACCAAAAAAAAAAAAAAGAGAATACTGAGAAGGAAGATGCATTAAAAGAACATAAAACATTTTAAATTGACCTTACAAAAAGGATATTTCACACAATAGGTAATAACCAAGAAGAATTCTCTCCTTTATAGATAATATTTCTTTGTTTGGCAAAACTATAGGCCCAAGTAGGTCTTATGAAACAGACAGGATGGAGCAGAAAGGTAACTAACTGCTGCGAAAGTGAACTGGGTAATATTAAATACTAAGACTTAAATTACAGCTATTGTATTGGAAGTAAAACAAATTTTTGTCTATGCTGAAACATTTACAGGGTTCACATGGCACTCAGAGAAGGTGAGAAGCACATCTTAGTGCAAGTATATGAAACTGTACATGCTCACTATGATTCCGTCTCAATGTACAGTGAAGAAAAGTGGAGAATATTACAAGCCCACCTATCAAGACTTTTCATCTCCTTGGGGTGCCTCCTTTCCTTCTAATCTCTCTCCACTGGTTGGGCTGGTTGGGAGGTCCATTGTAGCTTATTGCATCCAGTCAGTTACTTGTCTCTTCTGGCTGGACTGTGACATTAAGGAGAATGGGGACCCTGACCACCTCCTCTGCGTATGTATCTAGTTTTCTGGTACTCAGAAATGTGCATAGTGGGTGGAAAGCACTTCTCGATTCAGTAACTCAAACAGATTTTTTTTAACCTGGGGTTGACATAACTCTAAAGAGTCTATGGACAGATTCGAGGTCTTTGTGAACTTGAAATAAATTTACATCTTTATTTTCACTAAATTCTAACAGATTTTAGGCATTTCCTTTCATTATAAATATAAATCAGAAACAACACTATTGTTAATTGTACCTGTGACTTTTTCACCAATAGAAATCACAAATAGATAGTTTCATAACATGTTGCACTTGGGACAGAAATCTTGTATTAATACCATTGATACTCATTATTACTTCAAATTTACTGTAGTTTTTAGACTTACCATTGGACAGTGCTATTTAGTGAGTTAACAAAGAAGCACGTATATCACAATGCTACAAATTTGCTTTTAAAAATATTTTTATAACTGTATTATTATCACAGTTGGTTTCCTTTGCATTCCTCTTTTATTTTGTGCACTTAAAACCACTATTGTAAGAAATCAAGACTTCACCATACCAACAAATGTCTATAGTACAAAAAACTCCTGACTGCACATGTATTTGTAAGAACCCAGTAAGATGAACTGTAATACGTTTATAATCTAGAAAGGGGAAAAGGATCTAATATTTTTTCATCAAAATTGTTTACTAGATATAATTCAGTTATTACCCAAATACCTTATACCTACAAAGTAAAAGAAACTTGATTCACAATTTTCTTGTTGTTGTTGTTTAACCTCAGTTCAGTTCAGTTGAGTCACTCAGTCGTGTCCGACTCTTTGCGACCCCATGAATCACAGCATGCCAGACCTCCCTGTCCATCACCAACTCCCAGAGTTCACTCAAACTCATGTCCATCGAGTTGGTGATGCCATCCAGCCATCTCATCCTCTGTCATCCCCTTCTCCTCCTGCCCCCAATCCCTCCCAGCATCAGGGTCTTTCCCAATGAGTCAACTCTTCACATGAGGTAGCCAAAGTACTGGAGTTTCAGTTTCAGCATCAGTCCTTCCAATGAACACCCAGGACTGATTTCCTTTAGGATGGACTGGTTGGATCTCCTTGCAGTCCAAGGGACTCGCAAGAGTCTTCTCCAACAACACAGTTCAAAAGCATCAATTCTTCAGCGCTCAGCCTTCTTCACAGTCCAACTCTCACATCCATACATGACCAATGGAAAAACCATAGCCTTGACTAGATGGACCTTTGTTGGCAAAGTAATATCTTTGCTTTTCAACATACTACCTAGGCTGGTCATAACTTTCCTGCCAAGGAGTAAGCATCTTTTAATTTCATGGCTGCAATCACCATCTGCAGTGATTTTGGAGCCCAGAAAAATAAAGTCTGACACTATTTCCACTGTTTCCCCATCTATTTCCCATGAAGTGATGGGACCAGATGCCATGATCTTCGTTTTCTGAGTGTTGAGCTTTAAACCAACTTTTTCACTCTCCTCTTTCACTTTCATCAAGAGGCTTTTCAGTTCTTCTTCACTTTCTGTCATAAGGGTGGTGTCATCTGCATATCTGAGGTTATTGATATTTCTCCCGGCAATCTTGATTCCAGCTTGTGTTTCTTCCAGGCCAGTGTTTCTCATGATGTACTCTGCATAGAAGTTAAATAAGCAGGGTGACAATATACACCTTGACGTATTCCTTTTCCTATTTGGAATCAGTCTGTTGTTTCATGTCCAGTTCTAACTGTTGCTTCCTGACCTGCATACAGATTTCTCAAGAGGCAGGTCAGGTGGTCTGGTATTCCCATCTCTTTCAGAATTTTCCACAGTTGATTGTGATCCACACAGTCAAAAGCTTTGGCATAGTCAATAAATCAGAAATAGATGTTTTTCTGGAACTCTCTTGCTTTTTCCATGATCCAGCGGATGTTGGCAATTTGATCTCTGGTTCCTCTGCCTTTCTTCACTGACTTAGCTGGAGCCAATGAAAAATAAGCACCCCATTTTTTTTAGACTCAGAGGAGACGGACCAGCTAGAAGGTAGTCTAGGTCAGAGAGATTTCGGGCAGGGGCAGAGGGGAGAATTTAACCTGTCTGAGCCTAGAACCTATTAGTCTGCAACCATCCTGGTGAGCTGACACCTTAAGACTCAACTCTTCTCCTTCAGTATGCTCATAACCACCTCGCACCAGGAGGCCCACAGCCTCCTGTATGTGCTCTCCAACCCCAGGGCCAGACTGTCCAGATGGAGCAGATTCCATCCTGGGATATGGGGAAGGAAATGGGTGTACTTTTGTTCACAAAACCCAAATAAATGCACAACTTCTAGTCCATTTTTCCAGTGTGACAAAAATTTTTAGTCTGTTTTTCGTGTGACAGGTAACAAGAGAGGTCACTGTATTTAGAACATGGTATCTGGCTAGGGAAATGGCAACCCTTTCTAGTATTCTTGCCTCAAAAATCCCATGGACAGAGGAGCCTGGTGGGCTACAGTCACTGGGGTTGCAAGAGTTGGAAATGACTTAGTGACCACCACCACCATCATCTGGCTAGGGAGGAGTTAAAAAAAGCTGTCTATAATTACTCCAACAAGTGGAGAATCCCTCCTGCAAGAGATAGATATTAAAATTCTCATTGTCCAGTTGAGGAACTAAGGGTTGAAAAGTTGTATGTTCATAAAAACTTGCCTAAGGTAACAACTGGAGATGAGATTAAAGTTCAACTCTAACACCCAGGGAGTTTACATTTTTTAACATCAAGGAACTTCGTGAGAATCTGATGAAAGTTATAAAACCTTTCCTTAGAAAAATGAATATCTTCACACAAGCATTCAGTTTCACAGGGTGCATGGATGCCCCTTGAATCCTTCAGAAATTTTTTTATTCCTTGCAGTCTCAAGTGAATACTTAGTTCAGTTCAGTTGCTCAGTCATGTCCGACTCTTTGTGACCCCATGAACTGCAGCACGCCAGGCCTCCCTGTCCATCACCAACTCCCAGAGTTTACCCAAACACATGTCCATTGAGTCAGTGATGCCATCCAGCCATCTCATCCTGTATTGTCCCCTTCTCCTCCTGCCTTCAATCTTTCTCAACATCAGGGTCTTTTCAAATGAGTCAGTTCTTTGCATCAGGTGGCCAAAATATTGGGAAGAAGGAAATCAGTCCTTCCAAAGAACACCCAGGACTGATTTCCTTTAGGATGGACTGGTTGGATCTCCTTGCTATCCAAGGGACTCTCAAGAGTCTTCTCCAACACCACAGTTCAAAAGCATCAATTCTTCAGCGCTCAGCTTTCTTCACAGTCCAACTCTCATATCCATACATGACTACTGGAAAAACCATAGCCTTGACTAGACGGACTTTTGTTGATAAAGTGATGTCTCTGCTTTTTAATATGCTGTCTAGGTTGGTCATAATTTTCCTTCCAAGGAGTAAGCGTATTTTAATTTCATGGCTGCAATCACCATCTGCAGTGATTTTAGAGCCCAGAAAAATAAAGTCAGCCACTGTTTCCCCAACTATTTGCATGAAGTGATGGGACCGGATGCCATGATCTTAGTATTCTGAATGTTGAGCTTTAAACCAACTTTTTCGCTCTTTCATTTTCATCAAGAGGCTCTTTAGTTCTTCACTTTCTGCCATAAGCGTAGTGTCATCTGCATATCTGAGGTTATTGATATTTCTCCCTGCAATCTTGATTCCAGCTTGTATTTCATCCAGCCCAGCATTTCTCATGATCTACTCTGCATATAAGTTAAATAAGCAGGGGGACAATATACAGCCTTGATGTACTCCTTTTCCTATTTGGAACCAGTCTGTTGTTCCATGTCCAGTTCTAATTGTTGCTTCCTGACCTGCATACAGATTTCTCAAGAGGCAGGTCAGGTGGTCTGGTAATTAGTTCACAGGGCAGCAAATTTTAAGTACAAGAATGGGAAAAACTAGAGATCTCTTCAAGAAAATTAGAGATACCAAGGGGACATTTCATGCAAAGATGGGCTCAATAAAGGACAGAAATGGTATGTACCTAACAGAAGCAGAAGATATTAAGAAGAGGTGGCAAGAATACAAAGAAGAACTGTACAAAAAAGAGCTTCACAACCCAGATAATCACGATGGTGTGATCACTCACCTAGAGCCAGACATCCTGCAATGTGAAGTCAAGTGGGCCTTAGAAAGCATCACTATGAACAAAGCTAGTGGAGGTGATGGAATTCCAGTTGAGCTCTTTCAAATCCTGAAAGATGATCCTGAGAAAGTGCTGCACTCAATATGCCAGCAAATTTGGAAAACTCAGCAGTGACCACAGGACTGGAAAAGGTCAGTTTTCACTCCAATCCCAAAGAAAGGCAATGCCAAAGAATGCTCAAACTACCGCACAATTGCACTCATCTCACATGCTAGTAAAGTAATACTCAAAATTCTCCAAGCCAGGCTTCAGCAATATGTGAGTCGTGAGCTTCCAGATGTTCAAGCTGGTTTTAGAAAAAGCAGAGGAACCACAGATCAAATTGCCAACACCTTCTGGATCATGGAAAAAGCAAGAGAGTTCCAGAAAAATATCTATTTCTGCTTTATTGACTATGCCAAAGCCTTTGACTGTGTGGATCACAATCAACTGTGGAAAATTCTGAAAGAGATGGGAATACCAGACCACCTGACCTGCCTCTTGAGAAATTTGTATGCAGGTCAGGAAGCAACAGTTAGAACTGGACATGGAACAACAGACTGGTTCCAAATAGGATAAGAAGTATGTCAAGGCTGTATGTTGTCACCCTGCTTATTTAACTTCTATGCAGAGTACATCATGAGAAACACTGGCCTGGAAGAAACACAAGCTAGAATCAAGATTGCTGGGAGAAATATCAATAACCTCAGATATGCAGATGACACCACCCTTATGGCAGAAAGTGAAGAAGAACTGAAAAGCCTCTTGATGAAAGTGAAAGTGGAGAGTGAAAAAGTTGGTTTAAAGCTCAACACTCAGAAAACTAAGATCATGGCATCTGGTCCCATCACTTCATGGCAAATAGATGGGGAGACAGTGTCAGACTTTATTTTTGGGGGCTCCAAAATCACTGCAGATGGTGACTGCAGCCATGAAATTAAAAGACGCTTACTCCTTGGAAGGAAAGTTATGACCAACCTAGATAGCATATTCAAAAGCAGAGACATTACTTTGCCAACAAAGGTCCGTCTAGTCAAGGCTATGGTTTTTCCTGTGGTCATGTATGGATGTGAGAGTTGGACTGTGAAGAAGGCTGAGCGCCATAGAATTGATGCTTTTGAACTGTGGTGTTGGAGAAGACTCTTGAGAGTCCCTTGGACTGCAAGGAGATCCAACCAGTCCATTCTGAAGGAGATCAGCCCTGGGATTTCTTTGGAGGGAATGATGCTGAAGCTGAAACTCCAGTACTTTGGTTGCCTCATGCAAAGAGCTGACTCATTGGAAAAGACTCTGATGCTGGGAGGGACTGGGGGCAGGAGGAGAAGGGGATGACAGAGGATGAGATGGCTGGATGGCATCACTGACTCGATGGACATGAATCTGAGTGAACTCCGGGAGTTGGTGATGGACAGGGAGGCCTGGCGTGCTGCGATTCATGAGGTCGCGAAGAGTCAGACACGACTGAGCGACTGAACTGAACTGAGATACAGCACAGTGCATTTGGAGGAAGGCAGGCAGGAACTATAGCTGAGTCTGGCAAGGGCTTTGCAGAAGCAGCAGCAGCAGTAAAACAAAATCCTCGCCCATGCTGAGGAAGAGACAGTGAAGAGAGGCTTTCTTAGGGAGTAATGCACATGACAAGAAAGCATGACCCAGATTTCCACATGGAGGGCTGGAATACTGAGATGAGGGGCGTTTACTCGAACGTATGCGGAATGAAGGTTGGACTGGATCCTGTAGTGGATCTGGTAGTGGCCTCCCCGGGCTCCCCCTCCTGCCACCCTGTTCCCAAGGTCTGGTTTGGAGTGACCCGCTCTCAACTTCAGAGCAGGGCCTCACTGGCCTAAACCAGTCAAGGTTGTCTCCTTGCTTTTGCCTTTGACTGTGACTGTGGGTATGTGACATAGCTGGTCAAGTCTAAGAGACCCTTGACCTAGGGGAAGCAAAGTCCCTGCCCTAGTGCTAGGCTCAGAAGTAGCACGAGGTCCCAGGAACTGCTGGTGGTCTCCTGTGACCAAATAATGCAACCAACTTTAGATGAATTCAAAAGGAGGAAGACACAGAGAGAAATGGAGTCTTTGGTGACACCCCTAAGCTCCTACATCAAATCTTTCCTGTACCCTGCCTGCCCCTGATGCTTATACATTTCATTATTTTGGATGGTCCTCATATATCCAGAAATTCAGACTGCATTTTAAATAATTGGGAACCACTGGATATCATTCATCAGGTGAGAAAATAATCTAAAAATTTTGTATAAAGATTAAACTGGTAGAGGTATGTAGGACAGATTAAGAGGAGGAGACTGGAATCAGGGAATATAAGGGCTTTAATTAGGATGGTGGCAATGAGCATGGAAAGCAAGGGATGGACAAGAGAAGCCAAGGCAGAGAAAAACTGAACTTCGTTCTAATTAGACGGGAGCAAGTCCAGGCAAAGTTCTGGCATTTAATTCACTCAATTTTACTTCTAACTGATGACTCACTATAGTAATGTAATACAATTATATGATGATCTCGCCCAAATCACAAACTTTTAATTTCAATAGTCTTAACTATTTTATTAACTAGACTATACATAATGTGAAAGTACTCAGAAGAAAGATGAATATAATGCACTAGCAAAACAAACAATGTCCTCTTGAGTTGCTGTAGTCTTATTTGAATGCCCACTTCTGGTTACATGGGTAGGGTGACCATATAATTTAGGATAATTTAGGACACTTCTAAGAGTGAGAGGGGTAAATGATTAATAATCATGCCACAGCAATAAGGACTACTTCAAGATAAAAAAGTATGTGGAAAAACGAGTAGAGGTGAAGTGGTTCCTCATTCCACATGTCCAAAACTGAGCATAACTGGAAAGAAACCATAGATTTTCTAAGTCACAGTGGAGGAGCTGTGTGGAGAATGATATATCACCCCAAACCAAAGTAGCATCTGATGAGGCCTTGCCGCTGGTGTCAGCTTCAGAAAATAAAGTCAAGCAGGTAGACTTTGTGTACTGACTCTCCTGTTTCTGTTTACAGGAAACTCTCCCATTTCTCGGCATCTACGTAGCCAATACTTAACTCTTTTAAATTCAATAGTGGCTTGTTCTCTTTTCTCTTTCCTTCTCACTGCTTCTCCTTCTCCTACCACATCCACATGGCAACACCCTTTGGACATCCTGAGTATCTTGACCAGCTATTGGTAGAAAAATTACTCACCCACTGATTCCAATGACAAATGTTTTCATAATTAGCTTTGAAAATCACGTCTTCCTAAAATTAAAAAAAAATCGAAGGCATATCACTTAGGTGTCCAAAGAGATAAAAGAGAGAGTCCTAACTTAGGAGGGCCAGCTGAAGGAGAAGATGCTACTGAACTCTGGGTTACCCTCCTTGGATTACCCACATTCCATAGGAGAGCTTCAAACAGTACCAGCTTCCCTCTGCCATACTCTCGTGCTAAGCGCCAACGGTGGGTAGTACTCAGGGCCCGAGAGCCAAGTCAAGGGAACTAAAAGGGCCCCTATGGCCAAGCACACATCCCTGAGGGTTTGTTTTCAAGGGCAGGGAAGAGCTGCAGAGCCCTGGGGCATATTACAGAGTTTCACGCTCCCCTCAGGCAGATGACTCTTCACCTACATGACTCAATCACCCAAGAATGACCCATTAACCCCAAGGCAAGGAGTTGGCTGAGATGGCCTCTTTCTCCTGAAATGGGGAGAAAGTCACTGCTGGCCAGAGGCTGGAGGGTGCTCCAGGCACTTAAAGGGTGCTCCCTTTAAGGGTGCTATTTCCTCACTCTAGGGCCAGGGTAGAAAAATTTTCAGTAATGGGCCAGCGAGTAAATCTTTGAGGCTTTGTGGGCCAGGAAGCAAAGTCAGGGTTATTATTTAAGAACTTACAAGAGAGAAACCATTTCCACAAACTTTTTGACAGAAGCCAAAACATAATAATAATTGAGTACTTTTTTTTTTTTTTGTAATGCATGTCTACAAATGAGAAGAATGGGATTCCTTTTCTATTGGGATAACATTTCCCTTACTGGATTTCAGAATGAGTGTTTCCTATTACAAAATGTTACAAGTGTTCAGGCAAAGGGCTGGGTTTTAGCTGCAGGCCACTGCTGGCTGACCCCTGGTCTGGGGGATGGAGGGCAGTTTAATACATGGCCCCCTAAGATTTACCAAAGTACTCTTGTGGATATTCCAAGGACCACTGTCATCTCTTTAAGTGAGAAGATGAAGCCCAGCAGCAGGGAACCTTAGCACAATGGTTCTAGAAGGTTGTCTCTGACTGATGCTGCTCTTTATTCCTGACTGTTCTAGCGGAATGATTAGGAATCTAAGCTGTGCCACCCTGGGTACATGGTGGCTAGTCTTGGCTGCCCTCCCAGTTCCTACCCCGACCTGTGTCCAGACTCCCTCTGTGGGGATAGTAGGGAGAGAAATCTGGTAGAGAGAGGGATGGCGTTCCTTGGCTTTTCTTCAGCTCTTCCAGAACACAGTTGGCCCTTGGTGTCTGAGGGCTCCACAGATGCAGATTCAACCAACACTGGTTTGAAAGTATTTTGGGGAAAAAAATTTAGGAAGTTCCAAAGAGCAAAACTTGAATTTGCTGCACCAGCAACTATTTACATAGCATTTGCATTGAATTTACAATTATTTCCACAGCATGTCCATTTTATTAGGGATTACATGTCTAGAAATGATTCAAAGCACGTGAGAGGATGTGCATAAGTTAAATGCAAATACTTTGCCATTTTATGTAAGGGACTTGGGCATCTGCAGATTTTGGCATTCCTGGGTTGGTGGGTATTGTTCTGGAACCAATCCCTACCACCCTTAATACTGGAAACAACGGGTATTTCAAATTGAGTGCAACTGGGTAAGGTGAGGTTCCAATTTCATTTACTAGCCTATGTGAGACAAGAATGTGACTGTGACAGAAATAAAATAATACATCAGGTTGGACATCTGAGTTTTACTGGGAGTTGCATAATATTGAATATATTTATCCCCATCCAAATTGCCAAAGTGTATCAAGGGAACAATTACATATAATGAGTATTATAAAATAAATTTTTACATTGTAATTTTTCTGCTTTTGAATTATATTTTACCCTATTCTTATTTTCAGTATGTCAGTGCAAGCCTGCCAACTATCCTTTTTTAGGATGGGAAAGGCTGCCCTTTATCCTGAGATAGTAGCTTTCTTACATCTTAACATCTTACACTTTTAAAACATGTCCTTTTTCCTACAAAATTATGTTGGCAGTAGGTAATAGTAGATTCATGTCCTTAATTAGCAAAATAAGAACAAAAAAATTCAGACTTTGTTGTTTCTTGCTTCCAGCTCACCTATTTTTGGATAATTTATCACAGCCTAAATTCTCAAGCCTGGAGAGATACAATCTTAAGAGATCACATGGTCCACACTCCTTCATTCTACACAAGTTGAAACTGGCCCAGGCAATGGAGTGACTTGCTCAAGAGCACACATACAGTACATGAAAAACCAGAGGGAATTCCCGGGTGCTCCATGGTTTAGAACTCAGCACTGTCACTGCTGGGGCCTGGGGT
Source organism: Bos taurus (assembly GCF_002263795.3). Taxonomy (NCBI): domain Eukaryota; kingdom Metazoa; phylum Chordata; class Mammalia; order Artiodactyla; family Bovidae; genus Bos; species Bos taurus. The sequence goes on from NC_037335.1 coordinate 51,151,341, forward strand.
TGGATCCTGGTGGGAGAACTAAGATCCTGCAAGCCACACGGTGCAGCCAAAGAACAAAACAAAACTAGAAACAAAACTCAACCAAATGAGTTAACTTCTAATCATCTTTCAAAGCTGCTAAAAAGCACTTTACTACCAGGAGCAGAGAAAGGATGCTGTACGTGTGCTGCCTTAATTGTGAGGCTCTCCTGTATAACAGATGTTACTTTGATTGATTTATTATTGGTGGGGTATTTTCTGTGCCCCATCTGGAAAAATCATAGCTTTGACTAGACAGACCTTTGTTGGCAAAGTAATGTCTCTGCTTTTTAATATGCTGTTTGTCATATGCTTTTAATAGGTTTGTCATAGCTTTTCTTCCAAAGAACAAGCGTCTTTTAATTTCATGGCTGAAGTCATTATCTGATTTTAAAGCCCAAGAAAATAAAAAAATAGTCTGTCACGGTTTCCATTTTTTCCCATCTATTTGCCATTAAGTGATAGGACCGGATGCCTTGATCTGTTTTTTAAATACTGAGTTTTAAGTCAGCCTTTTCAGTCTCCTCTTTCACCTCCATCAAGAGGCTCTTTAGCTCCTCTTCATTTTCTATCATTAAAGGCAGTAGTTATTTCCCCTGGCAATCTTGATTCCAGCTTGTGAGTCATCTAGCCCAGCATTTCTTATGATGTACTCTGCATATAAGTTCCATAAGCAGGGTGGCAATATACAGCCTTCATGGACTCCTTTCCCAATTTGAACCAGTTGTTCCATGTCTGGTTCTAACTGTTGCTTCTTGACCTGCATATAGGTTTCTCAGAGGCAAGTAATGTGGTCTGGTATTTCCATCTCTATATTTAAATTATTTCACTACTAAACAGTGTACATTTTGTATACTAAACTGCAAAACAGTCAGAGGTGGCATGTGTAGAATCAGCAGATTATAAGAAAGCTAGCAACTCCGTAGTTGGAATGGATGATGACAAAACTAAAAAGGTTTTTCAATCAGTTAAAACAGCAGCCTGGTTTTTCTAGAAGAGTGAAATGTTCCAGGACTTCTCACTCAATTTATTTTCTTCAACATTTGATTATTTTCTATGTGACAGGGAAGTCTTTTTCTACTATTTTTTTTTTTTTTTAAACTTTGCTCCCTTTTGGTAAACACCAAGGCTTGCCTGTCCGAATACACAACCCTTGCCCCTTTGTCTTGGAATCACTGTTTCACTTAATTCCTAGTAGACTTCGAAGCTTCATTTTACATAGACTCGCATGCAAGGTTTTTTCTTCTCAATTTTTATTCCTCCCCCCAAATACAAGTGATTTATCATATTGCCTATGCTATTCTAAATTTTCGCCCACTGCGTTTCTTGTCTGTTCTAGCCCCTGCCTCCCAGTGGAGATTCAACCTGCTAGGTCTGGGGTGGGCAAACTTGCTCTGCTAAGTTCTAGACCGTAAATGTTTGGGGTTTCGTGGGCAGCTGCTCAACTCTGCCGTTAGGAAGTGAAAGTGGCCGCAGGCAATTCAGAAGCAAATGAGCGTGGCTGTGTTCTAATAAACTTTATGGACATTGAAATTTGAATTTCATATAATTTCCACGTACCACAAACTCTACTTCTTTTGACTTCTTTTAATCCATCTAAAAAAAAAATGTGAAAATCATTCTTAGGCTGTACAGTAACAGGCAACAACGAGGGGCTCTGTTAGTCACTCTCAACGCTAGAGGAGAAGACTGCCTCCTCCGGTAGGGATCAAGACCTCACCCCTACCCCAGTGACTTCTCCCCAAAACCTGTATGGTCTCCAGAAGACCGACTCCCATTTTAAGGATTATTAGGGGGCGTGAGAGTAGTACCCCATCAGGACAACACTTTCTCCTGGGCAGGCCACTTATCAGTCCATTTAGGGTGGTAGATAGCCTAACAGAGCTTGCAAGACACAGCCGGGCTCAGGCTCCAGCGCAGGAACACTCTGGAAACACCTCCAGGCCCCATCGAGTCTGTGTGGCGGGGAGCGGCGGAGTCAGGTAGGTACTCACCGGGCGCTAGTTCGTTCGACTGCTCCCGAGCAAAGTGGCACAGGCGATCGCTAAGCGCGCGCCTGTCACTAACCCGCCGCAACCCCCGAAGCTCGTTAACCAAGAGGGGCACAGCCTCTTTCCCCGCTCCCCTTCCGGGTCAGAGGCTGCCCAGGGTAGAGAAGGCCAACCTAGGTTCCGTACCACCTGGAGCGGACGCGGCAGCAGGCTCTGGCCGGCGTTGCTGGGGGCGGGCCTCCGGCGTGCGTGGCCCCGCGCCTACGCGCGCACGCGGTCCTACCCTGTCCGGCCCTTTCCCGATCAGGGCGCGCGAGGCCGGCGCGAGCCTGGGGCTTCCCCGTCCGGCTCCGCCTGGTTCTGCCTCCGGGCGCGCAGCCGTGCGCGCCGCCCGCGCTCCTGCTGCGGCGAAGCGGGCAGCCGGGGAGCCAATAAGCGCTCGGCTAGGCGGCGGCTACTTCCTCGTCTACGGGGCCGCGCGCTCCAGACAGCTCGGTCGGCCACGGGGCGGGGCGGGGCGGGGCACTTCGCTGAGCTGCCTTGCCTGCCTCGGCTTGTCCGGCTGCCGAGAGTAGACACAGGTCCCTGAAGGGGCACCGCGGCAAAGCAGACAAAAAGAAACTGAGGCGCTCAGAGTGTCGGCTGGAGGCGCGTTTGGCTGACTTTTCGTGCGTAGTCTTCAGAATCAGCCTCTCCAGGAAGAGAGATGTCGAAGCCGCCACCCAAACCAGTCAAACCAGGTAAGGGAGGTGTTCGGGGGATCCCGGGCCGGCCGCGGTGCCCCGCGCTCCCTCTGCCCCTTGGCAGGGCAGGTCAGGCACGTACCCCGCCCCGAGCCTCGCTTTCGCGACCGACGCACCAGGGTGGGAGTTGTTGCGTTCGCTCCAGGAGACAGATCGCAAGATTTTCGAGGAATTTAAAAATTTTCATTTTTAAAGAGAACTCACCCTCGGTTTTTCAGCGTTGTCATTCGCTGCAACTTTCCCATCGATGTGATGGCTACGTCCCATTGACGCTTTCCTGGAAGACAGGGCCATTGATCTCCCTTAGGGGGAAAAAAAAAAGTCTTGAAATGGTTTTTTCTTCAGCCACTTCCTCTTTTTTTTTTTTTCTTCACTGTGTGTCAGTGTCAAGTTTGAGTTCTTGACCGGCCAAAACGAACGGGAAGTGCGCTGCTTATAGGGTGGGGTGGGTGAGCGAGTCTCCTTTGGGACTTTACAGGGGAGCAGTAAATTGACCTTAAGATCTTGGGAAACGCCTTTAGGAAACTGTAGTTGAGCTCCTGACTAGAAGAATCTAGGCTGCGGCAGGGTAATCTCAGTTATTACTATTCGGAAGTGTCACTTTATAGTGCTATACAAGCCCTTTGCTTTACTCCCTCTGTGAGTTTGTCGAGTTAAACTGGAAAGCGTGAGATTTCCTCAAAGGAGCTCTTTTGGCGAATGTTCCTTGTTCATTTCTTCTTCGATCCCTAGAATATTTTCTGGGACACGGAGAAAGAAGTATTTAAAAGGGACTGACGTATTTCAGTTCGATACTGTAACAAATTCATGCCTTCATTGGGTAGGTGATTACAGAAAACGTAGGAAATGGACGAGAAATGGCTCAGACATACTCTCAGCTTTTTTCTTCCTGGTCTCAGGTAACTTCAGTATATTACAGACTGAAATGTATCTATTTACATCCAGTTTCAAAGTAACCTTGATTAGGAGAGAGTCGTTTCAGTGATTGATTTTTTTTCTTGATTTTTCTAAACTTTTGTCAAGCTGTTCAACTTTTCATCTCATCCAGTTTTCTTTCTTCACGACATCATGCAGTGGTAGTTTCAAGTCATTTTATTTGAAAATTCTGTACACACTCGCATATATGACATAGTCACCCGGGACTTGAATTTTGGTGGACTGGGTGTGACTTTGCTGGCACTTTGGCTCTGGTATGAGCAAAGGTGGGACATGGCTAGGATTGGGCTCTCTGTTTCTTTAGAAATGGAGTCTGATGAGGAATTTGCCTTCTAAGTGCGTTTGTGGGAAATGGCAGCTTTCTAAACTTATGTATAAATCAGGACCTCAAGTAATCAACACAGCAGAGTTATTCTTTGATAACTGAACAGAGTACTTTATTTCAAAGAAGGTCCTGAGAAGCCATTCATGAGGTTTTTCATCTCTAGACATTCAGTGACGTCTGTGCTACAGCTGGAGGGGCACGGACGTGATGTGTTTTTGTGTATTTGCCTGGGTGTGGTTTAGGGATCACTCTGTGACCAGTTGGAAATACACTTTCAGGAACCATTTTTGTTGTCTGACCTTACTGCTTTCTCCTGTTCAGTAAGTCAGAAAGCAAATTATTAAGAAATGACTACTATTCAGACTCCACACTGATTTGTAAATGAGATCCAAACTAAAATAAGATCACCCTAGAAATAATCTGTCAGTGACCTAATTTACAGTGAGAAATACTACTTTTAATCCAACTTGAAACTTTGTGTGGCCTGGCTTAGTTGAAAACAGAAGGGGCCTATTATAGTCCTGGCTCTCGTTTACAGTGTGCCAGGCACTGATCTAAGCACTTTCCGTGTATTATCTCATTTACGTCTCACAATAACCCTGTGAGGTCAGTACCTGCATTGTTCCCATTTCACAGATGCGGAAATGAAGCTAAGTCAAGAAAGGTCAAGTTAAGGAGCCCAAGATTAGCCACTGAGTGGAGAGGAGTGGGCAGAATTAGAACCCAGGTAGTTTGGCCCCAGAGTCTGAGCTCTTAACCTTGATGTTACTATGCTTTACATCAAAGCATACCATTAACTCCTGTCATCATGTGTATTTTAACTTTTTTTACCTTCCTGGTAGGCAGGAAGTGGGAAGGAAAGTGTCTCTGGTCCTCAGTCAGACTTTCTTGTCACAAACGCACCCCTTGGCTGTAGCAACAAGAAGGGTGGTGCTGACATTTACTTTCTTGTCCTGCAGGCAAGATAGATGGGTGAAAATGTCTAAAGCATACTTGGAATTGGACGACATGGTGTATTTAATTCTTAGCTTTTTGGTTTGTTTATACCCCTGCCTCATCCTGAATGAAACTTGAAAAAAAAAAAAAAAAAGATGCAGGAAGTGGGGTCCTATAGAGGGAGGAAAGAATAATAAGAGGAAACTGGAGAGAAAGTTATCTTACAGACATGTATGTTGTAAGGTCCTGCAAAGTTTCTAAAGAAGGCCTGTAGATTTGGCTCTTTGCTTCAAGCAGAGAGAGAGAACAGATCAATTACTAAAATTCGCAGTGTTCATAAAATTAAAATGTATTACTTGCTCTGAGAAGAGTTATTACAGTGGTAGTGAGATCTGAAATGAACTTCTCATGGGTGGGTTCTCTTTAAGTATTGCAGTGGACTGGACATCTCTACAAGAAACACAAGTGGGACATCATAATGCTAGTCTTTAGAGCTTCCTGCAGTGCAAGATCCGGGTGAAGCAGCATGGTTCAATTTCAGAGGCAGTGTGGAAATGAGGGGAGCTAGGTGAAGGAGGACAGAGGACTTACGGGAAGATTTTAGTAGCAGTGGACATGTAGCTATAATGTGGGCTGATGTATATCTGTCAGGGTGATTGGTGTATACTCAGTAGGGGTACCATTTTCCAAAGGAATGTTCTTTCAGAGTCCTGGTCAGCTGCTGGCAGGAGAGCCCTGCCACTTCATTTCCTTTTTTACCTTCCTGAGGTTATACCAGAGTTTGGGTTAGTGGCCATATCCAGAATTCGTTTGCTAAACACTTCTTAATACATGCAGCTTGTATTTTAGGCCCTGTGCCGGACCCTGGGGCTCCAAGGAACAATAAAATAAGATCTTGTCCCTGAAGCTTTTGAAACTAACGGGGGGGATTTAGGTATCTCCAGAAAATATCTTAGATTGTCGCCTATCTACAATTGGATGGCTGACTTATCCATTTTGCTTAAAAAAATCTTACAGCTAAAAAAGGAAGGAATATGTTTTTGTTATAGAAAATTTAGAAGCTATAGTACAGAGAACAATAAATAAATAAACGAAAGTATAAAAATCATCCCTAGCTGTCATCTAGTGATAGCTTTAACTGATTCATTTATTCAGAGAGGAAAAAATTATACAAAACTTCAGATCATTTTAGATGAAAACCTTTTCCCTCTCAAAGATGTTATATAAGCAGCATATGTGTGACATCTTTGAAGATTTGTGATGTTTTTACTGTAAATATGAAAGAACCTAAAACATTGACATTTGCTTCTTCAAAGCCCTTTGAATTTATTTTCCCAAGACAGTGAAATATTTAGACCGCTTTACTTCCATCGCGAAAATCAATAAGCCATTTAAAAGAATTGGTCAAGGTCAGACAGACATCAGGTTTCCAGCCACATGGGAAGGTTATCAGACCTACTTAGAATGAGAGGATTCTAGTCCAAATCTCATTCAACGTCCTTTGGCCTATTTTTACATCTTGGGATGACATTTTCTGATCCCCTTCATCTCATACCTCAAGTCCAGTGAAAACCATTGCCAAATTTGTCTTCACTTGCGTAACGGCCATGGGAAACAAAATACATGGGCTTGGGAAGAGGGAGAGAGACGGGGGACAGACACATCCTTTTAGTGGGCTGATTTGAACTGTTAAGTCAAATTCTCTATTCATTTGTCATTTCATTCATACTTAAATAAAGCTGGGGAACAAACATTATCAAACAAATTAAATGAGCTTGGGAAAATAGTTTCAGATACCAGTATATAGAGAGATTTTTGATTCTTTTGAACAGCTTTCTAGTACTCTGTTGTATTTATTTAACCATACCCATGAACCACGCTTCAGTCATTTCTTCTGTTATAGCAAATAGTGTTAAAACAGCCTTGTTGCTTACATGTGTGAGTATACACACAGGACAGAGTCCCAGCAGTGGGATTGTTGTGCCAGAGGGTATGTATTAATACATTGCCACATTCACACACACTTCCAAAACGCTCTCCCAAAGAGGTAGTTCTAATTTACTTTCCTACCCAAAATGTTTGAGCATGCCTTACACAGAAAAATTGCCACACATGTGATAGGAGGTATTATCAAAGTGTAGTTAGAGGGCTAGAAGTACAAGGCAAGGAGCTTGAAGACGCTGAGATGGTGTTGCTAAAGAGGGAAAATGTAAGCAGGGTCTCCAATGCTGAGTAAGAATTTAGTAGGCAGAAAAGAGGGAAGTCATTTGACATGTGGAGAAATGAAATAACTTGACACGATGGCCTGTCCATGTTTGCTTGACTGCACAGGGCCTGAGCTCCTCTCACAGAAGCCAGGGATATTTGGTGTGGAACTGTGAACTGGAGAAATTTGTCCCAAATTAAAGAGAAAGCCTTCTGCCTAGTGTCGCAGTTTGTGAAAAACATTATTGCTTCACACAGAAAGTGAGCATTTGAATGTCCACATGTGAACCATCTCTCCCGCGTTTATCAATTTGTCAGTTGTTAACAAGAGCTGTGGGTGATTAGTTTGCAGACGTGAGTTAAAGAGGGTCACAGCTTCAGCTCACTCACACAAGTCACTGGTGGGGCTGCTGAGGCCACGTCCTTTTTATTAATTCTTTCCAGTTGTTTCCCACTCAGTGTTTGAGTATCTGTAGAATTTTTAGAAAGTTACAAGGCAAATCCCTCAACTTACTCTTAGGGTAAGAGTTAGGGGAGAGTTCTGTATTTGTGCATTTTGATGAGCATTTTTAAACTTATTAGCTTCCTTAGAATTTGATAAATTGCTTTGGTTTTATATTCTTGGAATCAAAGAAGGTACTCATTCTCACCCCTGTCTCCACCTCCTGCCGCCCTTGTGTGATCTTGAATTTATTAGGGGCGCCAGGTCAGAGGGGTACAAGTTGCAGATTGGGAGAAAGGGGTAGTGGGCCTGGGCAGCCCTGTCAGCCACAGGCCAAGAAGACTGGAGGCCTGAGGGGCCACACCCAGTAGAGCACTGCATCAGCAGGCAAGCAGACAGACTGTTCTTCACTGTGCAAGTGTCAGGGCTGAGGGCATGACCGTAGCTTTGAGAGGAAGTGGAAGAGGTAGGTGCCTGGCTTCAGTGGCTGCTGGGAGGACAGAACAGTGAGGAAGCCCCCATTCAGGCACTTGTGTAAGACAAGCAAGGGGTGGGGATGGTGGCAGCAGCAGCAAGCCACAGAGGGGACCATGGAGTGGTGAGAGCTTGGGGTCCCTGGAGGGGAGGTATGTGGTGGTTCTTTCCTAGTCTAATGTTCCTGTTTCCCAGGGAGCCTTAAAGCCGTTTAAATTCAAATTAAGGGAGACCCTAGAAACTGACTCTAGGGTGTCTAGACCAGGTTTTTTCTCTTGCTGGAGGGTCTGCCTCCAGCCTCTTACAGTGATCTGAAAGCAGCCCTGAGAGCCTTTCTGACATCCCTGACTCAGGGATTTTGCTGGGTTCTGGGAAATTCAGGGCTTCTATGTCAGGATTCTCTTGTCTATGAGGACAGACTTGATTCAACCCACTGGTATGATACTTGTGTGACTTCCACTTGGAGAGTATTCTGGGATGGCTGTATCTTCTAGAAATGTCTTGATCCAATCCATGCTTATGGAGAGGATCCCTCCAAATTCTAGTTCTCTGAGCACGGATGAGAAATGCTAGGCTGAGAGAAGACCCTCCAGGTTTTTTGGGACAGTTGGCAGGTGTCTCCAGACTCCAGATTTGGAAGATTCCACAGAGTCTCATATTTCCTTTCTTGGAAATCAGACTCTCAGGACTTTCTCTAAGTTGTTGTCTATGCAGGTTTACAGGGTTTGGGAGCTGCTTTTGGGGCCTGTTGTTTTGATGAGTTTGTGAAAGTTTGTTGACAGTAGCCCTGTTGTTGTTCATTCGTTCAGTTGTGTCTGACTCTTTGTGACTCCATGGACTGCATCAAACCGGGCTCTTCTGTCCTCTGCTATCTCCTGGAGTTTGTTCAGATTCATGTCCATTGAGTTGGTGATGCCATCCAACCATCCCAGTGGCACCCTTCTCCTGCTGTCCTCAACTTTTCCCAGCATCAGGGTCTTTTCCAAAGAGTCGGTTCTTCACATCAGGTGTCCAAAGTATTGGAGCTTCAGCATCAGTCCTTCCAATGAACATTCAGGGTTGATTTCCCTTAGGATTGACTGGTTGTATCTCCTTGCAGTCCAAGGGACTCTCAAGAGTCTTCTCTGGCTCCACAATTCAAAAGCATCAGTTCTTCAGCATTCAGTCTTCTTTATGGTCCAGCTCTCACATCCATACATGACTATTGGAAAAACCATAGCTTTGACTATATGGGCCTTTGTCAGCAAAGTGATGTCTCTGTTTTTTAATACACTGTTTAGGTTTATCATAGCTTTTCTTCCAAGGAGTAAGTGTCTTTTAATTTCATGGCTGCAGTGATTTTGGAGCCCAAGAAAATAAAATCTGTCCCTGTTTCCAGTATTTACCATGAAGTGTTGGGACCGGCTGCCATGATCTTAGTTTTTTGAATGTTGAGTTTTAAGCCAGCTTTTTCATTCCTTTCACCCTCATCAAGAGGCTGTTTAGTTTCTCTTCATTTTCTACCATTAGAGTGGTATCATCTGCGTATCTGAGGTTGTTGATATTTCTTCTGGCAGTCTTGATTCTAGCTTGTGCTTCATCGGCCCGACATTTTGCATGATGTGCTCTGCATATAAGTTAAATAAGCAGGGTGACAATATACAGCCTTGACATCCTCCTTTCCCAATTGTTAATCAATCCGTTGTTCCATACCTGGTTCTAATGGTTGCTTCTTGACCTGAATACAGGTCAAATAGCCCTGGGAGGACCTAAACTGAAGGTATTCTTACTGGTGTTTCAGACCAGAAAACTGTCTGAGAAACATAGCAACAAACACCAGTCTTTGCAAAGTTAGTTTCTGAATAATATATCACACCCAAGATTGTTTTCAGCCTAGTTTTTCTGCTGAGGACTTTTGTTCCTCAGAACTCAGGTTATAAATCGAAGTCACCTAAGGAGCTGCTAATCACAACCTGGGTGTACATTAAGAAGAGCTGTTGAGTGGGAGTCAGTGCTTATGGTGACTGCCCACTTCCTCTTTCAGGGAGCCTGTCACATCAATAGAGCTGCTTCTAGTTCTTGCCTAATGTCTTCCTACTCAGGAGAGTCCAAGTTTATACCTAAATATTGAGTCTCTAAATGGTCCCTAGGACTTGACACTGACTTAGTAGGAGCTCTGTTCTCCACAGTGGGTTCCTGCTCATTTCCTGATTCTCGGTTGGCACGTATCTCTCTGAAGTTTTGACATCTAACCAGGCACTCTCTTGTTGACTGGCACTGGGATGTATACTGCTTGGTCTGCCCTGAACCCTTGTCTTTAGCTTGCTTGGACACATGTTTCCTGTTATATGGCCCTCTGGCTAACACACTGAGCCTTTCCAGCATGCTGTGACCTTAAGATTGGCGTGGGTCTATGTCTGATCTTAGACAGATTTCCCATTGGGTGTCCATCCTTCTTCAGACCTAACCTTTGGTAGACCTGAGTGCCATAGTCTGTTGTTGTTGGAGCTCTGATTTGGGGACCAAGGCCACGTGGCCAGAGAGCCTTACAGCAATATCTTGCCCAGGCGCATCCTGGTTTTCGTCACTGACATCACCTGGCACTTGTCTTCCTCTTTTCTCAGTTCCATGGGCCTCTGAGAATAAACTCATTGCTTCACATATGATGAGCAGATTTACCTGCGGTGTTAAACAAATCATTGATTTATCAGAATCATCTTCCCCAATGTGCTTACATTAAAAAATAAGCTAAAAAAAAGATTCCTGAGAAATTTCCTTTTTCGGATGAACTAGTTGTTACTGATAGGAATTTAGGCATAAAGATGGGCTAATTAGGGTATTCTAAGACCAAACTCTGATTTGGAGGGGAGAGAGGCAGAATATAGTAATGGGAAATGAATGTTAGCTTTGGAGTGAAATTCTGATCTCAATTTTTTTTTTTTTTTAATTAACTTATTAGGTCACTTTGATAAGTCAGTCCATAGACTACTCGGGACCTCAGTTTTTTTGTTTGATTCTAAATCTGATTCTGAATCTCTATTGCCTTAGACTGACTTTTCAAATAATTCCTCAGATTTCTACATAATTTCATCCTGTGCTTTTTATGAGCCCTGGGACATTTTTGATAGTCCCTTACCCATCTCCCTGCTACTCCCAGTGATCAGTACCATGGTAATGAAAACATGGAAGAGTTAAATACTTTTTAAGGGCAGTTCATAAATTCAGATTTCTATGAGAGAGAGAGGATGGCAAGTGGGCTAGGATGGGGACATAATATATTCTTAATTAGGTCTGGCGTGATTTCACTTAGGTTTCCGGCTACACAGGACAGTGGAGTGTGTTCTTTTTTCCTTGCACCTGCCTAGAAGGCAACATTGGGGTGGTTCTGCAGAAATGTGTCTGGGGTCTGCATGCATGGATGCCAATAAGATGCTCGCAAAATGTGGCCATTGTTGTTGCAGGAAGGGAGACTACTTCCAGGGCCCAAGAGTGGGCTTTTGTCTACACTCAGAAATTAATTGTCCAAGGAGACGCATGTGCTGACAAAGCAAGAGACATTATGGGGAAGGGATGCCAGGGCAGAGAGAGAAGGAAAGAGAGAAGGGCAGGGTAAGGGAATCCAGGAGAACTGCTCTGCCACGTGGCCTGCAGTCTCTGGTTTTATGGTAATGAGGTTAGTTTCCTGTTTGTCTCTGGCCAGTCATTCTAACTCAGATCAGATCAGATCAGTCGCTCAGTCGTGTCCGACTCTTTGCGACCCCATGAATTGCAGCACGCCAGGCCTCCCTGTCCATCACCAACTCCCGGAGTTCACTCAGGCTCATGTCCATCGAGTCGGTGATACCATCCAGCCATCTCATCCTCTGTCGTCCCCTTCTCCTCCTGCCCCCAATCCCTCCCAGCATCAGAGTCTTTTCCAATGAGTCAGCTCTTCACATGAGGTCCTTCCAAATGGCATGTGCATCTCTCAGCCAAGATGGGTTCCAGTGAGAAGGATTCTAGGAGTTTGGTAGGATGTACGGACTGGTGTCTTCTCTCTCCTTTTAACTTTTCCTAAATTATTCTAGTTGGTGATATCTTGTTACTTCTGCATTCCTTAACTAGGACCTCCTGTTGTAAGATAACTCATGCAAGTGGTTACTAGGTGCCTGGCTGGAGGGTGGTTTCAGTTAGTGCTTCCCCTAACAATTCCCCGCTGAGACTTTATACTCAATATACTTCCTGGGAGTTGAGGTAGAGGTCTCTTTTACAAATACTTCCTGTTGAGAGTGGGAATAGTCCTGCCTAGTAGAGTAGAAGTCTCTCACCACCTGGCTTAAATCGAGGTAGTCTTCACCCAAAACCAGCATTCTCCCTCAGAGTAGCATGAGTTTAGTCTGAAACTGTTGGATCCTGTCAGAGGTAAACCTTGTAAGCAGTTGACAAAAACAAGAGCCAAACAGGAGGCCCAACAGGATGGTCATCGCTGGGCCCTGAAAAGGAAGGCAAAATTTGGGGTGGGGGCTGCACGGTGTGTGGCTCTTTTAAGATTGGTTGGTAGTGAGGTAACAGGGCAGTTGCTCCAGGAATCTAGCACTCAGCCTGAAGTTACCATTCCCCACCTGCACGGGGGTCTTATTTCCTGCAGAAGAACTCAAAAGTACTGTTATTCATAGTCCTTGAAGAGGAACTAGGACCTTGCTCTGAGGCTGCACCACTACTTAACTGCTCCTCCCCTGTTTCTGTGTCCCTTCCCTTCCCTGGTTAGCAACTGTTTGAATCTTTCCTTTAGAACTCAGGGAAGGTCATAGAGGCTGAATAAGACTTGTATCCTACAAACAAGAATCGGGGGACACAGAAAGGATTTGTACCCTGGAGCCCCACAGAGCCTGCTCAGTTGCAATTCAAGGAACTGGACGACATTGGCTCTGGCCACTCCCTGCTAAAATTGGGCACAGTCCCTCAATTTGGAGAACAGGCACTGAATTGGACATATTTCTGAGTTCCAGGTCTTGGATCTGAACCTTGTATGATTAAAATCTCAATCCCTTGGCATTCTATTTTGGTGTAAAAGACCCAGTTAGAAGTAGTTGGAGGAGTGACACCTAGAATTTTAATAGACAAAATAAATCTCATTCCCTGAGGAATTTGGGAGTGTAAGCCTGAATGCCAGTCTGTGTACCTTGGGGAGACTTATATGTAGCCAGGTAGCCAATTGTTTGCTTTTATCTAAGTAGATTTTAACTTCAGATGTGCTATTAACATCTATATTACAGGAGCTATTGGTCACTTCAGTTCAGTTCAGTTGCTCAGTCATGTCCAACTCTTTGCGACCCCATGAATCTCAGCACGCCAGGCCTCCCTGTCCATCAGCAACTCCCGGAGTTCACTCAGACTCACGTCCATCGAGTCAGTGATGCCATCCAGCCATCTCATCCTCTGTCGTCCTCTTCTCCTCCTGCCCCGAATCCCTACCAGCATCAGAGTCTTTTCCAATGAGTCAACTCTTCACATGAGGTGGCCAAAGTACTGGAGTTTCAGCTTTAGCATCATTCCCTCCAAAGAAATCCCAGGGCTGATCTCCTTCAGAATGGACTGGTTGGATCTCCTTGCAGTCCAAGGGACTCTCAAGAGTCTTCAACACCACAGTTCAAAAGCATCAATTCTTCGGCGCCCAGCCTTCTTCACAGTCCAACTCTCACATCCATACATGACCACAGGAAAAACCAGCCTTGACTAGATGAACCTTTGTTGGCAAAGTAATGTCTCTGCTTTTGAATATGCTATCTAGGTTGGTCATAACTTTCCTTCCAAGGAGTAAGCGTCTTTTAATTTCATGGCTGCAGTCACCATCTGCAGTGATTTTGGAGCCCCCCCAAAATAAAGTCTGACACTGTTTCCACTGTTTCTCCATCTATTTCCCATGAAGTGATGGGACCGGATGCCATGATCTTTGTTTTCAGAATGTTGAGCTTTAAGCCAACTTTTTCATTCGCCACTTACACTTTCATCAGGAGGCTTTTTAGTTCCTCTTTACTTTCTGCCATAGGGGTGTGTCATCTGCATATCTGAGGTTATTGATATTTCTCCCGACAATCTTGGTTCCAGCTTGTGTTTCTTCCAGTCCAGCATTTCTCATGCTGTACTCTGCATATAAGTTAAATAAGCAGGGTGACAATATACAGCCTTGATGTACTCCTTTTCCTATTTGGAACCAGTCTGTTGTTCCATGTCCAGTTCTAACTGTTGCTTCCTGACCTGCATACAGATTTCTCAAGAGGCAGGTCAGATGGTCTGGTATTCCCATCTCTTTCAGAATTTTCCACAGTTGATTGTGATCCACGCAGTCAAAGGCTTTGGCATAGTCAATAAAGCAGAAATAGATGTTTTTCTGGAACTCTTCCTTTTTCGATGATCCAGTGGATGTTGGCAATTTGATCTCTGGTTCCTCTGCCTTTTCTAAAACCAGTTTGAACATCAGGAAGTTCATGGTTCACGTATTGCTGAAGCCTGGCTTGGAGAATTTTGAGCATTACTTTACTAGCATGTGAGATGAGCGTAATTGTGCGGTAGTTTGAGCATTCTTTGGCATTGCCTTTCTTTGGGATTGGAGTGAAAACTGACCTTTTCCAGTCCTGTGGCCATTGCTGAGTTTTCCAGATTTGCTGGCATATTGAGTGCAGCACTTTCACAGCATCATCTTTAAGTATTTGAAATAGCTCAACTGGAATTCCATCACCTCCACTAGCTTTGTTTGTAGTGATGCTTTCTAAGGCCCACTTGACTTCACATTGAAGGATGTCTGGCTCTAGATGAGTGATCACACCATCGTGATTTTCTGGGTCATGAAGATGTTTTTTGTACAGTTCCTCTGTGTATTCTTGCCACCTCTTCTTAATATCTTCTGCTTCTGTTAGGTCCATACCATTTCTGTCCTTTATCGAGCCCATCTTTGCATGAAACATTCCCTTGGTATCTCTAATTTTCTTGAAGAGATCTCTAGTCTTTCCCATTCTGTTATTTTCCTCTATTTCTTTGCATTGATCGCTGAGGAAGGCTTTCTTATCTCTTCTTGCTATTTTTGGAACTCTGCATTCAGACGCTTATATCTTTCCTTTTCTCCTTTGCTTTTCACTTCTCTTCTTTTCACAGCTATTTGTAAGGCCACCCCAGACAGCCATTTGGCTTTTTTGCATTGCTTTTCATGGGAATGGTCTTGATCCCTGTCTCCTGTACAATGCCACGAACCTCATTCCATAGTTGGTCACTACATGTCTCATTTTCTGCTAATATCTGATCTAATGCAATTTCATTTTCTAAAAATTTAATAGTTACAAGAGGATACCTTGAAACCATAATGGTGCACATACCAGCTATTAGCAGACATTGTTTTGAAAATAGCTGGTAGTGTCTCAAGTTTGACCCAGCTCAGAAGACTGAAATTCTTAGCAATACAAGGACTTGTCTGTAATCACATACATAATGTCACCTAGTATTACCTTGAATATTTGAACCACTGCTATTCCATTTTGACTTTCAATTACATTTCTGTCCTTAGTGGCCAAAGCAGTTGACACTGTTAATGATTTTAGTGCTTTTCTAGATATGAGAAGATGCAAGAATTGGGGCGCATAAAATCTCCTCCTGAAAGTATCTATCTGCAGGCCAGTTCTGCTGGTTTTTCCCAGTGCACAGTGTGTCGCAATTCTGATTTCCACCCTGAACTCCTTTCAGGGTGTGTTGAAGGTCAGTGGCTGCAGTGGCCGTTGACCTAGTCCTTGAAGAGGCATATTGCAAGTGCCAATTTGGCCCATTCAAAGTCATACATTTGACTATGGTTTGGGGGCATTTCATGACCATTTTGTCCCTTGGTACTGGGAGTGCTCATTCCTGGGTCTGGGAAAGATTTCACTGACAGGCCACTCTATCTGCTGTTACTAGTCTAGGCCTTACTCAGCAGTAGCCAAAAGTGTCTGGACCACCTGTCTTAATAGTCTTTTATGGTCCCGGAAAATATTCCCTGTTGTTTCTTCTTCCTATGATTAGAGTTACACTATTACCATTGTTGATCTTGGTATGCTATGGAACTTCATTTTTTCAGAGCCAGAGTCACACTTTTGGTAATGCAGAGAACAATTTAGCTAGCAGTATTAGTAAACTCCTAAGTACTTACTTCTTGGAAGGAAAGTTATGACCAACCTAGATAGCATATTCAAAAGCAGAGACATTACTTTGCCAACAAAGGTCCGTCTAGTCACGGCTATGGTTTTTCCAGTGGTCATGTATGGATGGGAGAGTTGGACTGTGAAGAAAGCTGGGCGCCGAAGAATTGATGCTTTTGAACTGTGGTGTTGGAGAAGACTCTTGAGAGTCCCTTGGACTGCAAGGAGATCCAACCAGTCCATTCTGAAGGAGATCAGCCCTGGGATTTCTTTGGAAGGAATGATGCTAAAGCTGAAACTCCAGTACTTTGGCCACCTCATGTGAAGAGTTGACTCATTGGAAAAGACCCTGATGCTGGGAGGGATTGGGGGCAGGAGGAAAAGGGGACGACAGAGGATGAGATGGCTGGATGGCATCACCGACTTGATGGACGTGAGTTTGAGTGAACTCCGGGAGTTGGTGATGGACAGGGATGCCTGGCGTGCTACAATTCATGGAGTCGCAAAGAGTTGGACACGACTGAGTGACTGAACTGAACTGAAGAATTTAAGTCAAGAACTTCCATTAGGTGTGACCCGTTATATCCCAGATCGTCTTAATCTGTTCTGTACCAATCCTTATCTTTAAGGGAAATTATGTATTGGCACTGTTCATAAGGCACCTAGCCCAGTTTCTTAGTGTTACTATGCTGGTTATCTCTGCTGCTGCTGCTGCTGCTAAGTCGCTTCAGTTGTGTCTGACTCTGTGCGACCCCATAGATGGCAGCCCACCAGGCTCCCCCGTCCCTGGGATTCTCCAGGCAAGAACACTGGAGTGGGTTGCCATTTCCTTCTCCAGTGCATGAAAGTGAAAAGTGAAAGTTAAGTCGCTCAGTTGTGTCTGACTCTTAGCGACCCCATGGACTGCAGCCACCAGGCTCCTCCATCCATGGGATTTTCCAGGCAAGAGTACTGGAGTGGGGTGTGCTGGTTATCTCTAGTATGGTTTAATTTTCCCCAGCATGAGGGGAGCCTTTATGTTTAAATGACAATACGCGGGTGTTAACCTCCCGGTTGCAGGTCATGGAGCACCTGATCTTCATCCAAAGATAGGTTACTCAGTTGAGCTTCAGAAACAAACTTAGAGTGCCTTTCTCATAATTCAGTTAAACTTTGCAACAATATAACATAACAGCAAGGAACTAAGAAATGAGTCTCAGGGGATACAGACCTCATTAAACAGAGTTAGATTTTGATATCCACTGAAACATCTCTTGTTCTCTAAAATTACCCTCATTTTTTAAAATGTAGTCTACTGCTTGGTCGCTCAGTCATGTCTGACTCTGCAATCCCATAGACTGTAGCCCACCCAGGCGCTTCTGTCCATGAGATTTTTCAGGCAAGCATATTGGAGTGGGCTGCTATTTCCTTCTTCAATATAGTCAAATCAAGGTTAATTTTTTCACAAATTAAGTGTGATCAATTGATGAAAGGTATCTCTGAGCCAGGAAAGCCAAGTCAATGACTTGTCACAGATTTCTGCTTAGGTAAATTCTTCTTATTGAGGCCTACAAAGTACCTTCAGACTCCTGCACCTGTCAGGAGGTGGCTTTTCTGTTTTATCTGATAAAGCTGCTGGCAGCCTAAGAGTTTCCAGTCCATGGAGGGGTCAGGTAGAGATAAAAGAAAAATATTTCAGTCCTGCTTACAGAGGTGTAATTATTAAATTGCTGGTACATCATAATTAGTTTGAGGGGAAGGGTTTTTTATATCTGGAAAACACAGATTAAAAGTAATGTTTCGGATAGAAAAATAAGCATTATAACTGTATTCACCAGTTCACTCAGTAACTAATCCTCTTGTTAAACTTTTGATGAAGTCATCAAGTTTCCTTAAGATTCTTTCTTAACCAGTTCCTCAGTATAATTTAAGATTTAGCAGAGTACAACTGTCTATAAATGACAGAAATATTTAAAGAGTCATGATTAAATATCCAATCATAATGTAGTTGATAAGAAATTTGCTATGACATGCAACATTTTGAAATAACTGCTGCTGCTGCTAAGTCGCTTCAGTCATGTCTGACTCTGTGCGACCCCATAGACAGTAGCCTACCAGGCTCCCCCGTCCCTGGGATTCTCCAGGCAAGAACACTGGAGTGGGTTGCCATTTCCTTCTCCAGTGCATGAAAGTGAAAAGTGAAAGTGAAGTCGCTCAGTCGTGTCCGACTCTTCAAGACCCCATGGACTGCAGCCTACCAGGCTCCTCCGTCCATGGGATTTTCCAGGCAAGAGTACTGGAGTGGGGTGCCATTGCCTTCTCCTTGAAATAACTAGAATAGAGCATACTAAATTTTTAGAAATTTCATGTAATTTCTAGAATAACCCCAGTTTTAGTCACTCAGTCATGTCCAACTCTTTGTGACCCCTTGGACTGTAGCCTGCCAGGCTCTTCTGTCCATGGGATTTTCCAGTCAAGAATACTGGAGTGGGTTGCCATTTCCTTCTCCAGGGGATCTTCCTGACCTAGAGGTTGAACCCTGGATTCGATTGCAGGCATATTCTTTACCATCTGAACCACCAGGAAGGCCTAGACTAGACTGTACTGTATTAATAATGTACTAATAATGTACATTATTAATGATAATAATGTACGAATCCATACTGTATTAATAATATCCATACATTATGGATATATATTTTTTAAAAGGTTATCACTCTTGTAATAATAATGTTCACTAAATAATTTAATGTACTAGTTAAATATTTCTCTCTGAGATGCATTATGGCCTTCTAAAATATCTCAAAGTTAGCTGGAGGTCAAAAGAATTACAATTAAAAATTGATATTTTGGAAGTTTGTCAGAAAAATATCAAAAGATTTTGAAGTTTGTCTGAAAGATATCAGTCCTATCTACTCAGTCAAATAGGATCATGGGTCGCTCTGAAACAGTAGTTATTCACTTAGCCCAAGTAACAGTACAGTCCACGGGATTGCAAAGAGTCAGACACGACTGAGCAACATCACCAAAAAAAAAACAAAAACAAACCCAAAAATAACAATAAAATATTTCAAAGGCAAATACAGAACAGATCACTTAAAAGGTAAAGAAACTTAAAATCTGTTATCAAAGGCAATCCAGTATTTTAAGAAAACTTGTCCTCATCAGAGAGAGAAGCTTAAGTTATAGACCAGTTTAGTTTTAAAATATACTCAATTTAATTTATTCTAAACTTAGCCAGTCCTGACTATGTACAAAGCTCTTTTTTCAAGGTCCGCTTCCCACAATCCTCCCCTCACTTTCTGTATCCATTACTTTTTCTTTTTCATCCAGAAATCATTAGCTCTCAGGCAGACTTCTTTTCTTTTTCCTAATAAAATGCAATTCTATTCCTCATATACCCTCTTTATTCCTCATATACCCTCATATAGCCGAAAACATATATCCGGCTTCCTACTGTATACAGAAATGCTTCCTTTATTATTTCTGTTAACCCTAATTACATGTTTGAATTAGACTCCTCAACTCTTGAAAACCTTAATTTCTAGTGAAAACTAAGAATGAAGCAATTATGAACTGTCTTACTTTAGCATTCTGTAGATTGGTCAAAATAAATGCCTGTGATAATTTTAAAAAGATTTGCTTTTTTATAGAGAACATCTCAGGGTAGCTCCAAGCATATTCATTAATAGTCCTAAATATCTTTAGTTTCTCTATTTAGTAATTGATGTCTCAGTATCTTATTTTATTTGGGAATGACCAAGCTATTCAACAGATTTTCATCATTTAAAGCTTAATTTAACACAGCTGTAAAATTTCACATTACCAAATATCTGAAGAGATCATGCTCAAGTAGACATTCCTAAAACATAATTATTCTTTAAAAGTTCATCCAAAGCATTTATTGCACTTACAAAAATTTCATCATACCAAATTATTTTTCTTGCTGACAAATTTGCAACAGATATAATAAGGCCTTGTTTGACTTCTATTAAACCGAGGCACAATAAAGATATTATGTTTAATGTTGGTGACTTTAAAGATGTGTCTGTGTTAATTAAATCAACAAGCTTAAACGTTAATACCAAGTATTAATGTAATATTGAATATTTCCCAGTTCATGTGAACTGAAATTAATTCTGGCCAGTTATCTTGTGTGTGTGTGTGTGTGTTGTTTTTTTTTTTTTTTGAGAATTTATATAAGCACTTAATTTCCTTTAATCTAATTAAGTAGTGCTCACTTGCAAATTAATTTTGATAATACCATCCAAAGGTAAAAACAAGGATAATGCACACATAAACGTATAGACAGGCACAACCAGAGATCCCATAGCCTCATTTTCTAAACTTAGTTATGAATCAGATATTACAATATGAAACTCATTAGCTTATAAATAACAGTTGGAATAGGTAAAGTTTAAAAGACTTCTTACCCATTCCCCGAGCCTGAGAGCTCTGATCAGGCACACAGAGAGAAAATCAAATTCTCTGCTCAGTCGTGTTCAACTCTTTGTGACCTTGTGGACTGTACCCGCCAGGCTCCTCTGTCCATGGCATTTTTCAGGCAGGAAATACTGGAGTAGGTTGCCTACTCTAGGGGATCTTCTTGCCCCAGGGGTCAAACCCTTGTCTCTTGTGTCTCCTGCATTGGCAGGCGGATTCTTTATCAGAAAGGAGGGTTTTCATTGCTTTTCTCTAAAAGTTAATTGATAGTCCTCCTCTAAGAGAGTGATTCTCAGCCCACCCTTTACACTGTCAGCTATGTAGATCTGACACAAGAAACCAATTTTTTCAAGAAAATAACATTTACATATTTACAGGGCTTCTGATATAATGGCAATATTAAGAACGTAGACTTGTACTAATGGGAATAAGTTTTATTGCTGTAACTTTAGACTCAAATACAAAAAATTTGGTTCACAGTTGAAAATTGTTATAGTGATCTTGAGTGTTAATTTTTCACTGAATGTCTTTATAGTTAAGGGACTGCAATTTGTTAGGACAGATGACAAGAAGGGAGGGCACTTCTGCATCTGGATGGTGGGACACATTCCTAGTAATTATTATGGAAGCCTGCAGTTTGGGTGACCACTGAATATTGGTGGAAAGCCAAACCCTAGAGAGTGCAGAGTTTCCCCTCTTCCGTCCCTGTGGGCAGAGCAGTTATTTTCACTGTCTACCCTTCCACATTATAAACAGCAGATAGTTTTGCAAGCTCAAGGGAGGGGACCAGAGGTTTTCCTAGAAGTTTAAGAACAAATTCCAAATTCCCTATGACCCCATGCCCATGTTTCTGAAAAAGAGAACTGATCTTCTGGGCATCCATTAATGAAAAAGAGTTAAAAAAAAAAATCCATAAGCAATTTGCCTTGGGTCTTAGAGTGCTGAGGTTAGTCCCTGAAAGTAAGTATGTAACCCTCAGGAATTTTATCACAGCTCCACCCAAGGCCTCGAGTAGAAGGAAGATTTTCCTAAGAATGGTCCTGTAATTATCCTGTTTTAATTATAGCTCCAGAAAACTACAGCTCTTTGTGTTTGTCTCTGTCTAGCCTTTGGGGAAATCCTCAGGACTTAATTCTCACTCCCTTGTCCTCCTAATAGCTAATCTGGTTTGGAAAAATACCTGAACGTTTGTTTGGGTTAAGATTCTCCCCTGACCTTTTCCAGGAGTCATTTGGACTCTTTGGGTCTTTCCAGACCTTCCAGTTGTAGCCCCTCCTTTCCGTAAACAGTGTTGACTTTCAGAACCAGGTTGAGTTGGGTGGAGGAGCTCACAACCGAGCACATCCCCTTTCTGGGGCTGAGTCTTCAGCAATGCCAGGTCTGGCCCTGGGATGGCCACTGGGTGTAGCTTCCAACAGAGGTGTTATGTCCAACTTTTCTGGGGCCACCAGGCAAGGTTCACCACTGTCGCACCAGGAACATGACCCTTGGGAGCACTTCATAAACCTTTTGAAGGAGCACTAGTATATGACTTGAGAAGGAATGTAATTGGGGAAACAGTTTCCAGTTTAAAGGCTGTTGTCTTAGTGAGTCAATGATCTTGGAATAGTTTAGACATCTTGTTGGTTTCCTATAGGTGACCTCTCTAAACTCACTTTCCTGTTTTTGGTTCTGTTATAATTTTGGATAGAAACTTGTTTAGAGTCTCTCATATGTGCTATAGAAGAAAATTTGAATTATTTTTTTCTGAACTGAGAGAGACTCAAAGTTTTTGCTTACTCTTTGCTTCCACTTATTACATTTTCCTGTTGTATTTGATAATATTTTTCACTCATCCAGAGTGTATTATATAAGAGTTCTAGGATTAACTAGAGGTAGTAAAATGCTCTCACTACAGATTTGACCCCTGTGTGTCTATTGGGTAAGTAGGAAGTGAGTCCTTTAACTCTGTTCTATGTCTCTAGAGATTCTCTAATCATTTTCTTAAATATAGTGTATATCTTTGTCCCTATATCAGATTTTAAGGGGTTCTGCTTTAAATAAAAGAAAACATTTTATCATCATGTTATGGTGCTAGCTTTTGTTTTTATAGAGGACTAAGACCATTTGTTTTGTTATTGTTGCAGAGTTTTATTTTCTATGTACAATTGTAATTTCCTAAGGAATTAGTCATTCATGAAAGTCATTCATGAAAGTCATTCTGTAAGCTTGTCCATATATTATTTGCTCAAATTTTTAAAAAATTTCTTGAAAAAATAGGATACTTTCCAAGGCCATTTTTAATATATTCTGAGAGTATTTTATTTTTACAAGGAGTACCAGATATCTAATCTGAAAAATTCCCATTTGATCTCTAGACACTGGTTATATACATTCATATATAAATGTAATGATAAGTATTTCTGAAAAATTTTTTTGTTTTTTGAGTGTGTGTTTCCTGGGTCCTGATATGCAAAATGTTTATTGTTATGGGTCTCAGAAAAATTTGAGAACTCTGTAGCCTGTCTGCACTCATGTCCCCAGCCTAATCTCTCACCGTTTCTCCTGCCAGGCTTCAGGCCTGTTGATATTCAAGACATTCCTAAGCCACCTTTCACCCTTTCTGGCCCCTCTGTCTACTTTCTGCTCTGTATTCTAGTCTGCCCTACACTGCCACCAGCCCCTCTTTTCAACTCCTGTTATTTTTCCAAAAACAAAGTAGGTGCCATCTCCCATATGACCAGCACTGACCTAAAAATCTACTCACTGTCTGTGTTACTTACATGATCCCTGTATTCTCACTTTTGTGAGCATACTTGGTATTACAGTTGCTTGTCTTTCCACCCATAATTTTTTTTTTTTTTTGGTAGTGAGATCAGAGAGTCCAAGAGGACAAAAGAGAACTCATATTAATAAATACTCTGCTGATAAATACAGTGCACATAAATTTTTGGTTGTCCTTCAATAGGACATTAAACTAGACCACCTTTTCCTGGTTATATATGGGATTTATATTCTTTTAGACAAGAAAATAGAGAAGAAAATAAATATGAATTATAGTTCCATCACCCAGAGATGAGTGTTAACATTGTAGTATTGTTTCCTTCCAGTTTTTCTTCTATGCATATCTTTATTTTACATAGCTGATTGTATATATAATATTACCACCTGTGACATTATGTTTATGTATCTGTAAAATGTAAGCATATCTTCCAAAAGCTTATTTATAAAGGTCATAATAAATCCTTTTTTAATTAATTACTGTGATAACCTATATTCCAATGTACGTATATTTTTATGTTCATGCATTTCTGTTTTTTTTTTCCCTATAATTCTGTATTCATTGCCATTATAGACTGTGTTTATGTTCCCCCCAAATTCATGTACTGAAGCCTTAAACCCAATGTGATAGGGATGGGGCCTTGGAGGAAGTAATTAGGGTTAGATTAGGTCATGAGATTGGGACCCACCTGGTGGGATTTGTGGTTTTTTAAAAGGAGTGAGAGAGAGATCTGTGTGTGTGCATACCAAGGAAGGGCCATGTGAGCACGCGGTGAGAAAGTAGCTATCTGCAAGCCAGGAAGAGCCCTCTCACTAGAAACCAAATTTGCCAGCACCTTGATCTTGGACTTCCCAGCCTCTATCTAGAACTGTGAGAAGTAAATGTCTGTTGTTCAGGTGCCCAGTTCATGGTATTTTGTTGAGGCAGCCTGAGCTGACTGAGGACACTGGCTATAGGTTTCAAAATGACAGTGAGGTTTAAAACTCTCACTGAATTCTTTAATAGCCACTAAAGAATATAATATTCTTCCCTGGTGGCTCAGATGGTGAAGAATCCGCCTGCAATGCAGGAGACCTGGGTTCGATCCCTGGGTTGGGAAGATGGAGCAGGGCATGGCAACCCACTCCAGTATCATTGCCTGGAGAATCCCATGGACGGAGGAGCTATGGGGTTGCAAAGAGTTGGACATGACTGAGCAACTAAACATAGCACATGCAAGGTCTATAATATTGGCTGTTAGGCTTTGTTTGCTTAACAGAAGCATTTCAGCTTCTCTGTGGGGGTATTATAAATGATAAACTAATATATAGGATATAAGGGTATATATATATAATATAAAGGATGTACATATAATATATAGGATTTTGATAAGGCTGTCTTGCCAGTGAAGATAAAAACACAAGGGATAAAGTACAAATTTATAGTAATTAATAAAAGCTAACATGGGTACATACAGTGTCTCAGGAATTGCACATAGTACTTTACATATATAAATTTGTTTAAATCCATTTAATCCCAGTGTGCCAGCAATAAAAGCTCAGATCTTTCTGAGCCATGTTCATAGTGTTCAGAGCATGAACCCTGAGCCAGACAGCCTGGGTTTAAACCTTATTTCTGGCACTTCCTAGCTGTGTGGACCTGGATTCCTTACCTACTCTAACCTGTTTCCTCAGCTGTAAAATAGTGTGAATAGGTAATTATGTTTCAGGATTGTTTTGATTAAAAGTTGCTACAAGTCAGCCCTTTGTATGGTATCTGGTCTGTGTTAAGTGTCCCATAAATGTGAGCTTTGATGGGTCATTCCCTTTTGGATTAGAGATATCAGTGTTAGGAAATTCTGTGTCAGTCTTGGATGTATGAATTCATTTGCCCAACAGGTCATTTCCCACAGGACAAGGCTGAGCCCCAGGCTGCTTGCAGGGCAGTCAGAGGCAGACCTACTGCCTCCTCAGGCTGTGACACGTGCTTCTTTGGTCTGACTTGTCCTTCACCAGATCAGGGGGCAGCAGACTTTTTCTGTAAAGGTACAGATTGTAAATATTTTAGGCGTTGTGAGCCACAGATGGTCTCTATTATAACCACTTGACCCTGCCATGGTAGTGGAAAAGCAGCCGTGGATGACATATAAATACTGACTCTGTTCCAGAAGAACTTTATTAATGAACACTATAGTTCGAATTTCAGGTAATTTTCATATGCCATGAAATGACATTCCCTCCCAGCCAATTTAAAATATAAAGCCATTCTTGGGACTTCCCCGGTGGCTCAAATTGTAAAATGTAAAGCCATTCTTAATTCTTAGCTCACAGATTGTACAAAACAGGCACTGCTATCACGAGTTGGTCCCCAGACTCACCTCGTCCCTTCGCAGAAGGTGCTGTGATCAGTGGAGCCTTTTTACTTTAAATTCCAAAAACTGAAATCAAGAATTTTTCTCCATTCTTCTCCGAGATCTCCCTGACTTTGGAAGCAAGGTGTCTTGAGATGAAGAGTTTTACGGACCATTGCTCTCTTTCCTCTAATTTTTAACCCATCAAAACATATTGGCAGTGAACTTGTCATTTGAAAAGTCCTGCTCTTAGGGACTTTTATGTTATACTGAGAAGAAATAAAAATAACCAGCGGATGTGAAAATAATGAAATTTGCTGAAAAGCACTGAAAAGTATAGGCAAAGGAAAAAATGGGTAAGAAAGGCACACTGTTAATAAACAGAATCCTTTTGTCAGAAAACACACTGGCTACTGTTTTTAATGAGTCTGCCATTCCTGCAGCTGAAATCAAGACACATTTCAAATTCTTTAGTTTTTTTTTTGAATTGCATAAGAGGGCAGCAGGAAAGAGATGGTGCTGGAGTAAGGAGAGATGAAAGCATTACGTTCATAGTCTTTTCTACTAATTATAATCTTTAAAGTTACATGTAAATAGAGTTCGTTGGATTTGATTTAACTCATCCAAGAATATAAGTATGAAGGGAGAAACTTATTGCTGTACTCACATAGTGATCTTCTTTGCAAGAAAACCATTTTATTTTCAAGAGCAGTGGACTTTTGTGGACTGACAAGAGATTTTCACCCAGAAGCCTGTTCTGAGCTGACCATCCTATTTATGGGCGTTGGAGCCCACAAAGCCCATGGGAGCCCATGTTGACCTAACAGAGCACAGCTGTTTCCTTTCACCCCAGCAATGGAAGTGATGGCCTTGACTCTTGAATGCTATCACATAGGCTCCTTCTGTTTTGTTTTTGAACAGAAAACATCCTGTTTCATCATGCTTGTTGAATAGAATAATTTAAACATGCCTTGTGGAAATAATATTAATACTTTTACTTAACCTAAGATTTTTTTTTTTTTTCATACCCACATGATGTAAAGTAAGAAGAGTAATACACCCTGCTTGTGCTTAGTTACTCAGTCGTGCCCGACTCTTTGCAGTCCTTTGGACTATAGCCCACCAGCCTCCTCTGTCCATAGGATTTTTCAGGGAAGAATACTGGAGTCTGTTGCCATTTCCTTCTCCAGGAGATCTTCCCGATCCAAGGACAAACCCAGATCTCCTGTGTCTCCTCCATTGCAAGCAGATTCTTTACCTGCCAAGCCACTGGGGAAGCCCAATACTCCCTGTATGCACTTAGATAAATGTGAGGAATATACATATAAAATAAGTTCTTATTTTTCTGTAATTTTCCCTTTTTGAAGTAATTTTCTTCCTATTTCTTTTTGGTTGGTTATAATTATTTAAAATGGTTAGAATATCTGCTTTGGGGGTGATGAGAGAATATTATATTTTATATGTTAGCTGAATTTTGAGATTCATGAAATAAAAGAATATTACCCATTCCTTAGAGTCCTGTAGCAAATCTCTAACTTGATCAGATAGTTTGGAGTAGTGGCTTTCACACTTTTTTTTTGACCTTGACCTCCAGTAAGAGATGTATCTTTTACTTAGTGACCTGGTACATTCAAAAATGCACGTGCATAGACACACACATATACACATGAGCATAGGAGTACACAGAAATTTACCTTTGCCTCAAATTTCTTCCAAAACCTGCCATTCAGCTTTGGGTCACTGACCATATGGTGAAATGCATACTTCAGTGTCATTTTTGGCACACCTTGTATTTTATCAAGGATTGTAGATTGCTTAGGTATTCCTCATGCCATGCCAGTGATGCAAATAAGGCATGTCATTTGGATTTATTGTTTTCTCATGTACTTGTGTCTTTCTTTGAAAGACAGGTATATAATACTCTAACTTTAATTTAGTTCCGATATCCTCTTTGTACTTTATATTTGAAAATTCTCTCAGTCAACTGAAAGTATAAGTGTACGTTTTTATTGGAGAATAAAATATTGTGGTAATTAACGATAATTGTGAGGCTATGGATTTTAAATGTCCAAATGTTATTATATAAATAGTTAAGATCATAGGTGTGAATTGACATTGTTGAGAGAATATGATCCCTAATAATTTGGGGGAAACCATTGTGTCTTTGTGGGATTGTTTTCAGTGAAATTGCATCACCAGCATTAGGCAAATCTTTTAGCCCAGGAGATGAAGAGGAGGTGAGTCTGGACCCCAGTCAGTTTCTATTAGGGAGGAAGGACCTTACAAACTGTGGCAGAATCATCACAGGCAAAAGCTACGCTGGCAGAACTAGCGCCATAATATCTTGATTTTACACAGACCTCATTTTATAGAGAATGTTTATTTAGTTTTGCAGAAGCTTCATTCAGGCTACAGTTAGCAATGTTGAGGAATTATAGTTCCTGCCCTTTTATATCAAGCTTTAAAAATGGGTCTACTAGAATTTTTAATAATAAAACTATAATCGTAATTAATTTTTGAATAAAATTTCAGATTTACATTTGTTTCCCAGCAGTTCATTCTGTAAAGGCAACATTTAGTTTTGGAAAATGTTGATTTTAATATTTGACCATTTGGTGTTATGTCAAAATGTGTATTTGGTAAATTTCTAAAATAAACACTCATGTCTCTACTCATTTGTCCAGTCCCAGTGAAACAAAAGTTTCACAAAATCATAATTGGTTCCATTATGTGCAGTGTACTCTGATGTTTTCTGTTTTATTTAGTATTTTTAAAAACCACTAAGTTAGTTTTACCATCTGCTAATATGTCATGATCTACAGTTTAAAAATGCTGAGACTCACTGTACTCTGGGGATAGTAATACCATCTGGGAAGGGTCATTTTTGTATGCAATATTAGGATGGTTTTCTTCCTCAGAATGCTTTTAGGATCTCAAAGACATGTTAAGACTTGTAAAAAAAAAAAAAGTTAATGCTACTTCCAAGTAATTTTCTGTAGTGGTTGTACCAGTTTACACACCCACTGGTAGTGTCTGAGAATTCCAGTTGTCCCATATCCTTCTTAACACTTGGCATTGTCAGTGTTTTTAGATTTAACTGTCATAGTCAGTGTGTGGTAGTTACCATAGCCATTTTAAATGAAGTCCATCTAAAATGTCTCATGCCTCCCAACATTTTTCAGCAGAATGTAAATGAAACAGTTGATCTGTTAGTTCTGGTATTTTGAATAGTCATTCTCTTGCTATTTATGGTATGTTTATCCATTGTAGTGAGCTGTCACCTTTTATTGCTGTCATAGTGGCTCAGACTAGCAGCTTCTTCACTCTTTCACCAACAGAGAATAAAGTAGATTAGAAATTTTGTGTTTGGGTTTATAAGCCCCCAGTCCTTCTAAGTGCTGCTTCAGAGCCTTAGTGGTGCAACAATACATATTCTTTTTGCAGACCTCAGAAACAGCACATTCTCTTATCTGTTGCCTGTTCAGGTCCCTGTCCCAGATCCCCTTCTACTCCATCAGCCTCAATTACTCTGGACAAAGATTAGTTTAGTGAAGTCCGAGAGTGTGGATGAGGGGAGCAGGGACAGTCAGCCTAACTCCAGAGGAAAACAGTGTTTGGCTGATGACTAGTAGATTCAGCTCTTCACTATGGGTCTGGGTGGGGTTTCAGAGAAAAGAGAAGGGAGTTCCTGGCAAGGTAAGGAGCCAGCCACTGTTGGTATCATGGGAATTTACTTATTTTGCTTATGTCAGGAGGCCAGCCCTACTGAAATCCTTAGTACCATTCACACGCTAGTTCATGTTTATGAGAGTCACATAAAGCATCAGGCAAAAGATTGGGCCCGTTTCCAGTCTTAATTCAGGGTGAATTCAATTCATGTTATCTTCTTGGCTCCACTTTCCCTTTGTGGCATGTGTAACCAGACTTCCTTGAGAAAATGATCAAGAGGGAGGGCACCTGAAGAAAGCATCTAATTTAGCCTCTTGGCAGTATACAAGAACACAACTATTTTGCATTGTGAATCCGCCTTCGTTAAATATGTTTGGAATTGATCAGCGCAATGATTTGTTAAGACTTTTTTTTCTTCAATGTCTGCAAAGACCGTACTGAGCT
The DNA here is from genome assembly GCF_002263795.3 of Bos taurus. Classification (NCBI taxonomy): domain Eukaryota; kingdom Metazoa; phylum Chordata; class Mammalia; order Artiodactyla; family Bovidae; genus Bos; species Bos taurus. The sequence goes on from NC_037335.1 coordinate 51,181,156, forward strand.
TCCCAGGTGGCACTAGTGGTAAAGAATCCACCTGCCAAGCCAGGAGATGCAGGAGATGTGGTTTTAATCCCTGGGTCAGGAAGATCCCATGGAGGAGGAAATGGCAACCCACTCCAGTATTCTTGCCTGGAAAGTTCCATGGACAGAGGAGCCTGACGGACTACAGTCCATGGGACTGCAAAGAATCAGACATGGCTAAGCAACTGAACACACACACACAAGGACAATACTATAGAAATACAGAGGACCCTGATTTTTTGCCCTTCATTGCTCTGCATAAACCTGTACACCTATAGACCATTGCACACAGTTGAGTTAAACATGATGTAAGAATGATCAGTGAGTTAAGTCTTATTAATTGGTATTTTCTTGAAAGGCTCTACCCACGGTTGGTAAACTGTAATCATGAAAGTCATCTGCTTTTCCTCTTTATGGTATTCTTTCATAACCTCTGCCTGTTCTTTGTATTGTTTTGTTTCAACTTGACTCAGCCTTGAGGATGGAATAAATTAAGGCCTCAGACTTTTATGATACATGGGTTCAAAGGGATTCTTAAAGGGCGAATTCTCAATATTAATTGATTAAAAGATTTGTATGTGAAAATGTTTTCTGCAACATTACATGAAGAGAACATTCCCTCATGTGATGGCCTGAAGAGTTGCCTGATGCTCTCTGCTTAGTATAAATAGAGATGAATAAATCTCCAACTTTCTTCTTAGTTGTATACATTTTATAGTAAGACAGTCACAAAAGATACAGTTACAAAGAATCAGCAGCTTAGTCCCACTCCATTTAATTTTTCTCCAGGTTTTAAAATTTAAGCTCATTAAGTTGACATTGGATATTGTTCCCAAAGTCAGCCATCACTTGTCTCATCACTGCCTTGCCCTCAAAGGAGCAAGAAAGTTCTGTCATTACTGATTTTGGTCACCAGTGTATGCTTCTTTGTGTAACTTCTCCTTGGAAAGTTTGACGTAATCAAGACAGTTAATCTCCCCTTAGACAGTTAGGTCAGCAGAAAATATTTCTCCTTCCATTTAATGTTTCCTTTCTTAGACCTAAGGATATGGGGGTGAAAAGCAAACTCCAAATGAAAAAGAGTTTTCACTTTTGCTTCTGGAAGTGGCACTAGAATTCAGATTGCAAAAATAATGTTTTTTTGCAGCCACACCAAGTAACGGGATTTGAGCAGCTCTTCTATATTAGGGTGTTTAAAAGAAAGTGATTTCCTGTACCTCTGTGCCTCCAGTGAAAATATCTTTTTTGTTTTCATTGATAATAAAAGTAGTACATGCTACTTTTATTAGTAATAATGAATTTAAACCATGTATGTAAAGTAGAATGTGAGGATTCCCATAATTGGTGTTTCCAATCAAGATGTGTGTGGTCAACATAAATGGATGGTACTTGGCATACTGTTCTATAACTTGTTTTTTCCCACTGAATATTTTACAGGCTCTTTGCCACATCAGTGTCTGTGAGTCTGTCTGCAGCATTCTTTTTAAATGACTCTATCATGTAGATGAATTGGAGTTGATTTATGTAGTTCCCTCCTGATGGACATAACATCACTTCTCATTTTCTCATGTTCTAAATTTGTGTTGTTCAAGATGCCAGCCACCAGCCACTTGTGGCAGCTTAACTTAATTCAAATTAAATGATGTGTAAAAATCAGTTCTTCAGTCACATTAGCCATATTTCATGTGCTCAGTAGCTCTGTGTAAGTAGCACAGATGGAGAGCTTTCCCATCATTATGTAAAAATGTATTGCTGCTGCTGCTGCTAAATCGCTTCAGTCATGTCCGACTCTGTGTGACCCCATAGACGGAAGCCCACCAGGCTCCCCCGTCCCTGGGATTCTCCAGGCAAGAACACTGGAGTGGGTTGCCATTTCCTTCTCCAGTGCATGAAAGTGAAAAGTGAAGGTGAAGTCGCTCAGTCGTGTCCGACTCTTAGCGACCCCATGGACTATAGCCTACCAGGCTCCTCCATCCATGGGATTTTCCAGGCAAGAGTACTGGAGTGGGGTGCCATTGCCTTCTCCGAAAAATGTATTAGACAGTGCTATTCTAATCTGGTTTTCAGACTGCTTTTTGAGTGCATGTTCCTTTCTTTTATTCATCCATTCTTCATCCCTTCAGTAAATAATTATTAAGTGCCTCCTATGTGCCAGGCATTGTGCTAGGTACTTCGATATACCACGCATAAAACACTTGCCCTCATAATTCTTAATATTGTATCAATGAAAGGTTTTAACTGCTTCCAATAATGTATTTTTGGTTTAGTCGTTAAGTCATGTCCAACTCTTGCGACCCCATGGACTGTATGGTTCCCCCTGCCTGCCAGGTTCCTCCGCACATGGGATTCTCCAGGCAAGAATACTGGAGTGGGTTGCCATTCCTTTCTCTAGGGGATCTTTCTGACCCAGGGGTTGAACCGGGTCTCCTGCACTGCAGGCAGATTCTTTATTGTCCGAGCCACCAGGGAAGCCCTATATGTATTCTATATCATGCTGTTATATTTTAAAACATGTTAAAATAGGAATGAAAACAAATAAGATAAAAATGTACAAAATTCCACTGTAAAAAATTTTTTATTGGGATATAGTTGATTTATGGGCTTCCCAGGTGGCTTAGTAGTAAAGAATCTGCCTATCAAGCAGGAGGCAAAGGTTTGATCCCTGGGTGGAGAAGATCCCCTGGAGAAGGAAATGGTAACCCACTGCATTATTCTTGCCTGGGAAATCCCATGGACAAAGGAGCCTGGCAGGTTACAGTCCATGAGGTCGAAAAGAATTGGATATGACTGAGTGACTAAAGAGCAGCAGCGGTTGATTTAAACGTCGTGTTGCTTTCAGGTGTACAGAAAGTGAATCTGTTATACGTGTATCCACTTGTTTTCGGATTCTTTTCCCATATAGCCCTATACAGAGTACTGGGTAGAGTTCCCTCTGCCACACCGTGGTCCTTATTAGTTATCTGTTTAAAATGTACATAATTTCTGAAGTAGTCTTCCCACCGTGGGAGCCACTGTTCCTAATGGTGCTCTTGGACTAGGCGGTTATCTCTAAAGGTTCTTCCAGTACTGAAATTGAACTGTTGTCACATTTTAAGTAGGTCTTTGATTTTGATATTTGTAGGCTTTTCCCTATACTATCTTTGTTCTTATCAATTTATTTAGCAAGAATTTATTAAGTTCGTACTATATGCCAGGTAGGTGCCAGGAGATTGAACAGGTCAGGGTTCCTGCCCTCACATGAGACAGGCTTGCACATCAGTTATTTCTGATACCAGGTATTCTGGAAATGCAGCGAAGGGACATATAAAAAGGGAGATGGCTTGGCAGAACAGAAGATGTGTGCTGTTTTGTTATGTACTCAGTTGCTCAGTTGTGTCCAACTCTTTGCGGCCCCCTGGACTGTAGCCCGCCAGGCTCCTCTGCCCGTGGAATACTGGCGTGGGTTGCCATGCGCTCCTCCAGGGGATCTTTCCCATCTAGGGACCAAACGCATGTCTCTTGCATCTCCTGCATTGGCAGGTGGGTTCATGGTTTGGTAGAACAGAGGATAGTTCTCATGAACATGACTCATTTGTGGATTGCACTCTGTTGTGGGACTTCATGGAATCATAGATTTTTCCAACAGGTAGTTTTTTTCTTTCTGGTATTTCCTTTCTCTTGGAAAATATAAAATCATGAGCCATTGATTTAAGAATATTTAATTACTGTTAATTTTCCCAGTAAGTATCTTTATGTTAAACTTAGATCTTTGGGTTGGAGAGGCTTTACATAGGACAGAAGCTGAGTACAAATAATTAGGTAGCTCCTGTTGTTTGAGAGAGGGAAGCAAAATCACCCCCCAGAGGTGTGTGTTTATTCATACTTTAATTTAACAAATATTTAAGAAAATACCTTCTATGTAGAAAAAACATTTAATTCCAAAATAATTTCTCAAGAGGCTTTTAGTTAGGGAATTCTGAAGAATATAAAGGATAATAAATACTATTTACCAAAAATTAAGAAACGAAAAAACTGATCATGTGTTTTTTGTTTCCTTTCTTTTAGGGCAAGTTAAAGTGTTCAGAGCTCTTTATACGTTTGAACCCAGAACTGTAAGTATATTGGTCCCAATACTGACGTAAAGGGACTTCCCTGGCAGTCCAGTGGTTAAGACTGTGTTTTCACTTCAGGGGACACAAGTTTGATCCCTAGTCAGGGAATCCTGCATGCCATAGGGTGTGTACTTCCTTTTGTCCTAAATGGCCATGACCTGCTGCAACCCTTGAATTGACTATGGACAGAGTCCCATGTGGTTCAGCCCCCTTCTAAGTCCTCCTGTCCTCTGCTCCTTCCTCTTGGTGGATTATTCCAGTCTAGATTTGGTGCGCAGTAGAACTCACCTATGACCTCTTTCTAGACTTATGGCTCTGCACCCCTCTAAACTCTGATTACACCCTTCTTCTTCCATAAAGACTTTCTGATCATCCCCCAGTGGAGTGAGATGTCTGTCCCTGCTCTGAATTCTACACTTGGCTTGAAATCCTGCTTACCAGCACAGTGTCTAGGGTGGAGAACACAGGGGTTTCAAGCTGCCAGTAGCTTTAGGACCCGCTCTGCCTCTTTTAACAGCTGTGTGACCTGTTAAATTCAGAAATTACCTAACCTCTGTGCTTCAGTATACTTTTCTGTGAAGTGAAAGTTATAATAATAATTTAATAGAATTTTAATGAGAATTAAGTGATATTATTGTGTAAAGCTGCTATTACTATTAAGGAGTCATTGTTACTGTTAGAAGGAGTGCTATGCTATGCTATGCTAAGTCACTTCAGTCGTGTCCGACTCTGTGCGACCCCATAGACAGAAGCCCACCAGGCTCCCCCGTCCCTGGGATTCTCCAGGCAAGAACAGTGGAGTGGGTTGCCATTTCCATCTCCAGTGCATGAAAGTGAAAAGTGAAAGTGAAGTCGCTCAGTCGTGTCTGACTCCTAGCGACCCCATGGACTGCAGCCTTCCAGGCTCCTCCGTCCATGGATTTTCCAGGCAAGAGTACTGGAGTGGGGTGCCATTGCCTGTGATTTCTATATTCATAGACTCTTGTTGTTCAGTCACTAAGTCGTGTCGGACTGCAGCACACTAGGCTTCTCTGTCCTTCAGTATTCCTGGAGTTTGCTCAGACTCATATCCATTGAGTCAGTGATGCCATCCAACCATCTCATTCTCTGTCTCCCCCTTCTTCTCTTGCCCTCAGTCTTTCCCAGCATCAGGGTCTTTTCCAATGAGTCAGCTCTTCACATCAGGTAACCAAAGTACTGGAGCTTCAGCTTCAGCATCAGTCCTTCTAATGAATATTCAGGGTTGATTTCCTTTAGGATGGACTGGTTTGATTTCCTTTCTGTCCAAGGGACACACAAGAGTTTTCTTCAGCACCACAGTTTGAAAAAAGCATCCATTCTTTGGCACTCAGCCTTCTTTATGATCCAGCTCTCCAGCTCTCTTAACACATATTTTTGATTGGTTGATACATTGATTACTTTAATTCAACTCCAGTTCTACTCCAAGATGGAATCTCTACTGCTTTTTAAAAGTCTTAGTTATTATCAAATGCACAGGAGGAAATATAATTCATTGCATGCTAAGTCGTGTCCAACTCTATGCAACCTTATGGACCAGAGCCTGCCAGGTTCCTCTGTCCATGGGGATTCTCCAGGCAAGAATATTAGAATGGGTTGCCATGCCCTCCTCCAGGGAATCTTCCCAACCCAGGGATTGAACTTGCATCTGTTATATCTTCTACATTGGCAAGTGGGTTCTTTACCACTAGTGCCACATGGGAAGCCCATTTAACTCATTCGGGTCTTTGTTTTTGACCACAGCACACAGCCTGCTGAACTTCCCCAACCAGGGATTGAACATATGCCCCCTACATTGGAAGTGTGGCATCTTAGCCACTGGACCACTAAGGAAGTCCCTACCTCATTAGGTTCTTTGAATATTCCCCATTTAAAATGCTATTTTTAATATCCATGGTCCTGAGGATCCTGGACTATAGAGCAGTGCTGCCAATTCATTCTGTATGTACTAGATGGTCATTAATGACTACCCCATGCCCTGCTGGCCCCACACTCTGCTCCTCTCCATCTCCCCTCAGTCCAGATGTTAATGGGGAGGCATCTGGCTGAGCAGGTAGCCCCTAGGTCTTAGAGGGTCTTCCTGACTGGTTAAGTGCCTGTGCTTTACCAGTTGTTCAGTATTTTAAACATCATCCCAGAACTAGGTTAGTCTTACATTTGTTTTCTGAATGAGAATTTCTGTTAGACAAACTCAGTTTGGTCTCTCCCCTGAGACCAAGTAGCTGTCTTCTCTAGTGGGATCAGTGTACTGCCAATACATCCTAAACTCACCTAAAAGTCACTGAGACAAAGCAAGTTGGAAGGGCTGAGCTGTGAGAATATCGCTGACATGTGCAGTACCCCAGGAAGACCTGGGTCCAGTTTTTTGCTATTGTACTACTCTCAGGAATAGGCACAGCAATGCCCAGCTTTCTTGGTGAGCCACTGAACAAGTAGGACACTGGAAGCTTGTCGCTCCTGGTTCTTCTGGCCAATCTATTTCTTCTCTGTCTTGCTCGAAGGTAAGGTAGTCCTGGCACTACCCAGCCTTGTTTGGTTCTCATTTCTTGCCCAACCCTCAGTCTAATAAACCACCATATAGAGGTCCTGCAAGACTGGATAGACCAGTGTACAGTTGCACTGATGCAGAGAGGGCAGCATTTCCTATGTGCTGGATTTATGTTGATTTCTGCAAGGAAACCAGTAGGACCCACCTCTATCATATAGTGCTTACTGGACTCCTCTAGGTTTGCAGCACTATCTGTAGTGGAAGGAGCCCTAGAATGGGATTCCAAAAGCTGTTAGGAGCCCAGCCCTACCACTCACAAACTGTGTGATTTGTGGCAAGTTCTTGAACCTCTCCAAGCCTGCTTGTGAGATGGAGATTATACCCATGACCCAGCCCTCCCTTAATGGATTGTTGTAAGGATCAAATGAGATTAAGTATGCTTTGCAGGTATAGGGTACTGCTGTTGATTTTGCTGTATTGCATTATGTTGGGCTAGGGTAGGGAGAAACAAGAGATAATTTCCACAGCCATTGCCTTTTATCCTGGTCATGACACCATGGCAACCAGTAATGGCTATGCAAGATGCTCCGGTATGACAGAAAGCAGAGGTGGCACTGAAGGACAGGGACCCCAGAATCTGCCTGTCATGGTTCAAGTTCAGTGTCTACTGTGTACCTGCTGTGTGGCCTTGGACAAGCTCCTCAGTTCTAATGTGATGATAAGAATAGCACCCACTTCACAGTGTTGCTGGTGAGATTATAAGTGTCCAGGTCAGTGCCTGGCACATGGTAGTACTATAAAGTGCTAATGAAAGCATCTGTAGTGAATTTGATCTTTTTTCTTTTATTAATTCTTGGGACTCCAGATTGACAAAAGTGAAAAATTTTAAAAGGATGTCACAGTCTTTCCAAAAATTTTCATAAAATATATATTTGCATAAACCAAGAAAATTAATGCCTTGAGAATTATATGTTACCAAGAATATATGGAATAGGAACAAGGATATACATTACCAAGTTTGTACTCATCGCCATAACATCCCAGTGGCCAACAAGTAGGAGACAGGAAAAAAAATATGGTTAAAAACCAAAGAACAAACTGGAAATAGAGAAGTGCTTACTTGATTGTGTCACTCTTTTCCCATCATATTCCGTGAATATGATGCCAGGAATTTAAAAGTGGATCCTCATTGAACAGTTTACATTAAGTGTCCCACAAGTGGTTTCTTAATGGAAAATATGAATATTGGAGATAAAAATCTAACTTTTAAAACCATGAAATTGCCTTGTTGTCTATACTGCCAGCAGTCTGAAGAATTTGATGGAGCACCTCCTTAGCTCAGTTAGGGAAAACTGCTCCTAGTTTCTTTGCAAGAAGATATTTTACTCTTACTAGAGAGTAGCATTGTGTGCTGGGAGCTATTGATTAAAAAGAAAGTAAACCATCCATTCTCTTTTCTCTGGCTGAAAAATAGCAACACTTTTTCTACCTGACTGAAATCGACTGCCTATTGTTGCTGCCTTAGTTGAAAAATAAGTCTGATCTAATACATGGCTGAGGCAGACACCGCTACTGAACAGCATTCATTAATTTAAAATCTGAAATAGCGCTGAGAAGTTTTGAAATGACTGTACTTGGTGACATTTTACAAATCATGCATTTTACCAAACCATGAATGACAATAATTATTTGAGACCATACAATTTAAAATATTGAGGTAAAATTCACATAAAACTAACCACTTTAAAATAAACAGTTCAGTGACATTAGTACAGTCACAATGTTGGGGAGCTGTCACCTCTGTCTATTTCCAAAATATTTTTATTATCCCCAAGGAAAACCCTGTACCCATTAAATGCTTACCTCCCACTCTTCCAGGCTTTATTCCTTTTTATGATGAAGACTAATAACAGGGACTCGCGCGTGTGTGTATATGTGTGTGTGTGTGTGTGTGTGTCTGTGTGACTCTGTGTTCTTTGTTTCTTTTTAAGTCATTTGTTTGGTTCTTTGTTAAAATGTACCTTTTTTTCAAGGGTGAATGATCTTTGTGGAAATTTAGGCAAACTTGACCTTTGTGATTTTAGAAGGTCAGAACTGTCGGTAGAGATGACTGTGTCACTTACACATAAGCACTGATTGAGGAGGATTCATTATTAGACATAAGTGGGCAAGGTTAACTTCTATTCAAGACATTGAAGTCTTTCAGAACTCTTAGAAACTCAGTTACTCCAAAAAAATGCGAAGTTTTCACATATACCCTGTTTTCTTTACTTCCTTACATTCTGCTTTTTGCTCTCCTCCCATTCTTTACTGTCATCTAAAGGAGAGAGAGTCTATTCAGATTGCCAACGAAGGCCAATCTTACTGTTGTAGGGGTGGCCGCTGTGTCCTGCCGGGGATACTGTGGTGGAAAGTGAGTTCCCTTTCTGGCCTCTGACAAGTAAGCCAGTTTGCAGAAGGGAACTCCTAAAGTAAATAGTTTGTTTCTCTAATTATTATTTCCATCACACATTGGTTGTAATATTGAGCATAGATCATCAGAGCATTTTAGAGAAAGATTAGAGAAAATCTTAGAAGGCTTTACTCTCTTTCTTCTAAATGCCTATTTGCAGTAATTTTAAAATGTATGCCATTAATCTATATAGGTTCAGCTGATTTTGCATAGATATACTATGTGTAAGTCTAGTGTCTGCAGATCGAAGTGTAAATTCAACAGATGTTTCAGGAAGTGCTTTCTAGAAGAACTCAAACATTTTTTGGTTTCCTTAATCGTTTGCTATTTTATATATGAATGCATATTGCATCTAAATATTTATGAATTGTGGTTGCTTAAAGCATGATATACTATTCATTTATATTCAAGGAAAATAAAATAATAATAGAGATTATCTCTGAAACTAAATAAACTACTGGTACAGAGTCACATTTACTGCCCAAGTCTGCAGCTGAGAGAGCTCAACAAAAGGAAAATGAAAGAGTGAAGTAAAATTTGTTTCACTAGCATAATTGTTATTTGTATGGAATAGTAACCATAATCAAAAATATCAAAGCCTTTAAAAAATATTTTTCACACTAAAATTATGAAAGTAGTCCATGCTCATTATAGAATTTTATTCATAATTTTGATCTTATCCAGTGTGAAATTTTGTGCCCTACACTTTTCACTCAATATGGTAATGTAAACATTTCCCAATATATGAAACTTGCTCTCAATAGATATTATATATATATATGTCTGTGTATAATTTTTTTTTTTTTTTTTTTGGTTGCGTGGCTTGCATGATCTTAGTTCCCTGACCAGGGATTGAACCTGGGCCATGGCAGTGAAAGCACTGAGTCCTAACTACTGGACGACCCGGGAACTCCCTAGACATCATTTAATTTAATAAAGTTATGCTGATAAATGTTATCTACTGATGGGAAAAAGAAGATGTTTAATCAAAGTGCCTGGCTTTATTCAAAGAGTTTGGTTGGTCCAAAAGCACATATTGTCCATGTAATCAATTAACCCTTTAGAACTGCTTGTGGTCCAGACTGAGTTACTGCTTTATATCTTTCAGCTCTTTAGCTTTATTAATGGTTGAATTATTTATTAACTGTTTTCATATATGAGATGTTCATTCTCTCCGAGCATGAAGAGATAAGGTAATGGTTTTCTCAAAATAAGTAGATAGTGATGTTGATATGAAAATGTTTAGATTTGAAGCCTAATCATTTTGGAGAGAGCCAAACTTCTAGCTGTTTTTTCATGGTTTTAATTGTAGACATTGATCCTTTTATGAAAATATATATATCACCATTTGAAATTTTATAGTAAGAAACTTTTATTAATAATCCTGTTTTGGCATAAAAGTGCCTTTCTTTTATTGTGCAGGAAAATAAGATGTGTGTATGTGTGTTTGTGGAGCTGGGAATTCTTATTTGTTATGTTAAATCTTTGAAGCTTCTCATGGGAAGATTCACCTTATACGTATGTTAATTTGTCAATAATGTTTTGTTATGTGGTTATGTGCAGATTTAAGTATGTAAAAATCTATGCTGCCTATAAGGACATTTTAGAATTTGGAATTTATGTAATTATTTTCATGATTGTGTTCTAATTCATGAAAAAAATCGCATAGAGTAAAACTTAAAGTTTTTTTTCCTTCAGCCAGATGAATTGTACTTTGAAGAAGGTGATATTATCTACATTACTGACATGGTAAGCCCAGTTAATATTTTTTCATACCAGGCATGAATTAAAGATATATAAGACTATTTTTCAGTACATTATTTACATGTACAGCTTTATAGAAATACATACACCCAAGTCGATTCACTTAACACAATTTGTAATAGCATAAGATCGGAAGTAACCCTTATGTCCATCAGTAGGAAAATAGTTGAATGAACTTTGCTGTATATACAAAGAAAGTATTATTCAGCCATAAAAAGGAGTGAGGAATATCTCTATATAATATTACAGGGTAATTTAAGTGAAAAACAGCAAGGTGAAAAAATTGCAGATAGTGTGCCTTTTCTTATCTAAAAAAGGATGAGAGGATATACGTATACTTATTTTCCTCAATTTAAAATAAAAAGTCAACGGAAGAGTTACACATTTTTAAAAAGTAGTTTCCTCTCTGAAAGGAAAGGGAAATAGAATGGAGGAAATATATAGACGGAATAGAGACTTGCAAAAAAATTACATCTTGTTTTGGAGAGCACACTTTGTAATCCTGTAAAACTTTTGTGTAGTTATAAAATTGAATGATAAAAAAGCAGTACCTGAAAATGAAAAGCAGAATGAATCAAATGAACTTAGTTGTATCCCAGAGAGGTAGAACACACAGAAAGGAACTATTTCAATTGACTTTAAAACTCGGCATTTTGACTGAATATCTCTAGTCAAATAATATAAGGAACAGAAAGAACTGCCGCCCCCACATTATAGACTGTTTTTAATTATGATGTTGTTGGAGAAATGTTGGTATTGTTATTCTGAGATTGCTGCAAGCATGTTGCAGTTTAGAGCAAATGAGTCATTAGGTCAATGATGTAGAAAACTGGGAGTTTCAGTCTGCAAGAAAGGGTATATAGATAGATATAAGATCAATGAACTTAAGTAGCTTTACATTTGAATTCAAAGTGTGTTGTTTTTTACCTAAAAGAAACAAAAATATTTCTTAATCTGTCCTTTGAATAGGTGAAAAAAAAAAAAAAAAAAGACCATCCTGATAATAATATATTTCCCATTAAAAGAAAAAAAGTTCTTTTGAAAAATGTCTGGTACTAGGTTGAGAGCAGCAGAGGTATAAGATAAGCCCAGGACATCTTCCTATTAGAAAGCAAGGAAGCCAGCAAAGACTATGAGGGTCACACTGGAAAAACACTGGAACTAAATAGAAGAGGCTGCCACTAGTCAAAGATAGGACAATTTTAGCAATCAGTTAGGGCGACAATCCCAAGGATTGAAATACATCTACTCTGTTTAAATTCATGAGCTCCTAATGGTACTTAAAAACAAAACTAAACATCATTGGTCAACCTGAGAGAATGCTAGGGAACCAACTTTTTATTCTGGCAACTGTTAAGGAAAAGAATCAATATTTGTTCTGCCTTTTCTTTATGAACTTTATCTCCGGGTCACGTGAGAGTTGATGAGGAAAAGTTTGTCTTTAAAGTAATATTCTAGTTATTTAAGGGCTTTCCTGGTGGCTCAGCAGTAAAAAAATCCACCTGCAATGCAGGAGACACGGGTTCAATTCCTGGGTCGGGAAGATCCCCTGGAGGAGGAAATGGCAATCTCATGAACAGGAGAGCCTGCTGGGCTACAGTCCACGGGTTTCCGAAGAGTCAGACACAGCTTAGGCACTGAGCATGCAAGTGCATACTAGTTATTTAAATGAAGAAGGAATGATAGAATTAGAATGTCACCATTTGCAAGCCTTATGAAATAATGGATCCAGATGCTCATCATTGGTTACTAATGCTACAAATAGAGAGACCTAGACACTGAATGTCTCCTGATGGAAGAATCAATGCTACAGATGAAATAATCTTGCTGAAGTTGAATCTGAATCTAATTAAGCCTTTAGAACTAATCAACACTTTTTAAACAATACAAGGTGCAAAGGAGCACATTTTTTTTTATAACAAGGGATGCAACATGCAAAATCCAGACTATTTGAAACTCTTCAGAACAAACTATTTTCTTCAACAAGCATATTGTGAAGGAGTGAAAAAAAAAATAAGTGAAGGGGGAAAATATAGACTAAAAGAGACGTAAGAGACAAATCATCCAGTCATAGTGTTTGGCCTTATTATGAGACATATCAGAAAATTTGAATATTGTACATATTTGATGATATTAAGGAATTGTGGAAAAAACTCTAAGCTGTGATAATGGTATTATCATTATGTCTTTGAGAAAGTCCTTATCTTTTAGAGAATCATATTGAAATATTTACAGATAAAGAAGATGATGTCTAGAATTTATTTCAGAATAATCTGAAGGGGAGGGGAGTTGTAAGTGAGGTAATACATTAAACAGTATTGGCTATGAGTAAATAATTCATGCAGTTAAGAAATGGCTATGTGTAGGTTCCGTACAGGTTTGCATTTTTTTTATGATTAAAAAGTTACCAAAAAAACCAAAAGTGAAATAAAGAGATCTTTAGAAAATCAAATATATGTATATCTTGAGACTAAGAAATTAGACTTTGGGCAAAAAAAATCCTATAGATAGTCTGAACTAAACATAATTGTTTTACTTCTCTTTCATATTATCTTTGTGTGATTTGTTTGAACATTGGAACTCTTCGATTGAAGTGTATTTGATTTGTTACAGGCAGATGTGTGTATATTTGTAATTTAATGATAAAGGGAATGGATAACCATAAGTAAGGAAACAAGAAGCTTGATCAATGTGACCAGGGCCGATGGAATTACTGTTCAAAGCAGTAACTCCACATTTGAATTGGAAGCGTGTATTTTATCTAAAAGAAGACAAAAATATCTCTTGCTCTAGCCTTTGAAAAGGCTAAAATGAGGCCAGCATGAGCCACATGGTTTTAATAGTGATTGAATGTAAACTGGATTTGGTGCCACTTAATTTAACTCTTCTTTCACCAGAGTGATACCAATTGGTGGAAAGGTACCTGCAAAGGCAGGACTGGACTGATCCCAAGCAACTATGGTAAGATGGCTGCAGTGGCTTTCTTGGGCTATATTCTGTGCATTCTCGATTATCTGGTTCCTGAGACCTTTCTGCTTTCTCCTATGGCTGAGAAATTGATGGAGTCATTGCTAGTCTGAGACATTTTCTACTCTGAGCCTTCTCTTAATAGAGTGGTCATGGACCCTGGAGGTGCTTGAACTTGACTCTTTGGCTTAAGAAAATGCCCATTGTAACATTCTTGAAAGAACTTAAGGTTTCCAGGGAAATGCTTTTGGCTTTACTTTATTCAAGGTTAGAACATTTTTCTTTTTTTTTACTTTCTCTTTTGTTTTTTAGACTAGCCCTTTCTTTAGTAAGTTACTTTGCCTTGTTATGTTAATTAATGTCTGGGGCAGTGATGTTCATTAAATGAATAATAGCACAGTGAGACGTGAGCCCTTGCCATGAAGCCACTTCTAGTTGCAAGGAGGACAAAGCAGACTTTGATAGAAATCTGCAAAGTAAAAAGTGTACACAAATTGATAAACCAAGGGTCCTGGTTTTTAATTCTTCTTCTACTCCTAACAATGAGGGACCTTACTTAAGGGACTTATCTGGTGCCCGTGGGACCATTTCTCCATCTGTATCATGAGAAGTTTGATTCAAATCACTTCCAAGGTTCCTTTGGACATTTTAATTAGATATATCCTTGGACCAATAGTGCTTGCATCAGGCACTAGTTCCAAACACTGTAAGGTGACTTACGAAATTTCTAGGAAGCACTTCACAGTTCCTAGGGGAGGAGAGGGGAAAGGAGGAGAGGGGAAGGTTGCAAAGGAGAGGAGGGGAGGGGAGGAGACAGAGGAAAGGAGTGGAGGGGAGCAAAGGGGAGGGAGAAGGGAAATGAGTAAGGCTAAGCCCTTCACACAGGGGCCTCACTTACCTGGTCTAAGGGCCATATCATTCTGGATTTTAAAAGGCTTTAAACATTTCTACACTCCTCTTTGAAATCCCAAATAAACAACTTCTGTGCACTCCCTTCCCAGCTGCTCAGAGACACCGAGGGTGCAATATGTTCCTCAGTTGCTAGATCCCTGGTAGCCAAGGGAGTGTCCAGTTACAGCCCTCTGGTGGGAGGGGTGCATCTGAAGTCTCATTTGAGCAACAGTCTTCATGTGGTCACTCCTGCTGATTCTGTGACAGCAGTGAACACACCTTTCTTAGAGGCAGGTAGGCGTGCTGATTGTGCTGATTGCCCTTTCTGAATACAGAAAGCAAAATATTCCTGCTTTGCCCCACCCCTCTTATGCATGCATACAAGGGAAACAATTATTTTCAGCCATCTTCAAAGCAGGGTGTTTTTAAAGAATGTAAAAATGAATCTCGAATGCTTTTGCAGTTTCCTGACTAAATTTCTTGTTGAAATATTTGAGCAAGCTAGTATGCAGGCCTTGGATCTGTGTGTTTTTATTTATTGTTGTTCAGTTGTCCAGTAGTGTCCAACTACTGCGACCCCATGGACTGCAGCCCACCAGGCCTCCCTGTCCCTCACCATCTCCCGGAGTTTGCCCAAGTTCATGTCCGTTGTTTTTATTTATACTTCGAATTAATTACTGCACTTATTTCTGTTTATACTCCCAGTTAATTGTGTTATTGTCTTAACTTGGTTTCTTTTGACACATTTAGCTTCTTTCAAAGCATAAAACATCACTTTGATTTTCTGCCATTTTTAAAATCCACAGTAAGTCAGGGTAGCTGTATGGTGGAAAGATCCTGGCATTTCTGAAGCTTGGGTACTAAGCTGGTTTCACGGAATCCTTTGAGTGGCCTTCTCAGCATTGATTTGCACTTTTTCTTTTCAATCTAGTGGCCGAGCAGGCAGAATCCATTGACAACCCATTGCATGAAGCTGCAAAAAGAGGTAGGTATGATTCTTTTTGATTGAGATAAACAGTACTGTTAAACACACAGATAATAATTATATAGTTTGATGACTTTTGACAAATGTATACACCCGTGTAACCAACACCCAGGTCAAGATCCAGAACATTTGCATTATCCCAGAAAGTTCCTTTCCTAGTTAAATCCTTGCCTCCCACAAAGACAGGCTCCATTCTGCCTTCTTTCACTTTACAGAAATGTGTGATTTTAATTTTTAAAATGTCAACAAATACTTTTGAGCCCCTTACCTGCCTTGTGCTTAGTGGCAAGTGGAAAGGCATGGTCTGTGACTTTCAGAGCTTAGAATCTAGCAGGCAGAGATGTGTGTAGCACATCTTTACAAGACGTGATAAGGACCGTTGTTGAAGTGTGGGTCAGTTAAACAGGCTCTAGAGGCCAGAGTGAGTAACTGGCCTCATTCTGGGCAGAGGGTTGGGGCTTCTCAGGGGTCTAGGCTCTGGGAGAGTGTTGGTATAGGGCTGGTATGTATGGGAGGATGGACTTGGGGAGGAAGGGAGCCACCGGAGATGGGATTTGAATTGGGCTGGCCAAAAAGGGTTTGGATTTTTTCTGTAAGATGTTATAGAGTACATGGGACTTGATCCTATTGATCAGTGGTTCTCCACTGAAGGGTAATTCCTCTCTTCAGACTTTGGGCCATTTGGCAGTATCTCGAGGGATGCTGGCACCTTTTGGGTACAGGCTGGGGGTGTCACTCAACACCCTGCAGTGCACGGCACTGCTCCCATAACAGAGAATCCTCCAATGCCAAGTGTCAGTTTGGGCCACTGTTGAGAACCCTGCCCTAAGATAATGGGGGTTTTTGTCAGGCTACAGTAAGCTCCCATTTAATTTTAGATTTTCTTGAAATCTGAGTATATAAAAGGAAATTATTGGTTTAGGATTATGTGTAAATATAACTACTAAATCGACATTTTTAAATTTCTAGATATTTAAAAAAATTTTTTTTAAGTAAATATTTAGGGCATTTAGCCAGAGGATTTTAAATTAATAGCTATACTTTAACATAAAGAACAGCACTTAGAGTAGGTTATTTAGTTTTTATGTCCTTGTAGGAACTGAAAGTGTGTTTTAAATATGAATATGAGTAGTGTCTGCTTGTTCTTAGGTTTGATTGTTTTTTTTTCCTCCCCAAAGTTTTAGGAGTTCACAAAGGAAAAACAGTTTTTTCCACAGTGTAAAAATACCTTAAATAGACCCATTTTAGCAACTGTTCCCATTAACCTACCATTAAAAATTGATGTGAGTGCTTTCCATTAATAAACTGGAAGTCAAGATGCACCATAGAGAATGCATTACAAGGGCAGGTTTTAATTTCAGACTTGCTGACTAATCCTTTGCAAATACAAATTTAGGCAGGATGAAATTGATTTAAAAGCAAAACAAAAAAATGAGAATATTTTTCATGTGTTTTTATAATTATAAAACGTTTTCAGGCAACTTGAGCTGGTTGAGAGAGTGTCTGGACAACCGAGTGGGTGTTAACGGTCTGGACAAAGCTGGAAGCACTGCCCTCTACTGGGCTTGTCACGGGGGTCACAGAGGTATTGCGTTTTGTTTGTTACCGTGAATGTCTTTGCCACTGAAAATGTGCTTCATCCAGGGGAGCCAGCGTTACAGAAATGAAAAAGAAAACTTGCTTATTCTTTTTAAATTCTTCCGAACATCAGCCTTTTAAAAGCCCAGTTCCTGAAAGTTCTGTAAAACTGTAGGTGGAATGTGACTGGTCAGCCTCACTGTGGGCACCTTTCCACTTAAAAGAGTGAAAGCTTCCTTTCCTCTCTCAGGCTTGGAAGAGCAACAGGAAAACAACAGTAATAGAAAAACACACCCCACTGTCTAACCTCACTGAAACAAGGGCCACAATTGACTCCTCTGGCTTAGTTTATCCCCCAAAGCTTTTACGATTTACATTCTAAGTTTAAGGTTTAGGAGAAAGACAGCATTTGCTTGAGTTGGTGATTCAGTTGATAACTTTCTCTCTTACAGTAAATAATAATGACAGATGGAATTTCTGGATGTATTTCAGCCTGGTGGAGAATCTACCGCAACCTACTCTCTTGCTCCCTCTCCCTACAACACACAGAAAATAATCCCAATAGTATTGGGAAACAAAGAATCCAAAAAGTTAAATAGCATGGCCAAAGGAAAATTTAAGCACAAATTAGTGATATGAATTTTAGGTACCCCAGCAAGTGTAAAAATATTCCTATCACAGATGTCATGTGACAATGCAAAAGCCAAAATATTTGAAAAAAATTATCCCTAAATAATTCTGTTTTTTAGAGTCTTAAGTCTTCTATTTACATAAAGGTTGAAAAATTTGTGATAAGGAGTTTTTTGAAGATTCTTCTAAAAAGAATCCTTTTAAAATTATTATACAGAGTCTTATCAGGCTTTTATTCCCATTCTTTAAAAAAGATTGTTTCTATTTGAATTTCAGATATAGTGGAAATGCTGTTTACTCAACCAAACATTGAACTGAACCAACAGGTGAGTTTGCTTACATAGAAATCGTTTAACCCGCTTGCCTTGCTCTCATAGTACAGCTTATAGGTGTGTAAAATCCTGTCGACGTCTTGAAACTCAATTTTTCCCATTTATTATCTTTCATAAAACTTTTAATCTAAATACTTCAAGCACATAGTTAAAAATTATTTTTGCATTAAAGTGCAAACTGTATAAAGCTCAGAATGCCTGCCACACTTCTCCTAGTATATCACTTTAAGCTTTTGGTGCTTTCCTCTTAATCTTCACATTACTGAGAAATATGTTTGTGGAGCTGTCTCACAATTCACCATCTTCATAAGTGTTTTGGGATCCTATCTGGTAGGTAGAGCGATCCATACTTGTCAACAGCCTGTCATCTTCCACCACCCAACTTCCAATCTCTCCTCCTTTGGTTCTCCTAATATATCATAATTTTTGGTTATATTACTATATGATGCTCATGGTATTGTGGCTGTTTCAATATTGTTCGCTGTTTATATAATTTCTTTTGTTTCTGTATTTATAGCCTTTTATTTAGTACTTTTTTTTTGTATCCAACAAAGACCTCTACACTGTTTTGTACTCTTTTGATATACTTTTCTAAAATGTATATGATAGTTGCTTTCTTGTTTTTCTTTCTGGAATCATACTGAAGGCCTCCATCTTCATCCTCTGATTGGAGCAACTTGATCTCTACTACTCTTTGATGTCTTCCTGGGAAACCCTTCACTGCCCTCCTGTGTTGTGTCCTCACTTTTCTAAACCCTGTGTCTTCCATTAGTTAAAGAACACCTTCAATAGCTTCCTGAGAAAGGGGAGCTTGGGCTTGATTATTTGGCTGATAGAATTCTGGGTTGAATCACTTGTATTTTTGAGCATGAACAGTAATAATTCAGCACTCTTTTTCGACCACCGACTGCCTCACTGTTTGGCCTGAGCACACCTACCAACTCCACCGTGGTGACGACAGAATGGCACAGGTTGCTTCTGGAAAGCAACATTTTTTTGTAAAGCAACATTCTTCTGTAAAGCAATATTCTTCTGGAAAGCAACATTCTTCACCTGTTAGGTGGCTTTTTGGATATGCATGCCCTTAGTGGCCTGGGCAGTTTCATGAGTGTTCTGAAAGTGAACATGAGGATTTGAACCTCTTGATTTGCATGATTTCTGGGTTTTTCCAGGTTTTTCCGGGGTTTTCTGGGTCAGGTGAATAGCGAACCATTTTTAGAGGTCACTGCAGGCCGCTTACCAGTAAAGCAATTATATACATATTTAAAAACATTTCCTGCTATTCACTGTACTGTATCTTTTCCCTCTGAGATCTGTTAGTTTGGTTTTGATCTTTCTTCAAATCAGTTCAGTTCAATTGCTCAGTCATGTCCGACTCTTTGCAACCCCATGAATCACAGCACGCTAGGCCTCCCTGTCCATCACCAACTCCTGGAGTTCACTCAGACTCACGTCCATCGAGTCAGTGATGCCATCCAGCCATCTCATCCTCTATCATCCCCTTCTCCTCCTGCCCCCAATCCCTCCCAGCATCACGGTCTTTTCCAGTGAGTCAACTCTTCGCATGAGGTGGCCAAAGTACTGGAGTTTCAGCTTTAGCATCATTCCTTCCAAAGAAATCCCTGGGCTGATCTCCTTCAGAATGGACTAGTTAGATCTCCTTGCAGCCCAAGGGACTCTCAAGAGTCTTCTCCAACACCACAGTTCAAAAGCATCAATTCTTCGGCACTCAGTTTTCTTCACAGTCCAACTCTCACATCCATACATGACCACAGGAAAAACCATAGCCTTGACTAGATGGACCTTTGTTGGCAAAGTAATGTCTCTGCTTTTCAATATACTATCTAGGTTGGCCATAACTTTCGTTCCAAGGAGTAAGTGTCTTTTAATTTCATGGCTGCAGTCACCATCTTCAGTGATTTTGGAGCCCAAAAAATAAAGTCTGACACTGTTTCCACTGTTTCCCCATCTATTTCCCATGAAGTGGTGGGACCAGATGCCATGATCTTCGTTTTCTGAATGTTGAACTTTAAGCCAGCTTTTTCACTCTCCACTTTCACTTTCATCAAGAGGCTTTTGAGTTCCTCTTCACTTTCTGCCATAAGGGTGGTATCATCTGCATATCTGAGGTTATTGATATTTCTCCTGGCAATCTTGATTCCAACTTCTGCTTCTTCCAGCCCAGTGTTTCTCATGATGTACTCTGCATAAAAATTAAATAAGCAGGGTCACAGTATACAGCCTTGACGTACTCCTTTTCCTATTTGGAACCTGTCTGTTGTTCCATGTCCAGTTCTAACTGTTGCTTCCTGACCTGCATATAGGTTTCTCAAGAGGCAGGTCAGGTGGTCTGGTATTCCCATCTCTTTCAGAATTTTCCACAGTTTGTTGTGATCCACAGAGTCAAAGGCTTTGGCATAGTCAATAAAGCAGAAATAGATGTTTTTCTGGAACTCTCTTGCTTTTTCCATGATCCAGCGGATGTTGGCAATTTGGTCTCTGGTTCCTCTGCCTTTTCTAAAACCAGCTTGAATGAACATCGGGAAATTCATGGTTCACGTATTGCTGAAGCCTGGCTTGGAGAATTTTGAGCATTACTTTACTAGCGTGTGAGATGAGTGCAATTGTGCGGTAGTTTGAGCATTCTTTGGCATTGCCTTTCTTTGGGATTGGAATGAAAACTGACCTTTTCCAATCCACAGTGCCTCAAATACATACTGCCTTTGTTCATTCATGTTTGAGTGTGTCTAGAAGCTCTGTGTGCTTGTGGGGCTTACTGACTGGTAGGTTTCTCTGTAGGGTGAGATGGTGAGGTCCTCAATGTTTTTCTGGCTTATATCCAGATGCCAGTTAAAATAGTCACTTCTTCCTCTCTGTTGGGGCTGTTCAGCTCTATCAGAGCAGCATTCTCCAGCCTCCTTCTTGGGGTAGATGCTAGACTATACACACTGGGGCTGTGTTTGTGTGTGTGTGTGTGTGTGTACACTGGGGCAGTGGGGTGTGTGTATGTGTGTGTATATATGTGTATGTACAAGCTGGGGCAGTGGGGTGAGGGTATGGGGGTTAGGGAAAGGCAGCTAGGAGAGGGGTCTTACTGCTCAGTGTGTAGGTTTTTCAGCTAGCCCCCTGCTTTTAATTCCTGGCCTCATTACCACCTTCTCTTATGCCTCCAAGTTCCATAACCTTGGAAACTGTCTGGGTAATTTCAAAGTATGATAATTCTACCATCTGTACTGGGTCATCTGGCAGCCAGGAGAGAGAAAGGTGATCTGGGGTTTGGGGGTTCTAATTACTCAGTAGAAACACTTTCACCCAGTACTCTTGGTTTCACTCCATGCCTCCTTCCTGCTCCAGAGTCTCCAGTGTCTCCAATTCCTCATTCATGCTAATTTCTACAGGGACAGATCTGCTTGCTTCCTCCTAGTATCTCCGTCTGTGAGCATCTGCATTTCCACATGTGCTCTGCCAAGTCAGTTGCTCCTCCGCCATTGCATTCCCTCTCCTCATATGACTCATCGCTCATCTCTTGAGTCTCTTTTCCCTCTTTGGAATTTTATATGGTTTTTTCACTTTATTCTCATTTTAGATTTACTTAGGCTAGAGTAAACCTAAATTTGTGTATATTTTCAATCCTCACTCTCTTTTTAAAAAATGCTACTCTCTCTTGTTATCACCATAGAACAAGCTGGGAGACACAGCTTTGCATGCTGCTGCCTGGAAGGGTTATGCAGATATTGTACAGTTGCTTCTGGAAAAAGGTAAAGTGTTTAGTTTTTCTGGTTTTGCATCACTCTGAAAATCAAACTCCATCCAATTACACCATTTAAAAATAGCAGGGAAAATAATGGGCTTCTTATTTTATAACCGGGATTTTGATCTCTGTCTGCATCATGGTGTTTTTCTGATAAGATAAAATTATTGAGGTGGTTTCTGTTTTTCATTTTAAATTAAAAGTTTGGTAAGCTTTAGCATTATATATGTTACTTTTAGTAAGAATTTATTTTTCTGCAGGATTTAATCCTACATTTCTTCAGGATTAAAGGGACCTAGATGGAAGGTATGTGTGTGTGTTTGCATACATGTGTGTGCACACATACAGAGGAGATCTCTCTAAGAAAGCTGTGTGGGTAAAGTTGCTGAGGCCCCGGGTTCTCACAGGCAAGTCTTGATTAGATAAGAAAGGATGCTGTGGCACAGTGTCCTGCTTTGAGCTGAGCAGGTGCTCAGTGTACAGCAAATGAGAAGATGCCTTGATTCCACATTTTTACACAAGTCAGAAGGAACACTGAAATAATGGACTCAACCATCTATTCATCTGTCTGTCCCACAAGCTTTAGTTAACCCTTATAGGGGGCCAGGGATATCACCACACACTGCACCCTGGTCTAAGGCTATAATATAGGATACTTGAGTTCCCAGCCTGCATGTCATGTGGAGGTACTGTCATTAGGGATCCTTGGAGCAATGTTGTGAGTTTTCGATTTAAAGTTTGTTGATGATGTGAACTCTAGGAATAAGAGATCAGACACCTTGATGACCTCTATAGTACCCCTCACAAGTATACCAAGAGCTGTGTTGTCTGCTATGGCAGTCACTAACCACACAGGTTGCTGAGCACTTGAGATGAGGCCAGTCTGAATTGAGATGTGCTAGAAGTGGAAAATGAACATCAGGTTTTGAAAACCTAGTGGGGAAAAAAAAGTGATGTATCAATAATTTTTATATTGATTACATGATGAAGTGATAACATTTTGGATATACTGGGTTAAGTAAAATATATTGTTTAAATGAGTTTTACATGTTGAAAATGCAGCCACTAGAAAAGTTTAAATTACATCTATGGCTCACATAATTTTCTGTTGGGCAGTACTGGTTGAAATGGTTTTCTTTTCTGGCATCCTGTCTCTGAACATTTCCTGTCCTGACAGAAATTATGTGTGTGAGTTCTCAAGTGTAAAATAAGATATGATTAATCACAGAACTGTGAACCCACAGAATGTTTGACCTGTAGCACAGCGAGAGAATGAGGTTTTGTATATAACCCCAGCTGTGGATAGATCTCAGGCTCTTGACGAGAGATTCTTCACACACAATCACCATATTCCTAATTAAATGTGCTTTCTCTCTCTTTTTCTCTTGGCTTTTTTTCCTTTTTTTTTTTTCTTTTCTTGGTGATATTTTTGTGCCTTTGAGTTTTAGGACATTTATTTTTTGTTTACCAAAGAGGATGTGTTTGTAGAGAAAATGGCACTCTCAAACACTGTGGCAGAAAGTGTAAATTGGTAAGCCTTCTTGGAAGACAATCTGACAATAGCTAACAGAATGAAGACATACATATCCTTATATTTCAACGCTACTTCTAGAAAAACATCCTTCAGAAATACATAAAAGATGTGTTTCAAGGAGGTTCATGACAGTATTATTGTGATAATGAATATTAAGAGTCTAAGTGCCTCTCAGAGAGGGGTGGTTAAATAAATCTTGGAACATCCACAAAATGGATTAATTATCAATGTTTAAATAGATTGAGTTATAAGTTCGTGTACTACTAAGGAACAAATAGCATGATATATTGTTAAGTTAAAAAAACCAAAACTAGTATGGCAGAAGCCAACACAATATTGTGAAGCAATATTCTCAAGTCAAAAAAATATCAAAACTATTGGTTATGAGTGAGGAGAGGGAAGGGGGAAGGATAAAATAGAGCTAGGGGATTAAAAGGCACAAAGTACTGTGTATAATAATAACTATAAATGGAATATAATCTTTAAAATTTGTGAATCACTGTTGTACAACTGAAACATATAGTATTATACATCAACCACACATCAGTTTTTTTAAAAAAGGAAAATACCACTGGCAAAAAAAAAAAAAAAAAACCACATCAAATTAGACCAATACCTGTAGTATGATTTTGTATATGTGTGCACAAGTGTCTGTGAATGCACTCTTGCATGTAAGGGAGATGGGAGCTGATGCCCACTTGTTGGGAATGGTCACCTATGTGGAAGATAGAAGATGGGGAAGGAAGGGGTTAGTTGAGAGCTGAAATGATACATAAGCTTTTGTTTAGCATATATCTATATTTTCAAATCTTTGACAATGAGAATATATTTATGAATTCTGATGTAATTTGTAATAAAGATGGGGAAAAGGTGAGTGGAAGATGGGCTATGCAAACAATAGATTGCCTCCAGATTTCAAGGTTTACTAATTCTGCTAATAATGTTTGAAAGTATACTTAAGATAAATATTAATCTCCTCAAGCTCAACTCACATCGTCTTTTCTAAAGACCTTCTTGAACGAAAGAGGCAAAGGGTGTATAGCAAGGCACGTTGACTCTAACTGAGCTAGTGTTGTACATGGAGACAGTAAACTTCTCAGGGAAAGTTTCACACGCAGGGACTTGAAAGGAAAGGCTGTATTTCAATTGTATATAATTATTACAGGTGCAGCAGTAAGCTCCCTGATTAAAGATGCCAAATATGCTGTTGCTGTTTTGTGAAAGTTTTACTGAAAGAGCTTACTTTAGGGTCAGATGATTCTGTCCTTAGTTTTGCCAAAAGCGATGTTTTGATGGAAAGAGGATTGGCTGCTCTATAACTAACATCATTACTGTTTGTTATGTAAGAAAGTTAAGAGAGTAAATCCTAAGAGTTCTCATTACAAGGAAAACATTTTTTAATATTCTTTTAATTTTGTATCTATATGGGATGATGGGTGTCCACTCAACTTGTGATAATCATTTCATGATGTTTCATTATGCTATGTACCATAAGCTTATAGTGTTGTGTGTCAATTATATCTCAGTATAACTTGAAGAAAAGAGAGGAAAAAGAAACTTAAAAAAGAAAAAAAAGATTGGCTGCTACTATAGAGTCTTCAAAACACCTAATTTCTTTTCTTGTGTTGGGGAAGGTGCTAGAACAGACTTAAGAAACAATGAGAAGAAGCTGGCCCTGGACATGGCTACTAATGCTGCCTGTGCATCTCTCCTGAAAAAGAAGCAGGGAACAGGTACTTGATTTTAATCCTTTTCCCTCATAAGGCCGTCACGACTTAAGATTTATCAATTCAATATTGGGGAAAGTTTTTTCTTGCTGAATTCTACAGGTGATTCTAGAGTTAGATTTTATATCCTTGGTCTGAATCAGAACCTCCAACATGGACAAATATATCTATAAAAATAAATTTGTAGAGACATTGATCTTTTGCTGTGATTAGTATGTTTCTTTTATTCCTTGCAATCAAGTTCTAATTACCTTGCTTTCTATTATATTATATATATAAAGAGAGATTTCTATTTCTTTTTATCAAAGAACCATTGTTTCCATACTTTTATTTTAGATTATATATATATTTTTAGATTTTTAATTGAAGGATAATTGCTTTACAGAATTTGTGGTTTTCTGTCATACATCAACAAGAATCAGCCATAGGTATACCCTTGTCCCCTTCCTCCCAGACCTCTCTCCCATCTCTCTCCCCACCCCACCCTTCAGCCTGTCGCAGAGTACCTGTTTGAGTTCCCTGAGTCATACAGCAAATTCCCATTGGCTATCTGTTTTACACATGATATTGTAAATTTCTGTTACTCTCTTCATACATCTCCCCTTGTCCCTCCTCCCCTCCCACCTTGTCCATAGGTCTGTTCTCGGTGTCTGTTTCTCCATTGCTGCCCTGAAACTAAAGCCATCAGTGCCATCTCTTCAGATTTCATATATATGTGTCAGTATATGATATTTATATTTCTATTTCTGACTCATTTCACTCTGTGTAATGGGCTCTAGTTTCGTCCACCTCATTAGAACAGATTCAAATGCATTCCTTTTTATGGCTAAGTAGTATTCCATTGTATATATGTACCACACCTTCTTTATCCATTTATCTGTTCCATGTGCTGGCTATTGTAAATAGTGCTGCAGTGAACATTGGGGTACTCGTGTCTTTTTCAGTTTTCATTTCTTCAGGGTATATGTCTAGGAGTGGGATTATTGTGTCATATGGTGGTTTTATTCTTCACTTTTTAAGGAGTCTCCATACTGTATTCCATAGTGGCTATATCAGTTTACAATCCAGAAATGCAAGTGTTCCCTTTTCTCCACACCCTCTCCAGCATTTATTGTTTGCAGACTTTTTGATGATGGCCATTCTGACTGGTGTGAGGTGGTATCTCATTGTAGTTTTGATTTGCATTTCTCTAATAACAAGTGATGTTGAGCATCTTTTCATGTGCATAGCCATCTGTAAATCTTCTTTGGAGAAATGTCTCTTCAGGTCCCTTTCCCTCTTTTTGATTGGGTTCTTTTCTTTTTTGGTATTGAGTTGTATAAACTGCTTATATATTTTGGAAATTAATTCTTTATCAATTGTTTCCCTTGCTATTATTTTCTCTCATTCTGAGGATTGTCTTTTCACCTTGTTTGTAGTTTCCTTTGCTGTGCAAAAGCATTTAAGCTTAATTAGATCCCACTTGTTTATTTTTGTTTTTTAATTTCCATTATCTAGGAGATGGGTCATAGAAGATCTTGCTTTGATTTATGTCATTGAGTGTTCTGCCTGTGTTCTCCTCTAAGAGTTTAATAGTTTCTGGTCTTACATTTAGGTCTTTAATCCATTTTGAGTTTATCTTTGTGTATAGCATTAGGTAGTGATCTAATTTCACTCTTTTGCATGTGGCTGTCCAGTTTTCCCAGTACCACTTATTGAGGAGGCTTTGTCCCATTGTATATTCTTGCCTCACCCCACTCCAATACTCTTGCCTGGAAAATCCCATGGATGGAGGAGCCTGGTAGGCTGCAGTCCATGGGGTCGCGAAGAGTCGGATATGACTGAGCAACTTCACTTTCACTTTTCACTTTCATGCATTGGAGAAGGAAATGGCAACCTACTCCAGTGTTCTTGCCCGGAGAATCCCAGAGACGGGGGAGCCTCGTGGGCTGCCGTCCATTGGGTCGCACAGAGTTGGACACGACTGAAGCGACTTAGTGGCAGCAGCAGCATATTCTTGCCTCCTTTGTTAAAAATAAGGTACCCATAGATACGTGGGTTAATCTCTGGGTTCTCTATCTTGTCCCATTGGTGGCCTAAGTATTGGAGTTTCAGCTTCAACATGAGTCCTTCCAATGAACACCCAGGACTGATCTCCTTTAGGATGGACTGGTTGTATCTCCTTGCAGTCCAAGGGACTCTCAAGAGTCTTCTCCAACACCACAGTTCAAAAGCATCAATTCTTCTGCACTCAGCTTTCTTTATAGTCCAACTCTCGCATCCATACATGACCACTGGAAAAACCATAGCCTAGACTAGATGGACCTTTGTTGACAAAGTAATGTCTCTCCTTTTTAATATGCTAGGTTGGTCTAGGTTGGTCATAACTTTCCTTCCAAGGAGTAAGGTTTTTTGAGTGGTTATTGCTAAATATTTTTTATTTATGTATTCAAGAGTTTTATGATTATAATTTTTGTTGTAAATGATGGTATCAATAAGCTGTGATCAAAATTATTCTAGACTTTGGAAACTTATCTGGTCACAGTTCTGTGGGTGGTTTTTAAAGATAGAGTGTATGCTCTCAAAGATAATATCTATTGATGTGGGAGAAGAGGTTTGAAAGGTTTACATGCACTTCTGAACAGTTTGGTGGTTTTGAAAGTGTGTTAAAGGAAAGAAAAGGTGTTAAACACATTTGTGCCATTCATGATACTATTCATAAACTGGCTGTTTATTTGACTTCTCAGTGTGTAGCCTATTGAATGTGCTCCTCCAGATTCATTCTGATATGGTGATTTTCCGAAAAGGAGTGCTGGGAGGAGTAGAAGGGTGTGCCTTGAACTTTTCTTCCCATCCATCTCTCCTTTGTCCCTCTTTCATTCTTCATTAGCCTCCTGGCCCATGAGAAACCCAGAGGGGTTTAAAAAAAGGATGCTTGGTTGGAGAGAACATTTGAATTCAGTCCCCCTGCATTGGGAGCATTGATTTTTAGCCACTGGACTACCAGGGAAGTCCCATGGATACATTTTTACTACTATTTTCTAGAAAGGAACTGTGCTTAGTCACTCAATTGTGTCTGACTCTTTGTGACCCCATGGAGTGCAGCCCACCAGGCTCCTCTGTCCATGGGGATTCTCCAGGCAAGAATACTAGAGTGGGTTGCCATGCCCTTCTCCAGGGAATCTTCCTAACTCAGGAATCAAACTGGGGTCTCCTGCACTGCAGGCGGTTTCTTTACCAGCTGATCTACCGGTGGTGAGGAGGTGGGGGCAGGGGCAAAAATGGAAGACTCACCTTTTGCATGCGTTCACATTGCTACTCATCATTCAGGACTTTTTTTTAGTATTGCTTTAGGGTCCAAAGTTTAGTTTGATCCCTGTTAGTGGAGAATCACCAAAACAACTTTTTAAGAAATTTCTATTATAGAGGGTAAGTGCATGTATTTTCATTTTATCCTTAGAATATTATCATTTTCAGAGTTCTCAAACTTGGGTCAATGAGATACTCATTTCTGTTTTAATCATTTGAATCAAATTCCAATTCATATTTGAATTCTTGGGAAACTTATTTCTCCTATCCCTTGATTTATGAGAAGAGTCAATATTATGCTGTCCCATAGTCCATTTCTAGCAGTAAAGTACAGTCAGTTGCCTGGTCTCCTGGCTTCACCAGTCAAAAAAAGCAAACATCCTGTCTCTCTTCTTGGCTTACCAGGGGCGCTTCCCAGAATCATCCTTCTTGTGTACATGTGTGCTAAGTTGCGTTAGTCATGTCTGAGTCTGTGCAACCCTTTGGACTATAGCCTGCCAGGCTCCTCTGTCCTTGGGATTCTCCAGGCAAGAATACTGGAGTGGGTTGCATGTCCTCCTCCAGGGGATCTTCCCACCCAGGGATCGAACCCACATCTCCAGTGTCTCCTGCATTGGCAGGCAGTTCTTTACCACTAGTGCCACCTGGGAAGCCCCATCATCTTCCTTACCTATCATCAAATTCTCATCATAGTTCTCCTCACAAATCCATTGCTCCTTTTGTTCCTTATTTCAGATGAGTGTTTATACCAGATTTTTATTTAACCTCAGTCCAGGTATAGTATAAACTACTAAGCAGTTAGGGATTTCTTAATTATTCAGTGCCATGAATGTTCACTGGCAGAGCAAGTTGTCCTTTAAAGGAATTACTCATGCATAGATTTATACAGGTTCTACTAACAAAGTAAGAAAGTTTTTACCAGCCGAGTGGTGCTCCCCAGCAACATTTTGACCGAGAAGCCATATTTGAAGCCGTGTGGGAGAAACCCTTTTATTTGAGGTAGATCTCCTACTCCCTGCTGCCTTGGTTGAGTCAGGAAGAAGGACTGTGACCTAGTTTCCTTTCTCTGCCTCTGACTTCCTATTGCTATATTAGTAGCTCCAAAGCATCCTGACTGAGGAGTACCAATCTCTTATGAGTTAAAGGTTATCAGTCTCATGCACATTGAGTGTGATTGTGATAGATAAGGAAAATATCACACCTGCTCAGACCCCAGAGAGCTACACCTAGAAGGCTCCAGATGAGCAGGAGGAAGCAGGTGACAAAACTTTTCTCTTTTTTCCCTTAGGTTTTTTTGTAGTCTTTGTAGAAAAGGGCTGGGAGGTGGAGGCCCTTTTTCTCTGTTTACTCCAAGTATCTTTAGTCTACCTCTCTAAATCTGTGCAATACTCAATTCAGTATTGAGGTATAATCTTGGGACTTGGCACACAGAACCAAGAAATGAATTTTCATATTTCAGTTTTCATATTACCTTTTTCTCTCCTTTTTTTCTTCTTTCATTCCCCCAGTCATCCAGTTAAAAATTTTTTAATTTGTATTTTGATCCTAGTTGGAATAAGAGCTTGAATTCTGGGTCATATAGCTAATTGCCACCATGAACTCTAAACTAGAAAAGGTATATTTTCATATTGTTGGCCACTTTTGAAAGTATCTCTTGAATTTCTTATAGGGACAAGGTAATTTACATGTTACACTAACATGAAGAGTAACTTTAGGATATAGGGGTAGGGTCAGGCCATGACTGAGGACTGAACCTTGAACCTTTAAGTTGTTCTTCCAGTTTTTAAAAGCTGGGGTATAATTTACACTAACTAAAATATGTAAATCCTAACTGAACATCTTGATGATTTTTTTTTTTTTTTACTGTGCTTTGCTTTTTTTTTTTTAATTCATTAACCTGGTTTAATTCACACTGAAATTTTGTTGTTCTTGTTGTTTTTTGGCTGCATCATGAGGCTTGTGGGGATCTTAGTTCCCCCATGAGGAATCAAACCTGGGTCCCTGAAGTCGAAGTGCAGAGTCCTAACCACTGGATGGTCAGGGAATTCCCACTGTGCTTACGCGTACTAACCACAACCCCGATCAAGATGGAGGACACTTCCCGCATCCCAGAAGCCTCCTTCAGCATCCCCGGCTTCTCTCACCATAGATTAGTTTTGCCTGTTTTCAAACTTGATATAAATGGAATCAAACAGTATGTGCTTTTTGGTGTCTAACTTTTTTCGTGTAACACGTCTGTGAGATTTATCCATGTTGTGTTTTTCCCGCCATCATTTATTTATTCATTTGTATGTCTGTCTTAAGTTCTGGTGCTTGACTTGGAATGTGTAATCCAGGGCAGTGAGACTGAGAAAAAAATGGAAGTGAGGTAGGAGAGGCTGAGAAACACCGTTGGGAGACAGAGTACCATGATGGTGATGCCCCAGGATGGGCTGTGAAGATACAGCTCATCATCAGCACTTGGCCGTATTGGAAGTTTCCAGAGAAAATGTGTCTCAGAGAGTCTATAGAAGTAAGGAAGGAAGGAGAAGGAGTTTATTAGCCTGCCTACCTCTCACTTTCTATTTGGTCAGCATTTGTACCATGGCAAGTTATCTTTCTCTTGCTTAAAGCAAAGTGCCAAAGTAACGATTGAAGGATAGAGAATATTTCTGATATAGCAAAACATAGGATTGTAGTAGCAAAGTACAAAAGAAAGGGGAAGAGTTTTGCTATATTTGTCTTTTTGTATTTAACTTAAAAAGCTACCAGTTCACAGCCAGTTGTGAAGTTCATGGGTGTGTGTGGGATAGAAGAAGATACCTTCCTCCCAGGTCTCCAGAGCTCCTTTAAAGGAGAATGGAGACAAGTACAATCAACCTGGAGACTTCTAGTAGTTTGGAAGCTGGTGTGAAATCGCTGAAGCACACTTCTGTTCTGCTTATACCTACTTGTTCTTTTCCCTTTCTTTTTGTTCCATGTATAAGATGTAAGATAAGTTGGTTTCTATATCCCTCATATTGACTCTCCCCTGCCCCTCCCTTTTTAAAAATAATTATTTTCCTAAACATATTCTTTAAAAAACTACAGTATCATCAAATATCTTGTTATAGTCTAGATTTACCATTTTCTTTTATATGTTTATTTATTCTTTGCTTACTTATCTATTTATAGTTTAAGTAGGGTCCAAAATGATAGCTATGTCTCTTATTTATCTGCTTTTTTCAATTAATGCTTCCTTCCCCTCTCATTTTCCTCTTTGTTTGGCCTTGCTTTTTATTTGTTAAAGAAATTGGGACAATTTCCCTGAATTTCCCAGTCTAGACATGGCAAGCATGCGTTTCCATGGTGTCGTTTGTCATGCTCCTCTGTCCTCATCTTTTTGTCAGTTGGTGTTATGTCCAGAAGCTTGGTTAGACTTAGATTTTTTAGGGGTAGAGGGAAGAATACTTAATAAAGAAAATTGTGTTCTTCTGTCAGAGGCACATAATATTAATATCTGTTTGTCACTTGTCCTGTGATGTTGGCATCCATGGATGATTATTGTCTAGATCCATTGTTTCACTGATGGTTACAAAATGGTGATATTTTAATTTCATTCCCTTCTCGGTTATTAGTTAGAACATCCTATAAAGAAAAATTTCCCCTTATCAACTGTTTGCTTACTTAGAGCAATAGTTTGTATAGCAGGGGCAGAGTAAGAGTTCTGCCCCTGAAAGCCCTTTAAGAGTTTTCAAAGTAACCTGCTGGTTCTCTGTTATTTTTTGAAGGGAACCACACACTCTTTGGTGTGTGTTGAAATATTTGCTGTGTTTTCATCCAGTATTGTTAATTACTGGTAGCCTACCTTTGGCTAGTGGAGACCCCTTCTGGTTGGATCCTGAGCCCTTTTAAAATGATGCTGTGTTTGCTAGAATCCTTGCTTTATAGCTTAAGAAGGGGTTTCAGGTCCATCTTTTACAGTTTCTGTCCCAGACTTGGAATCAATCATATCTCCAATGAGCAGGGGCTTATAGTGTTTAAAGACAATGTTCTGGGTGCTATAATACACATTTATTCAACTGTAACAATGTGTTTATACTTGCATTTCAGTTTTTCCCTTAAAACTATACCTTGTGTAAGCTGTTGCTGTAGGAATTTGACTAGACTATTTGAATTTGAATGGACAGGTGAACAGGTAAAAAGATCAGATACCTTCCTTTTGAACTCTGTTTAGGGTTGACAACATTTGATGGGATTCAGCTCTTTCTGTTTTAAAACATTATTTATTTTTCATTTCAGTTTCCTTTTCTTCTGCATATTCTTTATTAGTGTTTGCTAAAATGAAACTGAAGCTTCTGTGTTTTCATTCTCTTTCTTTTCCTTTTCCCCCCTCATTAGTTATCTTTCTACCCAGTGACCTTGCCTTCAGGTAAGGCTACAGGTTGTGGACTGGCTGAAGCCTCCTGTGCACTTGTCATTGGGAGAGGAGGTTTGGAAGCACAGCTGTCAGGGTGGACGGGCTTCTGGCGTGTCCCACGTTGGTCACGGTGCATGTGGCTGGTGGTGTTCCGTGGTGGGAGGCAGACTGACAGCTCCTCAGCACCACGTTTGTTGCTTTTTTGCGTGTCTAGGTAACGTGCAGACAAATGTAGCTGTCAGCCTCTGTGGCAGCAGAAGCTGATAATTAGACTGGAAAGCAAAAGTAGAGAAAGATCCTTGGGGGAAATACAACCCCTAGGAGCTTTGAAAGTGAAAAAGAATCCAAGCCATTTCTAATTTTTCTGTTTTGCTTTTCCCCCTATTCCTTTAGATGCAGTCCGATCATTAAGCAATGCTGAGGACTATCTTGATGATGAAGACTCAGATTAATTCCCTTCCGGAGCTTTGAGATCTAAAACTTCTGTTGCTTTTGCCATTCCAAAACCTTGTCTTTGTCAGAAGAGTGTTGATAACTGTAAAAAAAAAAAAGAAAAGTCTATATGAACGTGGCAGTATTGCACTGTGTTTGAATAAAACCTGTAAGTGACTAGTTCTCACCTTCAGTTTGCCAATAAGTGACTGGATATTTTGCTGTATAAAGTACATGTTTGCTCACCAGAGTAGAACAAGAAGAGATTATTTCTATTTATCAAGCTTAAAGGAATTTTAAGAATTTTTTTCTTTAAAAAAGTCAGGTTTGTTTTTTTTTTTAAAGTTCTTTACCTCAAGGATTGAGATATTTTGAATGGATTTTTCAAGGGAAGAATGCTTATTATAATAATAAACCAAAAGATTTAACAGAAAATTGTCGGCTATTCTGACAAAAATAAACATTTTAAGAGACTTTATTTCTTTTGTCTGTTTTATGGTATTACTCTTTGCTGATAAATAAAGCTTTTTATATTTAGGTAAAGCCTGATTTGATTTTTTTTAAATACATTTTGTATTATTAGCAGAGAAGAGTCATAGCAGCCAAATTTCTTTCTTTTTTTCTGGGTACAGTGTACTTTATTGTTGGTACAAGACAAGGTGGTGCTCCCTAAGCCCCTCCCCTTCTTCAGGGATGTGGGATGGAAACTGTGTGGACATTGGAGATTCTCAGTGCGTTAGGGGATCAAGTTTGGCATAGTAGTGGAATTTCTGTTCAGCCTTCTATTGATATATCTGCTTTGATTAAAGTCAAGGCAGCAATCATTGAGGAGATAGATTTCTAATAAAATATGTAAACTTAAAAAAAAAACTTTTTATATTATATTGGGATATAGCCAATTAACAATGTGATAATTTAAGGTGAACAGGGAAGGGACTCAGCCATATATATACATGTATCCATTCTTCCCCAAACTCCCCTCCCATCCAAGCTGCCACATACATTTAGTAGAGTTCCCAGTGCTATGCAGTAGGACCTTGTTTGTTATCCATTTTAAATACAGCAGTGTGTATGTGTCCATCCCAAACTTAAACATTGTGAGACTTTCGGTTTTTCTCTCCAATGTTATACTTAATGTGAAAAAATTTAGCAGCTCATTACAGTTTGCTTAAGATTTGAAAGATGAACAAAAAAATGATTTCCTTATTATGAAAGATGCTGTAGTTTTCCATAATGGAGGAGTCATGAGCCATGAAATTTTTTCCCCATTCAGTTTTTTACTTTGGTAAGTTATTTTCTCTAAACATGGCTCTAGTTCATAATGATCTGGCTTCTTTTGATAAAAAATCAGTGTAACATTACAGGGAGCCTTCTGTACTACCGAAGTGACACTTCATTTGAGATTCTAATTTTGATCACAATAGTGATGATACTAAAAAATGACATGGCCATTGGCATTTGCCTGGATTTTAGGCCTCAGATCCAGAAGTATGTTTTGCAAGAGTTTGATGATAATTTCAGAAAACACATTGGTGATGAGAAGGAAATGTTTGAAGAAGGAAGTGGGCTAACTCAGGAAATGAATAACTGCCTGTAGAGGAGTTTCCTCTGTCTGTGACTTTGGTTTTTCTCTCCATGGGTGCTTTGAGAAAGGATACCCTGAGAAGCCTGTTCAAGGTCAGTCAAATATCCCAAATAAATTTTAATAGACATCTGTATAAGTATTAACAGAGATGAGCACAAAATCTGAAATTAGTTAAAAAAAAGGATATTGTATTTTTAAAACAAACACCTAAATTTAAACATTTTTATTGCTTTATAAGCATAGTCTTGAATATATGAAATCCTTGCTGAAATTCTTTTCCCACAGAACCTTTTAAGTATTTGTTTTTTAAAATGGGAAATCTCTGACTTTTTATTCTTGTGTACTTTGGGCCTGGGACAGTCAGGATAGAGGCCAACTAAGCACTCAAATTTTTTTTTTTTTTTTTTAACATTGGTAGAGATAATAAAGTTTGTAGAAATATAGATAATTTTAATGAAAATACTGTGTACTTGATGTAAATGTATAATGCATTTGAGGAAAAGAGGCCTTACTGTCATTGCTTTAACATTAAGAGAATTCTAGAAAGTTGGCCAACTATATATAGTTTTTTTGGCAGTGAAGGGCAGACTTAGGTATATACTCAGTTTTTTCTGTTGGAACAGCCACAATACACAATTTGGCTGTGGTTGAAACTCCATGAGAAAATTTACTTTGCTTCTTGTTTATTCAGTCTAGCTTATCTGAGCTTTCTCAGAGATTGTTTAATGCTGAACTCAGCAACAAAATTCAGTTCCAGGAAATTGCCACCACTCAGACTCTGCAGAGGAGAGCTCTGATTATATTCTAGAAATGACATGGAGGTTTTACTGCAACCCGAGCTTTCTGATAGTCACTGTGGCCTGAACTCCTTCCCAGCCGTTGCATCCTTAACAAAGAAGATGGCCTTCCAGCCCCTCGGGCAGTGAGAGATTGGTCCAGCTATTGGCCCAGTGTATGTGCTTAGTCGCTGAGTCATGGCTGACCCTTTTTGACCCCATGAACTATAGACCGCCAGGCTCTTCTGTTCATGGAGATTCTTCAGGCAAGAATACTGGAGTGGGTTGCCATGCCCTCCTCCAGGGGATCTTCCCAACCCAGGGATCAAACCCAGGTCTCCTGCATTGCAGGCAGATTCTTTACCATCTGAACCACCAGGGAAGCCCGTAACCTCATGCAAAAAAAGCCCAGTTTTTATCGTAGGTTCCCATTTTAGTTTCTTTCCAGGACTGCTGTGGTGCAAATTATTTGTTGTTGAAGTGCCATGCATTACAGTTGTCAATTTCTGTGTTTCTTCACTGATCCCCCCTCACCCCTATTGGCTACTTTTAAAAATAGGATTGGCTATGTTGTTACCCAAAGGGAAATGTTGAGCAAAGCCATGGTGACCTTATTTTTTTTTCCCATCTTAAAAACCAAACTAGAAATGCTGAAAATGAAATCTAAGATAATTTTAGGCAGAAGAAAACAATGTTTCCATATAAGCTTTCTTCATAAATGTTTTTTGCTGTGTAGAATTTCTGATTCACTGGTATTTCTTCTTTTCTTATAAATGATGCTTTCTGATAGGCTACGAGAGTCTAACATTGACACTGATCATCTGCATTTCCCTGTTAACTTTGACTTTGTGCTTGTTCTCCTTAATTTTGTGTTGTAAATACATATGCAGCAGTAATACACAGACAACTATACGTTGTGGAGTCAAACTTCAAAGTGTCTGATTACTAAAAGTTGAGGTTTTGGTGGGAGAAGTATTGCAAAAGACCCTGCTCTTGCTATTTTAACTGAAAATATAGCTTTGGTGAACAGTTTTCTTAAGTGAAGGAAAAATTCCAGACCGCAAATGTATGGTTTCTGTCTCTTTATTTCTTAATAACAAGCCTGTACATCTTCTCCTCCCTTAAAATGATATAAAATTAAATAAAACAACCATTTATTAAGTGTCTATGCTGCCAGTTCTGTGGTAGGCACTTTCATAGACATGACATCACTTGATCTTTACAGCACAACCCCGGGCAGCAAACATTAATGCTCTTACCTTTTTACAGAGAAGACAAGGTTTGAAGAAGTTAAGTAACTGTCTCAAGGTTGCACTGCTTAAAGGTGGAAAAGCAGGTCTGGTTGACTCCTGAGCTCGTGCACCTGCTGCCTACTGCAACTGGCAGGTGACGGAAAAATTGACGCAGACCTGCTCATTTTCTAACTCAGGCTTTGGATGTAGCATCAAATAAACTGAGCTAACTTAATTAAATGTGTTATTTAACTAACCCTCAAAAAGAATTTTTTTAAAAAAAGATCTCCTTTTTTTACCCCAGAAAAATTTTGGCAACATTTTTGGGTCCTTCCCTGCTGGCTCAGACAGTAAAGAATCTGCCTGTAATGTGGGAGACCCAAGTTCCACTCCTGGGTTGGGAGATCCTCTGGAGAAGGGAATGGTAACCCACTCCAGTATTCTTGCCTGAAGAATCCCATTAACAGAGGAGTCTGGAAGGCTACAGTCCATGGGGTCGCAGAGTCAGACATGACTGAGCAACTAACAACACACACAGCCCTGGAGAAGTATGATCTAACGAAGCAGGTCATACCCTCAAGTTCCCCAAATTTCCAAGTTAATGCACAGTAGACTGAGTAAGTGTTAAAGAAGGAAAGTCAAGATTAGCAGCTATTCACCTTGCTCTGAGTTTGCACTGCTAACTTCACCATTTCCCTCGGATAGTCTGAGAGCTCCTCACATATTTACACCTCACCATGAAAATAAGTGCGTCTCTTCGAAAGGGTCAGGGAATGTCTCTTACACAAGTGTGCAAGCTCATCGTGGACACGGTTGTAACCTCACATTTCCCAGGCAGTTCTGCTATTCTGCCGGTGGCTTTCTGCTAATGGTTTCCATCTAAACTTGTGCTGTTGCCAGCTAGGAGCTGAGTGAGGCCAGGTTCCCTGGCTGTGGCTGGAAAACAAAATGGAGGAATCCAAAGGTGTGAGTTAGACTGAGAGGAAGCAGGAAGGGAAATGGAAGAAGAGACAAAAAGGAAAAGAGGCTAATCAGCAAAGGAGATAATGGTGACCTTCTCTACATCACCCATAGTTCTGATATAAAAGAAGAATGCTTCAAGAAGTGACTAAGAGTATGGGCTTTGGAGTGGAATTCTCTGATTCAAGTCTGGTTCTGTTGCCTGTTGCTGAGTCACATGGACAGGTTACCTAAACACTCAGATTCCTTAACTGTAAAATGGAAGAATAGTACCCATTGCCTAATGTTAAAAAGGATTAAATAAAATGATCTATGCTGATGACTTTGGGTAGTACCTGGCAGAGTAACTGCTAAATAAATGTTGGCTGTACTCATAAGCTTGAATGAGGAAGTTTTCATTAAAAACAAATTGATGTGTACAAATGAAGAATGTGTTGACAAACTTGTGTTTCAAAAGCACCATTATCTGTGAAGAGTGGATTCCCTAAAATACTTTTAAAATGGGAGGAAAGTGAAAGTGAAGTTGCTCAGTCGTGTCTGACTCTTTGCGACCCATGGACTGTAGTCCACCAAACTCCTCCGTCCATGGGATTCTCCAGGCAAGAATACTGGAGTGGGTTGCCATTTCCTTCTCCAGGGGATCTTCCCAACCCAGGGATTGAACCTAGGTCTCCCACATTGCAGGCAGACGCTTTAACCTCTGTATCACCAGGGACAATGGTATTTCCTTAATGGCCATTTAGGTTAGTGGTTTTCAAGATAAATATACTTTCTGTGAAGTATAGGGAAGAGGTGCATAACTTGACCTGGTTGTTACTATTATTATTAAAATAATTCAAAGATGAAGTGAGGAGATTATCCCTGCCACTGCTTCAGTTTTATTTTGTTGCTTTGGAGTGCTTTGATGGGCTTGAAAGACCATAGGTCCTGTATTTAGTATATGATGATTTCGAATTGAAAGGCTATTTGGTGTTACCATTTTGCTCTTATTTTGTTGTTCAGTTGCTCAGTTGTTTTCAACTCTTTGTGAGACCATGGACATCACTTTCACCATCTTCTGGACCTTGCTCAAACTCATGTCCATTGAGTCGGTGATGCCATCCAACCATTTCATCCTCTGTTGTCCCTTTCTCCTCCTGCCTTCAGTCTTCCCCAGCATGAGGGTCTTTTCCAATGAGTGGGCTCTTCCCATCAGGTGGCCAAAGTATTGGAGCTTCAGCTTCAGCCTCAGGCCTTCCAATGGATATTCAGGATTGATTTCTTTTAGGACTGACTGGTTTGATCTCCTTGCAGTCCAAGGGACTCTCAAGTATCTCTCCAACAGCACAGTTCAAAAGCATCGATTCTTCAGCGCTCAGCCTTCTTTATGGTCCAACTCTCACATCCATACATGACTACTGGAAAAACCATAGCTGACTATACAGACCTTTGTTGGCAAAGTAATGTTTCTGCTTTTTAATATGCTGTCTAGGTTTGTCATAGATTTTCTTCCAAGGAGCAAGCATCTTTTAATTTCATAGCTGCAGTCACCATCTGCAGTGATTTTGGAGTCTGAGAAAGGAAAGCCTGTCACTGTTTCCCCAACTATTTGCCATGTAGTGATGGGACTGGATGCCACGATCTTAGTTTTCTGAATGTTCAGTTTTGAGCCAGCTTTTTCACTCTCCTCTTTCACCTTCATCAAGAGGCTTTTTAGTTCCTCTTGGCTTTCAGCTGTAAGGGTGGTATCATTTGCATATCTAAGGTTATTGATATTTCTTCCTGCAATCTTGATTCCAGCTTGTGCTTCATCCAGCCAGGCATTTCTCATGATGTACTCTGCAGTTAAATAAGCAGGGTGACAGTATATAGCCTTGATGTAGTCCTTTCCCAATTTTGAACCAGTCTGTTGCTCCATGTCTGGTTCTGTTTTGCTCTTATATATTGCCAACAAAGGTCCGTCTAGTCAAGGCTATGGTTTTTCCAGTGGTCATGTATGGATGTGAGAGTTGGACTGTGAAGAAAGCTGAGCACCAAAGAATTGATGCTTTTGAACTGTGGTGTTGGAGAAGACTCTTGAGAGTCCCTTGGACTGCAAGGAGATCCAACCAGTCTATTCTGAAGGAGATCAGCCCTGGGATTTCTTTGGAAGGAATGATGCTAAAGCTAAAACTCCAGTACTTTGGCCACCTCATGCGAAGAGTTGACTCATTGGAAAAGACCCTGATGCTGGGAGGGATTGGGGGCAGGAGGAGAAAGGGACGACAGAGGATGAGATGGCTGGATGGCATCACTGACTCGGTGGACGTGAGTCTGAGTGAACTCCGGGAGTTGGTGACAGACAGGGAGGCCTAGCGTGCTGCGATTCATGGGGTCCCAAAGAGTCGTACGACTGAGCCACTGATCTGAACTGAACTGAACTGATGCCTTCAAAATGGAAACAGCCTATTTAAATAGTAAGTTTTGCAACATTGTATGTTTCCGCCATAAGGTCAGGGCTTAAAGAATTTGGTCTCCCAGTGTCAACAATATATGGTAAAGCAATGGTAAAGCAATGGTCCTCAACTTTTTTTGCACCAGGAACTAATTTTGTGGAAGATAGACTTTTCACAGATAGACAGGGTGGGAGGCAGATAGGATTCAAGCAGTAATGCCAGAGACCGGGAGTGATGAGGAGCTGCAGGTGAAGCTTTGCTACCTTGCCCACCCCCACCTCCTGCTGTGCTCTCTGGTTCCTAACCAGCAGAGGACCAGAGGACCAGTACTTAGTACTTGTCTAACAGCATTGTCATTATACCCACCAAGGAATCCTAAGAATGAAACTATGGTATGTTATGTTTCCTTTGAACCAAGAACCCAGTAAACTTGTATTGACTGCAAGTGAGTGAGAATAAAAGGTCAGTTTCACTTCTTCATTTTTTAATTGCTTATTGTAATGGCTTGCATATATTTTTATTGCTGTGTTAGTAATGATTTTACATAAATTCACACCATTAGGAAAAATCTCATTGTGTTCAAATTAGTTTGTGGGTCTCTTCTGCTGCATATAATTGTGGTTTAATACTAACAGTACACATCTAGTACTATCAAATTTTCCTTTTTCTGCAAGTTGTATAACAAGCTTTATTCTCTATATGTCATTTTTATTTCTCTTTCAACATAATTTCTTTATTGTGAGAAAAGCCACCAATACTCGTTTTTTAAGATTGTTTCAATTTATACTATTTTTTTGTTCCGTATTTTATAAAATCCATGAAAATTCTTTCCTCATCTCAGTACCAGTAAGGAGTTTTAAACTGTGATCTGTGTGTGCTCAGTTGCATCTGACTCTTTGTGACCCCATGGACTGTAGCCTGTCAGGCTCCTCTGTTCATGGGATTTTCCTGGAAAGGATACTAGATCAGGTTGTCCTTTCCTGCTCCAGGAGATCTTCCCAACCCAAGGGATCAAACCTTGTGTCTCCTGCACTGGCAGATGGATTCTTAACCACTGTGCCATCTGGGAAGCCCAAATATGATCTGAGAGATTGTTTATTATTTTGATCTTTTTGGGTTTCCTCATGCTGTTGCTTAAAATACTTTTAAGTTTTTAATTTGAAGTTGTGGTGGCCTGTTCCCAAACAGTTTTTATTGCCCTACATGTATTTTTTTTTAAGTAAAGAAAAATTGGTTTCACTTAAAAATATTGATTAAAGCAAACTAATATTTAAATGCAATTGTTGGATAATAATAAAATCATCACTATGTGTATTTCCTCCTTTTAGAACTTCGAAACCTGTATTTGTTCTTTCTTCCCTATTCCTTTATCCCTTACATCTAATTTACAACCCTTGTGAATCCTAACTCTAAAATGATGTCTCTCAAATCTGTGCTTTCCTTTCCATTTCCACTACTACTTCCTGGATTTTCAAGAAGGAGTTTGAGTCTCTGTTTTAGAGGTAGCATCTAAGTAGAGGTTGGTGGTAAAAAAAAAAAAAAAAAAAAGCTGGAAAGGGATATCCTTGAGGATTTGAGGACAAACTATAGGCAAAAGACACCATAATCATAATTAAGAAGAGCCTAATTTGCAGCAGCCCACTCCAGTGTTCTTGCCTGGAGAACCCCCAGAGGAGGCTGGCAGGTGATAGTCCATGGGGTCGCAGAGTCAGACACAACTGAGCGACTAAGCATGCAGGCAAGTTGCAGCAAGTAAGATGAAGATATATGCCACATTTGTAAATGAGGCAAAAAACTCTTGTGGGAATAAAATGAAGATGTGGACCAGGTGAACCTTCTACATGGTATCCAAGGTATCTTGCAAGGGTGGGTCCAGCTGCCTGGAAAGGCTTACTGTGCTAGATGGCCAGCATGCCAACTCAGGCTCTCCCCAAACTCCTTACCATCTAACCAGGCACACTTTTTGCCCTCAGGCACTTTCTGTTCTGTTCCTTCCTGCACACCAGTGATAAGATGATCTAGCTGACCATTTTCCACAGGGAATGATCATCTGTCTTCTCTTGCTCTTGAAACTGAAATTCAAGGCAATCTTGCCCTGAAGCATTTTCTGTTTAGTTAAGCTGGAAATGATCTCTTTCTCCTTTTATTTCTTGTAACATTTGCTGTTTTTACTTTTCAGTTATCATGTGTCAAATATTTTGTGCCATAGTTACTTTGTGTTTATCTTCACTCCTTATCTCATTGAGCAAATTGCTTTTGCTTCAGATAACATAGTGCCTGGCATAGAGTAAGTGCTTTAAAAAAGTTATGCAGTCAAGTTGACTCTTCCCCCTTTTCTATGTAGAGTCCTATGAATTTTAACAATGTGTATATTTGCATAACCACCACAATCAGGATATAGAATAGCTCCCTGCCTCAAATAACTTCATGGGCTGTCCTTTTATAGTCATACCCTCCTGCTACTTCACCGGCTGTCAATTACTCCAGTGACTGTCAATTACTGATCTGTTCCCCATCCCTGCTGTCTTCCAGAAAGGCATGTAAATGGAATCATTCAGCATATAATCTTTTGAGACAAATTTCTTTCATTCAGCATATCTCTGAGGTTATTCAAATTTGTTGCACGTATCCTTTTTTAAACTTCCATTTTATGAATGTAACACAGTTGTTGCTGAATGTTTGGGTTGTTTCCAGTTTTTGGCAATTATGAAAAGCCATAAACATTTAGGTACATGTTTAGTACTTTTTTGTAAGAATGGAAAACAAATCAGATTTCCCTGTATATCCATCTTTAGGAGCGGGTGAAGCTGCAGAAATGGAACAGGGGCTTGAATTCTAACCTCCCACAAGTGCTTGGACCTTTTCTTGCGCCCATAATTTCCTTCCCCGTCCCGTCCTTCAAATTGTTGTTGTTGCTAAGTCACTTTAGTCGTGTCCCCCTCTGTGCGACCCCATAGACAGCAGCCCACCAGGCTCCCCCATCCCTGGGATTCTCCAGGCAAGAACACTGGAGTGGGTTGCCATTTCCTTCTCCAATGCATGAAGTGAAAAGTGAAAGGGAAGTTGCTCAGTCGTGTCTGACTCTTAGCGACCCCATGGACTGCAGCCTACCAGGCTCCTCCGTCCATGGGGTTTTCCAGGCAAGAGTACTGGAGTGGGGTGCCATCACCTTCTCCAGTCCTTCAAATCTGTTTACTTTGAAAATCTACATTTCTTTGGCCACACACTCAAGGCTTGGTGCTCCGATGTGTGCTACCTTAACCAGGCTATACTTGTATATCAGATTTTCCTGATGCATTCAGCAGCTGGTCCAGGGGGGGTCTCCACAGGGTTCTCCCCTCCAGACTAGTATGGGGTCCGCGCG
Source organism: Bos taurus (assembly GCF_002263795.3). Taxonomy (NCBI): domain Eukaryota; kingdom Metazoa; phylum Chordata; class Mammalia; order Artiodactyla; family Bovidae; genus Bos; species Bos taurus. Next base: position 51,224,811 of record NC_037335.1, read on the forward strand.
GGCCACTACTGACTACCTGTTGTTGAAGGGGACCGTGGGCAGAAGCACAACTAAGGAGGCTGGATTGAGGCAGCATGGGGCAGGTCTCTGGAGGACCCTCCCCACTGCCCTCACCTTGTTGGTCCGCCCCCTCCCACCTGACCTGGCTAGTCTCTTGAGGTCTGGGCGAGGAGGGTTCTCCCCACTACCTGCAGCCACAGGTTGGCGTTTTGGGGAGGCTGTGGCTTTGGCACCTGGAACAAAAGGCCTCTCGCCAATGTGTTTTGTGCTCTGCTGCACCCTCTGCCTCTGGGGCAGCCAGCATCCCTGCTGTTGCCACATTTCCGAGTGAGTTCCACAAAGGAAGGCTGCCGGCATCCTTGCATTCATATCCCCTGCCCTGGGGCACCGGAGCCCAGGCCTCCACTTCCAGCTCGGCGCCAGCCACCTCTTAAGCGCCTTTTCAGTGAGTAGATGACACATGGTCAACATTGTTTCAACTGCTGGCTCTTATGGACTGCTTTATGTTAGCAAAACTGGGGATAGGCCTCAGTGGAGGCCAAAAGAGAGAATCTGTTTACTGTTCACCTGTAATTCAGTCAGTTCTGACACTCAACCTCGGGTTAGCACTAATATCGCGCAAGTTAAGGGCTTAGTCCTACAAGACTGCCCCTGGCCACCCTTCAGAGGCCAGGCACAAGCCCAGTGTGCTTCTGACCTGCTAGTTATGATTCAGATATACTTATGACCTCCTGCCCCATCTTGAGTGTGATAATTTGCTAAAGTGGCTCATAGAACTCAGGAAAATAGTTTACAGCCAAGTGGAAGAGCTGCATAAGGCCAAGTGTGGGGGAAAGAATGAGGTGGCGGAGGCGGGGGGGTGTCCCTGCCTCTCTGAGTGTGGTGCTCTCCACATGTTCACTAACCCAAAAGTTCTCCAAACCCCTTCCCTTAGGGTTTCTTAATGGAGGCTTCATACACATACATGGTTGATTAAATCATTGGTCATAGGTGATTAACTCTACCTCCAGTCCCTCCTTCCTCCCAGGTGGGACTGAATGTTCCAACCCTCTAATCACAGGCTTGTTTCCCTGGATTAACAGCCTTCATCCTGAGGCTTTCCAAGATCCCCAGCTGTTAGTCATGTCGTTAGCATACAAAAAAGATACCACTTCAGAGGTTACAAGGGTTTTAAGGAACTGTGTGCCAGGAAAAGGAGTGGGAGATCAAATACACATTTCTTAATACATATTTTCTCTCTATATGTATAATTAATGTATATTTTATACATACATAAAAATTATACATACAAGTTACATTGTATGTGCATATATAATGAGTAGTTCTGAAATAGTCATACAATGGTCTTTCAGATTTCAGACAAAGAGAATTACTTCTGGCTAATTGTGGGTGTCACTGAGGTATGATCAATATTATTTGGATTCTGAAGTCAAATAGTTGCTTTCCAAACAGAGGCTTGACCTTGCAAATCAAGGAAATATAGGCACTTATATAAAGATTTATTTTGTGATTTATGTAGAACTGACCATTTCTGAAATGCTTGTTTATATCATTTGTATCAAACGATCTGAAATGTCAGTTTATATATCATTGATAGAATCATTCCCTATGATTCAGAAATACAGAATATTTTAAATATAGCTGTTTTTATTTTAAAAAGAAATTGTCACTGTAGACATTCTTAGAAATTTCAAATAGAGCAAGACATTCTCAGAAAAAAGTCAAAAGAGTACAAAACATTCTGACTTCTCCTTTTACTAACAGAGAGCCATATGTTTTACAAAATATGGCATAGAGAAAAAGGCATTCATTTTCAGGGAGAATTGTTTTAAGTCTTGGATTAGCTGCAAATTTCCTCATCTCTTAAATGAGAGTACTGTTGGCTACCAAGCAAAATGGGTTTGCAGATGTCGAGATAATATACAGAAAATACTAGTTGTATTATTCATTTAATAAGTACTAAGTTCTTGTCTTCTTCTCTGAAATTTAACTTCCTTATCTGTAAAATTTCATTTTAAATTGTCTACCATGAGTCAAACCTAGAGAATAAAAGAGAATGTAAAACATAATGGGCTTCCCTGGTGGCTCAATGATAAATAAAACCCCCCACCCCACCACCCACCCCCCGCCACTGCAGAAGACATGGTCTCCATCCCTGGAAGATCCCCTGGAGAAAGAAATGGCAGCCCACTCCAGTATTCTTGCCTGGGAGATCCCTTGGACAGAGGAGCCTGGCAGGCTGCAGTCCATGATGTCACAAAAGAGTCAGACATAACTTAACTGATCACCAACAACAAAGGACATAATAGTTAACTTGTTGATCTTGAAATATTGTGTCTGGAAGATACATCTGTTCGCAATTCAAGCAATCACAAAAAGTAAAAATAAAAAAATCCAGAGCTTTAAAAATTTTTATAAATCATTTGGTTTTAGTACTACACTTAAAGATAAGGAGGGCTTCCCTGGTAGTTCAGCTGGTAAAGAATCCTCCTGCAATGCAGGTTCGATCCCTGGTAAGTTGTTTTCTATTTAAAATTTCTTCAGAGGGTATGATGCAGGAGGTTATGCATTGTGATTCTATCTTTCAAATTAAGAACTATATAAATAAGGAATAATGACATTAAATGTTTAACCTTGAACTCAAAGATTCCCAAATGCTCTGTCAGTTCAGTTCAGTTGCTCAGTCATGTCCAATTCTTTGCGACCCCATGGCCTGCAGCATGCCAGGCCTCCATGTCTATCACCAACTCCAGGAGTCCACCCAAACCCATGTCCATTGAGTTGGTGATGCCATCCAACCATCTCATCCTCTGTCGTCCCCTTCTTCTCCTGCCCTCAATCTTTCCCAGCATCAGGGTCTTTTCAAATGAGTCAGCTGTTCACATCAGGTGGCCAAAGTATTGGAGATTCAGCTTCAATATCAGTCCTTCCAATGAATACTAAGGACTGATCTCCTTTGGGATGGACTGGTTGGATCTCCTTGTAGTCCAAGGGACTCTCAAGAGTCTTCTCCAGCACCACAGTTGAAAAGCATCAATTCTTTAGCACTCAGCTTTCTTTATAGTCCAACTCTCACATCTATACATGATTACTGGAAAAACCATAGTCTTGGCTAGATGGACGTTTGTTGGCAAAGTAACGTCTCTGCTTTTTAATATGCTGTCTAGTTTGGTCATAACTTTCCTTCCAAGGAGTAAGCATCTTTTAATTTTATGGCTACAGTCACCATCTGCAGTGATTTTGGAGCCCCCCAAAATGAAGTTTTGCACTGTTTCCCCATCTATTTGCCATGAAGTGATGGGACCAGATGCCATGTGTTAAGATTCTAATTATTCTTCTTATAAGATAAGGCAGTTTTCCTATAAGAATGCTCTTTATGGAGATGGGTACTTCAGTCTTATGATAGCCTTACGCTTAGTCACTTAAAATCCTTTCCCAGCCTAATGGTACAAGCACTCCCATTAATGTGCCAAGATTGGCTCTTACCTAAGACTGCATGCCCAAAGCAGGGTTTTGTAGATATTGCATGAGCTTGCATGCTCCATTCTGTCTGACACCTTGCGACCCCATGGACTATAACCCACCAGCCTCCTTTGTCCTTGGCATATTCCAGGAAGAATACTGGAGTGGGTTGCCATTTCCTCCTCTAGGGCATCTTCCTGAGTCAGGGATAGAACCTGCATCTCCTGCATCAGTAGGCAGATTCTTTACCACTGAGCCATCTAGGAAGCCAGATATTGCATAAGTGCCCCTAAGTTCAAGTTCCCTTCCAGACTCATCTACTTTTCTTGGCTTGGGACTTACCTGGTTCATTGGTTAAGAATCAGTGCAGGGGACATGGGTTCAACCCTGGTAAAGGAACTAAGATCTCACATGTCTCAGGGCAATTAAACCTGCATGCCCAAACTAGAGAAGCTACAATGAAGACCCAGCTAGCCAAAACAAAACTAAAATACTGTGGCTTGTACATCAACTTTCCTGTGCCCCTTAGCCAATTGATGTCATGTCTATTCATGATCAGTTTCTGTATATCTGTATTTGCATTTATTTGTATGGCACCTTTAGACTTTTCACCTTGACACAAACATGGAGGTTCTGTAGGATGGTTCTTCCAGTAACTACTCAGTGCTGCATACTGCAGTCACTGGCAAGAATTGCTTCTCTTCTAAATTCTGCTAGATGAGTTTGATGATCCTCTAACCCGCTTACCATCTGGGTATTAGCCTAAGATCCTAAAACAAGCCATGGAGATGGGAATTGAATCAAGATCTACCTGACTCCAGAGCTATGTTTTCAAGTTTTAAGCTAAATTGCTAATGCAGTCCCACTATTTGGGTCTCAGTTAACATGAAAAGGGCTTCCCTGGTGGCTCAGCTGGTAGGGAATCTGCCTGCAATGTGGGAGACCTGGGTTCGATCCCTGGGTTGGAAAGATCCCCTGGAGAAGGGAAAGGCTACCCACTCCAGTATTCTGGCCTGAAGAATTCCATGGACTGTATATAGTCCATGGGGTCACAAAGAGTCGCACACGACTGAGTGACTTTCACTTTAACATGAAAAAGGTAAATTTGTGTTAATTGCATCGAACATTTTAGTTTTTCAGATTTTAGTTTCCTCTAAGGATTATGATGGTTCATAAATAGATAAGGAATTTTGGAATCACCCAGAAAGTAGGCATACTCACTCTTCATTGATACTGTGCTCACTTATCCATATCAGCTCTCTAGATTGATCTGAGATCACTGAGGGAAGCACAAAGAGGTTCTGAGTAGTGAGAAATGACACAGAAACCACAGCTTGCAAAACTGTACCATAACTTGCAAAACAGAGAAACTTGTACCAAACCATGACTGCAAGGCAAACTAAGCTCTGATCCCTAACACCAGCTCATTCAGACTCCTACATTCAAGAGAAGTCACAAACTTGATTTAATGGTAACTGTATAAGGACTTGTATCTTTGAAAGATAAAAACCACTGATTGTACCAATAACTCACCTAGTTGGCAAATTTTTACTGATCCCCACCAAAGACCTTGCTCGTTATCTTCTGTCCTAAAACAACTGAATGACAAATTCCAGGCTCCCAAACCCTGTAAATACCTTTCTCTAAATATTCTAGTTTGAGATGTGTGTGCTCCCTCTTGCTACATGAAACTAATAAACTTAACCCTTTTTAAAAAAAAAAAATTTTTTTATTTTACATTCCATGAACTGAGGAGCCTTGTGGGCTACAGTCCATGGGGTCACAAAGAGTCAGACACGACTGAGCAACTAACGCTTTGATTTCATAGCCAATTAACAATAGTTTCAGGTGCTCAGCAGAGCGACTCAGCCATGCTTATACATGTATCCATTGTCCCCCAGACCCCTTTCTCATCCAGGCTGCCACGTGACATTGAATGGAGTTCCCTGTGCTATATACAGTGTGTCCTTGTAAAACTAACCTTCTTTTGATCAAGACTGTGTTTTGGTAATTTTTGGTGAATCAACTTTAATAGCAGAAGAAAGAGACTAGTGAAACAGAAAAAGAAGAATCAGATATTACATCTCGAGAAATATAGTACTGTGCGTGGCCGCTCCAACGAAAGATCACGGACTGGCTGGCTTAAAGAATAAAAATGTATTTCCTCAGTTCTGGAGGCTGGTGGATTGAGATCAGGATACCGGCAGGTTTGGTTCCTCCTGAGGCCTCTTTCCTCTCTCCTGAAGATGGCTATCTTCTTGCTGTGTCTTTCTTTCATGGGTGTATACCCCTGGTGTCTCTTTGTGTGACCACATTTCCTCTTCTTACAAAGACATCAGTCAGATTGGATAAGGGCTTACCTCAGTGGCTGCATTTTAACTTAGTCATCTCTTTAAAGAGATGTAACCACAAGCATAACACAGTGAGTAAAATCTTTTCCCCTCAGAATGGACACTTTTTTTAAAAAAAATTATTGTTTAATTGAAGGATAATTGATTTACAGAATTTTGTTTTCTGCCAAATATCAACATGAATCAGCCATAGGTACACATATGTCTCCTCCCTCTTGAACCATCCTCTCTTTTCCCTCCCCCTCTCACCCCTCTAGGTTGATACAGAACCTCTGTTTGATACAGAACCCCTGAGTCATATAGCAAATTCCCATTAGCTATCTACTTTACATGTAAGTTTCCATGTTATTCTCTCCATACATCTCATCCTCTCCTTCCTCCCTGCACACTCCCCCCACCCCACTGTGTTCTTAAGTCTGTTCTTGTCTGTTTCTCCATTGCTGCCCTGCAAATAAATTCATCAGTACCATCTTTCTTGACTCCATATATATGCATCAGTATACAATATTTATCTTTCTCTTTCTGACTTACTTCACTCTGTATAATAGCTCTAGGTTCATCCACCTCATTAGAACTGACTCAAATGTATTCTTTTTTATAGCTGAGTAATATTCCATTGTATATGTACCACAGTTTCTTTATCCATTCATCTTTTGATGGACATCTAGGTTGCTTCCATGTTCTAGCTATTGTAAGTAGTGCTGCAAGGAACAATGGGATACATGTGTCATTTTCATTTTTGTTTCCTCTGGGTATATGCCTAGGAGTGGGATTGCTGGGTCATATGATGGTTTTATTCCTAGATTTTTAGGAATCTCCATACCACCTTCCATAGTGGCTCTATCAATTTACATTCCCACCAACAGTGCAAGAGGATCCCTTTTCTCCACATTCTCTCCAGCATTTATTGTTTGTAGATTTTTTGATGATGGCCATTATGTCTGGTGTGAGGTGATATGTTGTAGTTTTGATTTGCATTTCTCTGATAATGAGTGATGTTGAGCATCTTTTCATGTACATCACACTTACGCAGATAGTGAAGAAGAACTAAAGAGCCTCTTGATGAAAGTGAAAAAGGAGAGTGAAAAAGTTGGCTTAGCTCAACATTCAGAAAACTAAGATCATCACATCCGGTCCCATCACTTCATGGCAAATAGATGGGGAAACAGTGGAAACAGTGGCTGACTTTATTTTGGGGGACTCCAAAATCACTGCAGAAGGTGATTGCAGCCATGAAATTAAAAGATGCTTACTCCTTGGAAGGAAAGTTATGGCCAACCTAGATAGCATATTCAAAAGCAGAGACATTACTTTGCCAACAAAGGTCTGTCTAGTCAAGGCTATGGTTTTTCCAGTGGTCATGTATGGATGTGAGAGTTGGACTGTGAAGAAAGCTGAGCGCCGAAGAATTGATGTTTTTGAACTGTGGTGTTGGAGAAGACTCTTGAGAGTCCCTTGGACTGCAAGGAGATCCAACCAGTCCATCCCAAAGGAGATCCATCCTGGGTGTTCATTGGAAGGACTGATGCTAAAGCTGAAACTCCAATACTTTGGCCTCCTGATGTGAAGAGCTGACTCATTTGAAAAACCGTGATGCTGGGAAAGATTGAGGGCAGGAGGAGAATGGGATGACAGAGGATGAGATGGTTGTATGGCATCACTCAGTGGACATGGGTTTGGGTGGACTCCAGGAGTTGGTGATGGACAGGGAGGCCTGACGTGCTGTGGTTTATGGGGTCACAAAGAGTCAGACATGACTGAGCAACTAAACTGAACTGAATTAGCCATCTGTATGTCTTCTTTGGAGAAATATCTGTTTAGGTCTTTTTCCCACTTTTTGGTTGAGTTGTTTTTCTGGTATTGACTTGAATGAGCTGCTTGTATGTTTTGGAAATTATTCCTTTTTCAGTTGCTTCATTTGCTATTATTTTCTCCCATTCTGAAGGCTGTCTTTTCATCTTATAGTTTCCTTTGCTGTGCAAAAGCTTTTAAGTTTAATTAGGTCCCACTTGTTTATTTTTGTTTTTATTTCCATTACTCTAGAAGGTGGGTCATAGAGGATCTTGCTTTGATTTATGTCATCGAGTATTCTGCCTATGTTTTCCTCTAAGAGTTTTATAGTTTCTGGTCTTACAATTAGGTCTTTAATCCATTTTGAGTTTATCTTTGTGTATGGTGTTAGGAAGTGTTCTAATTTCCTTCTTTTACACGTAGCCATCCAGTTTTACCAGCACCATTTATTGAAGAGACTGTCTTTGCCTCATTGTATATTCTTGTCTCCTTTGTCAAAAATAAGGTACCCTTAGATATGTGAGTTTATCTCTGGGCTCTCTATATTGTTCCATTGGTCTATATTTCTGTTTTTGTGCCAGTACCATTCTCAGAAAGGACACTTTGTATCTTGTGTTTTTCATGTCGGTGGCTCAGTCATGTCTGACTCTTTGTGACCCCATAGACTGCAGCATGCCAGGCTTCCCTGTCCATCACCAACTCCCAGATGTTACTCAAACTCATGTCCATCGAGTCGGTGATGCCATCCAACCATCTCACCTTCTGTTGTCACCTTCTCCTCCTGCCTTCAACCTTTCCCAGCATCAGGGTCTTTTCCAATGAGTCATTTCTTTGCCTCAGGTGGCCAAAGTATTGGAGCTTCAGCATCAGTTCTTCCAATGAATGTTCAGGACTGATTTCCTTTAGAATTGACTGGTTTGATCTCCTCGCAGTCCAAGGGACCCTCAAGAATATTTTCCAACACCACAGTTCAAAAGCATAAATTCTTCAGTGCTCAGCTTTCTTTGTAGTCCAACTCTCACACCCTTACATGACTACTGGAGAAATGATAGCTTTGACTAGATGGACCTTTGTTGGCAAAATAACATCTCTGCTCTTTAATATGCTATCTAGGTACATGTCTTTCATGGACCTAGTAAGAAACCTTTACATTAACATGATATTGAATCAATTCTTTACCTGCAGAGCCATGAACAGATACCTAGTTGCCTGATTAAAACATGGAGTTTCCCATGTTCAGTGCAGCTTTAAAAACTGCTGCTGCTGATCTTATATTTACTTTTTCAACAAGATCTCTTTGTACAGAATTCTTTCATTCTCTACTCTCCACCCTTGCCAGTAAGAATATCACTCTTGTTCTGGGATAAACACATTTTTAAATTCAGTCACATTCATAAGTATTGGGTGTTAGGCCTTGAACACCCAATGTGAATTTGAGGGGTATACAGCACAGCCTATAACAAGGAACATAGATGTTGGGGCTGTTTTGGATAAGCATACTGGTTTGGGTGTGAGGGTACTGAAGGAACAATCTTTTTTCCTTGGTTCTCTACTCTCATCATTCAGGGAAGTATGGGCCAACCCTTGGTTGAGCCTTCCTCAACCGGGGAGTTACCAACAACATATCAGGTGAATCATCAGGACAGGCTCCCTCAGTGAATTCCATGACATGAATCATCTCAAATTTTTTTCCTGCATTGAAACATGATGGATAATATTCCCCAGTACAACATAACCATGGTCATGTTCTTACTGCCCTCAAGCTAACACTTACTTTGCCTTTTTCAATCAGTTAAGTATGTTAAGTGCAAGTAAATAAGGGTGATACTATACAGAGAACAAGACCATTCTACTTTATTTTATTTTTAGAAAAACACACGAATAATTTGCAAACTTCAGCTCTTTGATACTCATCAATTTGTTGTCTGGTTGTCTTCATATCCTTGGAGATTATGTGATCCTAATATAATTATTTCAACATTAGTCTCACATGCTATTGGAAATCTGTGTTTTCCCCAGTATCTCCAGAGTTCTCCAGACATTTATGTTTCTTCAGGTCACCCCTGCTCTAATTTCTTGTTTCTTCTGAATCCTCCTAGTTTTTTCCTTGCTGTGATCTCATCTTCCCTATTAATTTCTTCTTCTTGTGAATACCAACACAGCCCTTGGAAAGCCCTATAGTAACCACAAGATCACATGCCTTACATGGATCTTCTATATACTTACCATGTATACATTTTGTCCGGAGAAGGCAATGGCACCCCACTCCAGTACTCTTGCCTGGAAAATCCCATGGGCAGAGGAGCCTGGTAGGCTGCAGTCCATGGGGTCGTGAATAATCGGACATGACTGAGAGACTTCACTTTCACTTTTCACTTTCATGCATTGGAGAAGGAAATGGCAACCCACTCCAGTGTTCTTGCCTGGAGAATCCCAGGGACGGGGGAGCCTAGTGGGCTGTCGTCTATGGGGTCGCACAGAGTCGGACACAACTGAAGCGACTTAGCAGCAGCAGCAGCATACATTTTGTCAAAATTAAATTTTCTTTTGGTCTGCTGTCACCTTTCTCATCTTTCAACACTCTACAGAGTTATTCTCATGTTTATATTTTTAAAATTATTTATATTTGAGTGTGATTGGGAAGAAGAGAGAGGGAAATGTGTATGCTTGGCTAGTTATCTTGAAAACTAGCCATCACTGCTAGTTTTTAAAGGGAAAAAAGGTAAGTGATTATATCATAGGTAAAAGAAAGTCAAAGAGTTAAAAATTTCCATATCAACATTCATGATTCATTAAATCACACCCAAGATTTCTGGTTTGTGTTGCAATTACTTACTGAAATAAATTTCTACACCCAAGATGGAGCTGCAGCTGCCTGGGGTGCCAAATAAGCAAACTGAAACGTGGATTTTTGTGTCCCTGTAAATGCTTTGCTTGATCAGAAGTGCAGTATGTCCAGTCAGCTAACCCCAATACCAAGACAACTTTGGGAAAAAAGCTGAACAACTGGAGGTCAGGATATGTAGTTTATTCGTCTAGGTATCTCACATAGATATCTACAGTATCTGATATACATTAGATGCTCAATATATGTTTAATCAAGTGAGCAAGTAAAAGGCTTTAGTTTTTATTATCAGTTCTGATATTGGCCACTAGAGGGCACTAGTTGCAATGATTAAAAATTAGTATTCCTAAACAGTTATATTCAGAATTTGGTACCTGTAGTAGGAAATGGCAACCCACTCCAGTACTCTTGCCTGGAAAATCCTATGGATGGAGAAGCATAGTAGGCTACGGTCCATGGGGTCGCAAAGAGTTGGACACGACTGAGCGACTTCACTTCAGTATTAATTCTGAAATAAACTTTGATCACACTTTATGTGCAATGTGATTTCTGGTGTTTCCTTTGAAAAAGGCAGCTTTATCTGAGGGCTGCCCTGCATTTTCTGCTAAATTCTGTGAAGTCTGCAGTATGAATAATATTATAATGAAAAGAATTCAGGAATAATGGAAAGATCTTTTTTCTCAGGGAATGTGAGGAAATAGAAATAAGTTAAATAATGGAAAATAAATAGAAAAACTTAACAAATAGATAAATGAAGAGATAGGATTGAACAAGACTATACAGAGGAGAAAAGGAGAGTGGAGGGTTCATGTGTATTAAAGGGAGTATCTTTTGATGTGGTATTTCTTCATTCATTTTCCCTTTACCAGTGCTTCTCAAACTTGAGTGTTGAAGTGGGCTGAATGGAGATCCCCTTAAAGGATTTGTCTCCAGAACCGGTGAATGTGATAGGAATGGATGTCTTTGCAGGTGTGCTTAAGTTAAAGATCTCCAGTTCAGTTCAGTTCAGTTCAGTCACTCAGTCGTGTCCGACTCTTTGCAACCCCATGAATCACAGCACGCCAGGCCTCCCTGTCCATCACCAACTCCCGGAGTTCACTCAGACTCACGTCCATCGAGTCAGTGATGCCATCCAGCCATCTCATCCTCTGTCATCCCCTTCTCCTCCTGCCTCCAATCCCGCCCAGCATCAGGGTCTTTTCCAATGACTCAACTCTTCGCATGAGGTGGCCAAAGTACTGGAGTTTCAGCTTTAGCATCATTCCCTCCAAAGAAATCCCAGGGCTGATCTCCTTCAGAATGGACTGGTTGGATCTCCAGGTGAACCCTAAATCCAGTGATGGGAGTCCTCATAAGAGATAGAGAAGAGAAGGCCGTGTGGGGACGGCAGCAGGTTTGGAGTGAGGCAGCCACAAGGAATGTCAACAGCCATCAGATCCTGGAAAAGGCCAGGAAGAGAAGGAGCCTTCAGAGGGAGGCCAGCCCTGCTGACGCCTCCAGAACTGTGGGAAAATAAATTTCTGTTGCTTCAAGGTACTGGTTTCCAGTAATTTCGCCATGGCAGCCCCAGGAAATGAACACGGGTGTGCACCAGGCTCACCTGGAGGATGAGTGAAGCACAGACTGCGGTTCTCCAGTTCCACAGTGTCTGAGTCAGTAGGTGTGAGTCAGGGGCGAGAGGTCACATTTCTGACAAGTTTCCAGGAGATGGTGCTGCTAATCTGGGAACATTTTGAGAATCATAGATCTAGACTTAACAGGTTTTCAGTACTGGCTTTACATTACAAATTTTCCAGGGATGCTCTTAGAACACTCAGAGATTCTGATTTTTAATCAGTCTCTAGTGGGACTTAGGAATCAGTAGTTTAAAAAACTCAGCAGGTGATTCTGATTATAGCTGGCAAAGAACTACTTTAGACTTGCCATTTACTTTAAAATTCCTCCAAAGTAGCCTGATGATATGAAAAGTGATGTATTTATGAGACTTTAAAAGCAATTGATTGAATCATTAATATAAAATTAACAGTGATTGGTTTTTTCTTCCTCCCACCCCCTACCCTGACAGTGATTATTTTTAAGAAGTCAGGAATGAGAATATATTTAAATTTTTTTTATATTGGAGCATAGTTGATTAATAGTGTTGTGTTAGTTTCAGGTGTGCAGTAAAGTGATTCAGTTGTATATATAAATATTTCTATTCTTTTTCAAATTCTTTTCCCATTTAGGTTACTATCGTGTTTTGAGCAGTGTTCCTTGTGCTACACAATAGGTCTTCACTGGTTATCTATTTTAAATATAACAGTGTGAACATGTTAAACCCAAACTCCCAATCTATCCTTCCCCTCTATCGTTTTTCCCTTGTAACTGTAAATTTGCTTTTAAGTCTTGAGGCTGTTTCTATTTTGTAAATAAGTTCATTTGTATCATTTTTTTAGATTCCTCATATAAGTGATATCATATGATATTTATCTTCCTCTGTTTTTTAAGTGTTTTTATTAATTAAATAATTTATTTTGGCTGGGCTGGGTCTTTGTTGCTGTATGCAACCTTTCTCTAGTTGGGGTGAGGGGGGCTACACTCCAGTTGCAACCCATGGGCTTCTTATTGTGGTGGCTTCTCTTGTCGTGGGCGTGGGCTGTAGGGTGCTCCGGCTTCCACCTAGGCTCAGTAGTTGTGGCTCGTGGGCTTAACTGATCTGTGGCATGTGGAGCTTTTTGGACCAGGAACTCATGTTCCTTGCATTGGCAGGCAGATTCTTAACCACTGGACCACCAGGGAAGCCCTTTCTCTGTTTACTAAGTATGATCATCTCCAAGTCCACCAATGCTTCTGCAAATGGCCTTACTTCATTCTTTTTAATAGTCGAATAATATTCCATTGTATACATGTATCACATCTTTATCCATTCATCTGATGATGGACATTTAGGTTGCTTCTATGTCTTGGCTGTTGTAAATAGTGCTACAGTGAACACTGGGGTGCATGTATCCTTTTGAATCATGTTTTTCTCCAGATATGTGTCCAGTAATGGGATTGTTGGATCATATGGTAGCTTTTTAGTTTCTTAAGGAACCTCCAAACTATCCAATGAGAATCTGTTTTAAAATGATTTCCTAAAACCATAAGGTCTTAATGTTACAGTTAATTCTCAGATAATGGGGTCCAAAGGAAGTGCTACATTTTTGTTAGCATGTTACACTGACAAATGGTTTGGTACATTTCTTCTCTGCAATTAATTTCTGAGTAATGTCCTTAATATGGTATTTGGGACTTTGTGGTGTTAGAAATGCACATCTTGTAGAGTAGAATTTAGAACTCAAACACTAGAGATTTAAAAGATGACTGATTACTGGCTAGATTGGGCTCTCCTCTTTTGACTTCCTCTCTTCTCCTCCTAGTCACATCTGTCTCCCTCCTCCCTCTTCTCCTCTTCTCCATGTAACTCTGTGCACCTCTCTTGGTATCCCTCACTGTGGAGAATTTTTTCACCATTAACCTTAATGTTTTATCATCTGTGCTGTATGGATGGAGAAGTCTTGAGGCTACTGTAAGAATAAGACTGAAAGCCAGAGGCAGGAGGCTTAAATCCAAAACTTGAGAATACCAGAGAACTCCTGATTCCAGGGAACATCAATAGACAAGAGCTCATCCAAAAGTTTCCATACCTACACTGAAACCAACTCCACCCAAGAGCCAAGAAGTTCCAGAGCAAGACGTATCATGTGAATTCTCCAGCAATGCAGGAACACAGCCCTGAGCATTAAAATACAGCCTGCCCCAATCCATGCCCAACCCATAGACACCCCAAAACTCCCTACTGGACACTTCATTGCACTCCAGAGAGAAGAGATCCAGCTCCACCCACCAGAACACAGACACAAGCTCTCCCCTAACCAGGAAATCTTGACAAGCCACTAGTCCAACCCCACCCACAGGGAGCAAGCTCCATGATAAAGAGGAACCACAAACTTCCAGCCTACAGAAAGTCCACCCCAAACACAGCAATCTAAACAAAATGAAAAGGCAGAGAAATATTCATCAGGTAAAGGAACATGATAAATGCCCACCAAACAAAAAAAAAGAGGAGGAAATAGGGAGTCTCCCTGAAAAAGAATTCAGAATAATGATACTAAAGATGATCCAAAATCTGGAAAACAAAATGGAGTTACAGAAAAATAGAGTAGAGACAAGGATTGAGAAGATGCAAGAAATGTTTAACAAGGATCTAGAAGAAATAAAATAGAGTCAATTAATAATGAATGATGCAATAACTGAGGTCAAAAGCACTCTGGAAGGAACCAACAGTAGAATAACTGAGGCAGAAGACAGGATAAGTAAGGCAGAAGATAGAATGGTGGAAATAAATGAAGCAGAGAGGAAAAAAGAAAAAATAATTAAATGAAGACAACCTCAAAAACCTCTGCAACAATGTTAAATGCCCCAACATTTGAATCATAGGAGTCCCAGAGGAAGAAGACAAAAAGAAAGGGCATGAAAAAATACTTGAGGAGATACTAGTTGAAAACCTTCCTAAAATGGGAAAGGAAATAGCCACCTAGGTCCAAGAAACCCAGAGAGTCCCAAGCAGGATAAACCCAAGGCACAACACCCAAGTTCAGTGCAGTGCAGTTGCTCAGTCGTGTCCGACTCTTTGTGACCCCATGAATTGCAGCAATAACCACTCCTGGAGTTCACTCAAACTCATGTCCATTGAGGGGGTGATGCCATCCAGCCATCTCATCCTCTGTCGTCCCCTTCTCCTCCTGCCCCCAATCCCTCCCAGCATCAGAGTCTTTTCCAATGAGTCAACTCTTCGCATGAGGTGGCCAAAATACTGGAGTTTCAGCTTTAGCATCATTCCTTCCAAAGAACACCCAGGGCTTATCTCCTTCAGAATGGACTGGTTGGATCTCCTTGCAGTCCAAGGGACTCTCAAGAGTCTTCTACAGCACCACAGTTCAAAAGCATCAATTCTTTGGCGCTCAGCTTTCTTCACAGTCCAACTCTCACATCCATACATGACCACTGGAAAAACCATAGCCTTGACTAGACGGACCTTTGTTGGCAAAGTAATGTCTCTGCTTTTGAATATGCTATCTAGGTTGGTCATAACTTTCGTTCCAAGGAGTAAGCGTCTTTTAATTTCAAGGCTGCAATCACCATCTGCAGTGATTTTGGAGCCCCAAAAAATAAAGTCTGACACTGTTTCCACTGCTACCCCATCTATTTTCCATGAAGTGATGGGACCAGATGCCATGATCTTCATTTTCTGAATGTTGAGCTTTAAGCCAACCTTTTGACTCTCCTCTTTCACTTTCATCAACAGGCTCTTTAGTTCCTCTTCACTTTTTGCCATAAGGGTGGTGTCATCCGCATATCTGAGGTTATTGATATTTCTTCTGGCAATCTTGATTCCAGCTGTGCTTCGTCCAGCCCAGCATTTCTCATGATGTACTCTGCATAGAAGTTAAATAAGCAAGGTGACAATATACAGCCTTGATGTACTCCTTTTCCTATTTGGAACCAGTCTGTTGTTCCATGTCCAGTTCTAACTGTTACTTCCTCACCTGCATATAGGTTTCTCAAGAGGCAGGTCAGGTGGTCTGTTATTCCCATCTCTTTCAGAATTTTCCACAGTTGATTGTGATCCACACAGTCAAAGGCTTTGGCATAGTCAATAAAGCAGAAATAGTTGTTTTTCTGGAACTCTCTTGCTTTTTCGATGATCCAGTGGATGTTGGCAATTTGATCTCTGGTCCCTCTGACTTTTCTAAAATGGCAAGACACATAATAATCAAATTAATGAAGATCAAACACAAAGAGCAAATATTAAAAGCAGCAAGGGAAAAGCAATAAAATAACACACAAGCGAATCCCCATAAGGATAACAGCTGATCTTTCAAAAGAAACTCTTCAGGCTAGAAGGGAATGGCAGGACATACTTAAAGTGATGAAAGAGAAAAACCTATAACCTAGATTACTATCCCAACAAGGATCTCATTCAAATAAGGAAGGAAAAATCAAAAGCTTTACAGACAAGCAAAAGCTGAGAGAATTCAGCACCACCAAACCAGCTCTTCAACAAATGCCTAAAGGATTTTCTGTAGACAGGAAACACAGAAAAGGTTTATAAACTCGAACCCAAAACAACAAAGTAAATGGCAATGGGATCATCAGTCAGTTCAGTTCAGTCGCTCAGTCGTGTCTGACTCTTTGCGACCCATGAATCGCAGCACGCCAGGCCTTCCTGTCCATCACCAACTCCTGGAGTTCACTCAAACTCATGTCCATCGAAGCGGTGATGCCATCCAGACATCTCATCCTCTGTCGTCCCCTTCTCCCCCTGCCCCCAATCCCTCCCAGCATCAGGATCTTTTCCAATGAGTCAACTCTTCACATGAGGTGGCCAAAGTACTGGAGTTTCAGCTTTAGCATCATTCCTTCCAAAGAAATCCCAGGGCTGATCTCCTTCAGAATGGACTGGTTGGATCTCCTTGCAGTCCAAGGGACTCTCAAGAGTCTTCTTCAGCACCACAGTTCAAAAGCATCAATTTTTTGGCGCTCAGCTTTCTTCACACTCCAACTCTCACATCCATACATGACCACTGTAAAAACCATAGCCTTGACCATGTAAGTGCCCAATATGCTACTGGAGATCAGTGGGGAAATAACTCCAGAAAGAATGAAGGGATGGAGCCAAACCAAAAACAATACCCAGTTGTGGATGTGACTGGTGATAGAAGCAAGGTCTGATGCTGTAAAGAGTGATATTGCATAGGAACCTGGAATGTCAAGTCCATGAATCAAGGCAAACTGGAAGTGGTCAAACAGGAGATGGCAAGAGTGAAAGTCGACATTCTAGGAATTAGCAAACTAATATGGACTGGAATGGGTGAATTTAACTCAGATGACCATTATATGTACTACTGCAGGCAGGAATCCCTTAGAAGAAATGGAGTAGCCATTATGGTCCACAAAAAAGAGTCTGAAATGCAGTACTTGGATGCAATCTCAAAAATGACAGAATGATCTCTGTTTGTTTCCAAGGCAAACCATTCAATATCACAGTAATCCAAGTCTATGCCCCAACCAGTAACATTGAAGAAGCTGAAGTTGAACGGTTCTGTGAAGACCTACAAGACCTTTTAGAACTAACACCCAAAAAAGATGTCCTTTTCATTATAGGGGACTGGAATGCAAAAGTAGGAAGTCAAGAAACACCTGGAGTAACAGGCAAATTTGGCCTTGGAATACGGAATGAAGCAGGGCAAAGACTAATAGAGTTTTGCCAAGAAAATGCACTGGTCATAGCAAACACACTCTTCCAACAACACAAGAGAAGACTCTGCACATGGATATCACCAGATGGTCAACACTGAGATCAGATTGATTATATTCTTTGCAGCCAAAGATGGAGAAGCTCTATACAGTCAACAAAAACAAGACCAAGAGCTGACTGTGGCTCAGATCATGAACTCCTTGTTGCCAAAATCAGACTTATATTGAAGAAAGTAGGGAAAACCACTAGACTATTCAGGTATGACCTAAATCAAATCCCTTATGATTATACAGTGGAAGTGAGAAATAGATTTAAGGGCCTAGATCTGATAGATAGAGTGCCTGATGAACTATGGACTGAGGTTCATGACATTGTACAGGAGACAGGGATCAAGACCATCCCCATGGAAAAGAAATGCAAAAAAGAGAAATGGCTGTCTGAGGAGGCCTTACAAAGAGCTGTGAATAGAAGAGAAGTGAAAAGCAAAGGAGAAAAGGAAAGATATAAGCATCTCTATGCAGCATTCCAAAGAATAGCAAGAAGAGATAAGAAAGCCTTCCTCAGCAATCAATGCAAAGAAATAGAGGAAAACAACAGAATGGGAAAGACTAGAGATCTCTTCAAGCAAATTAGAGATACCAAGGGAACATTTCATGCAAAGATGGGCTCGATAAAGGACAGAAATGATAAGGACCTAACAGAAGCAGAAGATATTAAGAAGAGGTGGCAGGAATACACAGAAGAACTGTACAAAAACGATCTTCATGACCAAGATAATCACGATGGTGTGATCACTCACCTAGAGCCAGACATCCTGGAATGTGAAGTCAAGTAGGCCTTAGAAAGCATCACTATGAACAGGATCATACTTATCAATAATTACCTTAAATGTAAATGGGTTGAATGCCCCAACCAAAAGACATAGACTGGCTGAATGGAATAAAAAACAAGACCCCTATATATGCTGTCTACAAGAGACCCACCTCATACCAAGGAACGTATACAGACTGAAAGTGAAAGTCTGGAAAAAGATATTTCATTGAAATTGAGACCAAAAAAAAGTAGGAGTAGCAATACTCATATCAGATAATATAGACTTTGAAATAAAGATTGTGAAAAGAGACAAAGAAGGACACTATATAATGATCAAAGGATCAATCCAAGAAGAAGATATAACAATTATAATTACATATGCACCCAACATAGGAGCACTGCAATATGTAAGGCAAATGCTAACAAGTATGAAAGGGGAAATTAACGTAACACAATAATTGTGAGAGACTTTAATACCCCACTCACACCTATGGATAGATCAACCAAACAGAAAATTAGCAAGGAAATACAAACTTTAAATGACACAATAGACCAATTAGAGCTAATTGATATCTATAGGACATTTCACCCCCAAACAATGAATTTCACCTTTTTCTCAAGTGCACACACAACATTCTCCAGGATATATCACATCCTGGATCATAAATCTAGTCTTGGTAAATTCAAAAAAATTGAAATCATTTCAAGCATCTTTTCTGATCACAATGCAGTAAGATTAGATGTCAACTACAGGGGGGAAAAAAAACATTAAAAATAGAAACATATGGAGGCTAAACAACATGCTTTTGAGTAACCAACAAATCGCAGAAGAGATCAAAAAAGAAATCAGAATATGCATAGAAACAAATGTAAATGAAAAAACAACAACCCAAAACCTATGGGATTCAGTAAAAGCAGTGCTAAGGGGAAGGTTCACAGCAATGCAAGCTTACCTCAAGAAACAAGAGAAAAATCAAATAAATAACCTAACTTTACATCTAAAGCGACTAGAAAAAGAAGAAATTAAGAACCCCAGGTTAGTAGAAGGAAAGAAATCATAAAAATTAGGTCAGAAATAAATGAAAAAGAAAGGAGACTATAGGGAAAAAATCAACAAAACTAAAAGCTGGTTCTTTGAGAAGATAAATAAAACAGACAAACCATTAGCCAGACTCATGAAGAAAAAAAGGGAGAAAAATCAAATCAACAAAGTTAGAAATGAAAATGTAGAAACCACAACAGACAACACAGAAATACAAAGGAGCATAAGAGACTACTATCAGCACCTATAAGACAATAAAATGGACAATTTGGAAAAAAATGGACAAATTTTTAGAAAAGTATAACCTTCCAAAACTGAACCAGGAAGAAATAGAAAATCTCAACAGACCCATCACAAGCATGGAAATCGAAACTGTAATAAAAAATCTTCCAATAAACAAAAGCCCAAGACCAAATGGCTTCACAGGTGAATTCAATCAAAAATTTAGAGATGAGCTAACACCTATCCTACTCAAACTCTTCCATAAAATTGCAGAGGAAGGTAAACTTCCAAACTCATTCTATGAAGTCGCCATCACCCTAATACCAAAACCAGATAAAGATGCCACAGAAAAATAAAACTACAGGCCAGTATCACTGATGAACATAGATGCAAAAATCCTCAACAAAATTCTAGCAAACAATTCAACAACATAGTAAAAAGATCATACATCTTGACCACATGGGCTTTATCTCAGGGATGCAAGGATTCTTCAATATCTGCAAATCAATCAATGTGATACACCGCATTAACAAATTGAAAGATAAAAATCCTATGATTCTCTCAATAGATGCAGAGAAAGCCTTTGACAAAATTCAACAACTATTTATGATAAAAACCCTCCAGGAACAGGCATAGAAGGAACATACCTCAACATAATAAAAGCCATATATGATAAACCCACAGCAAACATTATCCTCAATGGTGAAAAATTGAAAGCATTTCCCCTAAAGTCAGGAACAAGACAAGGGTGCCCACTCTCACCACTGCTATTCAACATAGTTTTGGAAGTTTTATCCACAGCAATCAGAGCAGAAAAAGAAATAAAAGGAATCCAGATTGTAAAAGAAGTAAAACTCTTCACTGTTTGCAGATGACATGATCCTCTACATAGAAAACCCTAAAGACCCCACCAGAAAATTGCTAGAGCTAATCAATGAATATATAGTAAAGTTGCAGAATATAAAATCAATACACAGAAATCCCTTGCATTCCTATACACTAACAATGAGAAAACAGAGAACTTAAGGAAACAATTCCATTCACCATTATGTCGAAAAGAATAAAATACTTAGGAATAAATCTACCTAAAGAAACAAAAGACCTATATATAGAAAACTATAAAACACTGATGAAAGAAATCAAAGATGACAGAAATAGATGGAGAAATATACCACGTCCATGGATTGGAAGAATTAATATAGTGAAAATGAGTATACTACCCAAAGCAATCTATACATTCAATGCAGTCCCTATCAATCTACCAATGGTATTTTTCACAGAATTAGAACAAATAATTTCACAGTTTGTATGGAAATACAAAAAACCTTGAATAGCCAAAGCAATCTTGAGAAAGAAGAATGTTACTGGAGGAATCAACCTGCCTGACTTCAGACTACACTACAAAGCTACAGTCATCAAGACAGTTTGGTACTGGCACAAAGACAGAAATATAGATCAATGGAACAAAATAGAAAGCCCAGAGGTAAATCCATGCACCTATAGACACTTTATCTTTGACAAAGAAGGCAAGAATATACAATGGAGAAAAGACGATCTCTTTAACAAGTGGTGCTGGGAAAACTGGTCAACCACCTGTAAAAGAATGAAATTAGAACACTGTCTAACACCATACACCAAAATAAACTCAAAATGGATTAAAGATCTAAATGTAAGACCAGAAACTATAAAACTCCTAGAGGAAAACATAGGCAAAACATTCTCTGACATAAATCACAGCAGGATCCTCTATGACCCACCTCCCAGAGTAATGGAAATAAAAGCAAAAATAAACAAATAGGACCTAATTAATCTTAAAATCTTTTGCACAGTGAAGAAAACTACAAGCAAGGTGAAAAGACAGCCTTCAGAATGGGAGAAAATAATAGCAAATGAAGCAACTGACAAAGAATTAATCTCAAAAGTATACAAGCAGCTCACACAGCTCAATACCAGAAAAATAAACGACAGAATAAAAAATTGGGAAAAAGACCTAAACAGAAATTTCTCCAAAGAAGACATACAGATGGCTAACAAACACATGAAAAGGTGCTCAATATCACTCATTATCAGAGAAATGCAAATCAAAACCTCAATGAGGTACCATCTCATGCCACTCAGAATTGCTGCTATCAAAAAGTCTACAAACAATAAATGTTGGAGAGGGTGTGGAGAAGAGGGAACCCTCTTACACTGTTGGTTGGAATGCAAACTAGTACAGACACTATGGAGAACAGTGTGGAGATTCCTTAAAAAACTGGAAATAGAATTGCCATATGACCCAGAAATCTCCTGCTGGGTATACACACCAAGGAAACCAGAATTGAAAGAGACACATGTACCCCAATGTTCATCACAGCACTATTTACAATAGCTAGGACATGGAAACAACCTAGATGTCCATCAGCAGAATGGATAAGAAAGCTGTAGTACATATACACAATGAAATATTACTCAGCTATTAAAAAGAATGCATTTGAATCAGTTCTAATGAGGTGGATGAAACTGGAGCCTATTATACAGAGTGAAGTAAGTCAGAAAGAAAAACAGTATATTAACACATACATATGGAATTTAGAAAGATGATAATGATGACCCTATATGTGAGACAGCAAAAAAGACACAGATAAAGAACAGACTTTTGAACTCTGTGGGAGAAGGTGAGGGTGGAATGATTTGACAGAATAGCATTGAAATATGTGTATTACCATATGTGAAGTAGATCACCAGTCCAAATTTGATGCATGAAATAGGGCACTCAAAGCTGGGTGCATTGGGACCACCCTGAGGGGTGGGATGGGGCGGGTGGGAGGAGGGTTCAGGATGGGAGACACATGTACACCCATGGCTGATTCATGTCAATGTATGGCAAACACCACTACAATATTGTAAAATAATTAGCTTCCAATTAAAATAAATACATTTTTAAACAAAGGTTAAAAAAAATGATTTCCTAAAATTATAAGAAGGTCTTAATATTACAGTTAATTATCAGAGAATGGGGTCCCAAGGAAGTATTACTTTGTGTAATTAGCATATTATACTGACAAATGGTTTGGTACAGTACTTCTTTGCAATTAATTTCTGAATAATATCCCTATATGATATTTGGGACTTTGTGGTGTTAGAAATGCACATCTTGTAGAGTAGGGTTTAGACGGAAACACTAGAGATTTAAAAGATGACATTGCCCAAGAGGCAGAATCAGCACATAGAGCCATTAAAAGCACAGATCTTGCATAACAGACTTAGACTGCTATTCTACCACTGTTATTACTATGAGTAGAACC
Organism: Bos taurus; assembly: GCF_002263795.3. Taxonomy (NCBI): domain Eukaryota; kingdom Metazoa; phylum Chordata; class Mammalia; order Artiodactyla; family Bovidae; genus Bos; species Bos taurus. Next base: position 51,247,903 of record NC_037335.1, read on the forward strand.
TGTGACAGGTTACAACTTAAAATGATTCATTTTATTATTGTTAAAATGGATCTTCATGCTTAACTGATATTCTGTATTCTGATTTTCAGTTTCATATATATTCTATTGATTTTCTACTAGAGAAGTTGAAGTTTTATCTCTCTTGTACACCCTCAACCCATGTTCCCATCAACCCTATCTAAGCTTTGCTCCCATCTTCTTATAGAGTCATATTATTCATTTTTGGTGAAATCATTATTTACTATTTACATTATTTTGATCATGTAAATATTCAGTTCAGTTCAGTTCAGTTGCTCACTCATATCCAATTCTTTGTGATCCCATGGACTGCAGCACACTAGGCCTCCCTGTCCATCACCAACTCCTGGAGTTTAGCCAAACTCATGTCCATTGAGTCGGTGATGCTATCCAACCATCTCATTCTCTATCGTGCCCTTCTCCTCCTACCCTCAATCTTTCCAAGCATCAGGGTCTTTTCCAATGAGTCAGATCTTCACAACAGGTAGTCAAAGTATTGGAGTTTCAGTTTCAATATCAGTCTTTCCAATGAACACCCAGGACTGATCTCCTTTAGGATGGACTGGTTGGATCTCCTTGCAGTCCAAGGGACTCTCAGGAGTCTTCTCCAACACCACAGTTCAAAAGCATCAATTCTTCAGCACTCAGCTTTCTTTATAGTCCAACTCTCACATCCATACATGACTACTGGAAAAACCATAACCTTGACTAGATGGACTTAGCTGGCAAAGTAATGTCTCTGCTTTTTAATATGCTGTCTAGGTTGGTCATAACTTTCCTTCCAAGGAGTAAGCATCTTTTAATTTCACGGCTACAGTCACCATCTATGGTGATTTTGGAGCCCAAAAAATCAGTCACTGTTTCCCCATATATACCATGAAGTGATTGGACCAGATACCATGATCTTAGTTTTCTGAATGTTGAGCTTTAAGCCAACTTTTTCACTGTCCTCTTTCACTTTCATCAAGAGGCTCTTTAGTTCCTCTTCACTTTCTGCCATAAGAGTGGTGTCATCTGCATATCTGAGGTTATTGATATTTCTCCTGGCAATCTTGATTCCAGCTTGTGTTTCTTCAGTCCAGCGTTTCTCATGATATACTCTGCATATAAGTTAAATAAGCAGGGTGACAATATACAGCCTTGATGTACTCCTTTTCCTATTTGGAACCAGTCTGTTGTTCCATGTCTGGTTCTAACTGTTGTTTCCTGACCTGCATACAGATTTCTCAAGAGGCAGGTCAGGTGGTCTGGTATTCCCATCTCTTTCAGAATTTTCCACAGTTGATTGTGATCCAGACAGTCAAAGGCTTTGGCATAGTCAATAAAGCAGAAATAGATGTTTTTCTGGAACTCTCTTGCTTTTTCGATGATACAGTGGATGTTGGCAATTTGATCTCTGGTTTCTCTGCCTTTTCTAAAACCAGCTTGAACATCCGGAAGTTCACGTATTGTTGAAGCCTGGCTTGGAGAATTTTGAGCATTACTTTACTAGCGTGTGAGATGATTGTTCATACATAAATTATCATAAAATGTAATGTGATTGTAGTTCTTTACATTTTCTTCCCCTGAAGTTTATGATGGCTATGTTTTTTCATATGTGCCTATTATTACTTCTTCCCCAAACATTTTTTTCAGAATGTACATGTCTCTCTTGCAGAGCCACACTCATCAGATAATCTACTAGATTTACCCCCACCATGGGCTTCCCTGATTGCTCGGCTGATAAAGAATCCAGCTGCAATGCAGAGACCTTGGTTTGATTCCTGGGTTGGGAAGATCCCCTGGAGAAGGGATAGGCTATCTACTCTGGTATTCATAGGTTTCCCTGGTGACTCAGAGGATAAAGAATCTGCTTGCAATGAGCGAGACCTGTTTCAATCCCTGGATTAGGAAGATCCCCTGGAGGAGGGCATGGCAACCCATTCCCGTATTCTTGCCTAGAGAATCCCCATGAGGAAAAGAACCTGGCAGCCTACAATCCATGGGGTGGCGAAGCGTTGGACACCACTGAGCGACTAAGCATAGCGCAGCACCACCATGCAGACAGCTCTTTTGGAGTCTTTCATCGCACTCCTCCAGCCTGGGCTGGTTGACTCTAGGCTGTTGAAGAACTGCTCACCAAGAAACCACTCCTTCCAAATTCCCTCACCTCTCTCATTGTTTAGCTTCTTCTTTTTTGTATCTTGTGACTTCTGTTGTTTAGATTTAATTTCTTAGTGTTGGCTGTGTTGAGTCTTCATTGCTGCGAACGGGGGCTCCTCTCCACTTGTGGTGCTCCAGCTTCTCATTCTGGTGGCTTCTCTTGCTGCAGAGCACAGGCCTAGGGTGCGCCAGCTTCAGTAGTTGTGGCACAACGACTGCATAGGGCACAGGCTCCGTAGTTCTGGTCCATAGTTGCTCCGCTATATGTAGGATCTTCCTGCATCAGCGATTGAACCTGGATCACCTCAGTGGATTCTTTACCGCTGAGCCCCCGGAGAAGCCCTCTTGTGGCTTCATGGTTTGCTCCTTTTTTTGGCTGGAATTTACACTCTAATAGCTTTCTGGGAAACAATTCTTGAGAGAGATGTTACCTGAAGAGTACCTTGTATTTTAAAAAGTCTTTATGCTTTGTTTGATCATGTAAATGGGAAAGAATTCTAAGTTGGAAAGTATTTCTTCCTCAGAATTTTGATGACATTTTCTATGCCTCTCCCCCTTATTTTTGCTTTTTAGATGTCTGATGACATTCTTATTCCTGAATCTTTATTGTGTCCTCTTTTTTTTTTTTTTTTTTCTATTTAAACTTTTATGATCTTTTTGTTTCTGGTATGCTAAATTGTATGATGAAGTTCTTAGCATTTTGGGGGTACTTCATGGGCCTTTTCAAATTATAGGTTTATTTTCTTCAATTCTGAGAAAATTTCTTCTATTATATCCTTTATAGCTCCCCTTCCACTATTTTTTGTTGATATTCTCTTTTTTTGAAATTCCTATTTCAGATGACAAACTCCTCAAAAATACACTCTGATTTTACTGTCTTTCCTCTACTTCCTATCAGTATTTAAAAAAGGAGGGGGGGATTTTTTGACTTAATCTTCCCAACCTTCTTATGAATTTTTAAAAACATTTTGTTTTTTTTCAAGAACTCTACCATTTTCTTTTTGAAATTCCCCTTATTTTAAGAGTGTCTTGTTGTATTGTATGAAGGTTATGCCTTCTCTAATTTATTTAAAGTTGTTAATTATTACTTTAATAATTGCTGTTTGGTTCCTATTCCCTGTATTATGTTTCCTCTGAATTCCTTAACTCTACTTTGTTTTTCTGCTTCTGTTTTTTTTTTTTTTTTTTTAATAAATATGGTACTTATTTATCTAAGCTGAATGCTTCATCATTCACACTTGGTCCTCTACTGCTGCATCTGGAAGTCTACAAACTACATTTCTCAGGCTCCTTTGCCAGCTGGTCTCCTCTTAGGTTCTGTCATTAAGAGGGATTTGTGAGATTTCAGAAGTGAGAGGAAATGATACATTTTCTGCTTTTGGCTTACATAGTAGCAGACATTATAGTTTCTGAAATTTACTAGTGATGTATGGGTTGTGGTATGGCAACTATATACTCTGCAGCTGCTGCTAAGTCACTTCAGTCGTGTCCAACTCTGTGCGACTCCAGAGACAGCAGCCCATCAGGCTCCCCTGTTCCTGGGATTCTCCAGGCAAGAACACTGGAGTGGGTTGCCATTTCCTTCTCCAGTGCATGAAAGTGAAAAGTCAAAGTGAAGTCGCTAAGTCATGTCCGACTCTTCGCGACCCCATGGACTGCAGCCTACCAGTTTCCTCCGTCCATGGGATTTTCCAGCAAAAGTACTAGAGTGGGGTGCCATTGCCTTCTCCGACTATATACTCTGCTGCTGCTGCTAAGTTGCCTCAGTCGTGTCTGACTCTGTGCGACCCCATAGACGGCAGCCCACTAGGCTCCTCTGTCCCTGGGATTCTCCAGGCAAGAACACTGGAGTGGGTTGCCATTTCCTTCTCCAATACGCTGCTGCTGCTGCTGCTGCTGCTAAGTCACTTCAGTCGTGTCTGACTCTGTGTGACCCCATAGACGGCAGCCCACCAGGCTCCCCCGTCCCTGGGATTCTCCAGGCAAGAACACTGGAGTGGGTTGCCATTTCCTTCTCCAATGCATGAAAGTGAAAAGTGAAAGGGAAGTTGCTCAGTCGTGTCCGACTCTAGTGACCCCATGGACTGCAGCCTACCAGGCTCCTCCGTCCATGCGATTTTCCAGGCAAAAGTTCTGCAGTGGCTTTAGTGGTTCCTTAATCAACAGTAGCTCCTCTGGCATTACCACTTCTCCATGGCTGGGGAGCCGTTCCATGCTTCACGCTGCCTCCTTATGAAGAGAATGAAGAAAAGTGAAATGGTCATTGATTTGCTATTCATGAAGGTTAAATCCAAACACATCTCATTTTCAAGGAAATCATCTCCAGAGACGGTAAATGGGAAATCAATTCACCTTACCAATTCTGTACTCTCTTGACAGAATTGATGTAAACCTTGCTCTATCCTTCTTGAACAAGATGGATAAATTACATTAATATGCTGTATATTTTATGTGAACTGCAAGAGAGAGAATCTAAGGGAATGTGTTGGATTTGAAATAGATTGGTAGCATCTATAGAAAACTTGTTTAAGACATAGCATTCTGCTTGGCAGCCTATGCTTGTCAGGAAAATGTTACATTTGAATTGGAAATAGGATTTGAGGCCATTTATTTCTCCTTATATGAAAACACATTCAGTGTTTTCTATTCATAGTAGATTGTAGGCCTTTCAAAGGTCACGAAATCTTGCTTCAGTTACATTTGTCATCAGGTTCATTTGTACTTCAGTGTGCAGTTACCCAGGTAACATATGCGTATGTGTGTGTGTGTGTATTTAAGATCGTTAGTGCTAAACACTGTTGCCATATGGTTCACCAGAGTTTTTCCATGTTAATTACCTTTATGAGTCAATAAAGAGACAAAGATAAAGGCAGAAAAATTAGAACTATGCATTTTTTTGGTGCATGAGCATAACACAGTTCCCCCTACCCCCCGCCCATTGGTTAAGTTACAAAAGTTGGAAAACTCTTTTTAAAAAATATTTACATTTTGATTTTTTTATTTTAAAAATATTTATTTGGCTGCACCAAGTCTTAGTTGCGACACACAGGATCTTTGATCTTTCTTATGATATACAGGCTGTTTAGTTGCAACATGTGGAGTCTAATTCCCTGATCAGGGATCGAACCTGGGTCCCCTGCATTGGGAGCACAGAGTCTTAGCCACTGGCCCACCAGAGAAATTACCTGGAAAACTTTTATTTATTTATTTTTTAAAATTTTATTTTATTTAACTTTACAATATTGTATTGGTTTTGCCATATATCAAAATGAATCTGCCACAGGTATACACATGTTCCCCATCCTGAACCCTCCTCCCTCCTCCCTCCCCATACCATCCCTCTGGGTCATCCCAGTGCACCAGCCCCAAGCATCCAGTATCGTGCATCGAACCTGGACTGGCAACTCGTTTCATATATGATATTATACATATTTCAATGCCATTCTTCCAAATCATCCCACCCTCTCCCTCTCCCACAGAGTCCAAAAGCCTGTTCTATACATCAGTGTCTCTTTTGCTGTCTCGTATACCGGGTTATTGTTACCATCTTTCTAAATTCCATATATATGCATTAGTTTACTGTATTGGTGTTTTTCTTTCTGGCTTACTTCACTCTGTATAATAGGCTCCAGTTTCATCCACCTCATTAGAACTGATTCAAATGTATTCTTTTTAATGGCTGAGTAATACTCCATTGTGTATATGTACCACAGCTTGCTTATCCATTCATCTGCTGATGGACATCTGGGCTGCTTCCGTGTCCTGGCTATTATAAACAGTGCTGCAATGAACATTGGGGTACACGTGTCTCTTTCAATTCTGGTTTCCTTGGTGTGTATGCCCAGCAGTGGGATTGCTGGATCATAAGGCAGTTCTATTTCCAGTTTTTAAAGGAATCTCCACACTGTTCTCCATAGTGGCTGTACTAGTTTGCATTCCCACCAACAGTGTAAGAGGGTTCCCTTTTCTCCACACCCTCTCCAGCATTTATTGCTTGTAGACTTTTGGATCACAGCCATTCTGACTGGTGTGAAATGGTACTTCATAGTGTTTTTGATTTGCATTTCTCTGATAATGAGTGATGTTGAGCATCTTTTCATGTGTTTGTTAGTCATCTCTATGTCTTCTTTGGAAAAATGTCTATTTAGTTCTTTGGCCCATTTTTTGATTGGGTCATTTATTTTTCTGGAGTTGAGCTGTAGGAGTTGCTTGTATATTTTTGAGATTAGTTGTTTGTCTGTTGCTTCCTGGAAAACTTTTAAAGAGACTCTGGCCCACAGATTTTGAGTCAGAAGAGATTCCTGATCCAAGTCATTAGGACCATGTAAGTTAGACAAGAACTTTATTTTTTCTTGACAGTATATCTCAAAAAGCATATTATTTAATAAACTGTCAGCCAGTTACTCTGGAGTGAGAATTGCACTTATTCGAGCTGGGCAATCAGTGGCAATCAATATAAATTTCTATGTATGTGTTTGTAGGAATTTTTGCATGTTCTTTTCTGTATTTGTGCAGACCTATGTATGGAAAATCTAATGTTCTGTATAAATCTCCCCCTTTGGCATAGAGAAAAAATATTAGCTTGGGATTCAGAAGAACTGGGATCTAGCTCCAGGTCAGAGATAATTCTTGTACATGAAAAACCTCCTAGGAGACTTAACCAGAAGAATGTTTATCCAATATATTATTTATAACAATGAAATTTGAAAAAAAAAATACACTGAGTTTCCAAGAGTTGGGAATTTTAAAACAGATTATGTTAAATTTACCTAATAGAATTTTTTCAGCCATATAAAATACTGCTGTAGACTAATATTTACTGGCATAAAATTATATCTTCACATATAGATTTACTTTATAAAATGTTAATTCTTTTTGCCTATTTAACAGCTTTTACATTTTTGTTTAACAAATTTCACATATTTAGCATTTTTCAGACAACTCTTTAAAAAAAAATATTGTTTTTCACCCAAGCAATACTAAATAAATATGCTTCTTCTCAACCCAGAGATTGAACCAAGTTCTCCTGCATTCCAGGCAGATTATTTACTGTCTGAGCCACCAGGGAAGCACACAAGGTGAAAAGTATGCTGGGATTGTTCCAACATGGAGGAGGTTCATGACACTGTACAGGAGGCAGGGATCAAGACCATCCCCGAGAAAAAGAAATGCAAAAAAGCAAAATGGCTGTCTGAGGAGGTCTTACAAATAGCTGTGAAAAGAAGGGAAGCAAAAAGCAAGGGAGAAAAGGAAAGATATACCCATTTGAATGCAGAGTTCCAAAGAATGGCAAGGAGAGATAAGAAAGCCTTCCTCAGCGATCAATGCAAAGAAATAGAGGAAAACAATTAAATGGGAAAGACTAGAGATCTCCTCAAGGAAATTAGAGATACCAAGGGAACATTTCATGCAAAGATGGGCTCAATAAAGGACAGAAATGGTAAGGACCTAACAGAAGCAGAAGATATTAAGAAGAGGTGGCAAGAATACACAGAAGAACTCTACAAAAAAGATCTTCATGACACAGATAATCACGATGGTGTGATCACTGACCTAGAGGCAGACATCCTGGGATGTGAAATCAAGTGGGCCTTAGGAAGCATCACTATGAACAAAGCTAGTGGAGGTGATGGAATTCCAGTGAAGCTATTTCAAAACCTGAAAGACAATGCTGTGAAAGTGCTGCACTCAATATGCCAGCAAATTAGGAAAACTCAGCAGTGGCCACAAGACTGGAAAAGGTCAGTTTTCATTCCAATCCCAAAGAAAGGCAATACCAAAGAATGCCCAAACTACCACACAATTGCACTCATTTCACACGCTAGTAAAGTAATGCTCAAAATTCTCCAAGCCAGGCTTCAGCAATACACGAACCGTGAACTTCCAGATGTTCAAGCTGGTTTTAGAAAAGGCAGAGGAACCAGAGATCAAATTGCCAACATCCGCTGGATCATCGAGAAAGCAAGAGAGTTCCAAAAAAAAAAAATCTACTTCTGCTTTATTGACTATGCCAAAGCCTTTGACTGTGTGGATCAGAATAAGCTGGAAAATTCTTAAAGAGATGGGCATACCAGACCACCTGACCTGCATGTTGAGAAACCTGTATGCAGGTCAGGAAGCAACAGTTAGAACTGAACATGGAACAACAGACTGGTTCCAAATAGGAAAAGGAGTACGTCAAGGCTGTATATTGTCACCCTGCTTATTTAACTTATATGCAGACAGAGTACATCATGAGAAACGCTGGGCTAGAGGAAGCACAAGCTGGAATCAAGATTTCCGGGAGAAATATCAATAACCTCAGATATGCAGATGACACCACCTTTATGGCAGAAAGTGAAGAAGAACTAAAGAGCCTCTTGAGGAAAGAAGAGTGAAAAAGTTGGCTTAAAGCTCAACATTCAGAAAACGAAGATCATGGCATCTGGTTCCATCACTTCATGGCAAATAGATGGGGAAACAGTGGAAATAGTGTCAGACTTTATTCTTCTGGGCTCCAAAATCATTGCAGATGATGATTGCAGCCGTGAAATTAAAAGATGCTTACTCCTTGGAAGGAAAGTTATGACCAACCTAGACAGCATATTAAAAAGCAGAGACATCACTTTGCCAACAAAGGTCCATCTAGTCAAGGCTGTGGTTTTTCCAGTGGTCATGTATGGATGTGAGAGTTGGACTACAAAGAAAGCTGAGCGGCGAAGAATTGATGCTTTTGAACTGTGGTGTTGGAGAAGACACTTGAGAGTCCCTTGGACTGCAAGGAGATCCAACCAGTCCATCCTAAAGGAGATCAGTCCTGGGTGTTCATTGGAAGGACTGATGTTGAAGCTGAAACTCCAATACTTTGGCCACCTGATGTGAAGAGCTGACTCATTTGATGCTGGAAGGGATTGGAGGCAGGAGGAGAAGGGGATGACAGAGGATGAGATGGTTGGATGACATCATCAACTCGATGGACATGGGTTTGGTTGGACTCTGGGAGTTGGTGATGGACAGGGAGGCCTGGTGTGCTGCGGTTCATAGGTTCACAAAGAGTCAGACACGACTGAGTGACTGAACTGAACTGAACTGATACCAAAATTGTCCCCAGTGATTATGGTGTTAGTTGGTGGATGCTTTTATTCTTATTATATCCAACTGCTTCTCCCTACCCATTCTTTCCTTCTTTCTTCTTTTATTTGCTTAAGTGAAGAGATTATATTTGGAAAGATAAATTAATGTTCTTCCCTGCCCTGCTCTTCCCCTGCCCCCATAGATTTTGTACCTCTGTGTCAGCTTGATGTGTTATGAAATTCACCTTCATGCCATGGGAATGAGTAGACACAGTGTTGATCTTAACTTTTATTTTTGAAATTAAGCCTCTGCAAAGACATAAGTCTCATGCATAAAGGCTGGGTAGCATCTGGCTAGACTTGGACAGGGCAGAAGAAAATCAGAAGGAAAGCATGAAGGTCTGAGATGGACCATGTTCTAGAATTTGGAGAGAGGAGGAGAGTGACAGAACCTTCATTTCATCTGGGGATTTGCAAGCAGGAAAGGACTTCTTTCAGAGGAATTAAAATGTGCAGGTAGACAGAGTCACCTCAAAATGACAGTAGCTGTGATGTTGCTAGCTGCTGATTTAGGATTGTTCACATTTGGATGAGGAACAAAAGGAGGGAGAAAATGAAAGAGAGGGATAGGGTTGGTTTCTTCCTAGACTCAGAGATTTCTGTCTTAACCATAGATTAGTCAGGTTCTGGGTCAATAAAATCCTTTGATTATGTGCAGAATATTATCATCTCCAAATAATAACGATAACCAGCATTATAATAACAGGGGTAGATTTTCTGGAATTTGCCTGGCTTCAGAATACATTTACTGGAGAAGGCAATGGCACCCCACTCCAGTATCTTGCCTGGAAAATCCCATGGACAGAGGAGCCTGGTATGCTGCAGTCAATGGGGTCGAAAAGAGTCGGACATGACTGAGCGACTTCACTTTCACGCATTGGAGAAGGAAATGGCAACCCACTCCAGTGTTCTTGCCTGGAGAATCCCAGGGACGGGGTAGCCTGGTGGACTGCCGTCTATGGGGTCGCATAGAGTCAGACACGACTGAAGCGACTTAGCAGCAGCAGCAGCAGCAGAATGCATTTATAGTTGCTCTCTAGCTACTTTACAAATAAATGAAAATCAATTTTGAAAGTTCAGAGATTCACAAGGCTTCATTTCTATTAAAACCTAATCTGAACAAAATATACCAGTGTAGTTTCACATGGGGTTGACATGTGACTTCATTTCTAACCTGCCAAGTTACTTAATTTAAAAAATAGCATTGCACAAACAAAGTATCTCTTTATGCCTGTAGTAATGAACTCTGTCCTACTATTTACATCTATTAAAAAAATTACAACTCAAGGGTAAAAAATTTGCAAATATGTATTGATTTCATTTCTCATGTTGTTTTACCTCCATTTTTCTTAGAGTTTATTCTGCATAAGTGAGTGAGTGAAAGTCGTTTAGTCATGTCAGACTCTTTGTGACCCCATGGACTATACAGTCTATGGAATTCTCCAGGCCAGAATACTGGAGTGGGTAGCCATTCCCTTCTTCAGGGGATCTTCCCATCCCAGGGATCGAACCCAGGTCTCCCACATTGCAGGCAGATTCCCTACCAGCTAAGCCACCAGGGAAGCCCTATTCTGCATATTCAACCCCTAACCCTGCACCCCAGGTGCTGACCCTCTTTTCCAGGTCATGAGCATCTACCTTGCTGCTTGATCCTTGGTTCCCTTCTTTGTCCCTGCCTAACTCTGCCTCTCATTAACATCTGGCCCTGTTACTCATGCCCTTCTCCTTGACCTCCCCCACCCTTTTACTTTCTCCACCATTCAGTTCAGTTCATTTGCTCAATCGTGTCTGACTCTTTGCAGCCCCATGGACTGCAGCACACCAGGCTTCCCTGTCCATCAACTCCCGGAGCCTGCTGAAATTTATGTCCATTGAGTTGGTGATGCCATCTAACCATCTCATCTTCTGTTGTCCCGTTCTCCTCTTGCCTTCAATTTTTCCCAGCATCAGGGTCTTTCCCAAGGAGTCAGTTCTTCGCATCAGGTGGCCAAAATGTTGGAGTTTCAGCTTCAGCATCAGTCCTTCCAATGAATATTCGGGACTGATTTCCTTTAGGATTGACTGATTTGATCTCCTTGCAGTCCAAAGAACTCTCAAGAGTTTTCTCCAACACCTCAGTTCAAAAGTATCAGTTCTTCGGCACTCAGCTTTCTTTATACTCCAACTCTCACTTCCACACATGATTACGGGAAAAATCACAGCTTTGACTAGACGGACCTTTGTTGGCAAAGTAATGTTTCTGCTTTTTAATATGCTGTCTAGGTTTGTCATAGCTTTTCTGCCAAGGAGTAAGCATATTTTAATTTCATGGCTGCATTTACCACCTGCAGTGATTTTGGAGTCCCCCCAAATAAAAGTCTCTCACTATTTCCATTGTTTCCCCATCTATTTGCCATGAAATGATGGGACCATATGCCATGATCTTAGTTTTCTGAATGTTGAGTTTTAAGCCAACTTTTTCACTCTGCTCTTTCACTTTCAACAAGAGGGTCTTTAATTCCTCTTCTCTTTCTGCCATAAAGGGTTGATGTTTCTCCTGGCAGTCTTGATTCCAGCTTGTGCTTCATCCAGCCTGGCATTTCACATGATGTACTCTGCATATAAGTTAAATAAGCCAAGTGACAATATACAGCCTTGACGTACTCCTTTCCCAGTTTGGAACAAGTCTGTTGTTCCATGTCTGGTTCTAACTGTTGCTTCTTGTCTTGCATAAAGACTTCTCAGGAGGCAGGTCAGGTGGTCTGGTATTCCTATCTCTTTAAGAATTTTCCATAGTTTGTTATGATTACACAGTCAAGGGCTTTGGTGTAATCAATAAAGCAGATTTCTGCAGTTCTCTTGCTTTTTCTATGATCCAATGAATTTTGGCAATTCAATCTCTTGTTCCTCTGCTTTTTCTCAATCCAGCTTGAACATCTGGAAGTTTACAGTTTATGTTGGAGAAGGCAATGGCACCCCACTCCAGTACTCTTGCCTGGAAAATCCCATGGATGGAGCATCCTGATAGGCTGCAGTCCATGGGATCGATAAGAGTCGGACACGACTGAGCGACTTCCCTTTCACTTTTCACTTTCATGCATTGGAGAAGGAAATGGCAACCCACTCCAGTGTTCTTGCCTGGAGAATCCCAGGGACGGGGGAGTCTGGTGGGCTGCCGTCTATAGGGTTACACAGAGTCAGACATGACTGAAGTGACTTAGCAGTAGCACAGTTTATGTACTGTTGAAGCCTGGCTTGGAGAATTTTGAGCGCTTTGTTGCTAACGTGTGAGATGAGATCGATTGTGCAGTAGTTTGAACATTCTTTGGCATTGCCTTTCTTTGGAATTGGAATGAAAACTGACTTTTTCCAATCCTGTGGCCACTGCTGAGTTTTCCAAATTTGCTGGCATATTGAGTGCAGCGCTTTCACAGCATCATCTTTCAGGATTTGAAATAGCTCCACTGGAATTCCATCACCTCCACTAGCTTTGTTTGTAGTGATGCTTTCTAAGGCCCACTTGACTTCACATTCCAGGATGTCTGGCTCTAGGTGAGTGATTACACCATCATGGTTATCTGGGCCATTAAGATCTTTTTTTGTATAGTTCTTCTGTGTATTCTTGCCATCTCTTAATATTTTCTGCTTCTGTTAGGTCCCTACCATTTCTGTCCTTTATTGTGCCCATCTTTGCATGAAATGTTCCCTGGATATCTATAATTTTCTTGATGAGATCTCTAGTCATTCTCATTCTATTCTCCACCATGGTTTCTTGGATTTTTTTCCTTTCTCTTTTAATCTTTCTTAAGAGGTCTTCTTTTTCCTTTTCCGACTCATTAAATAGTGGTAATCTTTTGTCCTATGTCATTAGTTTTTTTCCCCCTTGTCATTCATTCTCATATTCTTCCTGAGAGATCTCATTTATTTTTAAACCTTTGTTTGTTACTTCTATGCTGATTATTCTTGAATCTGCATCTTTGATATAACTTTTTCTTTTGAGCTCCACATCTATGTCTGACTGCTCATTGGACATCTCCACAAGCACATCCTGTAATCTCTCAAACTTGATCTGGACAGAACTGAGCCTCCTTCTCCATAAGCCTGTTTGTTGTATGCATCTCTGTCAGTGGCTGGTATCCAGACCAAGCTAGAGCCCTGGATGTTCCCTTTAACTCCTTCCCTTCCCTTCATCCCCATCTGTATTAGTCTGCTTAGGTTGCTGTACCAAAATACCACAGTAAGGTTCTGGGTGTTGTAAGTAAGCAACAGAGATTTATTCTCTCAAAATTTTTTAGGCTGGGAAGTCCAAGATCAAGGTGCTGCCAGATTTTGTTTCTGGTGAGAACACTCCTTCTGGCTTGCAGATGGCTGCCTTTCCACTGTGTGCTCATATGGGAGGGAGAGGGAGACAGAGAAACATACAGAGAGAGAGGCAGAGAAAGCTCTCTCTGGTATCTCTTCTTATAAAGACATTAATCTCATCAGATCAGGTCATCCTTATGACCCCATTTAACCTTAATTAGTTCCTTAGAGACTCTGTCTCCAAATCTAGGCATACTGGGAATTGGAGCTTCAACATATGAATTGTGGGGAAACACAAATATTTGGTCAGTAACACCGTCCAGGAAACTCCAGTACTTTGGCCACCTCATGCAAAGAGTTGACTCATTGGAAAAGACTCTGATGCTGGGAGGGATTGGGGGCAGGAGGAGAAGGGATTGACAGAGGATGAGATGGCTGGATGGCATCACTGACTTGATGGACGTGAGTCTGGGTGAACTCTGGGAGTTGGTGATGGACAGGGAGGCCTGGCGTGCTGCGATTCATGGGGTTGCAGAGAGTCGGACACGACTGAGCGACTGAACTGAACTGAACTGAACACCATCCATCGGTCACCAAGGTTTTTCCATTCTTCCTAATAAATAGTGTTTAAAACAACTACTTCTTAACTCCTGTGGTAATTAATTTAATTCTGGACACCATTTCCTTTCACCCTATTGACCTCCTTCTTACTTGTCTCCCTGCTTCTTGTCTACCTGGGTCCCATCCAGTCCCTATGCTGCAGCTTGGGTGCCCTTTCTCAGATGCAAACCTGATCATGTCACTCCTCTCTTGAATCTTTTCTGTGTCCCTCCATTACTGTCATGATGAAACTCAGATCTCTTAATTGCTTGCCAGGCCCTTTGTGAACTGGACCTTGCCTGCCACCCTAGTCTTACTACTTCCCACTTTGTATTTGATATTCCAGACTTAAAAAAAGTCACAGTCCCCCCAAAGGACCATGCTTCCCCATCTGCCCTCTTGTCTCTCCCTCCCCAGGCCTTTGCACTGTCATTCTTTCTGCTCTCCTCCTTTCCTTTCTCCTTCCTTGTCTCTTTCCCAGCAGTTCCAGAGTCCAATTAGTGTTTTTTCATCTCTCAGGTTTCAGCATTGACAGCACTTTCTCTGGAAGGCTTTTCCTATCCTCTGCAGCTGGGTTGGTGTCCTTTCATCCTTAGATACTTACCTGTCACTCAATAATATGTCCCCAGAGGCTAGCACAGTGTCTGGCACATAGCAAACCTTCAATAATTATATGTTTGAAAATGAACGACTACATCTTACCTAACCTTTTGATAAGTTAATCAGTCAATAGAGCTCTTATGTTCTGGTTACAGTCTCTTCCAGCTATGAAGGAAAATGCGAACTAGACACATGTTATATCAACATGTGACTTAGGGGAGTTGGCTGAAGGTATCACAGCACAGAGCTCAGTGGGGTAGGAGCTAAAGGTCATGGCTACACCCAGGTTGGGTCAGCCACTGTGTAGGAGGAAGGTTAATCTTTATATACCTTCATTCATTGCTCAGGCCCTCCTTGACAGCTCCCTGTCTCCATGGAAAAGAATGCCTGTAAACCTGAGTGATATTTGAAACAGTCAACAACTGCTATGCTTATATACATACACAAGTGAATAATAAAATGAGAAATGTATTTCTTATTCTCTAAACTAAATTTTATGTCATAAAATAAGTGCTATAAATTCTGGTGTAAATTGTTCATCTGGTTCAAATAATTACTAAATTGTTTGTTGATTTTAGAGAAATATTTTTTGTAGGTATCTAAATCATGTTCCACTTGGAGCCATGACTCTACATGGGGAACCACATCAAGGTCTTTCCAAAGACTTTCTCATTGGCTTTGTTGTAGCCAGAATTGCCTGTGTTGGGTGTATATCCAGATGTTAGCACCTCCCCCATGGTGAGACCTGGGGACCTAAAGTCCCAGACCCCCCAGCAATGCCACCACGAGGCGACTGTCCACTGCTTGTTCTGTTTTCCAACCCAGGCCCAGGTGGAGCAGTGGATGGAAAGGGAGGCGGCTGCTGCTTCCACCACTGCCTTGGTCTGCGGAGCGGCCACCAGGGGTCGCCCTCACCTACTAATGCTTCCAGACCCCTACACTCGCCTTTGTGGTCCCAGCAGATGGCAAAGTCTAGAAGTTAGCAACGCCTGGAATGGATGAGTATCTTTGTTGGCCTAAGAAAGTCCTAGCAACCTGAATCGCTGGCTTTCAGTATAGGAGGAGGGTTTGAGCTTTCAGTAGAGAGGAAAGTCCTGCACAAAAATCTTTCTTTCTAGTAGGAAATACTTAAATACAGATCACTCAGCTTGGCATAAAGAGCCCTGGGTAATATGTTCCCGTCTGCCTCGCTGCCCTATGTCCTTTTGTTTTCTACATGCACCCTGTGTTGCAGGCAAACTGGAGCTGTCCTTTTAATACGCACTACACGTGCGCACACACACACTCACACACGGGCTCCTGTTTCTCTTATTGCCTCTGGACTCTTGCTTCTTTGTAAATTACTCTCCCTCTCACTCCCCCATAATTCTGCCTGTTAATATTTTATCCCTCCTTCAAGGCATATTTGACATGCTGCTACCTCCTATGAGGGGATTCTCGATCCCTCCAACCAGATTATAACCATTCTCTCATTTGAACTTCCACTTACACCTTCTCTTATGACCTTGACCTTACTGAGCCATGTATTTTAAATTATCATTTGCATACTTGAAAAATCCTCTCCATTTTCCTAGACTGAGGATTCCAGAGAGAAATGTGTTGTACTTTTTCTTTTTATCCCCTGAAGGTCCTACTGTAGTGCCTTTCAGCAGATATAAAACACTTTTATTTTTGGTGGGAGTTGGAATTATTTTTATGTGATATATAAAAGTGTTATTGAGGAAAAGCTCTAGAACCAATGTGAAAGCTGCAGAAATAAATGTTTCCAGTTTCTGTATTTCTCTAAGTCTTAGATTCTTCCTCTGCTGTAATGTGGATGATAAAGGTACTTGTGTCATAAGAGTGTTGTGTGGATTAAGTGACATCATACATTACTTAGCATAGTGTCTGCTGTGTAATAAGCAGTCAGTAAATGGCCATTGTTGTTCTTATTATCATTATCTTGCTCTATGGTATGATCTTCCAGAGATGGTAAAGTCTATTACACAGTTCTTCCTTCTTTCCCTGGTGGTATTGTTTATCCTTTCATTCAGCTTGTATTTTATGGAGTTTTATGATGTGCCAGGTCTGGGCTAGGGGCTGGAAATCCTGGCTTAGAACAAATACCAGCTATGGTTCCCACCTTCATAGAGATCTGAGTCTGGAGTGGGAGATGGATGTTTATCCAGCAATTATGCTAGGAGAGGCACCTGGCCCCGCGGGAGCCTAGCTTAGGGAACCTTGACCTAGTGAGGTGTCTCTGAATTGTTCAGGCACCTCTGGCCAACAACCTGGAGAAGGGGTGTTTTAATCAGAGCTGGGACTGGGTTGAGGCATGTGAGGCCCTCATATTCTGTGAAAATTTTAAGAGGATCCAAAAAGACTCAATACTCATGATAATGTTTTAATGCAATGTTTAAAAAACTGAACTTAGTGCAGAATAATCCACGGTGAGCAAAGTATCACAATTTTGAATGAAGGCAGGATCAGTAACAATTCTGTGCTAAGTGAAGCCTTATGCAAAAAGAAAAATTAAATACTGATCTTCAGTCTTATCTTAGCCCTGAGTTTGACTAGTAAAAATAACTTTAAATGTTCCTTCTGAGCCAGAATCAGGAAAATTATGTACATTTACGTGGGAACTTCTAATACTGTCCAGCAGAGGGAAGCAATACCTAAGAAAATGGAGGATTTTTCAAAATCTCGTCATCACAGTTGTCATCATTATAAAATTCTTGGAATTACTTTATAGGTTAAAAGTTTTTGCAGTAGAAAAAGGATGTGCATTGGAAACTTTGTATGACTCTAGTGTTGGAGGACCAAGAAACTCTTATAAACTGCCTTAGTACATCATGCTTTCTTTTTTGATAGATATGTTTTTGCAGGTTTAATTTGAAATAAAATCCAGGACATATAAGTCACATGGTAAAGAGCTTTCTATAATTTTGAGGGGCACATTTTTGGAAGCAACGTTAATATTTGTATGGTTTTCTTTTTATATCTGCTTTTTCTTCTTTCAATATTAGCATTAGAGATTTGGAAGAGAAGTTTGATATCATGCAGAAGATCATTTGCCAGATAAACTAGTGCAAGACAGGCTGGGTTTATTTACTTGTTAATTAATTTGTTCATTCATTTATTGCCTCATTTATTCACAAGCATTTAATATTTACCATGTGACAAGTACTGTGGTAGCGCTATGGATGCAAAGACTACTATAAGTCACAGTTATTGTACTTATGAACAACCGCTTAGGAGTAGGAAACACTAGCAGAAATAGACACTTAGGATACCTAGAGTAAGTGTACAAGGTGTGTGACAAACGCTTGGGGAGCAACTAACAAGTATTCATTTGTCCAGTTTACTCTTAGGAATACTTTTAGTGTCTAGTATATTAGACCTAAAGTACTTTGTTTTTATTTAACTGAGAGTCCCTTGGACTGCAAGGAGATCCAACCAGTCCATTCTGAAGGAGATCAGCCCTGGGATTTCTTTGGAAGGAATGATGCTAAAGCTGAAGCTCCAGTACTTTGGTCACCTCATGCGAAGAGCTGATTCATTGGAAAAGACTCTGATGCTGGGAGGGATTGAGGGCAGGAGGAGAAGGGGACGACAGAGGATGAGATGGCTGGATGGCATCACCGACTTGATGGACGTGAGTTTCAGTGAACTCCGAGAGTTGGTGATGGACAGGGAGGCCTGGCGTGCTGCGATTCATGGGGTCGCAAAGAGTTGGACACGACAGCGACTGAACTTAACTTTGGCACAAAGTTTCTCTCTTATTAAACTTGATAATTTCCCCAGTTTCTAGTTCAGTGGGGGCATTCATCAACTATGGTATTGATAACCATCTGAGAGTCAAATCCTAAAGGCTGGCTTCTAGAGAAATCATCTAGGCACGCAGTTTGTTAACTGTGCCATAGGAGACTAGACGGCAATGTAGTCTGTATCTCCTCCATCAAGTATCCTGGGGTACTTGGTGAATGTTCTGATTTCCTTTCATGAGATCCAGAGAATCAGATGCTGGAGGAACGGGGAGGCAGGGAAACCTACAGGCACACAAGAGCTGCAGATGGTTTTCATGTGTACTGAAGAGCCTCAGGGACTGTTCCCCTTGCCTCTCCCAGCTCAGAATACACTTCAACAAGAGTGCTTCTTTTAATTGTAAATTCCATGAATTCCGATTCTCTATTGTGTTCACTGCTGTATCTCCCATACTTTGAACAATGCCTGGTTGACAAAAGATATTTGTTGATTGAATGATGAACATACATAAATTGAGTATCTACCTAAGAGTTCAATTTGAATAAAACTTTCTTCTGGTAAAACTCCCCAAATTCCCAGGCCAAGAGTATGCATTATCCTATTTCTTTCAAGAAAGTAAATAGAACTGAAGGCCTTCAGGTAATTACATTGGGTGTAGAACCTAATTAACTGCATTTTCATTTCTTTCTAATAGTCATCTGTAAGGCACAAGGATCAATCCAGCATTTATCCCAGTAGAGACTGTGATTTTCAAATGTTAGATCACTGGTGCGGAGAAGGCAATGGCACTCCACTCCAGTACTCTTGCCTGGAAAATCCCATGGATGGACGAGCCTGGTAGGCTGCACTTCATGGGGTTGTGAAGAGTCGGACACGACTGAGCGACTTCACTTTCATTTTTCACTTTCACGCATTGGAGAAGAAAATGGCAACCCACTTCAGTGTTCTTGCTTGGAGAATCCCAGGGATGGCGGAGCATGGTGGGCTGCCATCTATGGGGTCGAACAGAGTCGGACACGACAGAAGCGACTTAGCAGCAGGAGCAGCAGCAGCAGATCACTGGTGAGCTTGATCTCTGGTTCAGCTGTCCTGACTTGTGGGCCAGAGCTTTTCGTGCTGGCTTGTCTGACACTCTTGATTTGAGGTGAAGCCATAATGATGTGATGTATGTGATAGACTGTCAGTGATGGAGCTGGAACCAGACTCTTCTACTTGGGCCCTTATGTTCAATTCTACATCTTTTCTAATTTTTATCTTGCTTTTGTGACTCATGTGCTTAGTTACACAACTGAAAAGTAGTCATTCATTCATTCTCTTATCTGTTCCTCCATGAATAAGTATTGATTGAGAAAATCTATCTAGGAATGCCTTTATCATTTATTCAGCTTTACAGACACAATTGGGTAGTCTTCATATATTAATGAGAAGAATCTAACTGCTATTTTATAATCTGACTTCCAGGTTTGTCTGTGTTTGTGTGGATCCATTGCTAGAAGTGAAGTTCTTCGATAGCAAGGGGGATAGTCCATGATTCCCGAGTCTCTCTTCTTAATGTAATAGATATCAACTATTTTTTAAATGAAATATACAGATAAGCTTTCTTTATACAAATCAGGGGTTTAAAGCAGGGAGGTGGTAGTAAGAAGGGAAGGGAGAAATGCAGAGTGAAAATAGCTGTTTGGAGATGGTCTTTGTGTAGGTTTTCCTCAAAGCATATGCTGAGACCAGGATTTGGGGGCAAGTACTTCTGTGGGAGGTACTATAAGGGACTGGGGAAATGAGACAGGAAAGGGAGGAAGGATAAGTCCTACCCTTCACAAAAGGATGGACTGAGATTCCGAGTGTCACCCTGAGTGATGAGGAATTTTAGGTTATCTGCCACCTCCTACCCTCCTTAGTTAAGGGTTGCTCCAGGAGCATGTGCTTTCTGGTACTTTGAGTCTGTGCCTTACCTCCACTGTGTGGTCGGAGGATGCCCTCAAGTAAGGAGATGCTGCAGGAAGCCATAGCAGTACATGGGAACTGTCTGCAAGTGACCTCTTGGTAGGTGAAGAGGATATGGGCAGGACTTTGTGTGTGTGTATGCTTGATGTCTTCTAGCTAGGAATTAAAGTGGTAACTACTTTTTGACAAAGAAGGCAAAGTTCTGTTGATTTTACATATTTTATTTTATTGTAAAATATGTTGACATTCTAATAGGTTTTTTGAAAGTGGTAAAACATTTTACTTAAACATTTTCTAAAGGTAACTAAATGTATAAACCCAGACAGCTTTGAATTCTCAAACCAAGTACACTGTTGATAGCAGGGCTCTCATTTCAGAAGTGAACATCTTATGTATGACAGGGGTATACAATTAGTATAAATCTGTGTTTGTTGTTGTCATTCTTTCTGGGATCCTGTATGTAGGCTACATTTTCTTTTTTTTTTTGCAGTGATTTAGCTCACAAATACCTTCTATCCTGAGACACTGTTCAAATTACTGTTGAAGATGTAACTGGCCTTAGATGTTTAGTGCTACCCAATGTATATAAAATCAGAATGAATTTAGTGTTTCCTAGTAAGTACTAAGGTACTTATACTTATCTCCAATTATTTTGGTTCTTAAATCCCTGAAAACAACTCTTAAGAATAACTCTAGGTACAGGATAACAACATAAGTGTATTCTTATTTGCATAGTCTGAAATTTCTCTATTACATACACTGCATTATTTTACTACAAGTCAATATTCAGTTGGAGTCCTTTGAATATCTAAAAAAGCCTAAGCAAGATAAGAAGCATTAAATATGGTCTTATTTTCTACTTTAAAAAACTAATTTTCAGAGCAGCACTCATAAAAGCAAATAATCAGATTATTTACTTTATCTCTAAGTGTTTCCCAGATGAAACAGGCTGTATAACAATATACTGTGCAGTTTGAGTTGGATGTACATCAAAACCATTCAGTTCAGTTCAGTTCAGCATTCAGTTGCTCAGTCGTGTCCGACTCTTTGCGACCCCATGAATCGCAGCACGCCAGGCCTCCCTGTCCATCACCAACTCCCGGAGTTCACTCAGACTCACGTCCATCGAGTCAGTGATGCCATCCAGCCATCTCATCCTCTGTCATCCCCTTCTCCTCCTGCCCCCAATCCCTCCCAGCATCAGAGTCTTTTCCAATGAGTCAACTCTTTGCTTGAGGTGGCCAAAGTACTGGAGCTTCAGCTTTAGCATCATTCCTTCCAAAGAAATCCCAGGGATGATCTCCTTCAGAATGGACTGGTTGAATCTCCTTGCAGTCCAAGGGACTCTCAAGAGTCTTCTCCAACATCACAGTTCAAAAGCATCAATTCTTCGGTGCTCAGCCTTCTTCACAGTCCAACTCTCACATCCATACACCACCACTGGAAAAACCATAGCCTTGACTAGACAGACCTTTGTTGGCAAAGTAATGTCTCTGCTTTTGAATATGCTATCTAGATTGGTCATAACTTTTCTTCCAAGGAGTAAGTGTCTTTTAATTTCATGGCTGCAGTCACCATCTGCAGTGATTTTGGAGCCCCCCAGAATAAAGTCTGACACTGTTTCCACTGTTTTCCCATCTATTTGCTATGAGTGATGGACCAGATGCCATGATCTTCATTTTCTGAATGTTGAGCTTTAAGCTAACCTTTTCACTTTCCTCTTTCACTTTCTTCAAGAGGCTCTTTAGTTCCTCTTCACTTTCTGCCATAAGGGTGGTGTCATCCGCATATCTGAGGTTATTGATATTTCTCCCAGCAATCTTGATTCCAGCTTGTGCTTCATCCAGCCCAGCGTTTCTCATGATGTACTCTGCATAGAAGTTAAATAAGCAGGGTCACAGTATACAGCCTTGATGTACTCCTTTTCCTATTTGGAACCAGTCTGTTGTTCCATGTCCAGTTCTAACTGTTGCTTCCTGACCTACATATAGGTTTCTCAAGAGGCAGGTCAGGTGGTCTGGTATTCCCATCTCTTTCAGAATTTTCCACAGTTTATTGTGATCCACACAGCCAAAGGCTTTGGCATAGTCAATAAAACAGAAATAGATGTTTTTCTGGAACTCTCCTGCTTTTTTGATGATCCAGCAGATGTTGGCAATTTGATCTCTGGTTCCTCTGCCTTTTCTAAAACCAGCTTGAACATCTGGAAGTTCACGGTCCACGTATTTTAAAAGCTCCACTGGGAAGATGAGAACCAGAGTCAAGAAGAAATTTACTCTTTGAAGAATACCAACAAGGTAAAGCCAACTATGTTAGAAAAACATCTTTTGAAAAAATATCAACTACATTTAATATTAGATTTCTGTTAGGCCATCTAAAGCTGAGAATTAGTGATGGAATTACTAAGTAGGAGATAAAGTTGGGAAGAGACTGTTTATTCTCAGTTGATCTTCTTTTACTTGTGACATCTTGCTTATTGTTAGAAGAATAATAATTGCTGCCTTTGTTAATTAGAACTCTGTGAGATATAAGTTACAGAAGCCCAGTCTTCAGCATAGCCAAGTATGGGAAGGGTGAAGCTACACAATTGGATAATTAGAACCAAGGACTTGAATAATGTCAAGATTCTCTTAGTCCCTCCCTTGGACTTTTATTTGGATTCAACTTTATTTATCTTTCTTAGCACAGGCTTTGCCCTCATGTCATGAAATATGACCATTGCTAGTTCCCATGGTTTACATCTTTAATTTCATTCACTGGAAAGAGTCTGATTTACTCAAGTACTTATGAAATACTTGCATAAGTACTCCTCAAACTGGGCAAGGATATTCCCTGATTGAGTGTGGGACCCCTCAGCCTTGGCCAGAGTGAGGTTCCGTTGCAGAGTACCTACAACATTTCGGTACCTTCAACATTTCAACATTTCAAAGCCTGAAATGTTGTAGGCTCCATATATATGATCTCTAACGAAGGGACTCTTGCAAGGTAAGTCATCTTCTTCTTTTCCATAACAGACTTAGGTTAAATCATCCAGAGTTACAATGATAATAAATGATTGATTTGAACCCCAAGTCCATCCGTGTTCTTTCTTCTGTACCACGCTATGTTACTAAAAAACCTTTTTTTGTTTGTTTGTTTGTTGTTGAACTCTGTGACATATATAATACAGTTTGATCACCAACATGCCCATTTGCCTGTTAGATACCCTCAGATTTCATCACATTCATTCTACAGCTGAGTGCTGGAAAGGAATTAACCTTTTTTCAACTTCTGCAAGTGGTAAAATTCTCAAGTGTTACTCAGATGAGTTTTGCTTATAGAGATTAACTAGTCACAGCAGACTCTGTTACAGTGATACAACAAAGTTGTGTTTTTTATGTGAGTCTCAGGTACTCAGTTTTTTTCCCCTTCAAAAGTTCACTGAGCCTGACAGTGTTGAACTTTGCCTGGGTCCTGAAAACATCACAGTTAAGAAAACCACTCACTCTTTCGTCTTCTGGGAACAGCTTGCCACAAAGAACCACACTTCTCTATATGACTGAGACACGACTTGCTGTCTTCACTGTTTCTCATGAGTCTTAGAGGACTCTCGGCTGACTCCTTTGTTCACCTGTGATAAGGCGGAACACTGACCTATCTCCTTTGGCCTGAATCTGCTGACAATGCCAGACACACTGTCCAACTTTCCATGCTTTGTCTCATGAATGATTAGCTCAGTTCTTTGACCCCTAAAAACTAGTCAGACACAGAGATAAGCATTTCCTGGTTCACATAGAACAAAGAGGGGTGTGTGTGTGTGTGTGTGTGTGTGTGTGTGTGTGTGTGTATGTGTGTGTATCTGTATGAGTCATTGTTCTAAAAGGAACATTGGAAGTTTATCCAAACAGAAGTAGCATACCTCAAATTTTACAATAGAGAAGTCCAGTACTGAATATATACTGGTGCTACCACCATCAATTCAGAGTCACACTGAGTCTCCTTAGAAACTTGCATCCTGAGGACTGAGAGAGTTTTATGACCAGATCCATCTAGATTTTCTTTCATTCTTGCTCCTACCATTTGTGTGTTTGGACCTGTCTATACTAGGAGCACCATGTCTTTATTAAGTACCAGCAGCAGCAACAGCAGCAGCAGTCTTTATTAAGTAGAAATGGCAGTCTGATAAAAAATTGTAATTGATTATCATCAAATCAGTTTCTCAAAAACTTCCAAAAGAATCCTTTTTTTTAAATAACCCATAGTTATGCTTCTTAAAACCCCTTTCCCCCATCTATCATTTTGTCACCGAAAGTCTTTCAATTGACTTCAGCTATTCTCTCCTGCACCCCATATACCCAATGACATTGTGGAGACAAGTAGTTAATTAATGTGTCAGCAGGTATGGTGTTCCCTCCTCTCTCATCCTCTAATGAAACTTCTGTCTTTGAGAGCTTAGTTTCTTGGCTTTGTGATGCTGAATCAAGATAATTTTCCAAGAATGGGAAAAACCTGGATAGTGCTGAGGTTTACTCATGGGAGAAAAAAGAATAACACTTAAAGGAAAGATGATAAATGGGGATACATGTGGGGAGGACCAGAGGAACATCAAAAAATTACAACCTCTGTGACTCAGTTTTCTCAACACAGAACTTTGTCTATAGTAAATTCCAAGAAACTATCTGAAACAGATAAATGACTTCCAATCATTTCTTTTTAAATCAATGGAATCATTAAAAAAATATCTTAAGTGAAATTTTATTAAACAGAACATAACCAAAGTTTGGATAAGGATGATGGATACCATCTGTGTACTGTGCTTCTTTCCTGGCAAAGACAGTTTGAGAACTGGTTAGAAATTCTAGCTCAGTGGTGGTAGATGCTAGTAATTTTTAAAATTAAGGAACAAAATATTATTGAATGTTAAAAATTATGAGGACAAATATTTTATTAAATATGTATTAATATATATTTTATATATTTATATAGACTCAATGGACATGAGTTTGAGCAAGCTCCAGGAGAGGGTGAAGGACAGGGAAGCCTGGCATGCTGCAGTTCATGGGGTTGCAAAGAGTTGAACACGACTGAGTGATCAACCTAGATAGCATATTGAAAAGCAGAGACATTACTTTGCCAATAAAGGTCCATATAGTCAAGGCTCTGGTTTATTCCAGTGGTCATGTATGGATGTGAGAGTGGGACTGTGAAGAAAGCTGAGCGCTGAAGAATTGATGGTTTTGAATTGTGATGTTGGAGAAGACTCTTGAGAGTCTCTTGGACTGCAAGGAGATCCAACCAGTCCACTCTAAAGAAGATCAGCCCTGGATGTTCTTTGGAAGGAATGATGCTAAAGCTGAAACTCCAGTACTTTGGCCACCTCATGCGAAGAGTTGACTCATTGGAAAAGACTCTGATGCTGGGAGGGATTGGGGCCAGGACGATAAGGGGACGACAGAGGATGAGATGGCTGGATGGCATCACTGACTTGATGGACGTGAGTTTGAGTGAAGTCCGGGAGTTGGTGATGGACAGGGAGGCCTGGCGTGCTGTGATTCATGGGGTTGCAAAGAGTCGGACACGACTGAGAGACTGGACTGAACTGAACTGAACTGAACTGAGCGACTGAACAACAAAAACATATTTTATATATTTTAGCATCTCCCTGTTTACTCACAGAGTTTTAAATATGCCAGTGTTTTAATGTGGTCATGCCATAGTTTTTTCTGGTTCATAGAAAGAATCACATCATGTCATTAAAGGCTCAAAATTGATCTGAGATACTTTCATAAGCACAGTAAACTGTGATCTTCAGGTTATCAAAAAATTGACTTCCCATTAAGCTTTTTTTTCCATTGAGTTTCCTGTTATCTGTCATGTTAAAGGTAATGATCTTTCTCCTTATTTCTTACACATGGGTAAATTCTCTGGCTCTCCTGAATTTGTTTCATAAATACCCAAACAAATAAAAACCCAGATGGTCTAATTAAATTGTGTGGCATTTAGCTTCTGGGGTTATAACACATAGCACAGGGCTCCAGGTCAGGGGGTCTGTTAGTAGCAGGGACTAAATGGCAGGCTCAGAAGTGCCCAATGGGACCTTGAGAGGGCTCCACAATTTTGTAAGGTGCCATCACTTTGAATGAATTAAGAGATTACTTATTTAATTGAAGGAGTCTGTTTAGTCAGTCTATTAAGTAAGTGTCGTATACTAATAAAATGGGACTGAACCTGGAGTTTAACTGTGAAATTAATTTATCCTTGTTATGCATGACTCTCATTGGCCTAGATAACTAAGAATTACACTCCTTTCCTAAGGAAAAAACAGTTCTAGTTTGGGGGAGATAAGAGCATTTGATGAGAGAAGAAGGGACATGGAATTTCTTAGCAGTCCTCTCCCATTCCTACCTCAGTTAGGGAAGAGTCCAGGGTCTGCAATCGCAGAGCCAACCTTCAAATCACCTACTTGACTTTAAAAAGTGAGAGGCATATTTTGCTTTATGTTTAAACTCTTGACCCCTGATCATTATCAGGTAAGAACCATATCAATTACCATAACTGTAATTGCATTGCTTTTAATATTATCTAGAAAATCATGCGCATTAATAGTGGAGCTTTTTATCTCTGCTGAAGAACAATTACTCCTAAAAATTTATTATTCTCTGAAAGTAGATGATTTTTGTTTCATTTTTGTGTGAAAGAATCCAAGGATTGAAGTACTTTAAAAAATTGTTTTGGGGAGAAATACATTGTTTCTTCAACAACATGATCTTTTAGTGCAGGAGCAATTTTGCATTATAGAAATGCAAATGTTCCTTCCTTCAGGATGAATGTGTTTATTTCTTCACTGATGATCAGCCCCTTTATCTGGCAGGGATGTGATAAGCCCAGTTTGACTACTTATATGTTTTGTTTTACAAAGCTTTATAGTTCCTATGCTATTTCATTTTGCCTGTGGGCTGTTAACAGCTTAAAATAATTATTTTAATATCTGGAATTGATAGGAACAGTCTAAAAAGAAATACAGCATTGTTTGAATTATATCTCCACTTAGAAGGTAATGGCTGTAATAAGATTAAACTCGTATATGAATTAATCATATTGCTGCTTCATCTTTTCAGTGAATATCTCTTGAAAAACGTACAAAAGAACACAGCAAACTTGTAGGTCGTGCTTGCCTTAAATCTTTGGTTGTAATATACTTGTTGTTGAATGGATAGCAATTATCTTTACTGAGGACCACCATGGTAAGATAATATTTATTAAAGTTTCAGTTATAAAATGGATTTCTATTTATTCTATGGTTTCCAAGGCCAACTGCTGGAGTGTTTCTTTTGCTTAATATAGTTAAATTCTTGGTAAAAAGATCACTTTCTTCAATGAAGAAACGAATGTAATTCCTTTTTCTTTTATAATCCCTTTTTTTCTCTAGATTTTTTTTTTTTCAGCAGCACTTCCCCTCAATGTTATTTCCTTTCTCTGAAAACTAGCCCAACTGGATGTATTTTAGGATATATTCTCAGTGAAATAATAATCAGAAATATGACCACACATTATCATGGTTGACTTGACTCTATGTTTGAGTATAGTATCTTAATATCAACTATGGCATGAATAAATCTTTTACATTTGAGATTTTAAAGAAAATGGAGGTAAAATTCACAAAACATAAAATGAGCCATTTTAAAACAAGAAATTCAGGGGCATTTAGTACATTTACAATGTTGTGCAACAAATGCCACTTCTGTCTAGGTCCAAGGTATTGTCATCACCCAAAAGGAAACCCCTACCTGTTAAGCAGGCACATATATTTACCTTATATATACATATATATTTCCTTCCCCTTGTCCCTGGAAACCACCAATCTGTGTTCTATGTCTATGGATTTACCTATTTTGGGTATTTCATATAAATGGAGTCATGATTTGTCCTTTTGTGTTTTACTTCATTCACTTAGCATGATACTTTTGAGAGTCATTCACATTGTAGCATGAATCAGTACTTCATTGCTTTTTATGACTGAATAATATTCTACTGTTTGTATATATCACAATTTGTTTATCTATTCATCCATTGATGTGCATTTGGATTGCTGCCTTTCCATCTTTTGACAATTGTGAATATGAACATTGCTGTTATAAGCAGGGTGTATAGGTACTTGTTTGAGGAGCTCTCTTCAGTTCTTTTAGGTATGTAACTTGGAATGGAATTGCTGGGTAATACAGTCATTCTTCATTTAATTTTTGAGGATTAGAATTTTTATTTCAAATTTTTGGCAGATATTTATATCAGTAATGCTTCTGTGCTTGATTCATCTGTTGACTCACTAGGCAAACTTAAATAAGATGCTCAACTGAAGACTGTGAAATGAATGAGCTATGTAATAGAATGTGAACAACAGTACTCACCTTAAACCAGGGCAAGTAGGAATGCTTGCCTGGGTCCCCGACCTCAGAGGGGACCATGCTTTAAAATGCCATCCTTACTAATTTGTAAGACCCTTTTGGGCCTGGAGTTGGCCAGAACTGCAGTACAGATGGGATTGACCAGATGCTCCAGTGAACTCATGTCTGTCTGGGGCTCTGTGGCTAGCTGACTCCAGGAGGGCAGCAGATTGCCCCCATTTGTGTGTGTTTGTGTGTGTGTGTGTGTAATCATAGAGATTGTGCCACAAGAATGATGCTGACATGTTAGCATATGTGAGAGTTTGTGTGACTCTCATCACACCACACTCAAGATGAGCTCTGGTCTTGATTTCCGATGGTCCACCTTGAATTTGAGCCATGTGTGTGGGCTTGTGTGTCTTCTCTTGCTCACCCATGTGTCTTGACCATAATGTCACCTCAGGTTTCTACAGCACATAATCATGACTACGTGTCCTTTGCCCTGGATGCCCCCTCCAATTAGCACCCAAAGCGGTCACTCCACCTTTCTGGTGCTCCCCACCACTTGTCCGACAGCTCCGGGCATACCTGCCTATGTTCTCTATGAGCTGTCAAGACCTTTCATCTGAACACTGGTGGACCCTTCCAAACCATGTTCTTTCTGGCCTGCAGTTGATATGCTG
The DNA here is from genome assembly GCF_002263795.3 of Bos taurus. Taxonomy (NCBI): domain Eukaryota; kingdom Metazoa; phylum Chordata; class Mammalia; order Artiodactyla; family Bovidae; genus Bos; species Bos taurus. The sequence goes on from NC_037335.1 coordinate 51,277,387, forward strand.
ACACTGTGCTCTCTCAGGTTGGTCATAAGGGTTGAATCTTCCTTGTGTATATGGATCAGCTCCTCTTACAGCATGCATGGACACCCACCTGTCCTCCTTATAGGTAATAGTGTGTGGGATGCAGGTGTGTGGTTAATGCTGAGAGAGTTCACAGTCTAAGAATGCAGTGATACTGAGGAAACCAGAATTGAAAGAGACACGTGTACCCCAGTGTTCATCACAGCACTGTTTATAATAGCCAGGACATTGAATCATGCCGAGGTCCAGCCCTGGCTGATCCAGGGAGTTCAAAGCGGGGATGGCGTTGGCGAGGATCAGGATACAATAACTTCAATTAGATATTAATTAGAGATGTAAAGAGTAATAGAGTGAGGATAGCTCAGTAGGAAAATTCAGTGGAGAAAAGAGGCTGAGTAGCTTGGTTTACGCGGGAGACCAATAAAACTTCAAGACAAGAAGTTTGCACCACTTACGTAGGCCGCAGGCGTCCTTCCGTTCTCCCGAAGGAGAGGAGACACTGAGGCCTCCCCAGTAGGATCTTAGAAGCCCAGGCATAATTAGTAAGCTTGGTGGGTTCCGCGCTCCAGATGGAGACTCAGCCAGAGTTTAAGAGAGAGAGCAACATGGGGAGACTAGTATTTCGAGAAACTGATCCCAATTCTTTATTTTCTGTGGTCTACTTTTATACACTGAGATGTTATGCAAAAGTCACACGGGGTCAGCAGTCCTGACTTTTATCAAAGTCAGGTGCTTCATACAAATGTATACAGAAGTCTTAGGGGTGTTACATCATCTTCTGGCCAGGGGGCCTGCTGACAATTTATGGCCCTCTCCTTGTGGCAGCAGTCAGTCAACCAGGACACTTATTTCTCCAGGGGTGATTATTCTTAAAAAAGACTCCACCTTCCAAAGGTACCAGATAAAGTTACATTCCTATAGGGTGAGAGTGTAGTGGGTTTTAATTAAGGAAAGAATTTACTTAGCCTAAGGTCTAACGTGATTAACATCAAAGGTTAATACTTATTTCTTCTATATATTCATTAATGTGTGTAAGGGCAGGGGATGTGGAGACTTAGCAACAAACATTGGCTCAACAAATGAAAAACCCTTCACCAATATAATTTCTAATCAGCCTACTATACTTATACTAATGGTTTTCTAACTTTTCTAAGGAACCTGTTTTTAGAAGGTTTAAAGCATCTCATGCCTCTCAAGGTTGGGAGGCTGTGAGCAATCACATGTGGCCGGACAAGCCTGTCAGGCAGGCTAGAGAACCTTCAGAGTAGTTTGTAGGTTAAAACACTCTTGTCACGCCCAGGAGTTTTTATTAACTGGAGCTCTAAGTTAACTCCTTCTCTGAAAGAGGTGGTGGGGGACAGCCCCCCGTAAAGTCAGAGGTGTAGGTGAGAGCACAAAGTAGTAAAGCAGGCAGGCTCTGGTTATGGGGGTAGATGCTCGAGGATTTCCAGGGGGACTTCTGAGGCTCGATCCCGCCTTTGCGTATGTTGAGCCTCCTTCCTCATGACCTTTGCCACAGGCAGAGTGCCTCGCGCTGGCCCCCAACAGAAGCAACCTAGATGTCCCTCAGCAGAGGAATGGATAAGAAAGCTGTGGTACATATACACAATGGAGTATTACTCAGCCATTAAAAAGAACATATTTGAATCAGTTCTAATGAGGTGGATGAAACTGGAGCCTATTATACAGAGTGAAGTAAGCCAGAAAGAAAAACACCAATACAGTATACTAACACATATATATGGAATTTAGAAAGATGGTAACAATAACCCTGTATACGAGATAGCAAAAGAGACACTGATGTATAGAACAGTCTTTTGGACTCTGTGGGAGAGGGAGAGGGTGGGATGATTTGGGAGAATGGCATTGAAACATGTGTAATATCATATATGAAATGAGTCGCCAGTCCAGGTTCGATGCACGATACTGAATGCTTGGGGCTGGTGCACTGGGACGACCCAGAGGGATGGTATGGGGATGGAGGAGGGAGGAGGGTTCAGGATGGGGAACATGTGTATACCTGTGGTGGATTCATGTTGATATATGGCATAACCAATACAATATTGTAAAGTTAAAAAAATAAAATTTAAAAAAAAAGAAAAAAAAAGAATGCAGTGATAACAAGGAAGACATAGTTGGAATATGATTATGGTTAGTGTTATCAGATTTTGAGTGATAAATTTAAAGTGACTAGAAAATAAATTTTTGTTCACATTTTCCCCTTTTACTCTGGGTAAAATCTTATGTTTGTGATCATCCTCAGTGAACCACAGTAATAACAACCTTTGAGAGAATTGTTAGAAGCCAACTTCATGGGCAAAGCAATGGATGATTCAGCATTGAGTAATGAAATAATCAGCACTAAATTAATGGTATTAGAGAACTGCAAAGGCAAGACAATTGTTTCAATACAAAGAGTTTCTGGAGCGTTAGGGCATTGTGAATTTGTGTGGCTACTTTCTCTCATGGTGAGGGATAGGACATTTTCTAGTCATCAGGCATTTGACAGTTAAAAAAGGAAGAAAGAAGATAAGATGTACTTGAATAGGAATAAATGGTGCCTAGATACAATGAAGAATCTTCACATACACTGATTGGACAATAAGTTAATTTAAAGTATGTTTCTCTACCCATTATCCACTATACTTTGTGGATCCATAATTTTACAGTACATTTAAAAATCAAGTATTGCCCAAGGCCCTGCCTGCCCTAGAGTGTGGTCCTAATGAACAGTGCTGTGGGCTTGTGTAAACTAATGGATGCTTTCTGTAATTAAGCCTATAGTTTCTCAAATGATGGAGAAAGTAGTCCTCTCCAAACTGAGATTGATCTTCATTTCAGGTTATGAAAAGAATACAGCACTCAAAATCAAATTATAAGTAATGTCAAAAGAGTCTAGGTCATGAGGAATTCTAGGTCTTGTTTATAACTTGGACACTGTTTCATACTGAGACTTGTTTAGAGAGGCTACTATTTAGTAGCGAATCACTTTGAAAGAGCCAAGACCAGACAAAGTAATACTATTTATGAAGCCATTGCAACAGTTCTGGAGGAGATAATGAGAGGAGTGGTACAGAGAATGAACACAAATGATGTTCTCTATAATGCAACTTATTATGTTTTAAAATTGAAGGTATTCAGTTATTCATTAACATGAAACTGATTAAAATGTAGGATACATTCATTCAATAGAAAATAATCCAATTATTATAAGTGATGTAGATCTGTATTTGATATGGAAACATCACATTGTTTTTTCAAGTGAAAAACAGACTATAAAACAGTTTGCATAGTGTAATCTCATCTTTGGGGGGGGGTTAACTCTTTCCCTATATGCATTCATACATTTACACAAAAAATGTTTCTGAAAATATATATACCAAAATGCTAACAGTGCTTGATTCTGCATGGCTGGATTAAAGGCAGTCTTAAAAAAAATGTCCACCCCTGCAACCTATAACCTATATACAAAATAAACTGCTATAGCCTTATTAGGAAAAGGATATATTATATATAATTGATATAATATAGGGATATATTATATCCCTATTAGGATATAATAAGACCATCAAATATTTGCTATTCAAATGAATATGGCTTTATATCCCTATCTAAACATATGAAAAGTTCATTATTCTTCAGAAGTTCTCCTCTCTGATATTTCCCAGGACTCCCAGGTTTACTTACCAAGTCCAAAGGAGTCAGTTAAGGCTGAAGAGTCTAGCCTCTTTGCTGCCATTTCTGCTTCTGTTGGGACACAGTGTAACCTCCAAGATCAGGTACTTGGAGCAGGTCTTTGAGCAGGACTCTGTCCTTGGCAGGAATCATGGTGGTCGTTGAGGCCCCATTGGCCATAATTCTGGTCCTGCAGTCATTTCTCAGGATGCTAGATCAAGAACTGTTCTAGCTCCAACTTCTTGTGTTCAGGCTCATCCCTTTTCTTCCACTTTGCTTCAAATGCAAACACAGCTGTCTTATTTAGCTGGCTTAAATGATAGTCCTGTATAAACGTTCTAATCCAGCCTGAGTAACACAATAGTCTGCAGCACATTTTTCAAAATGTGGATCATTTAGTCATAAATAGCCCAATGTGATTGAATATATGTCTTATGTAGGTGATGGGAGCATGGAGATCCTTATATACCATAGCGATGGTCTCTCCTCCAGGACCTCTTTTTGTTTTCCCTCCTCAGGGCAGAGTCCAGTTACACAAATCCTTAGTTTTACATGGTTAAATTCAGTCAACAGCTCAGTCAGTAGTTGTTGCATTCAGATACAGGGTGACCTCCCAGTTTTCTCCAAAAGCAATGATTGGATGATTATCTTATATTGATGTATCTAAAGGATATATCTTGGTAGTTTTTCCATACATAGGACAGCTCCAAAGGTCTTCTAAAATGTTCAGAAACTCCCTAAAAGATGATTCTCTTTTTAAAGTAATAAAAAACATTAACAAAGTACTTTGCTGATCATTAGTCTGGCTGATGTTTATTGCAGCAATAAGGAGGCTGTAATTTCATGACTTCCCTCATTAAAGAGGAATAATTGATTATCTTTCAAGTAAAAGAAAGTGAGTAGTCCTTGTAATTAAAGGAAAATGTGTTTAAGTTTTCCAAGTACTATGAGTTTTATGAATGACCTAACCTCAAGTCTTAGAGTTAGCTGTCTTTAAAAATTAAATTTGTATTTTTATGAAAAGAATGGATATGTATAGCTAAAATATAAAATAATGACCAAAAGCTTACAAAATCCAAAAAGACTTCTATTTTATCTTACTATTTTTCTTTTTAGATCTTTATTTCCATTCCCACCCATCTGTCCTCACCATTGCTTATCTACTTTCTAGAGGCATCTGTCTTTTAAAAAATTTTTTTATTGGAATATAGTTTGTTTTCAACATTGTGTTACTTTCATGTGTACAGCAAAGTGAGCACATATACATATGTGTGTGTGTGTGAGTGCTAAGTTACTTCAATCGTGTCTGGCTCTTTGTGACCATTTGGACTGTAGCCCATCAGGCTCCTCTGTCCATGGGATTCTCTAGGCAAGAATACTGGAGTGGGTTGCCATGCCCTCCTTCAGGGGATCTTCGTGTCCCAGGGATTGAACCTGCATCTCTTACGTCTCCTGCATTGGCAGGCAGGTTCTTTACAACTAGTACCACCTGGGATGCCCCACATATACATATATCTACTCTTTTCTAGATTTTTTTCCTTATAGGCCATTACAGAGTATTGAATAGAGTTCCTTGCACTATACAGTAAGTCCTTATTAGTTGTCAGTTTTATAGATAGTAGCGTGTATATGTCACACAGCAGCAGCAGCAGCATGTATATGTCAACTCCAGTCTCCCAATTTATCCTCCCCCATCCCTTGGTAACCATACATTTGTTTTTTACATCTGTAACTCTATTTCTGCTTTGCAAATAAGTTAATCTCTATCATTTTTCTAGATTCCACATATAAGTGATATTGTACATTTCTTTTTTTGTCTGACTCACTTTACTCAGTATGATAATTTCCAGGTCCGTCCATGTTGCTGCAAATGGCATTATTTCATTCTTTTTTAATGGCTCGCTAATATCCATTCCTCTATTGATGGCTTTTTGGTTGCTTCCATGTTCTGGATATTGTAACTAGTGCTGGAGGCATCTATCTTTAATTTTTTAACTTATGTCTTCTATGTTTATCTCCATATTTCCAAAAATTATAGTTTACATCTATCTCTTTATTCTGCAATCTTAGACATTTATTGACTTCTTGTTATAAAAGATGAGAACTTTAGCTCTTTAGCAGCTTCCTCTTTTTATCCACTCATTGTTTCATGTATTAATAATTTGGGTAAATCTATATTCAAGTAATTTTATTTTATTTCTACTATAACCTTTTATATTTCCTGGAGATAATAACTCTCTCTCTTTACCTCTCTCTCTCCTTCCCTCCCTCAGTTCAGTTTAGTTAAGTTGCTCAGTTGTGTCGACTCTTTTCGACCCCATGCGTTGCAGCACGCCAGGCTTCCCTGTCCTTTATTGACTCCTGGAGCTTGCTCAAACTCACGTCCATCAAGTAGGTGATGCCCTCCAACCATCTCATCGTCTGTCATCCCCTTCTCGTGCATTCAATCCTTCCCAGCATCAGGGTCTTTTCCAATGAGTTGGCTCTTCACATCAGGTGGCCAAAGGATTGGAGCTACAGCTTCAGCATCAGTACTTCCAATGAGTATTCAGGACTGATCTCCTTTAGGATGGACTGGTTGGATCTCCTTGCTGTCCAAGGGACTCTTAAGAGTCTTCTCCAAAAGCATCAATTCTTTGGTGCTAAGCTTTTTTTATGGTCCAACTCTCACATCTATACATGACTACTGGAAAAACCATAGATTTGACTACACGTACCTTTGTTGGCAGAGTAATGTCTCTGATTTTTAATATGCTGTCTCGGTTTGTCATAGATTTTCTTCCAGGCAGCAAGTGCCTCACTGCTCTCTCTCTCTCTCCCACTTTTTAATTTGCTTATGTACATTTGAAACCATGGGTTAGTTTCCCTCACCCTCCAATACTATTGTAAAGTATCTCAATTAAATTTCCACACAAATTTGTCAGCTAAAATTTCAGTTTTATATTTATCCCGTGAATATTTTTTCTCAAGTCCCTTTTCCATCTGCTCCATCATGTCCTTCTAGACTGGCTGCTTGCTTGGTCTAATTCACAACTATTATCTTTGCACTTTGCGTCCCCATCATCTTGAAAGCTCTGTTTGCTTTATTCTGTGCTGGATTCCCCATTTCTCTGAGTCATTGGCTTTCCTTTTTTCTTGGAAATTCCTTTGGTTTTCTGGAGCATATCCTTCTGTAGATTCCTTAGAAAAGGCTAAAGGAAAGGAATAGTTTTGACACTTTGTACACCTGATAATTTTTTATTCTACCATCACACTTAATTGATAGCTTACTTGGCTATAAAATTTTAAGTATAAACTAATTTTGTCTTAGAATTGCTGTGTAGTTTTCTACCTTTTAAGGATGTTGCTGGGACTCTCAGTGCAATGTAGATTCCTGAACCTTTTTGAACTTTCCCCCTTTGGAAGTTTTTCAAAAATTTCCCTTTATTTCTGCTATTCTCAAATTTCAGAATGTATGCCTTTTCATTAATCTTTTCCATTTATTGGTTTGGGTACAATTGGACAATTTTCATCAAATTTTACTTGGAAATTTTCTTGCATTGTTCTTTTTTTTGCAATATCTATTATTTGAATATGATGGATTTCCTGCATTGTTGTTCTTTAGTTTTTAAATTTTTGTTCTTTTTTTCCAATATCTTTGTTTTTATTTTCTAGAAGAGTTCATTTACTTTACCTTCTCTCTACTTCAGTGAAATTTCTATTTTACTAGTCATATTTTTAATACTGAAATTTATTTCCTTTCTTTGATCATTTATAAAGATCTTGGGACTTCCCTGGCAGTCCAGGGGTTAAGACTCTGTGCTCCTAAAGCAGGGGATATGGGGTCCATATTTGATCGATGGTCAAGGAACTAAGATCCCTCATGCTTCATGGTGTGGCCAAATAAATAAACATAATTTTAAAAAGAGAGAATCTAATTTTTTTCATGAATGCAATATCCTTTATTTTCCCACTGATAATATGCTGCTGTTGCTAAGTCGCTTCAGTTGTGTCCGACTCTGTGCGACCTCATAGACAGCAGCCCAGCAGGCTCCTCCGCCCATGGGATTCTCCAAGCAAGAGTACTGGAGTGGGTTGCCATTGCCTTCTCCACACTGAAAATATAGCTATTTTTATTTTATTTAAAGTTTATTTTTTTGTGTTCCTTGCATTATTTCTTTTCTCCAAATTCTCTTTTTTATCCATTTATTTTCTCTTTGTCTTTCATGTTGAAGGTATTGTTTATTTGCCTCAAATGACCCATGGTTCATCATTCACATTTATTAGTGGTGGCTTGAAGCTGACCAAAAGCCAGTGAGCATTGGCATTTTTGGCTGATGGCCCTCCTAGTACAATCAGATGATTATCCAGCTTTTAGATTGAAAATTCTCACATGTCAGTGTCTGTAGGCCTTTGTTCTGGGATAATTCAACTTTATCAGGAAAATATTCCCAAAAATGTTGTTTGAGGAGTAAATATTGGACTACTAGAATTCTGGAACTGGTCAAAAAAGGATTTAGGGGAAGTCTTTCTGTTTAGCACATAGACTTTCAAATTATGTGGTTCCTGGTTTTGGTGACCGTTTTTGTGTCTGGTGTCCTCACTTCTGCAGTCTCTTTTGTTCCTTGTCTCCCAACATACTGCCCGTCTCCTGCAAGGACTGGGGAGGTGGTCACCATTAATGTAGGTTGGGAACCTGGGGCCGCCTTCCTTCTCATGTGTTAGTCGCTCAGTTGTGTCCAACTCTTTGTGACCCCATGGACTGTAGCCCGCCAGGCTCCTCTGTCCATGGAATTCTTCAGGCAAGAATACTGGAGTGGATAGCCATTCCCTTCTCCAGGGGATCTTCCTGACCCAGGGATTGAACCCTGGGTCTCCTAAATTGCAGGCAGATTCTTCACCGTCTGAGCCACCTCATATATACTTCCAAATAATCTCTTTCTTTACAACCTGTTGCCTGACCTGTGTCTTCTGCTTTACCAGGTATCTATAATTCTTGGAAATTAAATAAAAATGTTAGCTTGTTTCTTGACTGAATGGTTGTACCCATTCTTGTGTGATTTTTCTCTCTTAATGTACTGCGCCTCTGGGTTATATGTATTCTGGTTTTAAAAAATAGAGATTGTACTTCTGTTTCTTATTCATGTTGATGTTTTGGAGGTTAATTTTAGAGCATAGAATGTAAATGTTGACATTCTTAATGTATATAAAGTATTCACCTTTCAAGTCATTACTCTTTACAATAAAAGCATACAGAGAAACTTTATTGATGTATTTGCTAGTTGTTTATCTTTACTGGGGATGTTAGTTGGAGCTTCTCTTTAATTATGAGATGCATTTTTTCAGTTGACAATGAGAAATACAGGATACCAAAAACAGCTAAAGCAGCTATGCTTATATAGCTGCTTTATGAACATGGAAAATTTATTCCTGAGATAGTTCTTAATACAACATAAATGAAAAATTATACCAGTAACTAAACATTTGAATGAATGAATCATTTAAAATGTGTTAGGCCTGGAGACAACATGAAAAAAAAATGACCAAATTGTACACTCTGTTAGAAGAAGAAGACAGAAGTTTAACAGTCAAAGCCTTTCATACCCTCCCCATAAAAATCAGGGGGACTTTCCTTTTCTGCTGTTCTCAGTCAGTTCTGAGGATGCAGGTTGCTCTGTGATATTTTCTCCTCTGCAAGTCTTTCATTGCAATGGATCCATTGGTCTTGATACAGGTTATCCTATGAGAGTAGTAGGAATAATAATATAGTTAACTAACTCAGAAGTGCAGAAAATACCGCATTACATTGTTTTTGGAAATGAACCCAATTTCTGCTTGGACTCTCTCTCCCTGCCCCTTCTCCTCCCCATTCAGCAATTTTGGGCAAGTGCCAAGATGTTTGTAAGCCTTTTGGGGTCATTTGTCTTTTGTACAAGTCATTACCTGTGAGATCATCATTATCCCAGACTACATGGTCTCTTCAGATCTGGCTGATCTGGTGCTTTTGGGTTGAGCTTGGTGTATGGTGAGCCCCCAGTCTAAAAGATTAGCCTTTATCATGCCCCGTGAGGTTCTTTCTTGGCAGTCCTGTCATTTTCTGGGCATTGCCAGGGAGCATTTCACAAGTCCTCTGCTCTCTACACTTGCAGACACCTTTCTCTTCATCTCTCAGTTTCTTTTCTCTTACACGGTCTTGATTCTTTGGGAAATTAAATCTAGGAAAGGAATTACATGTAGGCAGCTTTTGCTTTCTAGTGTGCTCCACAGAATAAATTCATTGACTTCTACCTTCTTCAATGGGTGGGAGGAAAACAAGAAAATTGTAATTAGTATCTCAAATAAGTTATTCTTTTATGAGTCAAATTGTGAGCAGTCAAATCTATAAATGTGTTTGGAAGACCATGAATAATTCAGAGAAAAAGAAATTATGGAGGACATGAAGTCCCGGTTTTTCATTTTTCACAGGAGGAGTCTGAAGGTCTGAAAGGTCATGACTTGCTGAAGGCCACGTGAACAATCCTTCGTGTGCATTTGGTTACTGTTTCTGTTGACACCAAACAAACTCTGAATCTGTTTGATCCAGGCTTTTGGAATAATCTCTAAGGGACACTCAAAATAGCTTGAGTTTGACTTTTTATGTGGTTAGGTAATGTTTGGAACCAAAGGCTTGAAGCTTGTTCTATACAGTGCCTAGAACACTGTGGACTTTTCATGACTATCAACAACAGGACATTAGTGTTTTCCAGTGCTGGGCAAATGGGCATAGAGCTGGTTTTGACAGCATCCTTTCCTGACCCGCTGAGCATGTAGCTTGTTTGCCATTGAAAATAGAGGACAGTTGCATTATCAACTCCTCTCATGGAGTGGAGGAAAGACAGCATTGAATGATTATGGAAATCACCCTGAACCTTTTTGGTTTTAAATACTGTTAGCAGTAAAATGAGTTTAATATACCCTTTACTACCCACTTCCTAGAGTTAGTATGGAAAGTATGTGAAATAATGTCATTAATTAACTAATATACCCAACAAATATTTATTTCACATCTGTTGTGTTCTGGAGCATGTAAGGCACAGCCAGTACAGGGGTGAATAGAATTGTCTCAACTCTGGTCTGTATGATGTTAGTAATCACATAAACGAATCTATAGTTATTAAGGATTCTGATAGAAAAGCACATGGGAAAGTACAATAGAATGGTGATAAGCCCCCTTGACGAGGTAATATTTTTTTTCCCGAACTTTGAACTTTTTATTTTGTATTGAGGTGTAGCTGATGAACAATGTTGTGGTGGTTTCAAGTGAACATGGAAGGAACTCACCCATACATATACATGTATCCGTTGAGGAGGTAACATTTAAACTGACGTCTGAAGGGTAAGTGGGAGGTAGTCAGGCAGAGGGTTGTGAGGAAAGCCTTCTAGACCCAGGGAATGGCAGGTGTTAAGGCCCTGCAGAGAGCACTGAGTAGGCTAGTGGGCCTGGAGCACAGCAAGAATGGCAGAGGATGAAGGTGAAACTGTAGGCAGGGGCCAAATTTTGTGGCCTTGTACTTGAGACTGCTTAGTAAGCTTGTTAAGAATTTTAGCTATTAAATAAGATTCAGTGAAGCTTAAGAAATCATGGCATATATGAACAAGCAATCCCACTGCTGGCCATACACACCGAGGAAACCAGAATTGAAAGAGACATGTGTACCCCAATGTTCATTGCAGCACTGTTTATAATAGCCAGGACATGGAAGCAACCTAGATGTCCATCAGCAGATGAATGGATAAGAAAGCTGTGGTACATATACACAATGGAGTATTACTCAGCCATTAAAAAGAATTCATTTGAATCAGTTCTAATGAGGTGGATGAAACTGGAGCCTATTATACAGAGTGAAGTAAGCCAGAAAGAAAAACACCAATGCAGTATACTAATGCATATATATGGAATTTAGAAAATGGTAACGACAACCCTGTATGCGAGACAGCAAAAGAGACACGGATGTATAGAACAGTCTTTTGGACTCTGTGGGAGAGGGAGGTGGGGGATGATTTGGGAGAATGGCATTAAAACATGTATAATATTATATAAGAAATGAATCGCCAGTCCAGGTTCAATGCAGGATACAGGAGGCTTGGGGCTGGTGCACTGGGATGACCCAGAGGGATGGTATGGGGAGGGATGTAGGAGGGGGGTTCAGGATGGGGAATACATGTACACCCGTGGCAGATGCATGTTGATGTATGGCAAATCCAATACAACATTGTAAAGTAAAAAAAAATAATAATAATAATAATTAAAAAAGAAAAAAAATGAAATCATGGCATATACCATATATAAAAATAAAGTCAAAATGGATTAAAGACCTAAATGTAAGACTTGAAACTATAAAACTCCCTAAAAGGGAACATAGTCAGAACACTCTTTGGCATAAATCATAGCAATATTTTTTTGATCTTTCTCCTAAGGCAGATAAAAAAAAATGAAAGTGGATAAATGGGACCTAATTAAACGTAAAAGGTTTTACATAGCAAAGGAAACCATCAACAAAAGAAAAAGACAACCTACTGAAGGGGAGAAGATATTTGCCAGTGACATGACCAAAGGGTTAATATCCAAAATATATAAATAGCTCATACAACTCAACATTGAAAAAACAACCCAAATAAAAAAATGTGTCAAAGACGTGAACAGACTTTTTTCCAGAGAAGACATACAGATGGCTAACAGGCACATGAAAAGATGCTTAACTAATCTAATTATTAATTAGCTTAATAATGCTAATTATTAGAGAGATGCAAATTAAAACACCTGTGAGAAATCACCTCACACATGTCAGAATGGCAATCGTCAAAAAGTCCATAAGTAATACATGCTGGAGAGGGTGTGGAGAAAAGGGAGCCCTCCCACTGTCAGTGGAAATAGAAGTTGGTAGAGCCACTATGGAAAACAAAATGGAAGAGCCTCAAAAAGCTAAAAATAGAACTACCATATAACCCAGCAACTCCACTCCTATCTATATATCCAGGAAAAAAAAGAATACAAATTTGAAAAGATATGTGATCCCCAATGTTGATAGCAGCACTATTTTCAGTGGCTAAGATATAGAAGCAACTTGTGTCCATCAACACATATATATATATACACACACAACATATATATGTATAAAAGCAGCTTGTGTCCATCAACACATATGTATATACACACACACATATATGTATACTCACATATATACACACAATGGAATATTACCAAGTCATAAAAGGAATGAAATAATGCCATTTGCAGCAACATGGATGGATTTAAGTAAGTGAGACAGAGACAAATGCTGTGCGATATCACTTATTTGTGAATCTTAAAAAATCAATGAATGTAGGTAGCAAAACAGAAATAAACTCACAGATACAGAAAACAAACTAATGGTTACCTGTGAGGAGAGAAAGAGATAGGGGCAAGATAGGGGTATGGAATTAAGAGATACAAACTACTGTGTGTGGAAATAGATAAGCAACAGGGTATATTGTACAGCGCAGGAATTATAGGCATCATTTTGTATGAACTTTTAATGGAGTATTATCTATAAAAATATTGAGTTATTATGCAGTACACATGAAAACTGATGTAATATTGTAAATCATCTATACTTCAATTAAAAAAAAAGAAATCATGGCATAATGATCAGAGTTTTGGGGTAGTTATTGCACTGTTCAGTCTTTTTGGTTCATTTATGTTATTAAATAGTGGTTCTACATGTGGGACCTGGAGACAGTGGCCTGGGCCTGAATCTTAACTCTGATGGTTGTTGGCCGTGTGATCTCAGACAGCTACTTACCATCTCTGTGCCTCTTTTTCTTCATTTGTAAAATGGCAAAGTAATGCCATCTACTCAGAGGGTTGTCGGGAGTTAAATGAGTCAATATGTGGCAGTTATTTTACGGAGAGCCTGGGATATATAGTGTATTCAGCATGTGATTAACTATTATTACTTCTGTTTGGGCTATATTGAGGTTGACAGTCTGATTTTCAGACAAATGATGCCTGTATTTTTATTTGTTTGAAAATACATCTTCCATAGCATCTTTGTTTTGTGAGGGGAGAGAGACGAGTCTGGGGTAGAAGTCCTGGCCTAGTGTAGGATTAACTTCTAAATCTTAGTTTCTTCATCTGTAATTTAGGAGAAATCTTCCTCCTGGACACTATTTTCATCGCTTTTATCCTCTGCATCACTTTCAGTAACCAACATTTAACATGTAGCAATAGATTTCTCTTGTAATATGAAAGTTCCTTCTCCGTAGTCGGGTGGTTTATAGACTAGCAGTTGAATTCATTCAAAAACTGAATGTATTCGCTTTCCCTGGTCTTGGAAAAACTGTGACAACAAAGGAGCCAAGAACCTTGCCTCTCCTGTTACACTGACAAAAACCTTTCCATTTCTCACTGGACAACATTGTTCTCTCCTTGTGTTGTTGCCTTTGCCTCACAGAATAGCCTTGCTTTTTTCAACAATCTTTCTCTTTTCTGTCTTATATTTAGAGTCTGCTGTGTTGCATGATTTCCCTTGTGATGAAATCTAACACTCATACAGAATGGGAAATGAGAATGGTGATTTTCTTCTTATTAATTGCATTATTGCCTTTCCCTAAATCCTGTGTTAATTGGTAGCCACTCCATGTAGCCTGCGTCCTTCATATGTGTTAGATTACAGCCACTTGGTTTCTGGGATATCAAATGCCACCCATCTGTGGGGGAATTATATGATAGCAGAGAATAATTTAAATCTTTAAAAATAAATTTTTATGTGTTGTGAGAGAAAGGAGTCCAAGGGAAAAAAGATAGAGAAATAATGTTTTACGAAATGCTGTCCTGTATGTTGCTTTATCCGGTCTTACCCTTTGGAGAAGTAGCATGTCTGATCTCTGTTTTTGAGATGAGGAGACTGAGAGTCTAATAGCAGAGATTGATTTATCCGGAGTCACACTGCCAGCATATGGGAGAGCTGGGCTTGAACCCTGGAATTCTGATGACCTCAGTTAGTGCCTGCACCAGGACACGCAATTGTGGGTTATGATGAGGGAGCTAGGGTCTCTGGTTGCTAATGATCTCCCTGGCTTTCATTTTGGTGATATTTTCTGCGGTTTCATATTCGAAATAAATAAGCAATGTGTGCAGAACGTTTCAAGTCCAGAGAACCCCGGTGCTGGTGTTCCCGGTGACTCAGCCCGTGATGTTTGTTTAGATTACATACATAGGGAGTGCGTGCCTAGTGCACTGGGCTCCATGGACAGATCTAAAGCTATGGAGTCAATCAAGTACACATCTTTCCACATATGTGACAGCCAAACCCGATCACATTCTGACCATGACTCTTGGTCAAACTGATTATTTTTCACTGGACCATGATTGATCTGATTGGAGAGGAAGGCACGTCTTGGGAAGCCTCATTCCCTTCTGCTTTGGAGACAGTGCTCAGGATTGTTCATACTGGAGGCAAGTGACCGCCCCTTTTGAACAGCAGAGAGAGCTGTCAATACAGTTGGAGCTGTCAGAGGCAATTCCTGTAGGAGAGGGAGTTTGCTTTTATAACATGCATCAAGGGTTGTGCTTTAAGGCTGGAATGTCAGCCTTGGCATATATTAAAATCACTACAGAAGTTTTGCAAAAGTATATATGCTTGAAGTCTCACCCTAGCACAATCAAATCAGAATCTTTGGAAAGAAAATTAAAAGAGCATAGAGAAGGGAGTATCTTTTAATAGGAGCCTTCCTCTTTCATTTTCTCTTTTGATCATTAACTCTTGACTTCCCAAGTTATACCTCCTCCGCTACACAACCACTGTTGTGGTTAGGTTATTGTGGACTCTTAAAAAGGAGCAAGACTTCTTGATTTCAGCTGCAAATGACCTCTTCCTGGCTTTCATTTCAGTGATGCTATTACTTGTGTGGGGCTGTTGGAAACTAATGAGAAAGGAGGACAGAGCCTCTCAAGCCTGAGAATTCTCTCAGGTGCTGATGTGTCTATTTCCATTGGATCACTGCTCATGGTGGTTTAATTAGAATAACCCGGGAAGCTTTCAATCGCCTGTGACACCTCAGCACCATCTCACAAATATTATTTAATTAGTCAAGTGTGGGGCTCAGGCTTTGGTATTTTTCAAAGTTACCAGGTACAGCCAAGACTTTGAAAAGCTTTGAGGGCTATTGGATACTAGGCACCTCACCTGCACACTGTTTGAGGGATTATGCCCTCAAGTGTAAAGAAGGGCATGACAACCCACTCCAGTATTCTTGCCTGGAGAATACCATGGACAGAGGAGCCTGGAGGGCTACAGTCCATAGGGTTGCAAAGAGTCAGACATGACTGAAGTGACTTGGCATGCACGCATGCTCTCAAATGAGTCAGGGTGCTTTTGGTGTCCAGCTTGTGGCCAGAGAGGAGTTATTCAGTGTTGCATCAGCAGGTGGCTATATTGTCATTCTGCTCATTGCTCTTAAGCTCCTTAGTTCTGTTTGGAAATAATGAGTCTCTGTGCTCCCTATTCCCATTCCAGGAATTCAGAGGCAGGCAGGATAGCAAATCTCCTGCTGAGGAGCCCCTAGGTAAGTTTGTGCAGGTATATGAGGGTGTCTTTAAGAGGTCCCTATCTGTCCACACTGGCCTCCTGGGCCTTTGACCATCACACAGTTTGGGCTTCAACAAAAGTGATCATGTTGCAGTCAGGTAAGAAACCAAGATCCTGTTAGAAGAAAAAGGCTGGAGAGAATAAGAGGTGGTATATCAGGAAGGATCTTAGGCGATAAAGAAATTCAGTTTTGATTTTGACTCTTTGATGGGAATCTGACATCATCCTTCTGGCCTCTAGAGCTTAGGCTTCTCAAAGTAGCTTTCCTGCCTTTTATAAAGGTGACTGAAAATGCCCCAGTGGTCAGGTCAATGCTGATCTCCCTGGATCAGAAAAAAATGGCAATATGATCTTGTGGTGCTTACTAATCCCCATTTGGAAGATCTTGTGGAAAAACACTAAGCCAAACAGAAAGAGGAAAAAAAAAAAACTCCTATGGATGCTTCCTCTGGCTTTCTATCCATTTAGTGTATAAAACCAGTGGAAACTGGGGACTGGCAAGCCTTGGCCCAGTCATCTCTTCATTACCTCCCGTCTTCTTGGTACTGACTGCCCCTCCTTTGTGAATCTCTGCTCTTCTTGTCAACTGAGTCGAGCTTTTTTTTTTTCCTCTTTCAGCACTTTGTGGCCTCTTTAAGGTACTGTCTTACTTAATAGTACTTCTTTCTCCCCGTTAGACTAAGTTCTTATTTATGTGTCTAACATAGCACCTCTATATACCTGACGCTCCCAAAATTTGCTTTTTTAATAAGTAAATGATTACAGAAGCCCTTCTGCTCTTTCTTATCCTCTTGTTTTGGGTGCTGAAAGCATTGCCTTCCTGGGTTCTTAATGTTAACATTTAAATGAGAAGATCTTTGTGGACAGTGGTTGTGGTGGAAGAGGCTCAAGCTGACCTTTCTCTGAAGTTTGAGGTCCAGTGATCAGCACAGCTGGGAAGCTGAGGGGAGAACTGTTGAGCCACAAGCTCTGTTCCTTTCCTGACTTTAGTAACTCTTGAAAGTTCTAAATGGGCTCTGAGATAGGAGAACAGATTGAATCAAGGCAAAGATATAACTCCTCACCATTTCATGAACAGAGCTGGAGAGAGGGCCTCACCAACTCCGTGCCTGGCACTTGGCAGATATATGGTAAATATTTGCTGGATGAATTTGTCTAATATAACCCAAGAAGGCACCAGTTCACAGAGGCTTCAAGTGGCTTCTAATGTGGGATTTGGTTCCACTTCTGTTGCTTTCCTAACATTACAGAGACACCATTAAGTTGAGGTGATTCATTAGTGATTGCCAGAACAGTTTTATTGGGATAACTATTACCGTGTGTTTAACTTCTCAGATCCCCATAGCATTTTATTGCTGATTATTGTTCCACTAATCCATTCAACAGTGATGGGGTTGTATTCAGTTTTAGCAGGGCCAATCTATTTATCTAGCTGCCAATGAGCCCCTGGTTAAAATCCCCACAGAGACCCTCCCAGTGTGTATCAGGACCTTTAATTACGTGGTGCTAATAAAGATCACACAGAGTTTCCTTTGAAATTTTCACTGGACAAATATTATAGACATCTGTGATTACTGTTGTGTAGAAAACTTACTGGTGAGGGTATAATTAAGATGGGTTTCAAGGGACAAGCATCCAGGAAATTTTTGAGGCTTTTTTTTTTATTAGATGAGGAATAAAAGATGACTGACAGGTATCTAGAACTTTCATGTTTACATATATATATCCCATAAAAACCAAACCAATTACTTAAATAGAATATTCTTTTCATTTTTATCTCCTTGAGAGAGTTCTATGAATTCTCCTGATCTAATGGAGGAAAACAATAGAATAGAAAAGACTAGCGATCTCGTCAAGAAAATTAGACATACCAAGGGAACATTTCATGCAAAGATGGGCACAATAAAGGACAGAAATGGTATGGACCTAACAGAAGCAGAAGATATTAAGAAGAATGGCAAGAATGCACAGAAAAACTATACAAAAAAAGATCTTCATGACCCAGATAATCACGATGGTGTGATCACTCACCTAGAGCCAGACATCCTGGAATGTGAAGTCAAGTGGGCCTTAGGAAGCATCACTACGAACAAAACTAGTAGAGGTGATGGAATTCCAGTTGAGCTATTTCAAATCCTAAAAGATGATGCTGTGAAAGTGCTGCACTCAATATGCCAGCAAATTTGGAAAACTCAGCAGTGGCCACAGGACTGGAAAAGGTCAGTTTTCATTCCAATCCCAAAGAAAGGCAATGCTAAAGAATGCTCAAACTACTGCACAATTGCACTCATCTCACATGCTAGCAAAGTAATGCTCAAAATTCTTCAAGCCAGCCTTCAACAGTATGTGAACTATGAACTTCCAGATGTTCAAGCTGGATTTAGAAAATCCAAAGGAACCAGAGGTCAAATTGCCAACATCCATTGGATCATCGAAAAAGCAAGAGAATACCAGGAAAACATCTACTTCTACTTTATTGACTATGCCAAAGCCTTTGTGTGGATTACAATAAACTGTGGAAAATTCTTAGAGATGGGAATACCAGACCACTTGACCTGCCTCCTGAGAAATCTGTATGGAGGTTAAGAAGCAACAATTAGAACTGGACATGAAACAACAGACTGATTCCAAATAGGAAAAGGAGTAGGTTAACGCTGTATATTGTCACCCTGCTTATTTAACTTATATGCAGAGTACATCAAGAAAAATGCTGGGCCTGGATGAAACACAAGCTGAAATCAAGATTGCCAGGATAAAATCAATAACCTCAGATATGCAGAAGACACTACCCTTATGGTAGAAAGCGAAGAAGAACTAAAGAGCCTCTTGATGAAAGTGAAAGAGGAGAGTGAAGAAGTTGACTGAAAACTCAACATTCAGAAAACTAAGATCATGGCATTTGGTCCCATCAGTTCATGGCAAATAGATGGGGAAACAATGGAAACAATGAGAGACTTTATTTTCTTGGGCTCCAAAATCACTGCAGATGGTGACTGCAGCCATGAAATTAAAAAACGGTTACTCCTTGGAAGAAAAGCTATGACCAACCTAGACAGCATATTAAAAAGTAGAGACATAGCTTTGCCGACAAAGGTCTGTCTAGTCAAAGCTATGATTTTTCCAGTAGTTATGTATGGGTGTGAGAGTTGGACTATAAAGATGGCTGAGTACTGAAGAATTGATGCTTTAAACTGTGATGTTGGAGAAGACTCTTGAGAGTCCCTTGGACTGAAAGGAGATCAAAGCAGTCCATCCTAAAGGAAATCAGTCCTGAATATTCATTGGAAGAACTGATGCTGAAGGTCCAATACTTTGGCTACCTGATGTGAGGAACTGACTCATTTGAAAAGACCCTGATGCTGGGAAAGATTGAAGACAGGAGGAGAAGGGGACAACAGAGGTTGAGATAGTTTGATGGCATCACCAGCTCGATGGACATGAGTTTGAGTGGGCTCCAGGAGTTGGTGATGGACAGGGAAGCCTGGCCTGCTGCAGTCCATGGGGTCACAAAGA
Organism: Bos taurus; assembly: GCF_002263795.3. Classification (NCBI taxonomy): domain Eukaryota; kingdom Metazoa; phylum Chordata; class Mammalia; order Artiodactyla; family Bovidae; genus Bos; species Bos taurus. The sequence goes on from NC_037335.1 coordinate 51,297,180, forward strand.
GTTGGACATGACTGAGTGACGGAACTGAACTGAAGATAATATTCATATATAAAGAAGACAAATATCTATGAAATAAATATAGTTGTAAACCAAGGCTTTTGATTGTTACAAAGTATTATTTATATACGCCATTCTATGAAGTTAGAATTTTTTAAATTTATTTTTAACTAGAGAATAATTGCTTTATAATGTATTGGTTTCTAGTGTACAGCAAAATGAATCAGCCATAAGTATAGATATGTTCCTTCCCTCTTGAACTTCTTTTACCCCACCCTGTCCCACCCTTTTGGATTGTCACAGAGCACCAGGCTGGGCTCCCTGTGTTATACAATAGCTTTGAAATTAAATTTTTGTTGTATATGGTGACTTAATGTGATATTTTCAGATTTTTTTTTTTTTTTTTTAGCAGCAGCAGAATCATTTTGGGGGGAACAAAGAATGAAAGCTTATGTAGGACCCCAATATACAAATTGTTTCAGTTTATCCAGAGTTTGTTCTACCCACACCCCTACTTTGTAGGCCCCTGTCCCAAATCACCATCCATTTAGAAGCAACTTTCTGGAACTCTTGGGCTCTGTGCCGTTTGAAAAGTGTGGTTCTATTGAATAGAGTTTATAGAATTCTCTGGATTGAAAATGAACCCCTTTTCCTCTTTGAAAAGATGCCCGAGTAAACTCAGTTACCGCCTTTGTCTGAGCATTATTTTCAGTAGTAATGGTAATAGATAGATCAGCTCAGTTTTAGAACATTTCGTTTGCTTAATTTTTAGCATTGTTGCTAAGGGAGATCCTTCAGAAATGTGTTTCCAGTTCTTGTGAAAATCTCAATAGACAGCAGATGCAAAGTGTAGATGTAGTGGTATCAGAATCTGTTCTCATAACAGTTCAAAACACAAGGAATAGAAAGTGCACCATAATAACCATGCTCTCATGAAACATCTTTGCTAAGTTTTTCAGAGGGAAAAATTAATCTGAACATTTAACAAGTATTGGTTGGCTAAAAAGTTCACTTGAGTTTTTCCATAACATCTTATGGAGAAACCCAAATGAATATTTTGGTCAACCCAATATTTCACACATAGACATTATTCAGTAAATATTCGAGGCTCACATTAAGAAATGATTTACATTATATACGATTTTAAGGCAAAAATAAAATTTGCCAGCAAAATTTGCCTATAAGATTTTATTTTCTATTATGATTTGGCAGAGCAGCCACGTTTTGGGGAATGGAATGGAGGAAAGGACACTGAATGAGAAGTCTCATCATCTGGGCTGTAGTCTTAACTTGGCACAAGTGAGTTGGTATGACATCAAAGGCCAGAGAGGCTAAATTACTTGCCTAGGTTTCTTATCTATAACACAAGGAGGGTCAATTCAATGATCTGAGCTCCCTTTCACACTGGAGCATTCCACAGGTATCCATGCTCTCTGCTATTGACTGTGCTACTGGCTGTAATATACATGGGTGAACTCAGCTGGAGAAACCAGCTGTGATTTGTGCTCCTGCACTTCCAGTTCTGATCACTGGACTCCTTTTCTAGTCCTACCAGCCTAAATTGTGCTCTGCAGACTCCTCCCTCTTGGGAAATTGCCTTGTTCAAAAAGGAGTTTCTGGCTCTGGTTCATGGCCATCAGCAGGGCACAGTATTTATCCTTTTGCTTTTTATACTTGGTGGTTACCAACTACATTTCTGTTAAATAGCCCATGGTTAGTTTCCATACATTGAACAGATTATTGACTCCTTTTGTTTGTCATGAATCTATGTTTTTATGACATATTTATATTGTCAAAAATGTACGTTATGATAATACATAAAATGAGATGCATTTGGCACTTTTTAATACCGTAATTATCTTTTTTTTTTTTGGAGAAGTAAATGGCAACCCACTCCAGTAATCTTGCCTGGAGATTTCCATGGACAGAGGAGCCTGGTGGACAGAGGAGCCAGTCCGTAGGGTCTCAAAGAGTTGTACACAACTGAAGCGACTTAGCACTTAGCACAATTATCTTTTTAATGTAGTTATTTAGAATGTAGTGTGTTAATCCAAGGAGAAGGCAATGGCACCCCACTCCAGTACTCTTGCCTGGAAAATCCCATGGATGGAGGAGCCTGGTGGGCTTCAGTCCATTGGGTCTCGAAGAGTCAGACACGACTGAGCGACTTCACTTTCACTTTTCACTTTCATGCATTGGAGAAGGAAATGGCAACCCAATCCAGTGTTCTTGCCTGGAGAATCCCAGGGATGGGGGAGCCTGGTACGCTGCCATCTATGGGGTCGCACAGAGTCGGACGCGACTGAAGCGACTTAGCAGCAGCAGCAGCAGCAGCAGTGTTAATCCACAGTACCTTTATAAATCACTTGTTTATCGTTAAATCTTCCTCACTCAGAACTTTCTATAGTGTTTGCATTTTGTCCTAATATTATATCTATTTACTGTTGTTTCATTTCTTTCTACTTAAATGACACTTCTCTGTACAAAAACTCTTTTAAAGAGGCACATAGGTACAATTACAGGCACTCAGTGGAGAGATTTTTGTGAATGGCGTGAATCTGATTGCAGAAGTCCCCTTCAGGGTTGTAGTCAAACTTTAGTGTTGGTAAATATCACCAAGTGAAAGTGAAAGTCGCTGTCGTGTCTGACTCTTTGCAACCCCGTGGACTATATAGTCCATGGAATTCTCCAGGCCAAAATACTGGAGAGGGTAGCCTTTCCCTTCTCCAGGGGATTTTACCAATCCAGGGATCGAATCTGGGTCTCCCTCATTGCAGGCAGATTCTTTATCAGTTGAGCCACAAGGGGAGCCTGAGATCACCAAAGACATTTGTTAAAATACATCTTTGGGGCCTATTCCCCAGGGATTCTAATTTAGTAGATCTGAAGTGTATCCCAGGAATCTGTATTTCTTTCAGCAATTCCAGGTGATTCTGATACAAGAGATTACTCTTGCTGCTGCAGCTACTGCTAAGTCCCTTCAGTCATGTCCAACTCTTTGCAACCCCATAGATGGCAGACCACCAGGCTTCCCTGTCCCTGGGATTCTCCAGGCAAGGACACTGGAGTGGGTTGCCATTTCCTTCTCCAATGCATGAAAGTGAAAAGTGAAAGTGAAGTCACTCAGTCATGTCCAACTCTTTGTGACCCCATGGACTGTAGCCTACCAGGCTCCTCTGTCCATGGGATTTTCCAGGCAAGAGTACTGGAGTGGGGTGCCATCGCCTTCTCTAACTCTTGCTATAGGGTGCTATTTAATGACTCCATGAGTAGGAGGTGGTGCTGTGTGGCCAGGGCCTGGTACTATATGATCCCCATGTAGTATTTCCCCTCAGTTTGTTCCTTTTGTCCTGGGCCATGGGTAGCACTCATGGTTCTCTTAAGCCAGTTATTTTTATAGCCTTCATAGAGGCTTCCAGATACATCACCTCTGGAAGCATCTTTCTTTTTCCTGTGTGAATTTTCCATGCTAATATTTGAGAACCATTTCTGGAAAGGAACATCAGAATTAGATTTAAACCTTCAAAACATTTCCTAACCAAATGCTTGAAAGGAAAGATGATATAGATTTTAGTGTTGGGCTTAGAAAAGCAACATCCTAAGTGGAATAGTGATATGAGAAGAAATAGATTAGATAGTGGGAGGAAAGCAAATACAGGTAATATTCAATATATAATATATTCCAGATTGAATAAAACTTATAAGGGCTTCATGCATTGAATGGTCACCTCATGCTCTCAAAATTAATACCTAAACTTTCAGGGCCAGCTGTTCAGAAGCATTCTCATTAGACTTCTCTACTGGGATGATCCTCCTTATTGCTAATGAAGCCCATATTTATTCAACCATAGTTTCAGGCCATTCAGACTTACATCCAAGTCCCTTGAATGTGCAAGTAAAAAATGCAGATTTGGGGGCTCCACCTCAAATATGGTGAAATATAGGCAGTAAAGTTTGGAAATAGCACATGCATTTTTAGAAAGTTCTTGGACTGATTCTTATGCATACTGAAAGCTGAGGATTAGAGCTTAAAGATGCTGCTATAATATTGAACACCATACTTCTCCAAAACAAAGCATAGCAGAGCAAGTCCTGGGAAGTGAGAGAAAGAAATGCCCAAGAGCTTAGAAATTTTATGAAGGGGAGGTTTAGAAGGTCATAGGTTTTCACATCAGCTCAACCCCTAGACACTTCCTCAGAGTGTATGAACCCACTGAGGTTGTGAGGTTGGCACAAAGAGCCAAGGATTGTGCAAATTGGGAGGGAACCAGTGCTGTCCTGAAAAATGCTGCTCAAGTTTTTCTGTTAGAGGCAGAAAGTCTTGGTTTTGTGAAGTGATCTTAGTCAGTTTGACCTTTCGGCAAAATTCAGGCCCATTTGTTAAAATTTCACCAAGTCCTTATATACCAATTTCCCCCACAATCTTTCTACTAGGTGGGATTCTATTGGGTTGGCCAAACAGTTGGTTTGGGTTTTCTGTAAGCTGATATGGAAAAACCTAAATTAACATTTTGGCCAATCCAATATATTGAAAACAGTCTTAGGCCAAATTCTGCCAAACATTCCCACGTTTATTAGTAAGGAGACATCAAAATGATCATATTTACCTGTTCTTGTAAGCTTGTTGTTATTGTTGCTTAGTTACAAAGTTGTGTCTGACTCTGTGACCTATGGACTGTAGCCTGCTAGGCTCCTCTATCCATGGGACTTTCCAGGCAAGAATACTTGAGTGGGCTGTCGTTTCCTTCTCCAGGCAATATTCCTGACCTGAGGATTGAACCCTCGTCTCCTGCATTGGCAGACAGATTCATTACCACTGAGCCACCAATGAAGCAGTTTTATAAGCTTAGAAGGTCCTTACTTCTCTGACTTTTGGCATTTCTATGGGTATCTTAAACAGAAGTTCTTGTGATGCTGATTCACTACCACTCTGATGATTAGGTGCTAACTTTCTGTTTGGTTCAGATGACAGTCCTCTATGAAGTGGGAAGAACATAGGCCCAAACAAAGCTCTAGACTGAGCCAAGGATTAGGATATTTAGAATATTGCTGACTTTATTCTTCTGGTTCAAGAAAGTTTGGTGAGGCCCTAACAGTCTTTCTAGCCCATGATATATCTGAATTCCATTTACTTTACCAGAGAAAAATGATTTCTAATAATCCTTAAGCTAATAAAGAAACCATCTGGTGTTGATATTGATAACCATATTTGAAGTTCTTACTAAAACCCTCTGGAGGCTTGTATTCTTTACAAGTGTATTTCAAATACTAAACAGATGCCTCTTGACCCAGTCTATTTTAAAGTAAATTACCCCACAGCCAGCATTATAGCAATGACCAATGTTTCTTTTTTACCTAATGGAGGGTTGACCTCAAAGTTTAGAAACATCTTGGCAATCCATGTAAAGTCCTGAATTAAAGGTGGAAAAGTATTGGAGTTTCCGACCAAGTTTTAGGTCTCATATATTTTAAATATTTTTAGATCTGAAGGAGTAATACTGGGGAAGCTGCATTTCCATTATTTACTTCCAGCCTTCTACCTCTTCCTACAAGGGGGCTATCAGTTCAGTTCAGTTCAGTTCAGTTGCTCAGTCGTGTCCGACTCTTTGCAACCCCATGAATCGCAGCACGCTAGGCCTCCCTGTCCATCACCAACTCCCGGAGTTTACCCAAACTCATGTCCATTGAGTCGGTGATGCCATCCAGACATCTCATCCTCTGCCATCCCCTTCTCCTCCTGCCCCCAATCCTTCCCAGCATCAGAGTCTTTTCCAATGAGTCAACTCTTCGCATGAGGTGGCCTAAGTATTGGAGTTTCAGCTTCAGCATCAGTTCTTCCAATGAACACCCGGGACTGATCTCCTTTAGGATGGACTGGTTGGATCTCCTTGCAGTCCAAGGGACTCTCAAGAGTCTTCTCCAACACCACAGTTCAAAAGCATCAATTCCTCGGTGCTCAGCTTTCTTTACAGTCCAACTCTCACATCCATACATGACCACAGGAAAAACCATAGCCTTGACTAGATGGACCTTTGTTGGCAAAGTGATGTCTCTGCTTTTGAATATGCTATCTAGGTTGGTCATAACTTTCCTTCCAAGGAGTAAGTGTCTTTTAATTTCATGGCTGCTGTCACCATCTGCAGTGATTTTGGAGCCCCCCAAAATAAAGTCTGACACTGTTTCCACTGTTTCCCCATCTATTTCCCATGAAGTGATGGGACCGGATGCCGTGATCTTCGTTTTCTGAATGTTGAGCTTTAAGCCAACTTTTTCACTCTCTTCTTTCACTTTCATCAAGAGGCTCTTTAGTTCCTCTTCACTTTCTGTCATAAGGGTGGTGTCATCTGCGTATCTGAGGTTATTGATATTTCTCCCGGAAATCTTGATTCCAGCTTGTGTTTCTTCTAGCCCTGCATTTCTCATGATGTACTCTGCATATAAGTTAAATAAGCAGGGTGACAATATACAGCCTTGATGTACTCCTTTTCCTATTTGGAACCAGTCTGCTGTTCCATGTCCAGTTCTAACTGTTGCTTCCTGACCTACGTATACGTTTCTCAAGAGGCAGATCAGGTGGTCTGGTATTCCCATCTTTTTCAGAATTTTCCAGTTTATTGTGATCCACACAGTCAAAGGCTTTGATAGTCAATAAAGCAGAAATAGATGTTTTTCTGGAACTCTCTTGCTTTTTCGATGATCCAGCAGATGTTGGCAATCTGATCTCTGGTTCATCTGCCTTTTCTAAAACCAGCTTGAACATCTGAAAGTTCATAGTTCATGTATTGCTGAAGCCTGGCTTGGAGAATTTTGAGCATTACTTTACTAGCATGTGAGATGAGTGCAATTGTGTGGTAGTTTGAGCATTCTTTGGCATTGCCTTTCTTTGGGATTATCCCCAATTAAGAATTACTGTTAAAAACTATTGGGTTGACCAAAAAGGTCATTTGGGCTTTTCTTTAAGATGGTATGAAAAAATCTGGATGAACGTTTTGGCCAACCCAATATAATCTCAGGGACTCTCCCAGCTGGTTTGTGTTGCTGAAAAACACTCAGATACCCATTATGTTACTGCACACTTAATGGGTATGTGTGAAGCCGGGCTTGAAGCTACTTAGCAGTGAGGCCAAGAGAGCAGATCTGTACTATGAGTGGGGAGACCTGGTAGTTGGGAATAGGTGGGGACTGAGAAGGTGAGTTGGGTAGGGGTTGTGTTGGGGAGGAGCCATCAGCCATCAAGGTGAGTGAGAGGTTACTTGTGGTGGCAAAACAAGTGACAAGCTTCTGGTGTTAGGATGACAGAAAGGACTTGAAGAATAGGGAAGTCTAAAATGGGATTTTATGTTTGTTATGTGGTATAGAATGAGATCTCTTTTTTGCTTCCTTAGTGGTTCAGATAGACCTAGACAGCATATTAAAAAGCAGAGACATTACTTTGCCAAAAAAGGTCCATCTAGTCAAATCTATGGTTTTTCCAATAGTCACGTATGGATGTAAGAGTTGGACCATAAAGATGGCTGAGCGCAGAAGAACTGATGCTTTTGAACTGTGGTTTGGAAAAGACTCTTGAGAGTCTCTTGAACAGCAAGGAGATCCAACCAGTCCATCCTAAAGGAAATCAGTCCTGAATATTCGTTGGAAGGACTGATGCTGAAGCTGAAGCTTCAATACTTTGGCCACCTGATGTGAAGAACTGATTCATTTGGACTCTGATGCTGGGAAAGATTGAAGGCAGGAGGAAAGGGGACAACAGAAGATGAGATGGTTGGATGGCATCACCTACTCGATGGACATGAGTTTGAGCAAGCTCTAGGAGTTGGTGACAGACAGGGAAGCCTGGTGTGCTGCAGTCCATGGGGTCGCAATATTTGGACATGACTGAGTGACTGAACTGAACTGAATGCATAGACATGACATCTAGCAACGTGGTACAGATGAACCTGTATTCAACAAATATTTCTGGGGACCTATTACTTGCTTAGCTCAGTGCTAGTAAATTATCTAAAGGAAAGATAAAATAGTTCTTGCTCTCTAAGAACTTATTTTCTCTGTAGAAAAACAAAATATTTCTACTTAAATATTTAGCATGTCAGTGACCACTGTCTTTGAAGCGGCTGCTGTGTTCAGTTCAGAACACTTAGGAAAAGATGGACCTAGAGCCACAGTTGTCAGCTTTGGCTGCACAATGAAATCACTTGTGTGTGCGTGAGTCGCTCCATCATGTGTGACTCTTTGTGACCCTAGGTACTGTAGCCCGTTAGGCTTCCCTGTCCATGGAATTCTCCAGGCAAGAATACTGGAGTGGGACCTGGGTCTTCTGCATTGCAGGAGGATTCTTTACTCTTTGAGCCACCAGAAAATCCCCTGAAATCACTTATGGAATCATTTAAAGCTTTTTTAAAAATGTGAAGTATGATTGATTTACAATGTTATGTTAATTTCTGCTACACAGCAAAGTGGTTCAGATATATATATTCTTTTTTATAATCTTCTCCATTATGGTCTATCACAGAATATTGAATTTAGTTCCCTGTGCTATACGGTAGGACTTTTTTGTTATCCATTCTATATATAATAGTTTGCATCCCTTTAAGAGTCAAAGACACACAAAGGCATATATATTCCTAACCCCATATTATAATATCCTCTGTATTTTCCTGTTCTCATGTTTCATCAAAGAAACCTTAATTTCCCCTTCCTTAGAATTTCTAAAATGTCACATTTCCTCTTTTACCTTCCACATTTGTGTAACAAGGCAGGAGTGTACTCTAGAAATCTCAATGCCCCCAAGAGGGATCTATAACTAGAAGATCTCCAGGGCTCAGGTAGTCCACAGTCTCCTAGAGCTAGCATATCTGATGCAGTTGCATTCCAACCCAGCAGAATAATGTTGTCAGCCTCTTGGTACTCATTGTGTGGAATATGACTTACATGGCTCTGCTCTAACAATAAAGTCAGTCTCTTTAGAAAGTTTTCAGAGAAAACAATAAAGGAATATATATATATATATAATAGAGGAGCATTGCCGAAGTCAAGCCAAGTCAAGGCACTATCGGTATCAATCCCAGAACAAAGATATTGAGGATGTTTGAGTTTATCTGATTTTATATAATTGGACAATCATTCCTCCATCCTTTCTCCATGCTTAGAGTCTGTCAGTAACCTTGTAGAAAAATAATCCTTCTTTTTTTCTTCTTTTTTTCTCACTGCTGTTTCTGGCTCTCTGATCAAATGAGTGATTCCTGGAATGCTCAGTTTGTTCTGTGGTTGTGGCACTCCAGGAAAGCGGGGCAGCTCTCCTGCTCTACTCTGTGGCTGATTCTAGCTGGGAGAGCTCCCAACACCTGTTTCTGTAATAAAAGATCCTACAAAAGCCAAATAAATCATCTTTCCACCTCCATTTCTCCTGCACATAAAGGCTGATCACCCACAGTCATGATCCTGGCCTTGAATTTGGTTGTAGCATCTGATCTGATGGCACAAAGCAAGATCAATATCTGCTATGGTATAGTCTCAATGGGACATAAATTAGGAAGAGAATATTTTCACTGCTTGCTTGCCCCAAGCAGTGACTGGTTGGGTGCACGCCATGCTGTTGGCCAATGAAAAGAGAAAGCAGCTTTACTTAGCAGCAGGGTAGACTATATTAGGATCATATTATGTGCTATTTCTAGTTATCTTTGTTGATCTCCAAATAATGAATTGAAGTGTGATGATTCTCTCTAAAGTTTTTCAAGATTTTACTACTAAAATGTTATCAGTTCAGTTCAGTTCGCTTCGGTCGCTCAGTCGTGTCCGACTCTTTGCGACCCCGTGAGTCGCAGCACGCCAGGCCTCCCTGTCCATCACCAACTCCCGGAGTTCACTCAGACTCACATCCATCGAGTCAGTGATGCCATCCAGCCATCTCATCCTCTGTCATCCCCTTCTCCTCCTGCCCCCAATCCCTCCCAGCATCAGAGTCTTTTCCAATGAGTCAACTCTTCTCATGAGGTGGCCGAAGTACTGGAGTTTCAGCTTCAGCATCATTCCCTCCAAAGAAATCCCAGGGCTGATCTCCTTCAGAATGGACTGGTTGGATCTCCTTGCAGTCCAAGGGACTCTCAAGAGTCTTCTCCAACACCACAGTTCAAAGGCATCAATTCTTTGGGGCTCAGCCTTAATAGTCCAACTCTCACATCCATACATGACCACAGGAAAAACCATACCCTTGACTGGACGAACCTTGGTTGGCAAAGTAATGTCTCTGCTTTTGAATATGCTATCTAGGTTGGTCATAACTTTCCTTCCAAGGAGTAAGTGTCTTTTAATTTCATGGCTGCAGTCACCATCTGCAGTGATTTTGGAGCCCCCCAAAATAAAGTCTGACACTGTTTCCACTGTTTCCCCATCTATTTCCCATGAAGTGATGGGACCGGATGCCATGATCTTCATTTTCTGAATGTTGAGCTTTAAGCCAACTTTTTCACTCTCCTCTTTCACTTTCATCAAGAGGCTTTTTAGTTCCTCTTCACTTTCTGCCATAAGAGTGGTGTCATCTGCATATCTGAGTTTATTGATATTTCTCCCGGCAATCTTCATTCCAGCTTGTGTTTCTTCTAGCCCAGCATTTCTCATGATGTACTCTGCATATAAGTTAAATAAGCAGGGTGATAATATACAGCCTTGATGTACTCCTTTTCCTATTTGGAACCAGTCTGTTGTTCCATGTCCAGTTCTAACTGTTGCTTCCTGACCTACATACAGATTTCTCAAGAGGCAGGTCAGGTGGTCTGGTATTCCCATCTCTTTCAGAATTTTCCACAGTTTATTGTGATCCACACAATCAAAGGCTTTGGCATAATCAATAAAGCAGAAATAGATGTTTTTCTGGAACTCTCTTGCTTTTTCCACGATCCAGCGGATGTTCGCAATTTGATCTCTGGTTCCTCTGCCTTTTCTAAAACCAGCTTGAACATCTGGAAGGTCACAGTTCACGTATTGCTGAAGCCTGGCTTGGAGAATTTTGAGCATTACTTTACTAGCATGTGAGATGAGTGCAATTGTGTGGTAGTTTGAGCATTCTTTGGCATTGCCTTTCTTTGGGATTGGAATGAAAACTGACATTTTCCAATCCTGTGGCCACTGCTGAGTTTTCCAAATTTGCTGGCATATTGAGTGCAGCACTTTCACAACATCATCTTTCAGGATTTGAAAGAGCTCAACTGGAATTCCATCACCTCCACTGGCTTTGTTTGTAGTGATGCTTTCTAAGGCCCACTTGACTTCACATTCCAGGATGTCTGGCTCTAGGTCAGTGATCACACCATCATGATTATCTGGGTCATGAAGATCTTTTTTGTACAGTTCTTCTGTATATTCTTTCCACCTCTTCTTAATATCTTCTGCTTCTGTTCGGTCCATACCATTTCTGTCCTTTATCGAGTCCATCTTTGCATGAAATGTTCCCTTGGTGTATCTAATTTTCTTGAAGAGATCTCTAGTCTTTCCCATTCTGTTGTTTTCCTCTATTTCTTTGCATTGATCACTGAGGAGGGCTTTCTTATGTCTTCTTGCTATTCTTTGGAATCAATAGTAATTAGTATTCTTTTCAATGGCCAGATTGTCCTGAGTTTGACCACTGGAAGCTGATTCAAGGCTAGCTCCCTGCATCTTTTTCTCATAACTCAGCTTGTCTTTGGACATTTCTTACTTTTTGATACAACCTGTCCCACATTGCCTAGTATTTTCTGTATCCCATGTATGTAATCAACCATTTCTGCAAGGGTCCCTGGTCCCTTTTACTGGGATGTGGTATTTAGAAACCAAGATCTTAATGCTTGTTCACTGACAACTACTAGTTGTCATTGGTTCTAGGCCCTTCCTATAAACAGAAGTAGGAAAAATCTTTTTAAAAATTTTTACTGTTTCCAGTTCAAATTTAATATTATACGATTTTTTAAAAACTTATTTTATATTGTTAAGATTTTTCTGTAACACCTAGAATCTTTGTTCTCAATACCATTCACATGCTCATTTGCTTTATCCTGTAATATGCACAAATTAATTTCTAAGGTGCAGTATTACAATCAACAATAAACATACTGAGTGAATTTTTACATATCTTTGCAATTTTTTTTGGTCCTTGCAATGTGTCACAGTAAGAACAAACAGTTTCCTGTGGTTGAAATAATACTTTTTCTGTGCGGTTATTGATTTTATACAGTTAGATTCATTTATTTCTGTTGGTGTTCAATTTTATGGTTTGCTTTTCTCCTTTTTATTTGATTTTTGAATATATAAAACATTTACATGTTGCCTCAGTTATTAAGCTATTGATTCTCAGCCTTCTGCACCCTGCTTTGTGATGCTGGGGCTGGGATTCTGTAAACCACATTTATGTTTTTTTCCAGCTGGTTCTCTGCTATAATCTTCCAAAGGTGATGCTACAGGAGTCTGCAGAGCTAGAAGAGTTAGATAGAACTTTGCTCCTTTGCTGTTTTTACCTTGTGGGGCTATTTATTAGCTTCCAGTTTCTGTGCTTGCCTCCTTAGCCATGCTTCCTCATCCCATAGAAGCAGTTGAATCCAACTTGCAGTTTTTCAAATACTTGCAGAACAGCCTTCCTCAGAGGTCCTGCTCGTGGGCCCTTCCTTTGAACTCAGAGACCTCAGCACCACCTGAGGAATGACCTGTGCTAGAGGTTCGGAGTTTCAGCCCAGCAGAAAAATTCTAAATTTAAATAATTTCTAAATCTTAAGAATTCCAACATCTCTCATTATTTTTCTGCCCTAAAGGTGGTAGCTACTCCCTGAAGTTATTTGTTGTCCTGATACATTTGTGTTTTTCTAACCCTTTCAGTTATATAGTTAACAATTCATCATATAAAATTACCTCTGTTCAAATAATTGGTATGCTTTTATCTCATGCCTAAACTTTAACTGATAAACGTGGTTCATACAAAAAAATAATTGCTCAGAGAAACCTTTCTTTCATACTTAACCTTCCTATCCCATTCCCATCTACCCCCTTGAGGTCATCATTTCATTAGTCACTATATTCTTGACTGTGTTTGTTTTGACAAAATTAATCAAATAAATGCACACGTGTGCACACACATACATAGACATTTTTATTTTCTCTTTTTTAAAGGTTTTTTAAAAAATTGAAATAAAGTTTATTTATAAAGTTGTGTTAGTTTCAAGTGTACAGCAAAGTGATTCAATTATATATATATGTATACATATGTACATATTCTTTTTCAGATTCTTTTCCATTATAGGTTATTACAAGATACTGAGTTTAGTTCCTTGTGCTATACAGTAAGAATGTGTTTTTTTTTTTTTTTTACCTATTTTATATACAGTCCTGGAGAAGGCAATGGCACCCCACTCCAGTATTCTTGCCTGGAGAGTCCCATGGATGGAGGAACCTGGTGGGCTGCAGTCCATGGGGTCGCTAAGAGTCAGAGACGACTGAGCGGCTTCACTTTCACTTTTCACTTTCATGCATTGGAGAAGGAAATGGCAACCCACTCCAGTGTTCTTGCCTGGAGAATCCCAGGGACAGGGGAGCCTGATGGGCTGCCGTCTATGGGGTCGCACAGAGTTGGACACGACTGAAGCAACTTAGCAGTAGCAGTGTGTATGTTAATCCCAAGCGTCTAATTTGTCTTCCCCATTCTACTATCACATTTGATAAACATGTTTGTTTTCTGTGTCTGTGAATCTATTTCTGTTTTGCAAATAAGTTCATTTGTAGCACTTTTTTAGATTTCACATATAAGCAGTATCATATGGTATTTGTCTTTATCTGTCTTACATCATTCAGTATAACAATCTCAAGGTCCATCCATGTTGTTGCAAATGGCATTATTTCATTCTTTTCTATGGCTGAGTAATATTTCATTGTATTTATTTGCCATATTTTCTTTATCCATTCCTCTGTTGATGGGCATTGTGGTTGCTTCCACGTCTTGACTATTGTAAATTATTCTGCTGTGAACACTGGGGTGTGTGTATCTTTTCAAATTAGAGTTTTCTCTGGATATATGCCCAAGAATGGGATTGCAGGATCATATGATGATTATGTTTTTAGTTTTTCTCAGGACATCCATACTGTTCTTCATAGTGGTTGTACCAATTTGTATTCCCACCAACAGTGTAGAAAGGTTCCATTTTCTCCACACCTTCTCCAACATTTATTATTCGTAGACCTTTTAATGATTGTCATTCTGACTGTTGTGAAGTGATACTTCATTGTACTTTTTTTTTGCCTGCATACCATGCAGGATCTTAGCTCCCCAACCAAGGATTGAACCTGTGCCCCCTGCAGTGGAAGCAGAGTCCTAACCACTGGACAACCAGGTAATTCTTACTTCAAGTAGTTTTGATTTGCATTTCTCTAATAATTAGCATTGTTGAGCATCTTTTCTTGTGGCTGAAGGCGATCTATTTGTCTTCTTTGGTGAAATGTCTACTTAAGTTTTCTGTCCATTTTTGGACACCTCTTTTTCTTTTTAGTATAAAATATAGTATAACATATATATTGTTCTGTACCTTGCTTTTTCACTAAATAATATATCCTAGAAATCATTCCATACCAATTCTTAGAGATTGTTTGCCTTTGGGTTGATGCACCATAATTTTTCCACCAGTCTTGACGAATGGGTGTTTGGATCGATTCTGATAGTACTTTGTTTTTGCCGATTATTCTACAGTGAATCACAGCTTTGAGCACCTATTGTTTTGTATTTGAACTGGTGTATCTTCAGGTGGAAACCTAAACATGAGATTGCTGAGCCAAAGGAAAAACCCACATATAACTTTATTATATCTGTATCAAATATTCCTCCATAGGATGGTACCCATTTTTGGTTCTCATCAGGAGTGTATGAAAGTGTTTGTTTCTCTTCAATTTTTTTTTAAATTTTATTTTATTTTTAAACTTTACATAATTGTATTAGTTTTGCCAAATATCAAAATGAATCCATCACAGGTATACATGTGCTCCCCATCCTGAACCCTCCTCCCTCCTCCCTCCCCATACCATCCCTCTGGGTCGTCCCAGTGCACTAGCCCCAAGCATCCAGTATCGTGCATTGAACCTGGACTGGCATCTCGTTTCATACATGATATTTTACATGTTTCAATGCCATTCTCCCAAACCTTCCCACCCTCTCCCTCTCCCACAGAGTCCATAAGACTGTTCCATACATCAGTGTCTCTTTTGCTATCTCATACACAGGGTTATTGTTATCATCTTTCTAAATTCCATATATATGTGTTAGTATATTGTATTGGTGTTTTTCCTTCTGGCTTACTTCACTCTGTATAATAGGCTCCAGTTTCATCCACCTCATTAGAACTGATTCAAATGTATTCTTTTTAATGGCTGAGTAATACTCCATTGTGTATATGTACCACAGCTTTCTTATCCATTCATCTGCTGATGGACATCTAGGTTGCTTCCATGTCCTGGCTATTATAAACAGTGCTGCGATGAACATTGGGGTACACGTGTCTCTTTCCCTTCTGGTTTCCTCAGTATGTATGCCCAGCAGTGGGATTGCTGGATCATAAGGCAGTTTTATTTCCAGTTTTTTAAGGAATCTCCACACTGTTCTCCATAGTGGCTGTACTAGTTTGCATTCCCACCAACAGTGTAAGAGGGTTCCCTTTTCTCCACACCCTCTCCAACATTTATTATTTGTAGACTTTTGGATCGCAGCCATTCTGACTGGTGTGAAATGGTACCTCAGAGTGGTCTTGATTTGCATTTGTCTGATAATGAGTGATATTGAGCATCTTTTCATGTGTTTGTTAGCCATCTGTATGTCTTCTTTGGAGAAATGTCTGTTTAGTTCTTTGGCCCATTTTTTGATTGGGTCATTTATTTTTTTGGAGTTGAGCTGTAGGAGTTGCTTGTATATTTTTGAGATTAGTTGTTTGTCAGTTGCTTCATTTGCTATTATTTTCTCCCATTCTGAAGGCTGTCTTTTCACCTTGCTGATAGTTTCCTTTGATGTGCAGAAGCTTTTAAGGTTAATTAGGTCCCATTTGTTTATTTTTGCTTTTATTTCCGATATTCTGGGAGGTGGGTCATAGAGAATCCTGCTGTGATGTATGTCAGAGAGTGTTTTGCCTATGTTTCCTCTACGAGTTTTATAGTTTCTGGTCTTATGTTTAGATCTTTAATCCATTTTGAGTTTATTTTTGTGTATGGTGTTAGAAAGTGCTCTAGTTTCAT
Source organism: Bos taurus (assembly GCF_002263795.3). Lineage (NCBI taxonomy): Eukaryota > Metazoa > Chordata > Mammalia > Artiodactyla > Bovidae > Bos > Bos taurus. The sequence goes on from NC_037335.1 coordinate 51,313,401, forward strand.
TCTTTTACAAGTGGTTGACCAGTTTTCACAGCACCACTTGTTAAAGAGATTGTCTTTAATCCATTGTATATTCTTGTCTCCTTTGTCAAAGATAAGGTGTCCATATGTGCGTGGATTTATCTCTGGGCTTTCTATTTTGTTCCATTGATCTATATTTCTGTCTTTGTGCCAGTACCATACTGTCTTGATAACTGTGGCTTTGTAGTAGAGCCTGAAGTCAGGAAGGTTGATTCCTCCAGTTCCATTCTTCTTTCTCAAGATTGCTTTGGCTATTCGAGTTTTTTTGTATTTCCATACAAATTGTGAAATTATTTGTTCTAGCTCTGTGAAGAATACTGTTGGTAGCTTGATAGGGATTGCATTGAATCTATAAATTGCTTTGGGTAGTATACTCATTTTCACTATATTGATTCTTCCAATCCATGAACATGGTATATTTCTCCATCTATTAGTGTCCTCTTTGATTTCTTTCACCAGTGTTTTATAGTTTTCTATATATAGGTCTTTAGTTTCTTTAGGTAGATATATTCCTGAGTATTTTATTCTTTCCGTTGCAATGGTGAATGGAATTGTTTCCTTAATTTCTCTTTCTGTTTTCGCATTATTAGTGTATAGGAATGCAAGGGATTTCTGTGTGTTGATTTTATATCCTGCAACTTTACTATAGTCATTGATTAGTTCTAGTAATTTTCTGGTGGAGTCTTTAGGGTTTTCTATGTAGAGGATCATGTCATCTGCAAATAGTGAGAGTTTTACTTCTTCTTTTCCAATTTGGATTCCTTTTATTTCTTTTTCTGCTCTGATTGCTGTGGCCAAAACTTCCAAAACTATGTTGAATAGTAATGGTGAAAGTGGGCACCCTTGTCTTGTTCCTGACTTTAGAGGAAATGCTTTCAATTTTTCACCATTGAGGATAATGTTTGCTGTGGGTTTGTCATATATAGCTTTTATGATGTTGAGGTATGTTCCTTCTATTCCTGCTTTCTGGAGAGTTTTTATCATAAATGGATGTTCAGTTTTGTCACAGGCTTTCTCTGCATCTATTGAGATAATCATATGGTTTTTATTTTTCAATTTGTTAATGTGGTTTATTACATTGATTGATTTGCGGATATTGAAGAATCCTTGCATCCCTGGGATAAAGCCCACTTGGTCATGGTGTATGACCTTTTTAATGTGTTGTTGGATTCTGATTGCTAGAATTTTGTTAAGGATTTTTGCATCTATGTTCATCAGTGATATTGGCCTGTAGTTTTCTTTTTTTGTGGGATCTTTGTCAGGTTTTGGTATTAGGGTGATGGTGGCCTCATAGAATGAGTTTGGAAGTTTACCTTCCTCTGCAATTTTCTGGAAGAGTTTGAGCAGGATAGGTGTTAGCTCTTCTCTAAATTTTTGGTAGAATTCAGCTGTGAAGCCATCTGGACCTGGGCTTTTGTTTGCTGGAAGATTTTTGATTACAGTTTCAATTTCCGTGCTTGTGATGGGTCTGTTAAGATTTTATATTTCTTCCTGTTCGAGTTGTGGAAAGTTGTACTTTTCTAAGAATTTGTCCATTTCTTCCACATTGTCCATTTTATTGGCATATAATTGTTGATAGTAGTCTCTTATGATCCTTTGTATTTCTGTGTTGTCTGTTGTGATCTCTCCAGTTTCATTTCTAATTTTATTGATTTGATTTTTCTCCCTTTGTTTCTTGATGAGTCTGGCTAATGGTTTGTCAATTTTATTTATCCTTTCAAAGAACCAGCTTTTGGTTTTGTTGATTTTTGCTATGGTCTCTTTTGTTTCTTTTGCATTTATTTCTGCCCTAATTTTTAAGATTTCTTTCCTTCTACTAACCCTGGGGTTCTTCATTTCTTCCTTTTCTAGTTGCTTTAGGTGTAGAGTTAGGTTATTTATTTGACTTTTTTCTTGTTTCTTGAGGTGTGCCTGTATTGCTATGAACTTTCCCCTTAGGACTGCTTTTACCGTGTTCCACAGGTTTTGGGTTGTTGTGTTTTCATTTTCATTCGTTTCTATGCAAATTTTGATTTCTTTTTTGATTTCTTCTGTGATTTGTTGGTTATTCAGCAGCGTGTTGTTCAGCCTCCATATGTTGGAATTTTTAATCATTTTTCTCCTGTGATTGAGATCTAATCTTACTGCATTGTGGTCAGAAAAAGTGCTTGGAATGATTTCTATTTTTTTGAATTTACCAAGGCTAGCTTTATGGCCCAGGATGTGATCTATCCTGGAGAAGGTTCCATGTGCACTTGAGAAAAAGATGAAATTCATTGTTTTGGGATGAAATGTCCTATAGATATCAATTAGGTCTAACTGGTCTATTGTATCATTTAAAGTTTGTGTTTCCTTGTTAATTTTCTGTTTAGTTGATCTATCCATAGGTGTGAGTGGGGTATTAAAGTCTCCCACTATTATTGTGTTATTGTTAATTTCTCCTTTCATATTTGTTAGCATTTGTCTTACATATTGCAGTGCTTCCGTGTTGGGTGCATATATATTTATAATTGTTATATCTTCTTCTTGGATTGATCCTTTGATCATTATGTAGTGACCTTCTTTGTCTCTTTTCACAGCCTTTGTTTTAAAGTCTATTTTATCTGATATGAGTATTGCTACTCCTGCTTTCTTTTGGTCTCTATTTGCATGGAAAATCTTTTTCCAGCCCTTCACTTTCAGTCTGTATGTGTCCCCTGTTTTGAGGTGGGTCTCTTGTAGACAACATATGTAGGGGTCTTGTTTTTGTATCCATTCAGCCAGTCTTTGTCTTTTGGTTGGGGCATTCAACCCATTTACGTTTAAGGTAATTACTGATAAGTATGATCCCTTTGCCATTTACTTTATTGTTTTGGGTTCGAACTTATACACCGTTTTTGTGTTTCCTGTCTAGAGAATATCCTTTAGTATTTGTTGGAGAGCTGGTTTGGTGGTGCTGAATTCTCTCAGCTTTTGCTTGTCTGTAAAGCTTTTGATTTCTCCTTCATACTTGAATGAGATCCTTGCTGGGTACAATAATCTGGGCTGTAGGTTATTTTCTTTCATCATTTTAAGTATGTCTTGCCATTCCCTCCTGGCTTGAAGAGTTTCTATTGAAAGATCAGCTGTTATCCTTATGGGAATTCCCTTGTGTGTTATTTATTGTTTTTCCCTTGCTGCTTTTAATATTTGTTCTTTGTGTTTGATCTTTGTTAATTTGATTAATATGTGTCTTGGGGTGTTTCACCTTGGGTTTATCCTGTTTGGGACTCTCTGGGTTTCTTGGACTTGGGTGATTATTTCCTTCCCCATTTTAGGGAAGTTTTCAACTATTATCTTCTCAAGTATTTTCTCATGGTCTTTCTTTTTGTCTTCTTCTTCTGGAACCCCTATGATTCGAATGTTGTAGCGTTTAATATTGTCCTGGAGGTCTCTGAGATTGTTCTCATTTCTTTTAATTCGTTTTTCTTTTATCCTCTCTGATTCATTTATTTCTACCATTCTATCTTCTAATTCACTAATCCTATCTTCTGCCACTGTTATTCTACTATTTGTTGCCTCCAGGGTGTTTTTAACTTCATTTATTGCATTATTCATTATATATTGACTCTTTTTTATTTCTTCTAGGTCCTTGTTAAACCTTTCTTGCATCTTCTCAATCCTTGTCTCCAGGGTATTTATCTGTGATTCCATCTTAATTTCAAGATTTTGGATCAATTTCACTATCATTATTCGGAATTCTTTATCAGGTAGATTCCCTATCTCTTCCTCTTTTGTTTGGTTTGGTGGGCATTTATCCTGTTCCTTTATCTGCTGGGTATTCCTCTGTCTCTTCATCTTGTTTAAATTGCTGATTTTGGGGTGTCCTTTCTATATTCTGGCAGTTTGTGAAGTTCTCTTTATTGTGGCTTTTCCTCGCTGTGTGTGGGTTTGTACAGGTGGCTTGTCAAGGTTTCCTGGTTAGGGAAGCTTGTGTCAGTGTTCTGGTGGGTGGAGCTGTATTTCTTCTCTATGGAGTGCAATGAAATGTCCAGTAATGAGTTATGAGATGTCTATGGTTTTGGGGTGACTTTGGGCAGCTTGTATCTTGAAGCTCAGGGCTGTGCTCCTTTGTTGCTGGAGAATTTGCTTGGTATGTCTTGCCCTGGAACTTGTTGGCCCTTGTGTGGTGCTTGGTTTCAGTGTCGGTATGGAGGCGTTTGATGAGCTCCTGTCGATTAATGTTCCTTGGAGTCAGGAGTTCCCTGGAGTCAGAGTTTGGACTTAAGCCTCTGCTTCCAGTTATCGGTCTTATTTTTACAGTAGTTTCAAAACTTCTCCTTCTATACAGCACCATTGATAAAACATCTACGTTAAAAGATGAAAAGTTTCTCTACTGTGAGGGTCACTCAGAGAGGTTCACAGCGTTACATGGAGAAGAGAAGAGGGAGGAGGGAGTTAGAGGTGACCCAAATGAGATGAGGTGGAATCAATAGTGGAGAGAGTGGGGTAGCCAGTAGTCACTTCCTTATGTGCACTCCACAACTGGACCACTCAGAGATGTTCACGCAGTTATACAGAGAAGAGAAGAAGGAGGAAGGAGACAGAGGTGGCCAGAGGGATAAAAGGGGGGAATGAAAAGGAGGGAGACAGATCTAGCCAGTAATCAGTTCCCTAAGTGTTCTCCACCATCTGGCACACACATAAACTCACAGAGTTGGGTAGAGTAGAGAGGGGTTAGGGAGGAGACACAGGCGACCTGGTGGATAAAAAGGAGAGTCCAAAGGGAGAGAGAGCAGTTAAGCCAGTAATCTCGCTCCCTAGTGAAAAATGGGTCCTGAAGATTGGGTTCTTAAAGGTACAAAATTGGTAACAAATACATAAAAGCACAAATTAAAAATCTAGAGTAGAGTTTGGAATTTCAAAAATACGATGTTAAAGAAAAGAAGAAGGAAAAGAAAGAGAGAAAAAATGAACAAAGAAAAACAAACAAGGTTGCGAAAATTATAAAGAAAGTACAGGTACAAAATTGATAACTAATACCAAAAAGCAAAAATTAAAAATCTAGAGTAGAGTTTGGAATTTCAAAAATACAATGTTAAAAAAAAAGGAAGAAGAAACATAAAGAGAGAAAACAAACAAACAAAAACAATGTCACAAAAATTATAAAGAAAATACAGGTACAAATTTGATATCAAATACAAAAAAGCATAAATTAAAAATCTAGAGTAGAGTTTGAAATTTCAGATATACAATGTTATATAAAAGAAGAAGAGAATGAAACAGAAAAAAAAAAAGTCACAGAAATTAAAAAAAAAAAAAAAAAAACTGTAGGTACAAAATTGATAACATATACCAAAAAGCTAAAATTAAAAAACTAGAGTAGAGTTTGGAATTTCAAAAATACAATGTTAAAGAAAAGAAGAAGAAGAAGAAAAAAAAAAAACAAGGTCAAAAAATTATAAAATATATATATGTGAAGTTTGCTGAAGAAGAAAAAAATAGGGTCTTTTTTTTTTTGCAAAGTAATAGGTTATAAAAGTGAAAATTAAAGGAACAATAGAGGACTTAAAAATTTTTTTTTAATTAAAAAAGAAAGAAAGAAAGAATGATCATAAAAATAGTAAAAATATATCTAGGACTTTCTCTGGTTTTGTTGTATTGTGGGTTCAGTTCATTTTTGGCTAGTTCCTTGGTCTGACTTATATTTCTCAAGATCTATAGGCCCCTTCCTATGTAGTCCGTAGTAACCACGGGGTTTTAATCTATTTCCCGTAGCTTCCAAGGCGTTTCCCTCTGTTATAACTTCTTCTGTTTGCTGGTCTCTTCAGTGTCTGGCTTCCGCCCTGACATAAAGGGGACGGTGGGGGAAACTTTTTTTTTTCTTTTTAGGCTCACTTGTTCAGTCTTGCTGTGGGGAGGGAGGGAGGGATGCTGCAAACAAATAACACTGGCGTGCGCTCGCAGTGCCTCAGCCACACTGGGTCTGCCCCCACTCACGGTGCGTGTAGCCTCCCTGCCCACACTGCTCGGGCTCTAGGTTGTTCCGCCAAGAACAATCCGAGGCTGGCCCTGGGCTGCATGTACCTCCCAGGTCCAAGCCGCTCAGGTTCAGGCACTCGGGTAGTCCTCAGAGGCGCAGATTCAGTTGGGCCTGCATTTTGTGCTCTTCCCAGGTCCGAGCAGCTCAGGTGATGAGGTGTTTGGCGAACGCCAATGCTGCGACTTATCGCCTCCCCGCCTCTCAGTTATCTGGGTGTAAAACTGGAGCACTTTCTCAGGCAGATGTTGACCGTCCAGACCCCCAAGAAGTTTTAGTTAGCAAAGAAGCCTGCTTACAGTTTTATAGATAATGTCTCTCTGGGGCTGCGATTGCCCCCTTCCGGCTCTGGCTGCCTGTCACCGGAGGGGGAAGGTCTGCAGCTGGCTATTTCTGTTCAGTCCTTTGTTCCGTGCATGGGCCTGGCGGTGTCTTATGTTGGGGCTGGCTTTTCGCGTGGTAGATATCCCACAGTCTGGTTTGCTAGCCCAGATTATTTCGCTCAGATAGTGCTCAGGGTATTCAGGCCAGATTCTTACTCTAAGCAATGCAGCCGGCGCCGCGCCTCCCTGCCCAGCCCCGGCTTGCTAATGGCGTGTGCTGGCGTCTGCGCTGCTTCTCCTCTGGGGGAGTTACCGTAGGGCTCGCAATCTGCGAGTTTTAATTGTTTATTTTTTTCTCCCTGTTATGTTGCCCTCTGTGCTTCCAAAGCTCAGCACAGATTCGGCAGTGAGAAGGTTTCCTGGTGTTTGGAAACTTCTCTCTTTTTAAGACTCCCTTCCCGGGACGGAACTCCATCCCTCCCTCTTTTGTCTCTTTTTTTGTCTTTTATATTTTTTCCTACCTCCTTTCGAAGAGTTGGGTTGCTTTTCTGGGTGCCTGATGTCCTCTGCCGGCATTCAGAAGTTGTTTTGTGGAATTTACTCGACGTTTAAATGTTCTTTTGATGAATTTGTGGGGGAGAAAGTGTTCTCCCCGTCCTACTCCTCCGCCATCTTGGCTCCTCCCCCTGTTTCTCTTCAATTTTAACAACTAAGTGTATTGTTAACTTTTTTTGATTTTTATCATTTCCATAGGTAAGAAATGTCATCTCAGTGTTGTTTTAATTTGCATTTTTTTTTACTATAGTGAAACTGAGGTTCATTTGTATGTATTATGGTCATTTGCCTTTCTTCTTTCTATGGGTTGTCTCTTTATCCTGTTTTTTTTTAGGGGGCAGGATTTTGGTCTTTTTCATCTTGATAGTTACATATGATTTATATGTCAGAGAGATTAGCTCTAATCTGGTATATGTTGCAAATATTATCTCATATTTTTGTTTTGACTTTGTTTATAATAGTTTCTTCATGAAAATATTCAAAAATTGTTACATAGTCAAAATTTTAATCTATTGACTGCTTTTGGGTTTTGAAAAAAAGTCATAAATTCTTCTAATACTTAAAACTATGGTTTTAATGGTTTTAATATTAAAGAATTCTTTCATTTTCTATGATATTTCCTTTTCATAATATTATGTTGTCATTTCATGAAAGTAATAACTTCATGTATCTCTTAGAAGATATCAATTAGGAACTTAAGAAATTCTCTTTCCTTCTCTGAATTATCTGTTCATTTGGAATCAATTTTTCAGTGCATTTGTCTTTAACATCCTCTTTGAGGATGCATATTTTTTGTTGAAAATATGGTTAGTTTTATATTTAAAAAAGAGATCTTAAGAGTGATCTGGGAAGTTGAAAACTTAGACTGTCTTTTGGTTTGAGTGGTTGGAGCTCTAGCTTATTATAGTGTTAGAGGAGCTCCCTTTGTGTGAATGAAGAGGACTTTTGCTGGGGTTCTAACACACTCATCCTCAATAGCAGTTCTGACCAGGAGAATTTTTTTGCCTTTGATATATGCCAGAGTACCTGTGTTAAGGTTGTAATTTGTGAGTAAGCAGGCTACTATGGTGTATATGGATCTTAAATTACCTTTCTTGGTTTTTTTTCTTCACTTCTTACTTTTATACTTTATTATGTCTTTAATCTCTGAGTCCAGAAACTTTTCAGAGATTTTTCTCTCCTCATTTCCAATTTTCATACATGTTATAGTCTAGCGTCAATATCATGCTTATGTCTACCAGAACTTTGTTGAACTCTTTCATCCATTTAGTCATAATCTTATTTTCCTTTCTGTATGGGATTATAAACTTATTATTTTTTGACTAGTATTTTAATGGGTCTTTCTTAAGAAAGAAGAAAAACCAAATTTTAACCAGAAGTCTCTGTGTCCAATTCATAAGTCAGATCATGTAATTCTGGCATAGATTTTGGTCAAATTAATTCTACATTAGTTACAATTTAAGTTTTTCCTAATTTTTATGTTTTGTATAATCCTGTGAAGAACATCTTTTACATATATTTTGGGGCATATTTCCAAATATCTTGAGGATATTTCTTGAAGATACATTTTAGATATAGAATTGCTGAATCAAAGAGCATTGTTTCTTATAGCTTTTGACACATTATCCATCAGAAATATTATACCAGTTTTATTCTCAGACACAGCAGGTAAAAGAGGCCTTTTTCTCAAACCTTACTGAATATGAGATTATCAGTCTGGTTAATTTTTTGCTAGTTTCAAAAGTAAAAGCAGTGTCCAATTCAAGAACTCTTGCATTGATTTTGGAAGTGATGGTGATTATTTGCTTTCACTTATGAAGTGTACAATTTGTGTCATGAATTATATCCCTGATGTTCACATCAGTTCTTTATGATGTGAAGTTAATTACATTTTGCAGGAGATGAATATGAGATTCAGAAATGTTAAGTTATTGTTTCAGGGTTGTGCAGCTACTAAACAACTTATCTAGTATTCAAATTGGTATCTGTTTATTACTATAGAGAGCTAAAGGTAGAATTTTGTGTGAAATAATAGTAAAGATATGTAAACGTTATGTTACTCTTTAAGCATAGTGATATTAATATTATTAATCAGATTAAATCAGTTGCTCAGTCGTGTCTGACTCTTTGTGACCCCATGAATCGCAGCACGCCAGGCCTCCCTGTCCATCACCAACTCCCAGAGTTCACTCAGACTCATGTCCATCGAGTCAGTGATGCCATCCACCCATCTCATCCTCTGTCGTCCCCTTCTCCTCCTGCCCCCAACCCCTTGCAACATCAGAGTCTTTTCCAATGAGTCAACTCTTCGCATGAAGCGGCCAAAGTACTGGAGTTTCAGCTTTAGCATCATTCCTTCCAAAGAAATCCCAGGGCTGATCTCCTTCAGAATGGACTGGTTGGATCTCCTTGCAGTCCAAGGGATTCTCAAGAGTCTTCTCCAACACCACAGTTCAAAAGCATCAATTCTTCAGTGCTCAGCCTTCTTCACAGTCCAACTCTCACATCCATACATGACCATGGGAAAAACCATACCCTTGACTAGACGAACCTTTGTTGGCAAAGTAATGTCTCTGCTTTTGAATATGCTATCTAGGTTGGTCATAACTTTCCTTCCAAGGAGTAAGTGTCTTTTAATTTCATGGCTGTAGTCATCATCTGTAGTGATTTTGGAGCCCAGAAAAATAAAGTCTGACACTGTTTCCACTGTTTCCCAGATGCCATGATCTTTGTTTCCTGAATGTTGAGGTTTAAGCCAAGTTTTTCACTCTCCACTTTCACTTTCATCAAGAGGTTTTTTAGTTCCTCTTCACTTTCTGCCATAAGGGTGGTGTCATCTGCATATCTGAGGTTATTGATATTTCTCCCGGCAATCTTGATTCCAGCTTGTGTTTCTTCTAGTCCAGTGTTTCTCATGATGTACTCTGCATAGAAGTTAAATAAGCAGGGTGACAATATGTGGCTTTGACGTACTCCTTTTCCTATTTGGAACCAGTCTGTTGTTCCATGTCCAGTTCTAACTGTTGCTTCCTGACCTGCATACAAATTTCTCAAGAGGCAGATCAGGTGTTCTGGTATTCCCATCTCTTGTCTACGGCCATACCACCCTGAACACGCCCGATCTCATCTGGTATTCCCATCTCTTTCAGAATTTTCCACAGAATTAATATTATTAATAGAGTGCCTGGTGTGCTGCGATTCATGGGGTCTCAAAGAGTCGGACACGACTGAGCGACTGATCTGATCTGATCAATATTTGGAAATAAATCCCCTATTTAGTGATGATGAAAGCTAAATGCTTTCCACCTTCTATTTAAGGAACAGGTTGGAGCAACTGTGATCATTGCACTCTGATATGACTTTCATGTCACTTCAAATACCAAGTATGTTATGGACTGCTTTGTACTATTGATACACTTCACTCACTACTGATAGAAAACACATTGATTTTGTTGGGTGAATGAATGAGATTTTGAATAGTTTATTAGTTATCTATTGCTGAGTGACAAATTCCTTCAAAAGTTGGCTTAAAACAATGACAAACTTTTTTTTCACAATTTCTGTGGGTTAGAAGTTTGGGAGTAGTTTTGCTAATTCTGGCCCAGAGAGAGATTTCAGTCAAGAAATTGGCTGTGGTTATACTTATCAGAAGACTTGACTGGGACTATAGAATCTGATTTCTAGGTGACTCACTCACATTGCTGGCAAGTTAGTCCTAGTTGCTGCTGCTCCTGCTGCTAAGTCGCTTCAGTCGTGTCGACTCCGTGCAATCCCCATAGATGGCAGTCTACCAGGCTCCCCCGAGAGATTTCAGTCAAGAAATTGGCTGTGGTTATACTTATCAGAAGACTTGACTGGGACTATAGAATCTGATTTCTAGGTGACTCACTCACATTGCTGGCAAGTTAGTCCTAGTTGCTGCTGCTCCTGCTGCTAAGTCGCTTCAGTCGTGTCGACTCCGTGCAATCCCCATAGATGGCAGTCTACCAGGCTCCCCCGTCCCTGGGAATCTCCAGGCAAGAACACTGGAGTGGGTTGCTATTTCCTTCTCCAATGCATGAAAGTGAAAAGTGAAAGTGAAGTTGCTCAGCCATGTCCGACTCTTCAATTTCTCAGCTTGTGAACCTCCACAGAGGCTGCTGAGTATCATCCTGACTTGGCAGCTGGTTTGCTCCAGAACAAGTGATTCAAGAGGGGACAAGGCTGAAACAAAAATGTCTTTTATGAATCAGTTTTGGAAGTCACACTATCAGTTCCACAATATCCTATTGGCTATACAGTCATCATGGGAGAAGGCAATGGCAACCCACTCCAGTACTCTTGCCTGGAAATCCCATGGATGCAGGAGCCTGGTAGGCTGCAGTCCATGGGGTTGCTAAGAGTTGGACACGACTGAGCGACTTCACTTTCACTTTTCACTTTCATGCATTGGAGGAGGAAATGGCAACCCACTCCAGTGTTCTTGCCTGGAGAATCCCAGGGATGGTGGGGCCTGGTGGGCTGCCGTCTATGGGGTTGCACAGAGTGGACACAACTGAAGCTACTTAGCAGCAGCAGTAGCAGCAGCATACAGGCATCATGGGAGGAACCTATACAAGGGCATGAATATCAGTAGACAATAATCATTGGACGTCATGTCAGAGGCTGGTTACCACACTTGGATATGTAATATCCAAGCAGACAGTGGATGCAGGAATCAGTACAACACTGAAGATATGCTGACCATAGTGGGTTGGAGCAAACAGAAGGATCCCGACTCACATAAAAACTGAATAACTTTCTCTATTTTATAGCAGTAAAAAATTATGGTTAGAATTCTTTTGTAAATGTTTGTCCAAAATGGTTGTCCTTCAATCTCAACATTTATATGATAAATGCTAGTATTTTTGCCTGGAAAATCCCATGGACAAGGAGCCTGGAAGGCTGCAGTCCATGGGTTCGCTGAGGGTCGGACACGACTGAGCGATTTCATTTTCACTTTCCTGTATTGGAGAAGGAAATGGCAAACCACTCCAGTGTTCTTGCCTGGAGAATCCCAGGGACGGAGGAGCCTGGTGGGCTGCCGTCTATTGGGTCGCACAGAGTCGGACACGACTGAAATGATTTAGCAGCAGCAGTAATGTTACTTTTTGCACTAGACAATGAACTAGGCAAGTTTACTCAATTCTCACAATGTTGGCATTATTATTCAGATTTTACACAGGAAGAAACTGAGCCTAATTGAGATTAAGAGACAAGCCCAGGGCTACTTAACGCAGAAGTGGTAGAGTTGAATTTCATCACTGGCTCTTTTCCTCTCTTCTGTGTTGTCTCCCATTACATACAGTGTTTCATGGGCCGAAGTTCTAGGAGCATCAGATTTTCATGTTGGAGATAATAAAAGGCAGACCTGAGCCTTATTTCTGATCACATAGTGAGAACAAATACTTTGCAGCTGGTCCCCAACCTTCTAACCATCCTACTGGGGAAATTAAAGGGACTTTTTGAGGATATAGGTAGAAATTGGGTTTTAACCACAGAGTAACAGAATCTGTTTTTGAGAAAGAAGAAATTTTGATGTTTTCAGCATATCTTGACCTTCTTAGTAATAAAATTCAATTTTTATCCAGCCAGAAGGAGAAGATCACTGAGTTCTTCCTTTGCAGAAGTCTCTATTTTCTCTTTCCCAATAAAGGAGGAATATGCTTCTTCAGCAAGTCATCTGCATTTCTTAAGACAATTTTTAAAGACCAAAATTATTCTCAACAAACTAGTAGTATTTTATCTGGTTTAAAAGTCACTGCTTACTCACTGAAGACACATCTCTTAGGAGTAATAGTTACCTGCTTAACTTATGTGTAGTTGTGTAGAACTTCAGAATGCTAATTCAATTTGATGGACATAATGATGCATTTTAAACTACTATATACACTTTAGTGTCTCAGGATGTCAGGTTCAGTTGGGTCTAATTCACCTGGGATCAGCTTTTAGATTTATTTCAGAGTTGATCTTGGGTTTTAAGGAGTTCATAAGTGTGGCTATACCCTTCACTTAGGGTTAGTGAGGATGGTTGTGAGCTGCTCAAGAGACTTTTGAAGAGACACAGTGTTGGACGTCTATAGGAAACTGGTTGTTCTAGCTGGATTATATCTTTTTTTCCCCAGTAATATTCTTTCAGTAATATTAAATCTTGTCTAACATTCCCTTTATCTGCATCGATATTATTACACTCATCTTTTCCTTTTTTTTACATTTCAATTTTTTTTCTATAAAAGGAGTGGGTTTTGTACAATGGAAGGTTAAATGCTTTATAGACAAGAATAAAAGCTGCACTGCTGCTACTGCTATGTCACTTCAGTCGTGTCCGACTCTGTGTGACCCCATAGATGGCAGCCACCAGGCTCCCCCGTCCCTGGGATTCTCCAGGCAAGAACACTGGAGTGGGTTGCCATTTCCTTCTCCAATGCATGAAAGTGAAAAGTGAAAGTGAAGTCGCTCAGTCGTGTCCGACTCTTTGTGACCCCATGGACTGCAGTCTACCAGGCTCCTCCATCCATGGGATTTTCCAGGCAAAGTACTGGAGTGGGGGCTATTGCCTTCTCCAAAAGCTGCACTAGAACCAACTTATTCATTATGGTCTTCTTCCTCCTCCTCATCCTCTTACCTTCCTCCTCTTCCTTTTTTTCTTGCTTTCTTCAGCCTTGATGACTTCCTTTTTTTTTTTTTTTTTTGCTGCATCTGGCTTCCTTATAGCTTGCTATGCAGTAATATCCTTTTTGTACTTTTCCTTCAGCTTAGTAGCCTTCTTCTCATAAGGCTGCTTGTCATCTGTAGCAGTGTTATTCCACATCACTCCCAGTTTCTTTGCAACATCACCAGTGAAGAGGCTAGGATGTCCACCTTTGATTTTGGGGCAATATTAAGCACAAAATTAGAAAAAGGCCAAAGAAGCCTCTTGAGTGCATTGGGATACTTGAACTTCTTTCTTGAAACTTGTATCCCTTTTAGAATGGATGTAAGTTTTAATTTCTCTTTCATAACAGGCCTTGTCAGCCTTTGCCATGTCTTCAAATTTTCCTTTCTCTTCAGCAGACGTGATCTTCCACTTCTCTGAGCACTTCTTAGAAAACTCTGAGAAGCTGACTGAGGCATCTGGGTGCTTCTTCTTGTGCTCCTCCTGGCAAGTTTGCACAAAGAATGCATATGATGACATTTGACTCTCAGCTTCTTAGGATCTCCTTTGCCCATGTTTAGTTATTTTTCCTCTTAGAGACACAGAGTTGCCCCGTGCCCTCCCCTCTTGTCTGAGACAGTTTTCCCTCTCCACTGGGTCTTAGGGGAATGAAAGTGCTGTAGACTGAATGATTGTGTCCCCCCAAAATTCATATGTTGAAATCTTCTCTCCAGTGTGATAGTATTTGGAGGAGAGGATTTTGGGAGGCGATTGGATCATGAAGACTGAGCTCTTATGAACGGAATTAATGCCCTTATAAAAGATTCTCCCAAGAGCTCCCTAGCTTCTTCCACCATATAAGGACACTGTAAGAGGATGGCCATCTGTGAACCAGGAATCAGGCTCTCCTCAGACCTTGAATCTAGCAGTGTCTTGATCTTGGACTTTCCAATTTCCAGAACTGTGAGGCGTTGAAGCTACCCAGTCTATGGTAATTTTGCTAGAGTAGCCCCAGTGGTCTAAGACCGGGAGTCATATCTGACTCACTTTTGATTATAATGTCCCAAGTCTCTGTAAACTCCCATCTACCCAGAGAGAAAGAATCTGCACTAGTTTTCTTTGAAATGGGGAGATTAGTTTTTAGTCTGGTATAGGCCCCTTATTTTGACATCTGTCTTTTCTGACCACATTACCTGTTTGTACCCTGATTATTCTTTATTATAGCTTCCTGTTTCTTTCCTTTAAATTATCTATTCCAGTCTGTAATTATATTATTTGGTGGTTTATATATTTATTATCCATTTTCTCCACTAAAATGAAGGCTGTATCAGTGTGGCTGCATTATCTGCCTTTGCTTACCACTCTTCTCCAGCACCCTCCTGGTGGCTGGAGACGTGAACAGAAGCCCCCAATAGTTACTTGTTCAATAAATACATGAGCATTTACTAGATACTCAAAGTTAGCCTAACAGACGATGTTGATACTCTTCCCATAACTCCTTGCCATCACCACTGTAGGGCATACCAGCTCTCTTCAATTGCACTTCATAGCACTTAATTACCTGAGGATTTTTTTTTTTTTTTTTACTTTAGCCACTAGATCGTGCTTTTCACCTACCCAGCAGAATAGAATTTCTATACCCTTGAACGCAGCCCTCAACTACAGACAGATTGAAGTGTATAGACACCCTAGCTCCTTTGTTCCTTGGGTGGGATAACTCAAGCATTTTCACACTGGCTCCCAGAATTGCTGAAGTAAAATTAAGCTTCAATCACTGAGTGTACCTCTAGTTGCTCTTCATTCCTTCTTTGCTTCACATCCCAACTCGCTTACTGTTTTCTTCTTACTTCCCCAAGAAACCACTCGCACTTAAAACATTGCCTCGAGTCTGTTTCTGGGCAACCCAACCAAGACAGATAGGAAACAGAAGTTTACAAAAGCTCTCCAAGTGTTCTGAACTCTATTTCTAAATGAGGGAGCTTGCAGTCTATTTTGAAATGAAAGTTAGTTGGAAAAAGATAATTTCCTTTCCTAAAGCATGTATTGTCTTTTGATTACCTTGTATACCAAAAGTATGGTTATTTGAAGCATTATTTTAATAAATTGCTTTTCTGAGTTTCCAACTTTAGTTTTTAACATGTATTGATGTACTTCCAGACCACTATCTGGCAATGGAAGAATGCATTTTGTGAGTCACTGTGCAGAAATGCGGCTAGCAATTTAATGGTCATTGATAGCACATTTACTATTTGAAAAACAATGAAATCCTTATAGAGGAAACAGCGTTGAACAGGATATTTTTCTCCATCCCAAAAGAGCTCACAGTCCAGTAGTAGAGAAAAGTATATGTACATTAAAGTGGAGTTCAGCACTTCTCCAACTAAAAGAAGTGTTCTGTGGAGTTCCAAAGTAGATCAGCCTTCCGGTGAGGAACTTTGCAAGATGAGGCTTGAAGGATATGTAATTCTGTAGAGGAAACATTGTTGACACAGGCGATAGATTGGAAAATACAAAGTATGGTGAGAGGGCACCTCTTACTCTGATTTCAGAGAATAAGAAACAGTGGTAGATAAGACTGAAAGGCAGAAATAAATCTTTCTGGAACACTTTATATTAAGAAGATGAAAAGACCATAAAAGCTGGGACAAAATGTACTAATCACAGAGTGGGTCTGCTACTACTCCACTCATAGGGAAATCCTCAGCTGGTTCGCTTATAGAGAAATATTGCCAAGGTATCACCCATTCCAAAACAAGTTCTCTGTCCTCTGACCAGGGGAGCTTATACTTGTCTAGATCAGGAGCCTGCAAACTTTTTCTGTAAAGGACTAGACTGTAAATATTTTAGGCTTTGTGGGCCATATGGTTTCTTTTGCTATTATTCAATTCTGCTATTGTAGTGTAAAATCAACCATATATAGTATGTATATGAATGAGTGTCTATGAATAAAACTTTATTTACAAAGCACAGGTTGGATTTGGATTTGGCCCACAGGTTGTATTTGGCTGGATTTGGCCCACAGGTTGTATTTCTCTTACTCTCTGATAGACTAATTCTAGTCAAACTGCTGCTGCTACTAAGTCGCATCAGTCATGTCCGACTCTGTGCGACCCCATAGATGGCAGCCTACCAGGCTCTGCTGTCCTTGGGATTCTCCAGGCAAGAACACTGGAGTGGGTTGCCATTTCCTTCTCCAATGCATGAAGCAAAAAGTGAAAGTGAAGTTGCTCAGTCGTGTCTGACTCAGCGACCCCATGGACTGCAGCCTACCAGGCTCCTCCGTCCATAGGATTCTCCAGGCAAGAGTACTGGAGTGGGTTGCTATTGCCTTCTCTGCTAGTCAAGCTAAAATGTCCTAAATGACTTGTTCTTTTTTGTTAGGTAATATTTGCTTTAAACCCTTGTTTTAACACAAAGAAAGTACACATGTATACCTGTGATGGATTCATTTTGATATTTGGCAAAACTAACACAATTATGTAAAGTTTAAAAATAAAAATAAAATTAAAAAAAAAACTAAAAAAAAAAAAAAGAAAGTAGCAGAGCTAGAGAACAATATTAGGGGTGGGAAGATAGAATTTCTGGTGCCCATCCAAAGGTACTGGATAGATAACTGCTTACACAAAAATTGGGTCAAATACCCAGTCCCATGTGTCTGGGACTCAATCTCAGAACAGAGATCTAGGACTATAATGAAAAAATGAGGCTAATACTGGAGTGGGTAGCCATTCCCTTCTCCAGAGAATCTTCCCAACCCAGGGATTGAACCCAGGTCTCCTGCATTTCAGGCAGATTCTTTACTGTCTGAGCACCACGGAAGCCCTGAGAATGAACAAGGCTAATGTTGTGTGAGCCAATTTAGCTATACACTGACAGCATAGTGAGATTATTGTGGGTTAGGATTGGGAAGTACATTAGTTTACTAGGGCTCCACTAACAAAGTACCACAAACTTTGTGACTTAAACAACATAAGTTTATTTCTTATAGTCCTGGAAGCTGGAAGTGTGAGTCAAGATGTTGGCAGGATTAGTTTCTTTGGAAACTTCTCTGCTTGGCTTTTAGGAAGCTGTCTTTCCCTGCTATGTTTTCCCAAGTTCTTTCTCTGTGTGTCTATGTCCTAATTTCTTCTTCTTATAAAACTACCAGTCATACTGGCTTAGGGCCCATGCTAATGACCTCATTTTAACTTAATTGCTTATTTAAAGATTCTGTCTAAATACAGTCACATTGTGAGGACTGGGGGTTAGGACTTCAACATATGAATTGGGGGAGGGGGCACAATTCAGCTCATATCCAGGCAACAGAGAGGGATAAGGTTTATATGTATGTTTATGGATTTACATACATATGCTGTTAAGTCGCGTCAGTTGTGTCTGACTCTTCACGACCCCATGGACTGCAGCCTACCAGAGGTGAGGTCAAGTTCATCCAATTTCTTGATGTGAAGGAATGTGGTTTCATTGAGCAAAGAATGGGAGAAGGAAGGATCAAGGTAGGCTGGGCACAAGGAAAAAGAAAAACAGAAAAGAGGCTGAAAGTAGTGGTAGAAGAAAGAAAAGATAGATTAGGAGAAAGAATAGAGGACTTCTGCTTCATTGACTACACTAAAGCCTTTGACTGTGTGGATCACAACAAACTGTGGAAAATATTTAAAGAGATGTGAATACCAGACCACCTTACCTACATTCTGAGAAATCTGTATGCAGGTTAAGAAGCAACACTTAGAACCAGACATGGAACAACAGACTAGTTCCAAATTGGGAAAAGAGTTCATCAAGGCTGTATATTGTCACCTTGCTTATTTAACTTATATGCAGAGTACATCATGTGAAATGCTGGACTGGATGAAGCACAAGCTTGAATCAATGACTGCAGGGGGAAATATCAATAACCTCAGATATGCAGATGACACCACCCTTATGACAGAAAGTGAAGAGGAACTAAAGAGTGTCTTGATGAAAGTGAAAGAGGAGAGTGAAAAAGTTGGCTTAAAGCTCAACATTCAGAAAACTAAGATCATGGCATCTCGTCCCATCACCTCATGGCAAATAAATGGGGGAAACAGAGGAAACAGTGATAGATTTTTTTTTCTTGGCCTCCAAAATCACTGCAGATGGTTACTGCAGCCATTAAATTAAAATATGCTTGCTCCTTGGAAGAAAATCTATGACAAATCTAGACTGCATGTTAAAAACCAGAGACATTACTTTACCAGCAAAGGTCCATATAGTCTAAGCTATGGTTTTTCCAGTAGTCAGGTATGGATGTGAGAGTTGAATTATAAAGAAAACCTAGTGCCGAAGAATTGATGCTTCTGAACTGTGGTGTTGGAGAAGACTCTTGAAAGTCCCTTGGACTGCAAGGAGATCCAACCAGACCATTCTAAAGGAGATCAGTCCTGAATATTTATTGGAAGGACTGATGCTGAAGCTGAAAATCCAATTCTGTGGCCCCCTGATGCGAAGAACTGACTCATTGGAAAAGACCCTGATTCTGGGAAAGATTGAAAGCAGGAGGAGAAGGGGCCAACAGCAAATGAGATGGCTGGATGGCATCACTGACTCAATGGACATGAGTTTGAGCAAGCTCTGGGAGTTGGTGATGGACAGGAAGCCTGGTGTGCTGCAGCCCATGTGGTTGCAAAGAGTTGGACATGACTGAGCAACTGAACTGAACTGTAAGAGAGAAAGCAATGATGACCGGATAACAGTGATTAACAAAAGGCGTGGTCATGACAAGCAAAAATCAGGGTGGTTAAATACTTGAAAAGCAGTGATCCCACAGGCCTGAAGAATATCTATTCATATGTATTTTACCCAAGACAAGCGCCAAGCATGCTCTAGTAAAGCAACATTACATGTACATTTAGGTAGAGGCAAGCTGGTGTATTTTTTGAATGTAGGACAAACACGCTGATGATGGCATACAATAGTGATGTCATGTATTACATGTCCTCCTGTGTCCCACATTGACATAATGGAAACTTCTTTACTATGAATACTAAAAGATTCATTATCAAATAATGGTGAAATGAGATTTTTACTGTAAATAAACAGTGTGTAGTACCAGGTTCTGCATTGGGACCAAGGAGATAAGATATGACATCTCTCCAGAAGGAGTTCATGTTGCTATTCAATGTATATTTTTAGATATCTATATAATTTCAGCATTAAGGAAATCTTTTCTTTTTCCATGCTTCATTTGTGTGGACATTCATTCCTATCCAGAAACCTCAGTAACTGGCATGAAAAGAAGGATTTTGTTATAAGTTCGGTTGAAAGATGAAAACTTTATCTCGGTGGTATTCAAAGTATTTGAGCATGGAAGTTTACTAGCTAGCTTGAAATTTAAAGTCTTGTTTCTGTGCTTACACTGGAAACATTAAGTTCACAAATTTGCCATTTTACTTGATTCTGCCAGTTTGTGATTAAAAACTCACAATGTAAAATGCACAGTGGAGTTTAAAAGAACTATAAAATATGGTTGTTTAGAGAACTTAGTGATTTTGCCTGGAGAATCCCAGGGACGGGGGAGCCTGGTGGGCTGCTGTCTATGGGGTCGCACAAAGTCAGACACGACTGAAGTGACTTAGCAGCAGCAGCAGCAGTGGTACAATGAGTATATTCCTGGGCTGGAAAGCAAAAGAGCTTATGCTAATGCTGACCCTTGCACTGGGGTTTTGTGCTTTGGAAAACATCCCTTTTTCTCTAAGCTTTTCATTCCTTCTGCTCTCACCTTATATCTATTTTAAAAAATTCCAGACCTTCAGAAAAATATAACAAACATTTATATATCCCTGTAGGTTTACCAGCAGATAACATTTTGTCCCATTTGTTCAATTTATCTATCTACATATGTGTTTATGTGTGTTTAAATTTTTTTTCTCAACTGTTTGAAAGTAAGTTGTGGATATAACATGCTTAAATATGCTGTCATTTCTTACCTACAAAGACATTCTCTTTCATAATTTCATAACCACCTACTTTATTTGTCAAGATATTTAACACTGATACAGAAATATTATCTATACTCACTTTCCTAGGTGTTCCAAATATGTCCTTTGAGTTTTTTTCCCTTTCAATATAGAATCTCAACAAACAAAATGCGTTGCATTTAGTGTCATGTTTCTTTTATTTCTTTTAATTTATTTTATAATATTGATAATTTTTAAGAGTCTAAGCCAATAATTTTGTGGACAGTATCAGTTTGAAATTATTCTGATTATTTTTGAATACTAAATTTCAGCTAATAATTTTGCAGGCAAGATTATTACATAGATGATATCATATACCTTTTATTGCATCCCATTAGAAGGCACATGTTATTATCTCATTGTTTGTGTTATTGTGACCAAATAACACAATTGTTTGTGGTGTCCTCTAGATTTCTCCACTGTAAAGGTATAGTTTTTCCTTTTTAATTAATAGGTAATATTCCAGCAATCTTGATTCCAGCTTTTGCTTCTTCCAGCCCAGAGTTTCTCATGATATACTATGCATGTAAGTTAAATAAGCAGGGTGACAATATACAGCCTTGACGTATTCCTTTTCCTATTTGGAACCAGTCTGTTGTTCCATGTCCAGTTCTGTCTTGCTTCCTGACCTGCATACAGATTTCTCAAGAGGCAGGTCAGGTGGTCTGGTATTCCCATCTCTTGAAGAATTTTGCACAGTTTATTGTGATCCATACAGTCAAAGGCTTTGGCATAGTCAATAAAGCAGAAATAGATGTTTTTCTGGAACTCTCTTGCTTTTTCGATGATCCAGTGGATGTTGGCAATTTGATCTCTGGTTTGTCTGCCTTTTCTAAAACCAGCATGAACATCTGGAAGTTCACAGTTCACATATTACTGAAGCCTGGCTTGGAGAATTTTGAGCATTACTTTACTAACGTGTGAGATGAGTGAAATTGTGCATTAGTTTGAGCATTCTTTGGCATTGCCTTTCTTTGGAATTGGAATGAAAACTGACCTTTTCCAGTCCTGTGGCCACTGCTGAGTTTTCCAAATTTGCTGGCATATTGAGTGCAGCACTTTCACAACATCATCTTTCAGGATTTGAAAGAGCTCAACTGGAATTCCATCACCTCCACTAGCTTTGTTCGTAGTGATGCTCTCTAAGGCCCACTTGACTTCACATTCCAGGATGACACCACCCTTATGGAAGAAAGTGAAGAGGAACTAAAAAGCCTCTTGATGAAAGTGAAAGAGGAGAGTGAAAAAGTTGGCTTAAAGCTCAACATTCAGAAAACTAAGATCATGGCATCTGGTCCCATCACTTCATGGGAAATAGATGGGGAAACAGTGGAAACAGTGTCAGACTTTATTTTTGGGGGCTCCAAAATCACTGCAGATGGTGATTGCAGCCATGAAATTAAAAGATGCGTACTCCTTGGAAGGAAAGTTATGACCAAACTTCAGTTCAGTTCAGTCCCTCAGTCGTGTCCGACTCTTTTCGACCCCATGAATCGCAGCACACCAGGCCTCCCTGTCCATCACCAACTCCCAGAGTTCACTCAAACTCACGTCCATCGAGTCAGTGATGCCATCCAGACATCTCATCCTCTGTGGTCCCCTTTTCCTCCTGCCCCCAATCCCTCCCAGCATCAGAGTCTTTTCCAATGAGCCAACTCTTTGCATGAGGTGGCCAAAGTATTGGAGTTTCAGCTTTAGCATCATTCCTTCCAAAGAGATCCCAGGGCTGATCTCCTTTAGAATGGTTGGTTGGAACTCCTTGCAGTCCAAGGGACTCTCAAGAGTCTTCTCCAACACCACAGTTCAAAAGCATCAATTCTTCGGTGCTCAGCTTTCTTCACAGTCCAACTCTCACATCCATACATGACCACTAGAAAAATCATAGCCTTGACTAGACGGACCTTCGTTGGCAAAGTAATGTCTCTGCTTTTGAATATGTTATCTAGGTTGGTCATAACTTTCCTTCCAAGGAGTAAGCGTCTTTTAATTTCATGGCTGCAGTCACCATCTGCCGTGATTTTGGAGCTCAGAAAAATAAAGTCTGACACTGTTTCCACTGTTACCCCATCTGTTTCTCATGAAGTGTTGGGACCAGATGCCGTGACCTTAGTTTTCTGAATATTGAGCTTTAAGCCAACTTTTTCACTCTCCTCTTTCACTTTCATCAAGAGGCTTTTTAGTTCCTCTTCACTTTCTGCCATAAGGGTGGTGTCATCTGCATATCTGAGGTTATTGATATTTCTCCTGGCAATCTTGATTCCAGCTTGCGTTTCTTCCAGCCCAGCATTTCTCATGATGTACTCTGCATAGAAGTTAAATAAGCAGGGTGACAATATACAGCCTTGACGCTAGATAGCATACTCAAAAGCAGAGACATTACTTTACCAACAAAGGTCCATCTAGTCAAGGCTATGGTTTTTCCAGTGGTCATGTATGGATGTGAGAGTTGGACTGTGAAGAAAGCTGAGCACCAAAATTGATGCTTTTGAACTGTGGTGTTGGAAAAGACTCTTGAGAGTCCCTTGGACTTCAAGGAGATCAACCAGTCCATTCTAAAGGAGATCAGTCCTGGGTTTTCTTTGCAGGGACTGATGCTAAAGCTGAAACTCCAATACTTTGGCCACCTCATGGGAAGAGTTGAGTCATTGGAAAAGACTCTGATGCTGGGAGGGATTGGGGACAGGAGGAGAAGGGGATGGCAGAGGATGAGATGTCTGGATGGCATCACCGACTCAATGGACCTGAGAGTGAGTGAACTCCGGGAATTGGTGATTGACAGGGAGGCCTGGGGTGCTGCAATTCATGAAGTCACAAACAGTCGGGCATGACTGAGCAACTGAACTGAACTGAACTGGTATGGGTAGTTTTTTTGAGACCATGTCTTTTATTTTCCAACAAAATTCACCCAATGGTTTTGCTCTCCATGAATGATCTTTACTTGATTCAATATTAAACTGATGTTCTACCCATGATTGTAAATGGAATAATTAAATATTCAACTTTTACTATTGAATTGTCTGTTTCTTCCTTCTGATCTGTCAATAGCATATTTTATTTACCATTTTTTTCATTAGTTTATTGGGTGTGAGATGATCTTTCATTGTGCTTTTGATTTGCATTTCCTTAGTCAAGAGATATTAAGCATCTTTTTGTGTGCTAATATATCGTTTTTGGAGAAATGTTTATTCAAGTCTTTTGTCCACTTTTGCATTGGTGTGTTTTTTTTTGTTGTTGCCGAATTGTAAGAGCGGTTTATAAACTGGATATTAACCCCTCATCAGATATAGATTTACAAATATTTTTTCCTTTCCATGAGTTACCTTTTCACTTCATTGATTGTGTACTTTGATGCATAGCAGTTTTAAATTTTGATGTAGTTCAGTTTACTGCTTTTTCTTTTTTTACCTTTGCTTTTGGTGTCACAACCAGGAAATCATTGCCAAATCCAACGTCATGAAGTTTTTCCCCTGTGTTTTATTCTAAGAGTTTTATGCTTCTAGGTCTTATATTTAAAACTTTTCATTTTGAATTGTTTGATATATTGTGTAAGATAAAGATTCAATTTCACTCTTTTGCATGTGGATATCCAGTGTTCCCAATAACATTTATTGAAAGACTGTCCTTTTCCTATTGAATGGTCTTGGTACCCTTATCAAAAATCATTTGACCATATTTGTGGAGGTCTTTCTGTTTTATTCCATTGTTTTATATGCCTGTCTTTATGGCATTACCACCCTGTTTTGATTACTACAGCTTTGTGATAAGTGTTGAAATCAGGAAGCATGAAACTTTTAACTTTTTTCTTTATTAAGATTATTTTGGCTATTTGAGATCTCTTGAGATTTCACATAAATTTTAGGATGGATTTTCTATTTCTGCAAAAAAACCAAAAACAAAACACAGACCAAACACTGGGATTTTGATTGCTAAATCTGTATATAGCTTTGGGTAGTATTACTTTTTTTTTTTTTTTTTTTGGACACACACTACGCAGCTTGTGGAATCTTAGCTCCTGGACCAAGGATTGAATCCAGGTCCTTGGCAGTGAAAGCGCAGTCTTAACCACTGGACTGCTAGGAAATTCTCAGTGTTGACATCTTAACAAGGTTAAATCTTATAATCCATGAGCATGGGTTGTCTATTTATTTGTGTATTCTTTATTTTCTTTCAGCAGTGTTTTGTAGTTTTCAATACAAATCTTTCACCTCCGTGGTCAGATTTATTCCTAAATTTATCCTTATTGATGGTATTGTAAATAAAATTGTTTTCTTAATTTTCTTTTTGGATGTTTCATTGCTTATTTATTTATTATGATTTTTTAATTGAAGTATAATTGACTTAGTATATTAATTTTAAGTATGCAAAATAGTGATTTGGTAATTTTATACATTGCAAAATGATCCCCACTGGATGATTCATTGTTATTGTATAGAAACACAACTGATTCTTTTTGTGTCGATTTTATATCCTGCAGCTTTACTGAATTTATTTATTCTGACAGGCTTTTTTCTTTTTTTGTGGGGAGCACTTAGGTTTTTCTACATCCAAGATCATGTTATCCATGACCAGTAATAATTTTAGTTTTTCCTTTCCAAATTAGATGTAAAAGCAGGCATTCTTGTCACCTCATAGAAAAAACTTTCAGTCTTTCGCCACTGAGTGTGATGTTAGCTATGGGATTTTCTTACATAGCCTTTATTGTGTTGAGTTAGTTTAACTTCTGTTCCTTGTTTATTGAATGTTTTTATTATGAAGCTCTGTTCATTTTTCTTCTTGTTTTTTTCTTTTTGTTTTTTGAATTGTGTATTCTCTATCAACATATCTTCAGTTTTTCTGATTTTTCTTCTGCCATCCAAATCTACTGTTGAGCCTCTTTAGTGAATTTTTCATTCAGTTATTGTATTTTTAATGCCAGAATTTGTATTTGGCTCTTTTTAATTTTTTGAAATAATTTCTATCTCTTTATCTTCTCTATTTAATGAGATATTTTCATCATAGCTTCATTTATATCTTGAAGTATGATTGTCTTCTGTTCTTAGAACATATTTACAAAGGAGACTTTGATGTCTTTGTTAAATTTGACATCTGAGTTGTCTCACAGACTTTTCAGCTGTTTGTTTCTCCTGTGTATGGGTTAGTCTTTTCTGTTTCTTTGCATGTCCCATAATTTTTTGTTGATGGACCACTCTAGCTTTCTGATTCTCCACTGCATCTGGGTCTTATTTCTGTTGTTTGCTTGTTTATTTGTTTAATTACTTGGCTAGATAATGTTAGTGAGTTATATATCTCCTATAGTGGGAAGTTTTGGTTTTGCTTCTTGTTGAGTACAGGGTTGGATGTGTGCACAGTCACTCTGGCTTCCCTGGTGGCTCAGATGATAAAGAATCTGCCTGTAATGCAGGAGACCTGGGTTTCATCCCTGGGTCTGGAAGATCCCCTGGAGAAGGGAATGGTTACCCACTCCAGTATTCTTGCCTGGAGAATTCCATGGGTAGAGGAGCCTGGTGGGTTATAGTCGATGGGGTTGCAAAGAGTCGGATACCACTAACTAAATTTTTGACTTTTTCTGAGCGACTAATAGCCAGCAGCACAGTCACTCTGGGACTTTCTCTTTCACTGCTAAGCTTTTGGCCTCATTTTTTTTTTTTTTTTTTTAATCACAGCAAGCTATTGAGCCCCACTAATTGCCAGATGATTGCTCTATTCTTTAGACAGTGCTGTGGGGTATAAATTGCTCTACACTCTGATCTAATTAAATTTGAGCAGGGGAGATTTAGAGGTCCGTCTCTGAGGTTTATTCTAACCTCAGGAGGGCTCTTAGCTTTTTCCCTGTTTCTCTCTGGTGAACTAGTTGGCCTATGGTTTGTTGCTGTTAATTAAAAGGAGCTATTGTTTTTGAGAGTATTCTGAGGTTTGAACTTCTCTGCCCTCTGTTTCGAATAAATTATTTCAGTTTATTTGGGGAGAATTTTAGACCTTTCTGTTCTTGTGAATAGCTTCTTTCCTTTCTATCCTGGGTGCTGGGTGGCGGAAGGGATCTATTGACCTTTTGGCTACATTCACCAGGAATTTAGCTTCTTGGACTAAATTTAGAGTTGGAAGGTATGAGAAATGTTGATGACCTGCCCCAGTAGGTAAGAAACTGTATTTCTTGATTGGCAGCTGAGGTAGCAGAAAGCTTTGCGTCTTGGCCACACCCACTGAGACTGCTGAGCTAATAAGTTGGAGGTTTTGGTGGTGGGGAGGGAGCAGGTGTGCTGTAAATACCACAGACTCTCCCCATTTTTTTTTTTTTTTTTGCCAAGTTTTAGTAGCTCTTCTTGAGTAAAGGTTTCTTCATTTCCATATGCCTTTAGGACAATTCCAGAGATGGTTGTTTTTAAAATACTTTTCATTAGTTATTTATAGTTATGAATCTATGAAGCTCCTTATACAACCATCCCAGAAGTTCCTCACCAGTTTAGAGAAGTCTTAAACTGAGGTGATAACAGGCCTACGCTCTCTATAAAGAGTCTAAGAGAGGATCCTTCCTTGCCTTGTCCTAGCTTTTGGTGGGTTGCTGGCAATTCCTGGTATTTCTTGGCTTGTATTTTTGTCACTCCAACCTCTGCCTCTATGTTCACATGACATACTTTCCTCTGTGTATATGCATCTGTGTCAGATTCCCTTCTTATAAGGACAGCGTGACCTCATTTTCACTTAAGTACACTTATAAAAATCCTATTTCCAAATAAGGTCACATTTGCAAGTACTGAGATTTAGGACTTGAACATGCTTTTTGGTGAACACAGTTCAGCCTGTGTTACCATCAGCAACATAAGAGTGTTTGCTTCCCCATAGTCCTCCCAAAAGACTGCTGCCAAGCTTTCGAATATTTGCCAACCGTATAATTTCTAAATGGTATATCAGCATTTCTAATTCTTTTACTACAAAAGAAGTTGAATATTTTGTTACATGTTATTGTGCCTTTTAAAAACTATCTCTTTGTGGCTTTTTAAGGTTGTAGTTAAAAATATTATTATGGAAAATTTCACATATGTACAAAAGCAGAGAGACAATTTAATAATCTCCTGTATGTCTAACATCTATCTTAATCAGTTGTCAACATTTTATCAATATTATTTCACCTATTACTCCCCACTACTGCCACATATATTTAAGAACTTTGGTGCATAACTCTAATACATTTAACTGAAAAAAACACAAAAGCACATAATAGCAGTACCATTTTTAATGTGTAATAAAATTGCCCCAATGATTTGTTAATTTTATCTAATGCCCAGGCTGTGCTCAGGTGTCTCAAAAAAATCTCTTTTCTAGTATATAAAAATCTCTTTTCTATAATTTTTTAACCGGTTAAATGAAGGGATTGGATAAGATCATGTCTAGGGTCCTCTTTCATTTTAAAATTTGGAGATTTATTCTCTAATTCTCCATAATAAATGGAGAGAAACCTTGCTATTGTAAGCCTTGAAATACTGCTGGGTAATGATCTCATTACTTACTGGTGAATTCTACAGAGCACAGTTTTCATGTTCTCTTTCTTCAGTTTGTAATAGTCTTATCTACTGTGGTATCATTAGATTGTTATCTATTACGTCTCTGGAAATAGAGTGACTTAGTTCTCTAATGGGACTTTTTGTTCTCAAAGCATTTTTCAGATGTGACAATAGACCATAATGTTACCTTAATCTTGCCGTGAGCCTAATAGGAAGTGAAACATGTCGTTGGTGATGGTATGATTGTAGACCCATTTTTCTCATTTGCTATATCCTATTAATTCTTTCAAAATCTTGACTTTACCTCTTCTTTTTCCTCCTGTCATTTGCGTTACTGCCACAATCTATGTGGTTTCTCTCCCAGGCAGAGCCAGACTTTCAGGGTTCAAATTTTACATCTGCCATTCATCAGCTGTGATTTTTGGGTACTGTTTTCTTATCTGTGAAAGAGGGAAATAATAAAGTTATTGACTGCATTGTGTTTTTGTGAAGATTAAATGATTTAATCCATAATCCATGTTAAACTATTAGCAACAGAAACAATGACCAGCATACAGAAAGTGCCAAGTGAATGGTAGATTTTACTAATCTGTCTCCTGTCCTAAGTGCCTCTGCCTTAAGCCTGTTCTGCTTATTACCGTCAGAATAACCTGAGAACTGTTCTTAGAGGCTTGCACTTTTTCATATGGATGCCACCATTAGCCAGATGTGGCTCATTTTAATTAAATTAAAGAAAGTTAAACATTTGGTTTCAATGTAGCCACTTAACAAGTATTCAATAGCCACACGTGCTTAGTGGCTACCATATTGGGCAGCATAAATATAAATATTTCTTTCCAGTAGGGCAGAAGGTGTTGTTGGACAGTGCTGCTGCTCTAAAACTTTCTCCTGTTGGGTTGATGGCACTAATACAGAAGGGAACCCTTGTTCCCCTTCTCCTCTTTTCATGAAGACTTGTTCCTGTGCCTTCAAGGAGACAGTAGTTTTCAGAGGGGAGACAACACCTCTCCCTCAGTCCACTTTATGGAAAAATAACCCAGCTGGATAGATAGCAGGAAAAACAAATTACTGGACCAACTTCCTCTGTTAGGAGAGGATAAGGTATTAAAAATCATCCCTCGTACATGACCTGCTTCTTGCTCTTGTTATTTCTGAGACATATATTGCTGTGAATGACTTCCTCACTTCTGTTTTTGACTCCCATGCGGCAGGCACACTAGGGTATGGAGTTGTGGCAGTGCTTCTTACCCTTCTACCCATCCTGTGACTGGGTAGATCAGTTCAGTTCAGAGAAGAACTAGCCTCAACATTTTTGGCCACAAATCTGGGCTGCATTAGTCATTCTAGTTTTATTAAATATCCTCATGCTTAGGGTATAAATATAATACCTTATTTTAATCACCACTTATGTACTTCTCAAATTAGGTAGATCCAATGAAGGAGTTTGGGAGATGAATTATTATCCTATAAAACTTTCGTTCCCACAATAGCTCCCCCAAGCCTACCCCATCAAGTCAAAATTCCTCTCCCTGACTCAAAACTCTCTATAATTTGACTCCACTGTAATTATTCAGTCTTCTTCAGTTCAGTGACTATTAGCTAGACGTCTATTATACTCTAATTCCTCTGCTTTACCTTAAGGTTCCAAAAATGATAAGACATGGATCTTCCATAAAATTCTTGTGGATTAGTTTGATAGAAAGGCCTACAAAGAAATAACATATATAATGTGTCGAGTGCTATAGTTGAAAAATGATCTAAGTACTAGCTTAACATGAAAAAAATAGCAGTAGGTCCTACCTGGAGAGAAAGAAAGACAATAGAACAAACACTCACAGATATACACTGACACACACAGTTGAATGGCTGATAGGAGGTTGCCAGATAGAAGTGTTAGGGGGATGTTGTTCTAGATAAAGGGAACAGTATGAAAAAAAATAAGACATATTTATACTCTTTACTTCAAACAGGCTTTTGTCCACAGGCCATGACTCCATGCATATGTCTGAGCTACTGTGCAAGCTTATGGAAGAATCAAACGTAGAACTCTTTTTGGCGAAAATCTATCTGAGGATTTTTATTTTTTTGCAGCTGTAAGACAGACCAGGAAAAATACTTCTTGTTTAATAAGAGAACATATGCAATATACTACAATTGAGGGTTAGTTATCCCAAGGCTCTTAAGTTCATTTTCAGAGGGATTGGTTATCTCCACAAATTACCATCATGGTTGGTGAATTCATTTACAGTAAAAAAAAAAATTATTTTTTTTCCTGACAAATGTATATTTTCTGTAATTTATGACTTCTTATAACAAATATTTCTGAAGACTATCAAAACAAAATTTACCATGTGAAAATACTCTGTGATGAAGTGAACAAACCCAATTTTCCATACAAATAAGTTTTGCGATTATCATAGGCTTCAAGTTTAAGAGTTATATTCCTTGGAAATCAAATAAACAAAAAATAAAGAAACAGATTATTTAGTTAAGAGTTGAATATCTTAGAGTACTTTGATAAACGTTAAAATGAGGATTGTAATTAATTTCATATCAAGAATTAGAGCACACAGAGATATATGTCATACTAGTTTTCCAGAAGTGCTTTTTTAAATATGTTTATTTTATATTATAGTTAATTTACAATGTTGTGTTAGTTTCAGGTATACAACAAAGTGATCAGTTACATGTATACAAATATCCATTCTTTTCACATATAGGTTATCACAGAATATTGAGTAGAGTTCTCTGTGCTATACAGGAGGCCCTTGTTGTTTACCTATTTTATATATATGCTGCTGCTGCTGCTAAGTCGCTGAAGTCGTGTCCGACTCGGTGCGACCCCACAGACGGCAGCCCACCAGGCTCTCAGGTTCCTGGGATTCTCTATATATAGTAGTATGTATATGTAAATCCCAAACTCCTAATATATCCATCCCCCCAACTTTCCCCTTTGGTAATCCCAAGAGTGCGATCACTGAACTATATTTAGTTTTGTTTTTAAATTTTTAAGAACCTCCATACTATTCTCTATAATGGCTGCACCAATTTACATTCCACCAACAGTGTAGAAAGGTTTCTTTTTCTTCACACCCTCTCCAGCATTTATTGTTTGTAGACTATTTGATGATGGCTGTTCTGACCAGTGTGAGGTGATATCTCATTGTAGCTTTGATTTACATTTCTCTAATTATTAGTGGTGTTGAACATCTTTTCATGTGCTTTTTTGACCATCTGTATGTTTTCTTCAGAGAAATGTCTATTTAGATCTTCTGCCCTTTTTTTTTTGGATTGGATTGTTTTTTGTTTTTACATTGAGTAGCATGAACTGTTTGAGTGTCTTGGAGATCAATCCCTTAGGGCACACAGAAACATATATTAGTTTTCTGAAAGTGCTTTTTAAAAAAAATAGCTCTGCTCAAAATGTCAATATGATTTTTTCCTCCTTATCTTATTGTGAAGAACAATAACCATGTCAGTTCTGAGTTACTATTCTCAAGAATTTTCATCAAATATAATAATAACTTTCATTTTTACAACTTTGATCAGTAAAAGAAATGAAAACCTTAAGTTTCTGTGTCTGCTATCCATATCCTCAGTTCCTCCTAGAAAAGACTTGTTCATTGATTGGATATTGGAGGGGGGTAATCTGGTGAGGAAAAGTCAGATAGATAATAGATGATAGAGTCTTCTCACCCAGGATGCTCTGTAGATGGAGTTTGGGATAGGGGAATAGTATTGTTTGGTAGACAGGAGACGAAAATGTGGAGTTCATTTTGGACCCAGAAAGTTTAAGGTACTTGTGACACAAACAACAACAAACAATAAAGAGTTCCTTTTCAAATAAAAATGTAGGTATATTCCAAAATGGATGGAAAGAGGAGGGGGAGGAGGAAAGAGCACCGGCAAGGACAGGAGCAGTGACCTATGCAAGAGACGAGGCAGATCTGCTTTTGAGAGTTTGAGGGTCTTCTGTGAGGCACAGGTGAGCAGTGGCCTATCATGGGTACGGGGGATCTGCCAGCAGTAGCTGTGGGAGGCATGGCATGTGGCATAAATCCTCTTGGAGAAGGTCGACATTAGCCCCACTACGGAGCTTCTGGGTGGGCAATCCACAAACTAGAGAAAAATTATGCCAAAGAAGTTCTTACACTGTAGTGAAAGTTCTAGGCCCCACAATAGATTTCCCAGCCTTCAGTTCAGTTCAGTCACTCAGTCGTGTCCACCTCTTTGTGACCCCATGGACTGCAGCATGCTAGGCTTCCCTGTCCATCACCAACTCCCAGAGTTTATTCAAACTCATGTCCATTGAGTCGGTGATGCCATCCAACAATTTCATCCTCTGTCATCCTCTTCTCCTCCCACCTTCAATCTTTCCCAGGATCAGGGTCTTTTCAAATGAGTCAGCTCTTCACATCAGGTGGCCAAATTATTGGAGTTTCAGCTTCAACATCAGTCCTTCCAGTGAGCACCTAGGACTGATCTCCTTTAGGATGGACTGGTTGGATCTCCTTGCAGTCCAAGGGACTCTCAAGAGTCTTCTCCAACACCACAGTTCAAAAGCATCAATTCTTCAGTGCTTAGCTTTCTTTATAGTACAACTCTCACATCCATACATGACTACTGGAAAAACCATAGCTTTGACTAGATGGACCTTTGTTAGCAAAGTAATGTTTCTTCTTTTTAGTATGCTGTCTAGGTTGGTCATCAGAGAAGGCAATGGCACCCCACTCCAGTACTCTTGCCTGGAAAATCCCATGGATGGAGGAGCCTGATAGGCTGCAGTTCATGGGGTTGCTAAGAGTCAGACACGACTGAGTGACTTCACTTTCACTTTTCACTTTCATGCATTGGAGAAAGAAATGGCAACCCACTCCAGTGTTCTTGCCTGGAGAATTCCAGGGACAGGGGAGCCTGATGGGCTGCCATCTATGGGGTCACACAGAGTCGGACATGACTGAATCGACTTAGCAGCAGCAGCAGCAGCAGGTTGGTCATAATTTTCCTTCCAAGGAGTAAGCATCTTTTAATTTCATGGCTGCAGTCACCATTTGCAGTGATTTTGGAGCCCCCCAAAATAAAATCTGCCACTGTTTCCACTGTTTCCCCATCTATTTGCCATGTGGTGATGGGACTGGATGCCATGATATTAAGTTTCTGAATGTTGAGCTTTAAGCCAACTTTTTCACTGTCCTCTTTGAATTTCATCAAGAGATTATTTAGTTCTTCTTCACTTTCTGCCATAACATCACTTTCCAACCTTGGAATCCAGCAAAGGGATTGAGAATCCCCAGGGAATCTGACTTTGAAGGTCAGTGGGATTTGATTATAGAACTTCCACAGGATGGGGGAAACAGAGACTGTTGAAGGGCTAACCAAAACCTTGTGTGCACCAGGACCCAGGAGAAAGGAGCAGTGACCTCCCCAAGAGACTGAGCCAGACTTGTCTGTGAGTGTTTGGGCATCTCTGGCAGAAGTTTGGTCAACAGTGACCTGCCTTGGATTAGAGGCACTGACTGTAGCAGTCCTAGAAGGCCCAGCATGCCGGCATAAGTCCTTTTGGAGAAGGTTGACATTACCCCTACCATAGTTTGGCCTCAGGTCAAACTACAGGGTGGAAACACAGCCCCACCCATCGGGCAGAAGATTGGATTAAAGAGTTACTGAATAGAATGGAAATTTCACTT
Organism: Bos taurus; assembly: GCF_002263795.3. NCBI lineage: Eukaryota > Metazoa > Chordata > Mammalia > Artiodactyla > Bovidae > Bos > Bos taurus. Next base: position 51,347,086 of record NC_037335.1, read on the forward strand.
TCCTCTTTCACTTTCATCAAGAGGCTTTTTAGTTCCTCTTCACTGTCTGCCATAAGGGTGGTGTCATCTGCATATCTGAGGTTATTGATATGTCTCCCAGCAATCTTGATTCCAGCTTGTACTTCTTCCAGTCCAGCGTTTCTCATGATGTACTCTGCATAGAAGTTAAATAAGCAGGGTGACAGTATACAGCCTTGAGGTACTCCTTTTCCTATTTGGAACCAGTCTGCTGATCCATGTCCAGTTCTAACTGTTGCTTCCTGACCTGCATACAAATTTCTCAAGAGGCAGGTCAGGTGGTCTGGTATTCCCATCTCTTTCAGAATTTTCCACAGTTGATTGTGATCCACACAGTCAAAGGCTTTGGCATAGTCAATCAAGCAGAAATAGATGTTTTTCTGGAACTCTCTTGCTTTTTCCATGATCCAATGGATGTTGGCAATTTGATCTCTGGTTCCTCTTCCTTTTCTAAAACCAGCTTGAACATCTGGAAGTTCACGGTTCATGTATTGCTGAAGCCTGGCTTGCAGAATTTTGAGCATTACTTTACTAGCGTGTGAGATGAGTGCAACAGTGCAGTAGTTTGAGCATTCTTTGGCATTGCCTTTTTTGGGATTTGAATGAAAACTGACCTTTTCCAGTCCTGTGGCCACTGCTGAGTTTTCCAAATTTGCTGGCATATTGCATGCAGCACTTTCACAGCATCATCTTTTAGGATTTGGAATAGCTCAACTGGAATTCCATCACCTCCACTAGTTTTGTTCATAGTGATGCTTTCTAAGGCCCACTTGACTTCACATTCCAGGATGTCTGGCTCTAGGTGAGTGATCACACCATCGTGATTATCTTGGTCATGAAGATCTTTTTTATACAGTTCTTCTGTGTCTTCTTGCCACCTCTTCTTAATATCTTCTGCTTCTGCTAGGTCCATACCATTTCTGTCCTTTATCAAGCCCATCTTTGCATGACATGTTCCCTTGGTATCTCTAATTTTCTTGAAGAGATCTCTAGTCTTTCCCCTTCTGTTGTTTTCCTCTATTTCTTTGAGAAATGCAAATCAAAACAACAATGAGATATCACCTCACACCAGTCAGAATGGCCCTCATCAAAGTCTACAAACAATAAATGCTGGAAAGGGTGTGGAGATACAGGAACACTCTTGTTCTGTTGGTGGGAATGTAAATTGATACAGTCACTATGGAAGATGGTACAGAGATTCCTTAAAAAACTAGAAATAAAACCACCGTATGACCCAGCAATCCCACTCCTAGGCATATAGCCTGAGAAAACCAAAATTGAAAGAGACACATGTACCCTATTGTTCATTGCAGCACTATTTACAATAGCTAGAACATGGAAGCAACCTAGATGTGCATTGACAGATGAATGGATAAAGAAGTTGTGGTACATATACACAATGGAAAATTACTTAGCCATAAAAAGGAATGCATTTGAGTCAGTTCTAATGAGGTGGATGAACCTAGAATCTATTATACAGAGTGAAGTGAGTCAGAAAGAGAAAAATGAATACATATTCTAACACATATATACAGAATCTAAAAAAAGGTACTGAAGAATTTATTTATAGGACAGCAATGGAGAAACACATATAGAGAATCGACTTATGGACATGGGGAGAGGAGAGGAGAGGAGAGGTTGAGATGTATGGAAAGAGTAACATGGAAACTTACATTAACATATGTAAAATAGATAGCCAATGGGAATTTGCTGTATGGCTCAGGAAACTCAAACAGGGGCTCTGTATCAACCTAGAGGGGTAGGATAGGGAGGGAGATGGGAGGGAGTTTCAAAAGGGAGGGGTTATATATATAACTATGGCTGATTAATGTTGAGGTTTGACAGAAAACAGCAAAATTCTGTATAGCAATTATCTGTCAATTAAAAAAAAAAAAGAGTTGCTGAACAGGACCTTGGCCACCAGAGCAAGACCCAGTTTCCCCCACAGCCAGTCCTTCCTATCAGGAAGCTCCACAAGCCTCTTATCCTCATCCATCAGAGGGCAGACAGAATGAAAACCACAATCACAGAAAACTAACCCAACTGATAACATGGATCACAGCCTTGTCTAACTCAATGAAACTGAGTTCTAAGAAAACGTGGTCCACTGGAGAAGTGAATGGCAAACCACTTCTTGCCGAGAACCCCATGGACAATATGAAAAGGCCAAAGATATGACACTGAAAGATGAATTCCCCAGATTGGTAGATACCCAATATGCTACTGGAGAAGAGTGGAGAAATAATTCCAGAAGGAATGAAGAGGCTGAGCCAAAGTGGAAACAACCAGCTGTGGATGTGTCTGGTGGTGAAAGTCACGTCTGATGCTGTAAAGAACAACATTGCAAAATCTATTTGCTTCATACAATCAGCAAAAACAAGACAAAGAGCTGACTGTGGCTCAGATCATGAGGTTCTTATTGCAAAATTCAGACTTCAATTGAAGAAAGTAGGGAAAACCACTAGGCCATTCAAGTATGACTGAAATTAAGTTCCCCACAATTATACAGTGGAAGTGACAAATTGATTCAAGAGATTAGATCTAATAGAGTACCTGAGGAACTATGGATGGAGGTTTGTGACACTGTACAGGAGGCAGTGATCAAAACCATCCCCAAGAAAAAGAAATGCAAAAAGGCAAAATTGTTGTCTGAGGAGGCCTTGCCAATAGCTGAGAAAAGAAGAGAAGCAAAAGGCAAAGGACAAAAGGAAAGATGTATCCATCTGAATGCAGAGTTCCAAAGAATAGCAAGGAGAGATAGGAAAGCCTTCTTAAGTGAACAATGCAAGGAAATGGAAGAAAACAATAGAATGGGAAAGAAAAGGGATTTCTTCAAGAAAATTAGAAATACCAGGGGAACATTTCATGCAAAGATGGGAACAATAAAGGACTGAAATGCTGTGGACATAACAGAAGCAGAAAATATTAAGAAGATGTGGCAAGATACACAGAACTATACAAAAAAGATCTTAGTGATCCAGATAACCATGATGTTGTGATCACTCACGTAGAGCCAGACATCCTGGAATGCAAATTCAAGTGGACCTTAGGAAGCATCACTACGAACAAAGCTAGTGGAGGTGATGGAATTCCAGTTGAGCTATTTCAAATCCTGAAAGATGATGCTATCAAAGTGTTGCACTCAATATGCCAGCAAATTTGGAAAACTCAGCAGTGGCCACAGGACTGGAAAAGGTCAGTTTTCATTCCAGTCCCAAAGGGTAATGCCAAAGAATGTTCAAACTACCACACAATTGTACTCATTTCACATGCTAATAAGGTAATTTTCAAAATCCTTCAAGCTAGCCTTCAGCAGTATATGAACAGAGAACTTCCAGATGTATAAACTGGATTTTAAAGAGGCAGAACCAGAGATAAAATTGCCAACATCTTTTGGATCATAGAGAAAGGAAGAGAATTCCAGAAAAACATCTACTTGTGCCAAAGCCTTTGACTGTGTGGATCGCAACAAACTGTGGGAAATTCTTAAAGATATGGGAGTACCAGACCATCTTACCTGCCTCCTGAGAAACCTGTATGCAGGTCAAGAAGCAACAGTTAGAACTGGACATGGAACAACAGACTGGTTCCAAATTGAGAAAGGAGTACTTTAAGGCTATATATTATCATCCTGCTTATTTAACTTCTATGCAAAGTCTCTCTCTCTCTCTCTTTGGTTGCTAAGTCATGTCTGACTCTTGCAACCCCATGGAATGCAGCCTGACAGCCTCCTCTGTCCCTGGGATTCTCCAGGCAAGAATACTAGAGTGGGTTGCCATTTCCTTCTCCAGGGGAATCTTCCCGACCTGGGAATAGAACGCAGATCTCCTGAATTTCAGGCAGATTCTTTACCCACTGAGCTATGAGGGAAGCCCAATCAACTGTACTCTAATAAAAATAAAAATCAACTATACTCCAATAAAAAATTTAAAAAGTATTAAAGGAAAGCCAGCACCATATAAACACCATCAGTTCAGTTCAGTCACTCAGTTGTGTCCGATTCTTTGTGACCCCATGGACTGCAGCATGCCAGGCTTCCCTGTCCATCAGCAACTCCCAGAGCTTGCTCAAACTCATATCCATTGAGTCAGTGATGCCATCCAACCATCTCATCTTCTGTTATCCCCTTCTCCTCCTGCCTTCAATCTTTCCCAGCATTAGGATCTTTTCCAATGAGTCAGTTCTTCGCATCAGGTGGCCAAAGTGTTGGAGTTTCAGCTTCAGCATCAGTCCTTCCAATGAATATTCAGGACTGATTTCCTTTAGGATTGACTGGTTTGATATCCTTACAGTCCAAGGAACTCTCAAGAGTCTTCTTCAACACCACAGTTCAAAAGCATCAATTCTTTGGCTCTTAGTTTTCTTTGTAGTCCAACTCTCAGATCCATACATGACTACTGGAAAAGCCGTAGCTTTGACTTGATGGACCTTTGTTGGCAAAGTAATGTTTCTGCTATTTAATATGCTGTCTAGGTTGGTCATAGCTTTTCTTCCAAGGAGCATTTGTCTTAATTTCACGGCTGCAGTCATCATCTACAGTGATTTTAGAGCCCAGGAGAATAACATCTATCACTGTTTCCATTGTTTCCCCATCTATTTTTTATGAAGTGATGGGGCCAGGTGCCATGATCTTAGTTTTCTGAATGTTGAGCTTTAAGCCACCTTTTTCACTCTCCTCTTTCACTTTCATCAAGAGGCTCTTTAGTTCTTCATTTTATGCCATAAGGTGGTGTCATCTGCATATCAGAGGTTATTGATATTTCTCCTGGGAATCTTGATTCCAGCTTCTTCTTCATCCAGCCTGGCATTTCATATGATATACTCTGTATATAACTGAAATAAGCAGGGTGACAGTATACAGCCTTGATGCACTACTTTCCGGATTTGGAACCAGTCTGTTGTTTCATGTCCAGTTCTAACTGTTGCTTCTTGACCTGCATGCAGATTTCTCAGGAAGCAGGTAAGGTGGTCTAGTATTCCCATCTCTTTAAGAATTTTCCACAGTTTGTTGTGATCCCGACAGTCAAAGGCTTTGGTGTAGTCAATAAAGCAGAAATAGATGTTTTTCTGGAACTTTCTTGCTTTTTCAATGATCCAACAGATATTGGCAATTTGATTTCTGGTTCTTCTGGCTTTCCTAAATCCAGCTTGAATATCTGGAAGTTCATGGTTCACATACTGTTGAAGCCTGGTTCGGAGAATTTTGAGCATTACTTTGCTAGCTTGTAAGATGAGTGCAATTGTGGGGTAGTTTGAGCATTCTTTGGCATTGCCTTTCTTTGGGATTTGAATGAAAACTGACCTTTTCCAGTCCCATGCCCACCGCTGAGTTTTCCAAATTTCCCAGCATATTGAGTGCAGCACTTTCACAGCATCATCTTTCAGGATTTGAAATAGCTCAACTGGAATTCCAACATCTCCACTAGCTTTGTTCATAGTCATGCTTCCTAAGGCCCACTTTACTTCACATTCCAGGATGTCTGGCACTAGGTGAGTGATCACACCATTGTGGTTATCTGGGTCATGAAGATCTTTTTTGTATAAAGAGATGAATGCTTAACATAGAATGTTTTTTATTCATTGATAATCTAAAGTCCATTTCAAGATGTTTCTGTTGCATGCTTAATTTGTTTCATTATCAAGCAAAGCCCTATAAAGGATGGTTTCATATAGTCCTTAGACTCAGATTCATCTTCATCTTGACTAATCTGTAAGTAATGAAGCTCATAAGTCTCCTTGTCAGATGCAATCACACAAAGCCAATCACAAAGATTGTTCTTTTTAAGGTATTTCTTGGTAAGTTGCTTCAAATACCTTTTAGAGAAGTGTTTCTCAGAAATGACTATGATTATCTCAACGTAAGACCAGAAACTATAAAACTCCTAGAGGAGAACATAGGCAAAACACTCTCTGACATACATCACAGCAGGATCCTCTATGACCCACCTCCCAGAATATTGAAATAAAAGTAAAAATAAACAAATGGGACCCAATTAAACTTAAAAGCTTCTGCACAACAAAGGAAACTATTAGCAAGGTGAAAAGGCAGTCTTCAGAATGGGAGAAAATAATAGCAAATGAAGCAACGGACAAACAACTAATTTCAAAAATATACAAGCAACTCCTACAGCTCAACTCCAGAAAAATAAATGACCCAATCAAAAAAATGGGCCAAAGAACTAAATAGGTATTTCTCCAAAGAAGACATACAGATGGCTAACAAACACATGAAAAGATGCTCAACATCACTCATTATCAGAGAAATGCAAATCAAAACCACTATGAGGTACCATTTCACGCCAGTCAGAATGGCTGCGATCCAAAAGTCTACAAGCAATAAATGCTGGAGAGGGTGTGGAGAAAAGGGAACCCTCTTACACTGTTGGTGGGAATGCAAACTAGTACAGCCACTATGGAGAACAGTGTGGAGATTCCTTAAAAAACTGGAAATAGAACTGCCTTATGATCCATCAATCCCACTGCTGGGCATACACACTGAGGAAACCAGAAGGGAAAGAGACACGTGTACCCCAATGTTCATCGCAGCACTGTTTATAATAGCCAGGACATGGAAGCAACCTAGATGCCCATCAGCAGATGAATGGATAAAAAAGCTGTGGTACATATACTCAGCCATTAAAAAGAATACATTTGAATCAGTTCTAATGAGATGGATGAAACTGGAACCTATTATACAGAGTGAAGTAAGCCAGAAAGAAAAACACCGATACAGTAAACTAATGCATATATATGGAATTTAGGAAGATGGTAACAATAACCCTGTGTACGAGACAGCAAAAGAGACACTGATGTATAGATCAGTCTTATGGACTCTGTGGGAGAGGGAGAGGGTGGGGAGATTTGGGAGAATAGCAGTGAAACATGTATAATATCATGTATGAAACGAGTTGCCAGTCCAGGTTCGATGCACGATACTGGATGCTTGGGGCTGGTGCACTGGGACGACCCAGAGGGAGGGTATGGGGAGGGAGGAGGGAGGAGGGTTCAGGATGGGGAACACAGGTATACCTGGGGCGGATTCATTTTGATATTTGGCAAAACGAATACAATATTGTAAAGTTAAAAAAAAAAAAAGCAGAGACTTAAAAAAAAAAAATGACTATGATTTTATTCTTGAAGTGTTCAATGTGAATGACATTCCCAAGATATCCAGTCTTTCCATTCACTTTAACCTTCTCCCACAGAAACTGTTCAAAATTTACCTTATGTGAAATGCCAGGCTGGATGCAGCACAAGCTGGAATCAAGATGCCCAGGAGAAATATCAATAACCTCAGATATGCAGATGACACCAACATTATGGCAGAAAGCAAAGAAGAACTAAAGAGTTTCTTAATGAAAGTGAAAGAGGAGAGTGAAAATGCAGGCTTAAAACTCAACAATCAAAAAAGCTAAGATCATGGCATCCGGTCCCATCACTTCAGGGAAAATAGATGGGGAAACAGTGGAAACAGTGACAGACTTTATTTTCTTGGGCTCCAAAATCACTGTAGATGGTGACTGCAGCCATGAAATTAAAAGATGCTTGCTCCTTGGAAGAAAAGCTGTGACAAACCTAGGCAGCATGTTAAAAAGCAGAGACATTACTTTACCAGCAAAGGTCCATCTAGTCAAAGCTGTGGTTTTTCCAGTAGTAATGTACAGATGTGAGAATTGGACTATTATGAAGGCTGAGTGCCCAAGAACTGATGGTTTTGAACTGTGGTGTTGGAGAAGACTCTTGAGAGTCCCTTGAGTTGCAAGGAGATCAAAGCAGTGAATCCTAAAGGAAATCAACCCTGAATATTCATTGCAAAGACCAATGCTGAAGCTACAATACTTTGGCCACCTGATAGGAATAGCTGACTCACTGGAAAACACCCTGGGAAAGATTGAAGGTAGGAGTAGAAGGGGATGACAGAGGATGAGATGGTTGGATGTTATCACTGACTCAGTGGACATAATTGAGATGGTGAGATGGCAGACTCCAAGAGATGGTGAAGGACGGGGAAAGCTGATGTGCTGCAGTCCATGAGGTCTCAAAGAGTTTGATGTGACTAAGTGACTGAACAAGAACCAAAATGAAAATCTGAATGAAGCCAGCACCAACATTTGTGGGTCCCACCTGTTTTGTTATATGCTAACCCTGCTTTGTAGTGGTTCTTGAGTTCCTAGAGTTCCACACGATGTAGTTCAGAAATCTCCTTCTAGTCTAGTACTTGTCTTTCACAGGTGAGAAACCTGAAGCGTGAATCACCTTGTTAAAGGAGGCATCTTAGATAGATAATATCTGAGGATCAATTCTCTCAGCAACTTGCAAATATTCTATGCAGTATTATTAGCTGTAGTCACCATAGTATATATTACATGCCCATGACTCATTTATTTTGTAAATGGCAATTTGTACCTTTTGATCCCCATCACCCAGTTTGCCCATTCTCCCTCTGGCAATCACCAGTCTATTCTCTGTATCCATGAACTTGATTTATTTTTTAGATTACACATGTAAGTAAGATCATATGATATTTGTCTTTCTCTGTCTGACTTATTTCACTTAGCATAATGCCCTCAACATAAATGCATGTCATTGCAAATGGCAATATTTCTTTCTTTTTAATGACTGAATATTATTCTATTATGTCTCTATATCTAAATTTGTATCACATTCTTATTCATTCATTCACTGATGGACACAGGTTGTTTCCATGTCTTGGTTATTGTAAATAGTGCTACAGTGAACATGGGTATGTAGGTATCTTTTTGAATTAGTGTTTTCAATTTTTTAGATAAGTAATCAGAAGTAGAATTGCTAGATCATATATATGGTAGTTCTGTTTTGAGTTTTTTGAGGAAATTTCATACTGTTTTCCATAGTGCTATACAATTTACTTTCTTACCAACAGTGCACAAGAGTTCTCTTTCCATCACATTCCTGCCAATACTTGTTATTTCTTGTCTTTTTGTTACTAGCCATTCAAACAGGTTTAAGATGATAACTCATTGTGGTCTTGATTTGCATTTTCTTGATGATTGGTGATGTTGAGCATCTTTTTATGACCTGTCGGCCATCTGTATGTCTTCTTTGGAAAAATGTCCATTCAGATCCTTTGCCCATTTCTAAATTGGAATTTTTTTATTCTGTGTTCTTTATATATTTTGAGTATTGACCTCTGATTAGCTGTATGGTTTGCAAATATTTTCTCCTACTCAGTAGGTTACCTGTTAGGGAATGTTTAACAGGAGGATTCCTACATGCTGTTCTCATAAATCCTCTGTTCCTTATCAGTGGAACAGCAAGCTGCTCCCAGGACTGAGGTCATTTTGTGAGACAGGCTTGAATCTTCTTTAGTAAACCTTCTCTTTACGATAAAACTGCTTAGTCTCGATCCTCTTTCTTGAGATATGGATTGTCTCCTGACCTTGTGACCATTATTAATCCCTGTTCCCTTGGTAACAGTTGCTATACATTTGGTTTTCTGATCTTTATCATTGTTGAAAGAAATTTCTTGTACAACAACCTATATATACTCACAAAAGATCATTAAAGCACCTTTGCTCCATTAGAGCTTGGGTCCCCGTGTCTTTCTTTCTTTCTTTTTTTTCTCTCTCTCCCTCCCTCTGGCTCTCTCTTTCACTTTCTTATTGTCAACTCCAGACCGCCAGGTCGTGGTCCATTAAAGGACCCCAACAGTTACCTTTTCATTTTGTTGGTGATTTCCTTTGCTGTGCAGAAGATTTTAAGTTTGATGGAGTCCCAAGTATTTATTTTTGCTTTTGTTCCCTTTCCTTTTGGAATCAGATACAAAAAACTGTCACCAAGGTCAACGTTAGGAGCTTATCATCTGTGATTTCTTCTGGGAATTTTATGGTTTCAAGTCTTGCATTCAAGTCTTTAGTTTATTTTGAAATTTTTTGTGTATAGTAGTCTAGTTTCATTGTTTTGCATGTGGCTATCCAATTTTCACAACACCATTTATTGAAGAGACTCTTTTATCCATTGTATATTAATGACTCCTTTGTCATAAATTAATTGACCATTGAGTATGATGTTAGCTGTGGGTGTGTCTGAGAAGAAATAGGAGGATGCAGAAATATAGTTAGGGTTTACTTTTATGTTTTAAATTATATAGATTTTTAATCATTAACTTTTAAATTAATGTCAGGGGATAAATGTACATGGAATTAAAATTTTAGTGAATAGAAGTAATATTAAATATAAACCAATAAATTGTCAAATTGAAGCTAGCATTTTTCTGAAAACTCTTGGAAAAGTCTTGCAAATGTTTTTAAAAATCCTAGGCTTGAAAAAATTTAATCAAACAATATTGGGTTGGCCAAAATGTTCATTTGGGTTTTCCATCCCAAATGAATTTTTTGACCCACTCCATATATATCATGGGCTTCCCCTTGTGGCTCAGCTGGTAAAGAATCTGCCTGTAATGAGGGAGACCTGAGTTCGATCCCTGGGTTGGGAAGATCCCCTGGAAAAGGGAAAGACTACCCACTCCAGTATTCTGGCCTGGAGAATGCCATGGACTGTATAGTCCATGGGGTCGCAAATGACTGTAGCCATGAATTAAAAGATGCTTACTCCTTATGACCAACCTAGATAGCATATTCAAAAGCAGAGACATTACTTTGCTAACAAAGGTTTGTCTAGTCAAGGCTATGGTTTTTCCTGTGGTCATGTATGGATGTGAGAGTTGGACTGTGAAGAAGGCTGAGCACCGAAGAATTGATGCTTTTGTTTTTGTTTTTGTTTTGTGTGTGTGTGTAATAAAGTTTTATTAAAGTATAAAGGAGATAGAGAAAGCTTCTGACATAGGCATCAGAAGGGGGCAGAAAGAGTACCCGCTTGCTAGTGTTAACAATGAAGTTATATACTCCAAAGAATGTCTGGAGGTTGTAAGGACCTCCCATAATTTACATTTTAAGATAACAGAATTAGCCAGAGGGTTTTATCCAGAGACTGTCCTTAGGCAGGATACATTATTGTTATATAATCCTAAGGAATGTGGAGAAAGAAAAAAAGGTTGTCCTTTCTTCCTCCTTTAGAATTCCAGACCCCTCTCTCCTTGGGGACCCCTAGACTCCCTATCAACCTGCCTAGGAACTGACTCTCTCATTCCCCCCTTTTCTTTTAGGAGAATTATGTTGCTTACGGAAAAGGGGTGTCATTCTCGTTCCATAACTGCTTCCGAGCTGACAAGGGGCATTGTCCCTAAATTGGTGAGGCAACATATTCTCCTAATCCTTATATTGAGGATATCTGATCCAGGGGCCCCAAATAGTAGCTGGAGGAAGCTACAGCAGTAGCAGGAGTTTGAGCAACCATTTGTAACTTAAAAGCTTTCATGTGGCTAGAAACAAATCCAGTTATACAATTACAGATGCAGGGAGCAAACAGCAAAAACACAACATTCAGAATCAAAATTAAAAGTCACATTATGTCCATAGTTAAAGTGCAAATCGTTGCACCAGTCCATTTTAGGGTTGGCAGATGTCATCAGATGAATAAGAGGCATCACATGTGATTGTTGTCGAAGGTATTTACAGACTTGGAGAAAGTCTTTTCCTTGAAGTGGGGATGTCCACCACGGGAAGCCTTCTACTGATGAAGAGGGGAGTGCTCCACAGACCCAGCAGTTTATCCTTTAGATCCTCCAGAGCTGCATAGTTTAAAGCTAGGAATTGAGAATAATCGTGATCAGGTGTTTCATTTTCCTTCTCAGGAAGGAAAGTGGTAGGATTTAAATTTCCACAAACTTTAAGCTTAGTTACTGGTCCTTCTAACAACAATGACTGATACTTAAGAAGCCTACTGTCTGTCATCCAAATATTAACCTTAGAATTTAAGATTCTACTCACATCATGAGAAGTCAGTACAGTAAGGTTTCATCCATTAATTATATTTAAAGCTTCAGGTGCTGATAAAGCCGCTGCCCCAATTACTCTTAGGCAGTGGGGCCACCCACATGAAACTACATCTAATTCTCTGCTTAGATAAGCAATAGGTTGCTGGTGAGGCCCTCGGGGTTGTGTCAAAACTCCCAATGCCACACCTTTTCTTTCAGTGACAAACAAATTAAATTCTGACCCTGTGGGCAAGCTCAGAGCTGGAGCTTGCAGGAGAGCAGTCTGAAGAATCTTAAAAGCCTTTTGAGTTTCTGGAGACCAAACCAGTTTGTTGGTTTGGGCCTGCTGAGTTTCAGCTATAAGTTTATATAAAGGCCAGGTAAGTTCCCCGTAACCCGGAATCCAAATGGGACAGTAACCTGTGATTCCCAAAAATCCTCTCAATTGTCTTAAAATCATAGGTAGGGGGTGATTTAGTATAGGTTTAATTCTCTCAGGGCCTATGGCCCTAGTCCCTTCTGATATGATTAGGCCCAGATATCTAACCAATTGTTGACAAAGCTGAGCCTTTTCTCTTGATGCCTTGTAACCACAGCCTGCCAGCAAGTTTAAGAAATCTTCTGAGGCTTGCAAACAAACTTCCTCTGTCTCAGCACAGAGCAAAATATCATCTACATATTGTAACACCACCGCTTCAGAACTATTAAAGTTTTGTAGATACCGTGACAAACTTTGTCCGAATAAGTGAGGACTGTCACGAAATCCCTGAGGCAAAACTGTCCAGGTTAACTGAGAAGCTGGCTGTGTAGGGTCTTCAAAGGCAAATAGGAACTGACTTTCTTCTGCCAAAGGCACTGAATAGATGGCATCCTTTAAATCAATTACTGAGAAATATTTGGCCCATTCAGGAATTTCAGACAATAGAGTATAAGGATTAGGCACCACGGGGTGTAAAGGAACTACAGCCTCATTTATTATTCGTAAATCTTGAACTAGTCTCCATTTACCATTCTATTTCTTTATACCCAAAATAGGAGTGTTGCAAGGACTGTTACAGGGAATTAATAGTCCCTGCTCCTTTAAATTTTTGATGATGGGTTTTAACCCTTCCTTAACTAGGTTTCAGTGGATACTGAGCTTAACAACTACAGGAATAGAATTTTGTGCTCAACCCACAGATTTTCCATCAGCCCATACTCTAGGATTTACATTTTGTTCAACTAAAGGGAGAGAAAGGAAGGGCTCCATATTCATGAAAACAGAGGCATGGACCTTGCTCAGTATATCCCTTCCCAAAAGGGGTGAGGGAGATTCTGGCACGATCAGAAACTCGTGTGAAAACAGCACAGAATCCCAGTTGCAAGATAAAGAATAACTGAAATAATACCTTTTGGCTCGTCCAGACAGTCCCATTACGGAAGCGGATGGTGAAGAAAGTGGGCCAGGGGCTTCAGTGAGCACAGAATAAGTTGCCCCAGTATCTAAAAGGAAATCGACGGATTGGCCCCCCACAATTATTAATACCCGGGGTTCCTCAGGTGTAATTAGGACGGGAGCTTGTGTGGGGACCCCCGGGCACCTTCAGTCCTGATTGTCTTGAGAGTCCGACCCCGGAGACCTATGCCTCTGGGGGCAGTCTCTCTTCCAGTGTGGTCCTTTGCAGACCAGACATGGAGACGGGGACGGCTTAGATGCCTTAGGGCAATCCCGCTTTAGGTGCCCCTCCTTTCCACAGCAATAGCAAGCCCATCCCTTTTCACCTGGGTCCCTCTGGGCATTTTTCTCAGGCTGTTTAAGAACGTTTTTCATAGCCATGGCGAAGGCTTCCACCTTTTCCTTTGTCTTTTTTTGCCTTTCTTTCTTTTCCTCATATTCCCTACCATAATAGACTGTCTGAGCCAGTTGTAACAGAGTATCTAAAGACTGATTTGGTCCATACGTCTGTTTTAATAGCTTACAGCGGATATCTGGAGCTGACTGAGTGAGAAATCTATCCTTTAAGATCACTTTTCCCTCTTCACTTTCAGGATCAATCTCAGTGAATCTGCGAAGGCCTTCTCTCAATCTGTCTAGGAATTTACCAGGAGCTTCCTTCTCCTCCTGTTCTATGTCTGCCAATTTGCCATAGTTTAAAGGCTTAGAACGCGCCTGCCTAAGTCCTTCAAGAATACATCTAACAAAATGACTCTGATCCCATCTTCCTTTAGCTGTGTTGTAGTCCCAGTCTGGTTCTATAGTTGGGACCGCCTGATTCCCATTGGGGAGGGCCGCTATCTCATTCTCCCTCTTCTCTACTGATTCATTACCAAGCCACTCATCTCCATAAGCAACCGCTTTTCCCAAAACTCGAGTCTTTGACTTGGGAGTCAGCATTTGTCCCAAGATATACACCACATCCTTAAACCCATTGCAGTCCCAATCTGAGTAACCTTTAACCTCAGAGATGTTCTGGGAGCTAGAGCTCCATCTAGCTTCCAAACTTTCAATTCCTAGCGAGGCTAGGTGCTTTCTTGACTACCAATCCAAGTTTGGGACCTAAGCCACAGTACACAATAACAGTATAGATCACAAGTCCCTTGAAAGTCTATAATCTGATAGATTAGGTTGGTTCTTCTAATTCTCAAGGAGTTATGAAATGGTCAAAAGACCAAAAAGTTTGACCGAGAAAGGAGGGTTTGGTCCACATGCTTTGCCCATTTCTGGTCAGTTCCCGAAGGAGACATTGGGTGCCTCTTGGCATTGGCAGGTCGGTATAATGCCCCGACAGGTTTCTGCCATAAGCCGTATGAGATCACCGTGGAACTGCAGAGCAGGGCTCCTTACTTGCTTCACACAGGGCATGCCATTCATTCACACAAGCACACCATAGAGTTAGTAAAGCACAGCAGAAAACGTGTTCGCTAAGAGAACAAAGAACTAAAGCTCCAAGCATCCTTACCTTGTCCTGAAGGATCCCGGACGAGCCCCCAAGATGAAAGGTTGTTGTTGAATCACGCGAAGACACCAGGATTCTTGGCCCCCGGAGGAGAAGAATTCAATCCAGGGCCAGAGACGAGGCTTGATTGCTCAGAGCTTTTGTGTAATAAAGTTTTATTAAAGTATAAAGGAGATAGAGAAAGCTTCTGACATAGGCATCAGAAGGGGGCAGAAAGAATACCCCCGAATTGATGCTTTTGAACTGTGGTGTTGGAGAAGACTCTTGTGAGTCCCTTGGACTGCAAGGAGATCAGCCCTGGGATCTCTTTGGAAGGAATGATGCTAAAGCTGAAACTCCAGTACTTTGGCCACCTCATGCAAAACGTTGGCTCGTTGGAAAAGACTGATGCTGGGAGGGATTGGGGGCAGGAGGAAAAGGGGACGACAGAGGATGAGATGGCTGGATGGCATCACTGACTTAATGGACGTGAGCCTCAGTGAACTCCGGGAGTTGGTGATGGATGGGGAGGCCTGGTGTGCTGCGATTCATGGGGTCGCAAAGAGTTGGACACGACTGAGTGACTGAACTGAACTGAACTGAATGACTTTCACTTTCACTTTTTCATATATAACATATATTTAAAAAATACACACAAACTTATGTTTATATACTGTATAATGTTTAAAGGCCATGCATGATTTTTAAGTGCATTTAAATTCATATATAATTGTGATAGCCAGCCTGTAGGATGGCCTTTCATAATCCCTATTTATGAGAGCCCCCCTTGAACATGGGTTGGACCTAGTGACTTGCTTCTAAATAATAGAAGATTGACAGAAATGGTAGTATGTCGCTTTGAAATTAGGCTGTTAAAGACTGTGGTTTCTGTGTTGGGTACCAATCTCTCTCTCTTTTCACTTGCTCTGGGGGAAACAAACTATTATGTTTTTAGCAGTCCTATGTAAAGATATATATGGCAAGAAACTAAAACCTCCAGCCAACAGTGAGAACTTGAAGTCTGCCAACAATCAGTGAGCTTGAAAAAAGTTTCTGTAATTGAGTCTTGAGATGACTGTGACCTTGGCTGACACCTTTAATGCAACTTTGTAAGATACTTTGACCCACAACTGCCCAGCTAGACCATACCTGGATACTTGACCCTCAAAATCTGTATGAGGTCATAACTGTTTATTGTTTTAAGCTGCTAAGTTTTGGGGTAATTTCTTATGCATAAAGAGGAAACTAATACAATAATATTTGATAATGTATATATACAATACCTGGACTTGTCTGGTGGGTCAGAAGGTAAAGAATCCACCTGCAGTGCAGAAGACCCACATTTGATCCCTGGGTCAGGAAGATGCCTTGGAGAAGGAAATGGCAACTCACTCCAGTATTCTTGCCTGGAAAACTCCATGGACAGAGGAGCCTGGCAGGCTATAGTCCATGGAGTTGCAAAGAGTCAGACACGACTTAGCCACTGAACAACAAACTTATGCCAGATATACTCAATAACTTTTGACTCTTTAACCTAAAAGCATTGTTACTTCTTACCTCATGCAATCTGCTTTTTTTCTTTAGAGGAGTTTGGTATTAAACTTTAGTCATAAGAATTTTTTCTGAGAGACTCTTTTTGGGGGCAATGGAGGGAGCATTGTCTCTTTTTGTATTGCTTTGTAAGAGATTTTATATATCCTATATATTCATTATTTTCTTGATATATTTAGGATAATGTCTCCCAATATACTGGTTACTTGAAAAGTCAGTTTATTTGGTATCATTGTCAACCAGATGTACTTACTGCTACTGCTACTGCTAAGTCATTTCAGTCGTGTCCAACTCTGTGCGACCCCATAGACGGCAGCCCACCAGGCTCCCCCGTCCCTGGGATTCTCTAGGCAAGAACACCGGAGTGGGTTGCTGGATACTCTTAATTTTAAAATTTTCTTTAGACGTCTTGGATTTTTTATAGTTTTTTTTTTTTTTTTTTAAGAATTCTTCTTCCCTTCTAAGATTACAAACTTCTGTTTTATTTCTTTTGCTGCTTATTTTTATAATATTAGTATTAATTTTCTAATCTTTAAAATAATTGTTTCTGCTTAGCTTTCCTAAATTTAAAAACCATATTTCTATTCTTTTATAAAATAAATGCAATTTTTCTTTATATTAAGAAAATTTTATTCATAACTTTATTACTTTTATTTTGAAATATTTCTTTTAAAAGTTTTATTACTTCAGTTGTTTCAAATTATCTCGTTAGAGTCTACATTGTATATAGGATAAAATATTTTATCTTAGATATATTTTGAAATATTTTAAAGTATCTTAAAATATTTTATCTTATTGAAATTAGATAAAATATTTCTTTTAAAACACTTTATTGCAAAATATAAAAATAATGCAGAAGTTTCTGTACACGGTAACAAATCTAGTGTTTATGCAGTTGGCACCTATGTGCTTTCCAAGTAGGTCAAGGGAGCTTTGATAACGTCTATAGAGCTTTAGTTTTTTACAGAAGGTTCTGAGAAAACACGACAAAATATTAATAATTAAAAATCTACTTAATGCTTTTACAGGTGTTATATTATTCTCTGGGCTTTATGCTTAAACTAGCTCATGATAATAACATCATCAATAATAAAAGAGAAATCATTAGCCCTGGAAAGCTAAAACAGTATTAGTAACATTTTCCACTATTTAAGATAACCCTTCAATATAGGTTTTAATGGTGAAAAGAAAAAGTTAAAAGGAACGTTTGTGGGAAAAAATCCTCCAAACCACTTCTGCCTGCATACTCTCCAGAGAGAAATGAGTGAACCTAGCTAATAGTCTGAAGTCATTAACTTCTTACAACAGAGACATTTGATTGTAGAATGCCTAATTTTTCCACCTTGCTTAGTTAAGAAAATAATAAGATCTTACCCAGAGTAAAATGACTACAAGATGTTAATTTACTGTTCACAAGGTTTATTCCAAAAAGGAGGATATAACACAACACAAAATCTTTATTGGGTTATAAATCCCCCTTTGGGTGCACATGGAGTTGATGACCCATGAGTGTATGAGGCTAATTAAGATTTCTTAAAAAGACTCCAGGGAAGAGATTGTACAGAGCCCTCAAGTCATGGAAAGAGTCCAGAAAATTAAAGGAAAAATAAAGAAAACAAAAGTGGAAATATGTTTGACTAATAGAAGCTAGGCATCTATTTATGGGGTTGTCTTTTGTAGATATCTGCATCAAAATATCTTTCAAGAGATTCCTGGTTCCAGCATGAGTTGCTCTAATTTAAGTCTATTAGTGAATAGCGTGATCTGTAAATTTTTGATGGGAAGATAGTTATCCGATGGTTCTCAAACTCAAAGAATCATGTGGAAGGTATGTTAGAAAGTAAACTCACTGTTCCCAGAATTCCTGATTCAGTGAGTCTGAGGTGGGGCAACGATTAGCAAGTTCCTAGAAAACCACACTTTGGGATGCTATAGTA
Source organism: Bos taurus (assembly GCF_002263795.3). Lineage (NCBI taxonomy): Eukaryota > Metazoa > Chordata > Mammalia > Artiodactyla > Bovidae > Bos > Bos taurus. Next base: position 51,365,361 of record NC_037335.1, read on the forward strand.
GATACTCTTGATGTCTACCTGGATCCTCTTTTTCCACTGCTGCATCCAACCCTCTGTTGTTAACAGCATATACCTACTAACTTCCTCAGAAAATTATCCTGGCTGAGGGAGCTGCCTTTCATGGAGATGCCTGAAAGGTCACCAGCCTGTTCTCCACCAGTCATCTCCCTAGTACCTCTAGCAGTCAGTCATTGACTGAAAGAGGCAAACTAGAGCCTGGCTTCTCTTTCCTTAAGAGAAGACAACTCTGTAATCCTGTAATCTACCTCTTGTAATCTACCAACCGGAAGTGGTCTCCAAGTCTTTCATTACCTGGTTGGCAGGGGCCAAAACTGCTTCCGCTTCCTTCTATTTTCCTCAATCTTTTGCCGGTTTTTCATGAGGAATATACCTTCAGTAAGTCGCTGGTGCCTAAATCTCTGTCTTTGGCTCTGCTTCTAGGGGACTGGACTAAGACAATAGGCAAAACATACACTTAGGTTTCTAGGAGTTGTTCTAAATTGTATCTCCTTGGTAGTTTTCTGTTGCTGCTGCTGCTAAATCGCTTCAGTCATGTATGACTCTGTGCACCCTCATAGACAGTAGCCCACCAGGCTTCCCCGTCCCTGGGATTCTCCAGGCAAGAACACTGGAGTGGGTTGCCATTTCCTTCTCCAATGCATGAAAGTGAAAAGTGAAAGTGAAGTCACTCAGTTGCGTCCAACTCTTCATGACCCCATGGACTGCAGCCTACCAGGCCCCTCTGTCCATGGAATTTTCCAGGCAAGAGTACTGGAGTGGGGTGCCATCGCCTTCTCCGTGGTAGCTTTCTAGGTTCAAGTAAAAGCTGTTCACTGAGGTCTGTTCTCTGGTTAGTTGTTGCTTCTTTGTCATTAAACATTTATACTTGAAAAAGTATCTGTGGACTTGGCATGCAGGACTGTTTTGTTCAAAGCACGTTTAAAGAACAATAGCTGCTTTGTCTAGCTTTAAACACTTAGTTCTAAAACTGATTGAAAACAGGAAAAAATATGAAGCTGATCAGGCCAAATTTTAGCCATGGAAAAAAGTTGATCTTAAAAATCAGGAAAAGAGACTATAATGTGCTTATAATGAAATGACAAGGAGGAATAGATTTATGGGAGAGTGGAGGGAAGCCTGGTTTGAAATGTATTACTATCCAGCTCATATTAGCTCATATTATATGACTGAGAGCTAACTGTCATTAGCTCTGAGGTGTCATTAGTGCTGCTACTGATATGCCTGGGCCAACTGGAGAAGGAAATGGCAACCCACTCCAGTACTCTTGCCTGGAAAATTCCATGGATGGAGGAGCCTGGTAGGCTACAGTCCATGAACTCGCAAAGAGTTGGACACGACTGTCTCCAGCAATAGGTGGGATGATGCTAAAAGGATTTTCCTAACTTCAAGTTTAAAAGGTAACTGGAGCCTTTTTCATTCCTCCTCAAACCCAGCAAATCTGTGAATTTGCACTGGCAACAGCTCAGCTTTCTTTTTTTTTTTAAACCATTTAATTTATTTTTTTCATATATGATATAGGAAACAGCTCAGCTTTATGTCAAAAAATTGTGTGGTGTGTAGGTGTTGACCTGATGCTTGATCAGACCAAGGTTTAGATCTTGGTTTTGCCCTGAAGCTAATCGAAGGCAAGTTATCTCAGCGCTGATGACCTCAGTTTCTTCTGTTAAATGTGGCTGAATGAGATAGTATTTATAAAAGCCTACAGCATATTTCTCGGCTAAGTGCTCTTTTTTTTTTTTTTTTACCACTCTCCGAGATATTTGATTCCATCTCATTTCTTCCTTGCTTATAAAACAAGTGTGCTATCAGGTGTCCTTCCCAGTAGGCTCTTTTGATTGCTGATTCTAGGGGTCTGCATTCCTTCAATCCTTTGATATTTAGAGAGCTGGCTTGCATATTGTATATAGCCACTGGGGAAGAATATAGCCACACAGGCTATCACCATCTCGGCAATTTTCTTATGGAAGGTGAGCAAGATAAATGCAAAGTATGATTAGCTCTGGGACTGTGAACAAAATGATGTAACCAGATTAAAAAAACCCAAACAAAAGCTAACACCCTCTCTCAAGAACTTGTAAATTGAAACAGTGATAATGTTTCCAAATGCAGAAGGAATATAAACTGGTTATTCCACTCTATGTTTAGTCACTTAATTTCATTCCTTAAATTGTCCTTTTCATCACCAAATTAGAAAAAAAAAAACAAAACACAGCACATCCTTTTGATCTCCCAGGGCAAAATGGTTTGACATATGTTTTCCTGGCAAGTTATGATACAGACATAGCTGACATTTTGATGACATCGGTAAGTCAAAGGCTAATAGAAGTTAGGGAGCAGTCCTTTCATGTTAGAGCTCACACAGTAAACAGTCATAGGATTATCCTGACAAATGTCAGTTTTGAACTAAAATAAATGAGGGCACACTTTTGGACTTCATGCATTGCTGCTTTAGGTACTTAGTTTGAAACATAAACTAAACCATAAATCCAATCTTCTTATCAGCATTCCAGCAGGGTCAGGAAAGGATCCCAGAAGTAGAGCAATAGAAAAATTTTCATACTCACCATTCAGTTCACTTCAGTTCAGTTCAGTCGCTCAGTCGTGTCCTACTCTTTGCAACCCCATGAATTGCAGCACGCCAGGCCTCCCTGTCCATCACCAAGTCCCAGAGTTCACCCAAACTCATGTCCATCGAGTCGATGATGCCATCCAGACATCTCATCCTCTGTCGTCCCCTTCTCCTCCTGCCCCCAATCCCTCCCAGCATCAGGGTCTTTTCCAACAAGTCAACTCTTTGCATGAGGTGGCCAAAGTATTGGAGTTTCAGCCTCAGCATCAGTCCTTCCAATGAACACCCAGGACTGGTCTTCTTTAGGATGGACTGCTTGGATCTCCTTGAAGTCCAAGGGACTTGCAAGAGTCTTCTCTAGCATCACAGTTCAAAAGCATCAATTCTTCAGTGCTCAGCTTTCTTCACAGTCCAACTCTCACATCCATACATGACCACTGGAAAAACCATAGCCTTGACTAGACGGACCTTTGTTGACAAAGTAATATCTCTGCTTTTTATTATGCTATCTAGGTTGGTCATAACTTTTCCTTGCCTTGGAAACGAACAGAGATCATTCTGTCGTTTTTGAGATTGCATCCAAGTACTGCATTTCGGACTCTTGTTGACCATGATGGCTACTCCATTTCTTCTAAGGGATTCCTGCCCACAGTAGTAGATATAATGATTATCTGAGTTAAATTCACCCATTCCAGTCCATTTTAGTTCGCTGACTCCTAGATATCGACGTTCACTCTTGCCATCTCCTGTTTGACCACTTCCAATTTGCCTTGATTCATGGACCTGACATTCCAGGTTCCTATACAATATTGCTCTTTACAGCATTGGACCCTGCTTCTATCACCAGTCACATCCACAACTGGGTATCATTTTTTCTTTGGCTCTATCTCTTCATTCTTTCTGGGGTTATTTCTCCACTTATCTCCAGTAGCATATTGGGCACCTATTGACTTGGGGAGTTCCTCTTTCAGTATCCTATCATTTTGCCTTTTCATACTGTTCATGGGGTTCTCAAGGCAAGAATACTGAAGTGGTTTGCCATTCCCTTCTCCAGTGGACCACATTCTGTCAGACCTCTCCACCATGACCTGCCCGTCTTAGGTGGCCCCACACGGCATGGCTTAGTTTCATTGAGTTAGACAAGGCTGTGGTCCATGTGATCAGATTGGCTAGTTTTTTGTGATTATAGTTTCAGTGTGTCTGCCCTCTGATGCCCTCTCGCAACACCTACCATCTCACGTGGGTTTCTCTTACCTTAGACGTAGGGTGTCTCTTCATGGTTGCTCCAGCAAAGTGCAGCCGGACTGCTCCTTACCTTGGACAAGGTTGCCTCTCCTGACCTTGAATATGAAGTAGCTCCTCTAGGCCCTCCTGTGCCCACACAGCCACTGCTCCTTGGACATGGGGTTGCTCCTCTTGGCTGCCGCTCCTGACCTTGGGTGTGTGGTAGCTCCTCTCGGCCGCGGTTCTGCACGGTGCATCACCATTAATTTCTCCATTAATCTGTTTTGAATTCTAAGAAGCCCTAACTCCAAAGGTGTAAAATAAATCAGAACAAATTAATTAGCACATTCTACTGCAATTAGATTTAAGTTCAGTGTTCTGGGTAGAGGAGTTCAAGACAACATGTGTTGAATTAGGGATTTGGAGGCATACTGAAATAAGCATGATTTTTGGCTTATGTTTTCATCTGGTGAGGTAGACAGATGCACATGTAAAGTCTCACTCATGTCTATAGTGACTGAGCTGTAGGAACATAAAGAATTTTACTCTTTCTATTGAGTCAATTGTTGTTTTTTCATAAAGTCCATGTTGGATGGACAACTGGGATTCCTCCCTCTCTCTGGTTTCCCTTTCTCTGCCTTCCTGTCCATGGGTTTTAGCCATCTTTTCTCCTGTTGATTCTCTGGAATTCAGTTAGTACCAGATTGGTTCCAATTACAACTGTTTTCCCTCTGAAGGGAGCTAAGGCTGTGGGTTCCAAAGCCTGTGTCCAGTTGCCTTTAGACACAGCAGCAAATTCAGAGTACTATCACAATGGATATTTTGTTTTTGAGGAAAATAACTTGACCTCTGCTGGACATCACGAGAACTACATTATTTAAGTTATTATTTTTTTTATTGAGGTACAGTTGATGTACAATATTATATAAGTTTTAGATGTTCAACATCAGATCAGATCAGATCAGTCGCTCAGTCGTGTCCGAATCTTTGCAACCCCATGAATCGCAGCAGGCCAGGCCTCCCTGTCCATCACCAACTCCCGGAGTTCACTGAGGCTCACGTCCACCGAGTCAGTGATGCCATCCAGCCATCTCATCCTCTGTCATCCCCTTCTCCTCCTGCCCCCAATCCCTTCTAGCATCAGACTCTTTTCGAATGAGTCAACTCTTCACCTGAGGTGGCCAAAGTACTGGAGTTTCAGCTTCAGCATCATTCCTTCCAAAGAAATCCCAGGGCTGATCTCCTTCAGAACGGACTGGTTGGATCTCCTTGCAGTCCAAGGGACTCTCAAGAGCCTTCTCCAACACCACAGTTCAAAAGCATCAATTCTTCGGTGCTCAGCCTTCTTCACAGTCCAACTCTCACATCCATACATGACCACAGGAAAAACCATAGCCTTGACTAGACGGACCTTTTTTGGGAAAGTAATGTCTCTGCTTTTGAATATGCTATCTAGGTTGGTCATAACTTTCCTTCCAAGGAGTAAGTGTCTTTTAATTTCATGGCTGCAGTCATCATCTGCAGTGATTTTGGAGCCCCCAAAATAAAGTCTGCCACTGTTTCCACTGTTTCCCCATCTATTTGCCATGAAGTGATGGGACCGGATGCCATGATCTTCGTTTTCTGAATGTTGAGCTTTAAGCCAACTTTTTCACTCTCCACTTTCACTTTCATCAAGAGGCTTTTGAGTTCCTCTTCACTTTCTGCCATAAGGATGGTGTCATCTGCATATCTGAGGTTATTGATATTTCTCCCGGCAATCTTGATTCCAGCTTGTGTTTCTTCTAGTCCAGCGTTTCCCATGATGTATTCTGCATATAAGTTAAATAAACAGGGTGACAATATACAGCCTTGACGAACTCCTTTTCCTATTTGGAACCAGTCTGTTGTTCCATGTCCAGTTCTAACTGTTGCTTCCTGACTAGTGATTCACAATTTTAAGGGTTGTGTTCTATTCATAGTTATTATAAAATGTTGAGTATATTCCAGGTGTTGTACAACATATCCTTGTAGCTTATGTATTTTGTACATAGTAGTTTGTCCTTCTTAATCACCTACTCCTATTATCCCCTCCTCTTTCCCTCTTCCCCATGGTGACCACTAGTTTGTTTTCGATATCTGTGAGTCTGTTTCTTTTTTTATTATATTTATTAGTTTGTTTCATTTTTTAGATTCAGCATATAAGTGATATCATGTGTATTTATTTTTCTCTGTCAGACATTTCATTTAGCATAATACCCTTCAAGTCCATTCATGTTGTTGCAAATGATAAAATTTCATTTTTTTCTTATGGCTGAGTAGTATTTCGTTGTATGTATGTATTTTCTTTATCCACTTATCTGTTGCTGAACACTTAGGTTACATCCATATTTTGGCAATTATAAATAATGTAGCAGTGAACATTGGGGTACATGTAATTTTTTGAATTAGTGTTTTCATTTTTTTTCTGGATATATACCCAGGAGTGGAATTGTTGATAAATGGCACTTTTAACATAAAGTGCTGTATTGCTTTTAATTAAGTCATAGTTGCAGTGATAAAAACCTTGAAAATCAGTATCCTTGAAAATCAGTGTGCAATAGGAAAGGAGGATGGCAATGTGCAGGCTAATTCCAAGACTTAAGAAGTTGTGTGGTGTCCAATAGGTGCACACATCTCATTAGCTAAGTGATTGTGGTTATTTGAGAATAACAAAAATATTGCAATTTATGCATAGTATTTTTTTCAAACTGCTCTAAGTTGTTAGGCTTAAGGTGCTTATTAAGGATTTAGATTTAATAACTTCATAATTGGAACTGTTAGGTATTGTGTTTGATCTTAATTAAGTTGACATTTAAGGTGTCTTGGATTGAGAAAGTCTAGAGAACTCTGAGCTGGAGGCAAGGAGACATGTGAAGGTCCTCCACTTATGAGAAAAATAGAGTGTTTTCTCTGTAATATTAACCACCGTTTTATGGCATAATTTTGATATGAGTCTGAATCATATGCTCTTTTACTCTCTTTCATCTGCTCAAAGGTCTCTTTTGAGGGAAGAAGTATAAATGTCAATGCACGGTGGTGGGAATGGGGAGAGAAAGAAAAGGGATTAAAGAACAAGAAAATCCTGTCCTGTCCACATAAAGGTAATTATTATACACATACTAAAAGTGAGGTTCAAAGACATTGTAATGGGGAATCAGAAGGGAAGGTACATGAAAATAAACGGTTAAATCTGTTATTTCCTCTCTCCCTTCTGTAGGTGGGCTGGTTAGATTTTAGAGTCCATAATACTGAACTGTAGTATTTTATAGTTGGAGATGACCTCAGGGTTGCTCTAATATTGAACATTAGAATTTTCTCCTGTTACAGAGGAGGGAACAGATCTAAAGAGGGAACGAGATTTGTGGAAGGTCCCTCTGACAGGCTGAGGTCTGAGACTAGATCTGTATTTGGGGAGATCCCACCCCTCACTTTTTCTGGTTTTTAGGCATATCCTTATGTACCACTGGGTCATGGCTGCTGTGAGGACAGCAGGCTAGTGCTCTGCCTCAATGGAGTGGTGCCATTTGGTAGCCAATGTCTCATATCACACACACACGGAAAATACACACAAAGTCAAAATTCAATCACCAGGCTGTTAGTATTAGTCCTGTATTCATCCCTGAGAAAAATTACAAAGCCCTTAAATCCAATCCTTGCATCCATTTCACTGTTTTTCACACACCATGCTGCACTTATAAACTGATGCTGTTAATATGTCCAGATATTCTTCTCCAAGGTCATGAGCTGAGAGTAATTGTGTTGTTATCAACTGCAGGCCATGTATTATTGGTTTCTCTTTTTTAACCTAGTGCTTTAAGAAGAATCCTATTAAAATTTTATACGTTCAAAAGGTGTGCAGGAATTATAGGCGATTGTTTTTTATTGAAGTATATTTATAGCACTTTTCCCCATATAATAGGGGACAATGATCATATGAGATTCAGTATTAGAAATTATCTTTTTTTGCATAGAAGTCTTTGTTTGAAATAATATTCTGTGAGCAATTCTGCCTTACCTGCTTGAACATGAAGCAGAAGGCTAGTAGGAAATATACCAGCATTAATTCTCCAAACCTACTGGGAATATTAATTCTCAGGGACATCTGGGAAGTACTTAAGCAGAACATGAAGAAATACATCTACCCCAGAGATCTGATATGTCTGTAAGTCTAAAATAGATACTCTGAGCTGGTAAAGAATTTTCAGGATTATAAAAAGGAATATTAAAGAGGGAATTTTAATAAAAGGGAAAAGATAGTGAAGAAGACCTAAAGAAGGAAGATCTGGGAGAAAGGTGCCAGGTGGTTTCAGAAAATAACAGGAATTTTAATGCTATTTTATTATTTGGTAGGAATGGAAAAGCAGCCTCATATAGTAGAAAGACAGGGCCGAGAGCCGTGTAGTCCTGGGTGTTTGTGCCCTGGTTTCTACTGGCTCATAAGCACACTATTCAAGAGGAATGCCAGAGCCTTACTAGTATTAGGACAAGTCATGGATGATATGCTGTAAAACTGTGATGTTTTTAACTGACTATGAACACATGAACAAAGCTAATGGAGGTGATAGAATTCCAGTTGAGCTATTTCAAATCCTGGAAGATGATGCTATGAAAGTGCTGCACTCAGTATGCCAGCAAATTTGGAAAACTCAGCAGTGGCTACAGGAATGGAAAAGGTCAGTTTTCATTCCAATCCCAAAGAAAGGCAGTGCCAAAGAACGCTCAAACTACCACACAATTGCACTCATCTCACACGCTAGTAAAGTGATGCTCAAAATTCTGCAAGCTAGGCTTCAGCAATACATGAACCGTGAACTTCCAGATGTTCAAACTGGTTTTGGAAAAGGCAGAGGAACCAGAGATCAAATTGCCAACATCTGCTGGATCATGGAAAAAGCAAGAGAGTTCCAGAAAAACATCTATTTCTGCTTGATTGACTATGCCAAAGCCTTTGACTGTGTGGATCACAATCAACTGTGGAAAATTCTTCAAGAGATGGGAACACCAGACCACCTGACCTGCCTCTTGAGAAACCTCTATGCAGGTCAGGAAGCAACAGTTGGAACTGGACATGGAACAGCAGACTGGTTCCAAATAGGAAAAGGAGTACCTCAAGGCTGTATACTGTCACCCTGCTTATTTAACTTCTATGCAGAGTACATCATGAGAAACGCTGGACTAGAAGAAACACAAGCTGGAATCAAGATTGCTGGGAGAAATATCAATAACCTCAGATATGCAGATGACACCACCTTTATGGCAGAAAGTGAAGAGGAATCCAAAGGCCTCTTGATGAAAGTGAAAGTGGAGAGTGAAAAAGTTGGCTTAAAGCTCAACGTTCAGAAAATGAAGATCATGGCATCTGGTCTCATCATTTCATGGCAAATAGATGGGGAAACAGTGGAAACAGTGTCAGACTTTATTTTGGGGGTGGCTCTAAAACCACTGCAGATGGTAATTGCAGCCATGAAATTAAAAGATGATTACTCCTTGGAAAGAAAGTTATGACCAACCTAGGCAGCATATTGAAAAGCAGAGACATTACTTTGCCAACAAAGGTCCATCTAGTCAAGGCTATGGTTTTTCCAGTGATCATGTATGGATGTGAGAGTTGGACTGTGAAGAAGGCTGAGCACCATAGAACTGATGCTTTTGAACTGTGGTGTTGGAGAAGACTCTTGAGAGTCCCTTGGACTGCAAGGAGATCCAACCAGTCCATTCTAAAGGAGATCAGTCCGGGGTGTTCTTTGGAAGGACTGATGTTGAGGCTGAAACTCCAGTACTTTGGCCACCTTATGCTAAGAGTTGACTCATTGGAAAAGACTCTGATGCTGGGAGGGATTGGGGGCAAGTGGAGAAGGGGATGACAGAGGATGAGATGGCTGGATGGCATCACCGACTCGATGGACATGAGTTTGGGTGAACTCCAGGAGTTGATGATGGACAGGGAGGCCTGGCGTGCTGCAATTCATGGGGTCGCAAAGATTCGGACACGACTGAGAGACTGAACTGAACTGAGATGAACACAATTTCACAGAATTAATATTTGTTACCAACATAGATGGGTAGCAAATCCCATCTGTGAGACATTGAAGGGAGCCCATCAAGTTAACAGCAATGTTTGTTTCTTCAAAAAGCCTTCCTTGGGTATAAGAGTATCTTGCTTATTTTCATTAGCTGATTTTCATTGTGTGTATTTCATTCATGCCTCTAAATAGATCACCTGGAGGTGACTTTTTTTCCCAATGGTCTTGTGCCTACTTTTGGCTTTCATAGTTGCCCTTCTGGGTAAAATTGGACTATGAGACAAATGGTGAATGTTTCTCCAAGAACTTCTAGGTTTTGATAATTTTAGGTAATTATGTCAACGTCAGACACCTTTCATACACATATACATATATCACAAGATTTTGAATCTTTTGTTCTTTAGTACTTCTGGGTGATCTTGACCTGCAACCATCTTGTAACCAACCATCAGGGTTAGGTAGCAAGAACCATACAGAAGTAGATTCAGCAATGGAGTGGTTGAGTAAATCATTGAATTACTTAATTTCAGGCCTCTTGTTATTTAGAAAATATAAAACACTATTTGATTAAGTCACTGTCAGTCATATATTCCATCACTTGCAGCCAAAACAGGCCTGTTTAAATTCCACACTTGAAGGTACCAATTAGAATAATTTGAAGCAGCAGATAACATAATTCTTCTGATCCTAGTTATTATATTGTTAAAAGTAGAGATAAAAATGTCCATTCTGGAGAATGATTGAGATAATATATGTGAAGAAAATCTAAGATGTTGTCTGCAACATAGTAGATGCCCAATATTTCCTTTTTTTCCTGTCTTGGTTCCACTGCTGCTGCTGCTGCTAAGTCACTTCAGTTGTGTCAGACTCTGTGTGACCCCATAGACGGCAGCCCACCAGGCTCCCCCGTTCATGGGATTCTCCAGGCAAGAACACTGGAGTGGGTTGCCATTGCCTTCTCCAATGCATGAAAGTGAAAAGTGAAAGTGAAGTCGCTCAGTCGTGTCCGACTCCTAGTGACCCCATGGACTGCAGCCCACAGGTCCCTCTGTCCATGGGATTTTCCAGGCAAGAGTACTGGAGTGGGTTGCTATTGCCTTCTCCGTTGGTTCCACTAGAGCTAACATACTTACTGAAATTGTTTAACTATCTATGCATCAATTTACCACTCTCTTGAATAGGGATAATAATTCTATATTTACTTTTTTTTCTTATTAACTTTTCATGAAGACTCTCTTATTAAGGTTTTAAAAATGATTTTTTTTTTTAACTTCTTATAGACTCAGGAATAAGTTAGTTACTAAATGCTTCATTAATTCTTCTGGGCCTCTGGAACACAATTAGCTGTTTGCTAAAGTACAATATACAATTAAATACAAGTGCTATGAAAACATTTCTAGAGAATGATTTGAGACCATAAGATCATATTGCTCAAGAAAATTTAGGGCTAGAAGATAACTTAGAACCATTTATAATACCTCTTCATGAGCAGTTGAAGAAACAGATTCGGGCATGTAAGTGATGTACCCAAGATCAAATAGTTAGTAGGCGCAGATTATAATCATTCTGCAAAAGATTTTTATGGATGCAGAACATGAAGACAATGAAAGTTTTATAAAGCTCTGCAAAGAACTATGAGATATTTGCTCTGAGAATTTTTATTTAAAAATAATTTTTCTACTCTATTTTAATAATGCTTAAAAAGCATGATGGTGTTTTACTATTTCAATTCAGTTAATGAATTTAGATATACTTTAATGGAAAATGTACAAATGGATCACAGGCATATTTTTCTAAGAAATTTAGCTCTCTGGTTTTCTGCTTCAAAATTTTTTTATTTTGAAAATATTCTCTTACAGAAACATAGAACAAATGTGTAACCTACCCCATGAGCAAAATTTACCACATACTTGGTAACTTTGTCATGAAACCAAGATTGTTAATAAAATAGGACTGCATAATTATAAAATTATGGACTGTGTGCTGCAGTCCATGGGGTCGCAGAGTTGGACACAACTGAGTGACTGAACTGAACTGAATTATGAAATACGACTTGTTTTAAGGAAAATATTTCCATCATGGGAAAACCAAGTCAAAAGATTTGACCAGATTAGAATATGGGTTTCTCAGCTAATTCTGTGACTCAACTCATGCACTTGTCATACTTGGGATAAAAACTCAGAAGCTCCCAATAATATTCTGTATTAGCAGCTCTGAGTGTTGCATGTTTCTTTGCCTGGGATTGTGTAAATGGATATGAAATAAACATTTCAGGAAAGTTCAGGCACAAGTTTTAGTACTGGGTGGGTACTTATGAGTCACATACTTTCAGAAATTTTATAGTAAGTTGTGAGCATGTGTATGAATATATGTACTCTAGTCAAGTCAGCCAACTTATGTGCTTTCATGATTGGACCTGAATTGCAAGGCTTTTTCCTATGTGACAAACGTTCTTCCCATTCCAAAAGTAATATTCACTTGAAAATCTTGTCCTTTCCAATAAACTTATTACTATCACCACAGGACCATGGAACAGTCTTCAAACCCCACACATGGAACACTCCCCAACAGCTTGTTAAAGTTTCATGAGCTCATCTGTTGTCTTTTGTTAACAGCTCCCTACTCTCCTCCTCCTCCTGCAGCCTCTACTTACACACAACTCATCCAGTATTTAAAGAATTTTTAGAGAAAGGAGGTGACTTCAGCCAGGAGCTTAGCCAAATTCCACAGCTGGCCCACACACGTTGCTTTAAGTCTCCAGCCATTGGCTCAGGAAGGTCACAGCTACATGTTTACAAATTAAATTTAGGCCCCTTATCAAAGAAGTTGACTCACATCATGGACCATAAATTCTTCATTGTGCCTGTTCAGTGCTGTCCACAGAAAAGTGGAATCTATGGGTTTTCAGACTCAGGTTTTATTTTTGTCTGATGGTCAATGACTCAAAAAATATCTGCTCTCTCTTAGGGAATTAAAAAGCAATAAAAAATTAAAGAAAACCATCCAGCATCTCTGCAGTATTTTATCTTGTAACTTTGGTTAACTTGGTAACTTTTTCATAATGACTGGAGTATTGAGTAACTTTTGAATTGTGGTGCTTATATTTCTGGGAATAAAGATGCAGGACTGGTCAATGTCACCATAACCTCTTAAACTATCTCTTTACAGCTAGGGATGAACAAAGCAGGGTATTTTGCCTCACTTAGAACCAATGAGATTGACTTTACAGTTCTGACTTATCTGAATAAAGAATGTTGCAGTTTTAAAATTACATGTATAAATATTACCTTCTTTTAGTGACATACCTCTAGGCATGTCTTGGAGAGTCTTGGATAGCAGTGCATTTTCTTGCTCAGTCTCACATTCAAGAACAAAAACTAGGAGTATTTTATTTTAGACAAGAAACCAGGTTTTATTCTGGAAAATACTTCACCTCACAGGACTGTGTCCATTTTTCAGAGGCAGTTTCAAAGGAGGATTTTCATAAAAACTTGAGCAATTGTTTTATCTGACAGTCGTGGAGTTTTCCGAGGCAATATTTTGAAGTCCAAGACATTTGCCACAGTTGGCTTTACCCTTTGCTGGGACTAATTTTTAGATTTCTCAGTTCATTGTCTGATGTTCTTCCCTTCTACACAGTGCTTTCAGTGATGTCTTTGTTCATGTGAAAGGAATGCTGTGAGATGATTCTTTCCGGTAGAAGCTTCCTACAAAGAAGCTTCAAATCACGTCTTCTCAAAAAAAGGGAAGAGAAGAATTGATCCCAAAGCCACATAATCTAAGCAAAATTCCTGAACTTTTTCTGCTTAAGCAAGTGACTCAAATATAAGCTGGATCTGATTGTCTACCTATTTGTCTAATTCATCCATCCATCCATCCGTTATCTATCTGAAAGGAAAGCTCATAGTGGAGGGTCTAAGACTATGCAGTTCTGTAATTATTCTAGGACAGTGTCTGAGGAGATAGAACTTTCAGCTTGTCAGTCAGTGAATGAGAGTAGGGTGTCTACATGATAAGAAGGCTACAGGATTTGAATTCTAGTTTTGTTTTTGGGCTTCTAGATAGGCCTGTGCCACAGACAGCTATGTTATATCAATTAAGCTGATCTCTTCTCCTTTCATTGCTTATTCTATAAAATGAGAATAAGAAATTGCCTTGTATGGGTTATTGAGAAGTGTAAATAACAGTCTGAATATAAAGAACTGACACATAGTAACACTCTTCTAGTAATGATAACAAATAAGAACTTGAAAACCGTGTGGTGTACAGGAAAGATAATCAAGAAGCCAAAGGACTTGAGTGATAGTTCAGCTTTTAGCCAAGGTATTTTATTGTCATGGACTTTATGATAAACCTATGGGGATAAAATGGTCTTTCTCTGAGATCCGTTTCAGTTCTAAGCGTTCAATAATTCTTCTGCTTACATCTGTCTACGTGCCTTGGGTAGGATGAGCCGACATCCCAGACATTCTCCTTCCCATTAAGCCAGCCCTGTGCCATCTGTGATGGAGTTTCTCTGTGTATGATTTAAACACTTTCAAGCTACTGAATTTATCTTATATCTTCTTACAGAAATTTATAATTTTCTTCTATTTTTTGTTTTGTTTTAGCAGTGATGTGAGGAGTGTGCACATGTGGTTTCTGAGGACTGGGAAGGATGATTTCTATACAAACATGCTTTTATTGTTTATTTTTTTCAATAATTGTCATTTCCTTTACAGTCCCTCAGACAAGCTTCCTTCTTTCATTTGCAAATTTTCTCAGATCATTAGTCAAGGAGTTCTTTTTGAGTCTATATTTTTAACATTTGTTTCTACTCTCACTGTTATCGATCAGACCCCTATTTATTATTTCTTACTTGGATCATTGCCCTGGCCTTGTAACTCCTCAGTCTCTTCCAAACTATTCTACATCTTACTGCCAGATTAATCTTTTAAAAACTCTGTTCTGATTTATCATTCTTCTATTCAAAACCCTTCAGTAATTCTCTCTTGCCAGCCAAAAGTGTTCATGTTCATTTGCAAGGCATCCGAGGCACTCCATGACCTGATTCCAACCCAAATTTCCAGCCTAATCTCCCACTGCTGTCCTTTACATAACTTGTACTCCAGCCAAACTGAACCACTTACCATTTCTCAAATGTGCACTTGTTCCTGCCTCCTTACCTTTTGCTCTCTTTAAAATGGTTTCCTTCAGCTTATAATTTCCTCTATGTCCATTGCGCCTGTCAAAACTCTGCCGTCCTTCAATGCTCACATTGAATACCTCCATAAAATCATTTCTCATCTCCTCAACAAGAAAGAATACCAATAACACTGCACATAACTCCCTTTCGGCAGAGACTTGTAGGGGATCTGGTGTCGGATAACTGAGTGTTGAGTCTGGTTTTGTGCGGTCTTGGTGCAAATCATTTAAGCTTTCTTAGCCTCAACTTTTTTTCACATTAAATAAGAATGAGCGCTTATTCTGTATAATTCATAGAGGTATTTTGAATATCAAAAGGAAACATATATGTAAAAATTTTACAATATGTTTATCTCTTGTCTTATCTCAACTATATACTAAAGTTCCTGTATCAAGGAAGTATGTTTCACTTATTTTTCGGGGTTTTGTAAATACCATCAGGTACTCTGCTGCTGCTGCTAAGTCGCTTCAGTCGTGTCTGACTCTGTGTGACCCCAGAGACGGCAGCCCACCAGGGTCCCCTATCCCTGGGATTCTCCAGGCAAGAACACTGAAGTGGGTTGCTTATTAAATTAATAATTTTTTAAAATATAATTTTCTTTGAAAAGAGAATATCAGGAGTTATCAAAAGACATATATCTCTTAGTGCAGTATTTCTCCTTTTAAGATTTTTTCATAGTACACTTCCACTCTGTGATCTTAATGAGGCAAAATCATACCATATATCCAAATCCAGTTAAAGCTTCTCTCTGAAGCCTGTGAAGAACAAAGTAATTTGTTTCAGCGTGGAAATTTTCCGAACGTTTCCACATATAATTCTATAGTACGACAACTTTGGGAACTTTGATTTCATCATTCTTGTACCTCAAATAAAGCCAACACACACACTCACTCACTAACACACATACACACACACACACAAAGAGAAGAAAAAGATTTTAGGCAAACCAGATTTCTTATCAACAAAGTGATTCTTCTTCTTTAATGCCCTGAACTCTCATGAAAGTGCCAGAAACTAAAGGGTAGACGTCTGGGACTTATATATGAATTGCATATAATTTGCACTTGCTTGCTTAGCTTCATCTGTGTTTTTGGTCAATTAAGATGATTGCCCAACTGAATTGTTACTCTTTATTTCTGTCTTCCTTTTCTTCTAATGTCATTGGCCCAGGTGCCCTGCCTTAGAACTATTTGGCAGTCAGGAATGAATGAGACCCCTAGGGGAAGGAAATGCATAAAGAAAGAGAAATATTGAATAGACAACAGTTTAGAGTGTGTGGAGCACAATGAGAGGGTGTCACTCAGTACAGAATGTTCATCTAGTAAAAAAGAAATCACTCTTGTTTGTTTCTGTGATTGTACCAATGAAGAACAAGCCAAGAAATCCACAATCCTTTCTTGGTCTATAGAGAGAACTGGGGGTACATTACTTCTCCAGTGGGAAAGGAGTTTGTTTGGGTTACTTAAGCAGTAGCATAGGATTAAGGAGTGACATAATCCCTTCTTGGAAGAATCTGGGTGGATTTTGTGTCATTTTCGGAAAGTGAGGGTGATGCACCAAGAATGACAGATTGACCAGAAAGAGAACTATGTGGAAACCTCCTAACCCCCTTGAGTTTGATCCAAGGAGAAACTAGAGGGCGAAAGAATGCCTAGGCACTAATATGCAAGTTCCTGCTAATAATCCAGATCTGGAAAGAGGTGTGTGTCTGGAATACTTGAAATCAAATCTCTCTGATCCCATAAGGACTCTATACGTTTAATTGGAATCTTAGAATTGTCTCAAAGGTTCTTATGTAGAATGTTCTATCTTGTTCTGAGTTGAGAGAGGGTAATTTAATGAGGAGAGGAGTGCAGAACAAAGGATTATCAGAAACTGTGTTAAATCAATGAAACACTAGAGAGTTGCTTAGATAAAAATGGGGCATAATTTGTTTATGAAATTGTCTTTAAAATGGCCCTTGCCATAGCCTCTGAGGACTCTACACTTGTGCCGTGCATGGCTGGATATAGGATCTAGCTTGTGCCTCTGTGTTCTTCCAGTCATCTGTGCTGACTGATGGGGTGGTGGTGCAGATGGGGTAATTCAATATCAAGGTTCTCCATTTTTCTCTCTGTCATACACCCTCATTTCTGGCTTTTCTGGGAAAGAGTGTTCTGCTGCTCTTTAATCTCCTCCTGATTCCACTGGGTTTTCTTTCTTACTTTCCACATAGTTTTGTTTTGTTTTTTTTTCCTTTTGCTGGTGTTTCTCAAAGCCATGTATATCTAAATAAAAGTCATATTTTAGACAGATTGATAAGTGATAGGAAGATTAACCTCCTGTCTTCAAAAGGCCTAGTGACAATTGATTTGCTTAAATCTTGCTCAAGGTAATAAAAGTTGAATCCCTGAAAGGACCAATTTTCTTTTAAGAGGCCCACTAGAACTGGACATGAAACAACAGACTGGTTCTAAATTGGGAAAGGAGTACGTCAAGCCTGTATATTGTCACCCTGCTGATTTAATTTATATGCAGGGTATATCATGTGAAATACTGGACTGGATGAAGCACAAGCTGGAATCAAGATTTCTGGGAGAAATCAATAACCTCAGATATGTAGATGATACCACCCTATGGCAGAAAGTGAAGAAGAACTAAAGAGCCTCTTGATGAAAGTGAAAGAGGACAGTGAAAAGTTTGGCTTAAAACTCAACATTCAAAAAACTAAGATCATGGCATCAGGTCCCATAACTTCATGGCAAATAGATGGGGAAACAATGGAAACAGTGAGAGACTTTATTTTCTTGGGCTCCAGAATCACACAGCAGATAGTGACTGCAGCCATGAAATTAAAAGACGCTTGCTCTTTGGAAGAAAAGCTATGACCAACTTAGATGGCATATTAAAAAACAGAGACATTACTTTGCCGACAAAGGTCCATCTAGTCAAAGCTATGGTTTTTCCAGTAGTCATGTATGGATGTGAGAGCTGGACTGTAAAGAAAGCTGAGCACCGAAGAATTGATGCTTTTGAACTGTGGTGTTGGAGAAGACTCTTGAGAGTCCCTTGGACTTTAAGGAGATCCAACCAGTCAATCCTCAAGGAAATCAGTCCTGAATATTCATTGGAAAGACTGATGCTGAAACTGAAACTCCAATAGTTTGGCTACCTGATGTGAAGAACTGATTCCTTGGAAAAGACCCTGATGTTGTTAAAGACTGAAAGCAGGAGGAGAAGGGGATGACAGAGGATGAGATGGTTGGATGGCATCACTGACTTGATGCACGTAAGTTTTAACAAGCTCCAGGAGTTGGTAATGGACAGGGAAGTGTAGCATGCTGTAGCCCATGGGGTCACAAAGAGTGGGACATGACTGAACAACTGAACTGAACTGAACTGAACTGTGCTCCACTGACCAAGACCATATTGAGGGCAGGGTTATATTACATAAACGCACTTTCTCCCAACTTCTTGCCAGTGACTTTTTCTTTATAAATGAATGGACTAGAAATGTTGGTTATAAAAGGAGCTGATAGAAAATGTTGATGATACCTTCCCTCCTGGAAAAGCTAGTGTGGCAACTTCAGGATTTGTAGGCAGGAATGTATTTTGAATTATAAGCAATTCAAGACAGTGACCTGGAGAAAGGGCTGGAATGGGGGAAGAATGCTAATTTTAGCCATGATTTTTTTTTTCCTCTGTGCTCAGTTTACTTCTTTAATCCTTTGAGATGTCCTGAACCCTGTGCTCTGGTCCAGGGAGGCAGAACTGCACGCAAACTCCTCCTGGCCCTGGCACACATACACAGTTAACTAGGAGCACACGTGGGCTCAGTTACTTGAATTGAAAACAGACCTTAATGAAGAGAGACCTGTTTTGTGTCCCAATGCCTCTGTGTCCAACAAGTTATCAGTGGGCCATAAGGGATGAAAAGGTCTTCCAGCAATCCGTGCTCATCATCACTGCCTAGTGATTTAATTCAGAGTTCAGGTCGTAAATTGGACTTGACGTAAAACATCAGCCAGGGCTGAGCGTCTGCCTGGGTGTGCTGGGCTTGCCTCGGGCTGACCTAACGACAAGGCATGCTGTCACGTCTGGGTCATCGGCTGTCAGCGGACGGCTCCCTGTGGGAGATCCAGGTCGTGAGCATTGCAATTGTCTAGACAGGAGGTGACAAACACGTTGACCTTTGGGATGAGATTGATCTCCTTATTTTTTGACAGGAGGCCTTTCCAAAAGGGGTGGGGTCTCAGGAGGCACAGTCTAGAAGCTTCATCATCTGTGAGTGGAATCAAACCTGTGTATCCGCTCCACCCAGACTGCAATGCCAAAAAGAGTTTCTCAAGGGTATTTTTTTTTTTTTTTCTTTCTTCTTTTTTTTTGAGCTAAATGGTGATGTTATATTCACTTTGGGCTTCAAGAGTGTGAAGAAGGAAAAAGAACCTACTTTAATGCTGTGTCAACTCTGAGGCATACAGTATTTCATTTAAACCCCTTAAAATGTTATGAGGTTTGTTATCTTCACATTAGAGAAGAAAATAGGCTCAGAGATGATCAGACCTTACTACCTAGAGCCATGTAGCAAGTAGTTGCCATGGCCCAGATTTGAACTATGGTTCATTTTGATATTGTACAATGATACCTTTCCAGGATCTGGGTTTTCTACTACAGTGGGGATAATATCAGCTACTTCTTGAATTCTGAGGGTTATCAAAATGTTAAAATAAGTTGAAAAATAGACTTTTGTTTCCCCTTAAAACATCTACTTTTGAGTACACTGAAGCTTGTCTCATTATCTTGAAGCTACCTCATTACCCCTGGAAGAGAATAGAAATTGTTCAGTGAAAGAAGTGAAGGAGGGCCTTGGTTTAGACTAATGTGTCCTAAACATTCCATTGGTCACTAGTCCTGCACAAACACATTTGGGAAACGGGGCATAAATATTTCCTTAATGAAGAGCCATGTGATTAGATTCGCATTTTGTTGAAAACCAATCTTTTTCAAACTTAATTGATCATATAACTTTACCCCCTAAAAAACTGACTAACATCACATGGGTCTAATATTCTGGGGACTACAGTTTGCAGACAAGTTAAAGTTTAAACGATAGTAATGTTTCCCTGAATCTAGACTCAGAAGCTTTATTAACTTCATCTAGGTAACAAGGATAGAATTAACCATTTAGGTTTTTAACCACTTGCTGTGACCAAGGTTCTGATCTATTAGCACATGCAAGGACAATCCCAAACAGCTTGAGAACTCTTTGAATAATATTTTGAATATGGTGAAGATACTTTAAGTCTGAAAGAAATACACAAGGCTGTACATACAGTCTTCTAAAGCATATGGTATGTGTTTCCTTATACCTTTAAGCCTGAAATATTTGCAGAGACTATCTTTCAGAAATGCATGATTATCAAGCAAAAATATTTCAAATCCAAAGGCTGTTTACCTTTTGCAGATAAAAAAGGTCCCAAACCAAAATGTTTTCAGCCATTTGGCAAAGACAAATGTGATTTTTCCCTGTTCATCTTTCTTTCTTTTTTTTGTTTCTTTTCTCTTTCCTTTCCTCTTGTTATTTCTCCATTCTACCCCTTCCCTCTTCAACTATTGCATCTGCAGACTGGGAGAATGGATGTGATAATAATTCTTACATAGATAACTCTATATCCAAAAGTTTTTAGCCATCTTCAAGCTGAACTTGAGAGTCTTCACCTTAAAAAGAGATTTCCATTGAGATTAACCAGGGTTTGCAGGTTAATACAAACCATTCTGGTTGAAAATTAATTTGAGCCTTTATTTCATTCTGTGAACTATCAAATAAAATTAGGCTGTTCTTCTAGTCATTTATTTTGGATTTGTTGGTATGTTTAATATACACCAGAGATGCTTTTTATTTGATTTTTAAAAATAATTATATTTGTAAAGAAAAAGAAGTTTCAAAGCTAGGGGGATTATGTAAGTATATATACTATTTCAGTTGCTGCAGGGTATTTATTGATTCATTCTACAATAAAACATTTCACACAGAATGCCTGCTTAACGGGGAACAATATGTAGTCCAAGGATTTCCTTTAGATTTATTAGGAGACTGAAATTTTATTTTTATTTGCTCTGATAAACACGAAATCCAATCTCCCAGACCTTAAATCCAGCACTTAGAAGAGTAACTCCCTCCAAAGAGACTTTGAGACAGCTTAATTTCTCCAGTGGGAAGCTTTATATACGCGCCACCCAGGCATAACCTGGCATTTTGATAAGCTTGGTTGAAGATCCCAATTAAAAAATGTTTCACAAGCACAACCAGTAATGTACTCTTTAAAATACAAAGAGGAAACAAATTACCTACCTCTTGACTCCTTTACTCACTCTGAAAATGACTTCCATACAAGACAGGGAACAAACCAAGTCACGAAGTAAGACTTGAAAGTTTGAACAGTATAGACACTTTACCTGCAAGGAATTTTCACAACATTTCTAAGCTGATTCCTTGGTTTGTACTATCAAAGCAGACTCTAAAGTTAAGAAATAAAAGCTTGATTCTGTTTTTTTTTTCCCTTTCCTTTGTCTCTTTCAGCAGGTTATTTTCCTGTGTCATAAGGAGTTAGTTTAAACAAGGATGCAGATTACTATTAAATGAACTAATCACAGCAGAGAGTGGCAGATAAAAAGTTTAAAAATATTTGCCTTCCATGGTAAAATATTCCAGACTTCAGGCAGCTCAGATAAAATATTTGTTTTTATGGCGTTAAGAAGGAGAAAGAAGTGATGACCTCCAGAATGGTTTAGAGTATTTTCTAAAAAGTCTGCTCTTCACGGTCTAGTAAATGAAGTTCCAGTTGCCTTCAGTTCAGTTCAGTTCAGTCGCTCAGTCGTGTCCAACTCTTTTCGACCCCATGAATTGCAGCAGCCAGGCCTCCCTGTCCATCACCAACTCCCGGAGTTCACTCAGACTCATGTCCAGTGAGTCGGTGATGCCATCCCGCCATCTCAGCCTCTGTCGTCCCCTTCTCCTCCTGCCCCCAATCCCTCCCAGCATCAGAGTCTTTTCCAATGGGTCAACTTTTCGCGTGAGGTGGCCAAAGTACTGGAGTTTCAGCTTCATCATCATTCCCTCCAAAGAAATCCCAGGGCTGATATCCTTCAGAGTGGACTGGTTGGATCTCCTTGCAGTCCAAGGGACTCTCAAGAGTCTTCTCCAACACCACAGTTCTAAAGCAGCAATTCTTTGGCGCTCAGCTTTCTTCACAGTCCAATTGCTTTAGAATTAGGGAAAATTGATGAAGTACTGACACTGAAGCACAAATTAGGACACACAGTAAAGATAGTTCTTAAGAATGCAATCAGATTGTGTGTGTGTGTGTGTGTGTGTGTGTGTGTGTGTGTGTATGGGCATGCATGCTCAGTTGTGTCAGACTCTTTGCGACTCTGTAGCATGCCCGGTTCCTCTGTCCATGAAATTTTCCAGGCAAGAATACTACGCTGCTGTTGCTGCTAAGTCGCTTCAGTTGTGTCTGACTCTGTGTGACCCCACAGACGGCTGCCCACCTGGCTCCCCTGTCCCTGGGATTCTCCAGGCAAGAACACTGGAGTGGGAACACTGGAGTGGGTTGCCATTTCCTTCTCCAATGCATGAAAGTGAAAAGCGAAAGTGAAGTCATTCAGTCATGTCCGACTCTTTGTGACCCCATGGACTGCAGCCTACCTGGCTCTTCTGTCTATGGGATTTTCCAGTCAAGAGTACTGGAGTGGGGTGCCGTTGCCTCCTCCACCAAGAATACTATGCTGCTGCTTCTGCTGCTAAGTTGCTTCAGTCATGTCAGACTCTGTGCGACCCCATAGACGCAGTCCACCAGGCTCCCCCGTCCCTGGGATTCTCCAGGCAAGAACACTGGAGTGGGAACACTAGAGTGGGTTGCCATTTCCTTCTCCAATGCATGAAAGTGAAAAGTGAAAGTGAAGTCGCTCAGTCGTGTCCGACTCTTAGCAACCCCATGGACTGCAGCCTACCGGGCTCCTCCATCCATGGGATTTTCCAGGCAAGAGTACTGGAGTGGGGTGCCATTGCCTTCTCCACAGGAATACTATGCCTGGGTTCAAATCTGGTCTTGGACATCTACTAAACATGTAGAGCAAGTTTTTAAAAACCTACCTTGGTTTTCTCATTTGTAAAATGGGATGAATAGTAAAAAATACCCATCCTAAAGTGCGGGGAGCAAGCTCCGCCCCTGGCAAAGGTCTTGAGGAAGGAGGCTTGGCATACGCAAAGGCTGGATCAAGCCTCAGGAGTCTCCCTGGAAATTCTCCAGCATCTACCCCCAAAACCAGAGTCTGCGTACTTTCTGCTTTGTGCTTTCACCTACACCTCTGGCTTTACGGGGGGCTGTCCCCCACTACCTCTCTCTGAAAAAAGAGTTAGCTTACAGCTCCAGTTAATAATTCCTGGATGTGACAGTGTTTCAACCTACAAACTCCTTTGGAAGTCCTCTAGCCTGCCTGAATAGGTTTTTTCGGCCACATCTGATTGCTCAGAGCCTCCCAACTGTGAGAGGCATGAGATGTTTTAAACTGTCTAAACACAGATTCCTTTGAGCAGTTAAAAGATTGATTAGAAATTGTATTGGTGAAGGGTTTTTCACTTATTGGGCCAATGTTTGCTGCTAAGTCTCCATATCCCTTACCTGCTGTGTCCCTGGCAGTGTATTGATTAATATAATTGGTGTAAGTAGTAGCTTTAATGTTTGTAACCTGGGACCCTTGAGTTAATTCTTTTTCTTGTTATAGCCCACCACACCTTTGCTCTGTAGGAATGCAACTTTATCTAATGCTTTTGGAGGGTGGCTCCTGACCAATCACCTTTAGAGAAAAATAAGTTTTCTGAAGAAAGGGTCTTAAAATGTTAACAGGCCTCCGGGCCAGAAGATGATGCAAATCACCTAAGCTTTTGCATATGATAAGTTTGCAGGAAGAAAGCCTGGCTTGCTGCATGACTCTACCCCTTCCCCCATTATCCTCTATGCATAACTTAAGGTATAAAAACTACTTTGGAAAATAAAGTGCGGGCCTTGTTCACCGAAACTTGGTCTCACCATGTCGTTCTTTCTCTTGCCTTCTGGCTGAATTATTCAGCCTCTTCTCTCCACTGAATTTCCTCACTGAGCTATCCTTATTTCAGCCTCTTTTCTCCACTGAATTTCCTCACTGAGCTATCCTTATTCTATTACTCTTTATATCCTTAATTAAAGCTTAATTAAGCAGTTGTTTCCTGATCCTCACTGACGCCGTCCCCGCTTCGAATTCCCTGGATCCACTGGGGCTGTACCCCGGCACTAAAGAGTTTTAGTTTTAGAGAATATGTGTATAGCCTGACAGAGAAGGCTTTCGTAAATGATTTATTTATCTTGCATTTTTAAGCACTCTTGACATCTACTGATACCTAGGTCTGTGATCTCTCTGGTTGCTACCACATATTTTGTGTCCCTGGATGGATGAATAAAGAGTCGGAATTACTGCCATGTCATTTGACTTATGGAATCAGTTATACAATACAGTTTTAAATGAATGGCTATGGCCTCTCTACTCTGCTGAGACTAGGACTGTAGAAGTGAAAATAGAAATAAGGTCCCTGTCTTCATTCATGAAGCTTATGTATGTGTGTGTGCTCAGTCATGTCCGCCTCTTTGCAACCACATGGACTATAGCCCACCAGTCTCCTCTGTCCATGGAATTTTCTAGGCAAAATACTGGAGGAGATTGCCATTTACTACTCCATCATGAAGTTTACTGGGAGGATAACAAATAAACACATAAATAATTTACATGGTGCTTTGAAGCAAAGAAAATGGAGAAATGATTGGAACGGTTCATTTTATTTTATTTTATTTTTTTGTACATGAATGTTCACAGCAGCTTTATTCATAATCGTTCCAAAGTGGAGACATACATCAACCAGAGACTAGATAAACAAACTGAAGAATGCCTCTCCAATAGAATACTCATTAGGAACAAAAAAGAACAAACTACTGATGCACTGGATAACTCTGATAAATCTCCAAATCATAACGTTCGAGGAAAGAAGGCAATACAAATGAGTACATACCACATGGTTTAATTTACATCAACTCTGCTGCTGCTGCTGCTAAGTCACTTCAGTCGTGTCCGACTCTGTGTGACCCCATAGACGGCAGCCCACCAGGTTCCCTGTCCCTGGGATTCTCCAGGCAAGAACACTGGAGTGGGTTGCCATTTCCTTCTCCAGGAACGGTTCATTTTAGATTACCAAGTCAGGAAAGACCTCTTCAAGGAATGTTATTTAAGCTAATACCTAACTTACAAAGCAATCTGAAAATCTGGGAGGGAGAGGGGACATTAAATGTAAAGGCCTTGGGACAGTAATTTGGGAGTTTGAGTGATAGAAAACAAGCATGGCTGGGGCAGCATGAGCAAGGAGGAGGCTGCTAAGGAAAGTCAGGCAGATCACATCCTGAAGGTCATGGTGAGAATTGCAGATTTTCTTCTATAATGGTTCTAATAAAAGTACTGTAGTCCTCCACATGCAGAAGCGATACGGTGGAGCTTCCTTAGGAAAGCTAAATGCTTCTGGCTTTTTGCTGAACAGTGGCAATAGTTTGACATTGTTCTCTTTCTATATATACACATTTGGGGTACAGTCAGCTACAAACAAAGAAGTGAGGCCTTTGCTCAGTAAATAAACTGAAACTTTAAGAACATTCTATCCCTGAACCTTAACTATATCAGAACCAGGCTTTAACCTGCTGTTTTGAATCTATGCCCACTTCTGATGAACACCCCAAAAATGCCCCACTGAAGATTCTAATATGTCGTTGGGTAAGAAAAGGGGAAATTGAGCCAACTCTTTTTCTTACTCCTGTTAAGAAAAGAAATAAAGAATTCAGATTCTGCATGCTCCCACTAGTCAAGAAGCTTTTGTCCAGTTGTTCTTCATGTGGTTTATAATACACAAAATATAGAGGTTTGTAGGATTTCCAGTTCTAACGTTGTTATTGATTTTTTCACACCATATCCAACTTGCACCAGGTTGACCGTCCATGATCTAACCCACTGAGAATTACTTAAGTACGGCACTGAGTTTGATGTACTATCATTTTATTTCCTTCATGTATCTACATAAATCAGCTGTATGGAAACAGAAACTTGCAGAAGAATCAAAGCAGGTGATAGTCCTTATACTGGTGGCAGGAGACCCTAATGCTAAACCCAGCTCTGTCTCCTCTATCTTCTGAGCATGTCATTCAGTCTCTTTGGCTCTGCGCCCTTCCCCATTCTTCACTCACAGAAGGTGACAGTTAGCTCAGCTCATCAAGAAGTTTCCTTTTTGGAGCCAGCATCTGTCCATAAAAAAGCCAAAAAGAGGCAGAGACAAAAAGGGAGGGAGAAAAGAATTATCACTGTTACCTGACCTGCTCATTCTTTTAGCATCTCCTCAAAGGCACAAAGCTCAAAATGTGGTACCTCTGACATTA
Source organism: Bos taurus (assembly GCF_002263795.3). NCBI lineage: Eukaryota > Metazoa > Chordata > Mammalia > Artiodactyla > Bovidae > Bos > Bos taurus. The sequence goes on from NC_037335.1 coordinate 51,391,890, forward strand.
TTCAGTAAATGGAAAAGTATTCTATAGTGGTGAGCCTTCCCTTACGCTTAAACACACATGGTGCAGGAGATAACTTACTCCATCTCTGTAAAGAAACTTGTTGAAAGAATTCTCATATTTATGTGGGTGTCAGAGCTAGGAGCTCATTGCTTCCAAGTTATGTGTCATCAAATTCAGTAAGCCTCCTCAATAAATTCTTTCTTTCTTCCCACTTCATAGTTTCTTTCTCTTCCATGTATCTATTATTTTTAACAAACTTCTAATAATGACAGTGTACAGGTTCAGTTCAGTGGGTACCCAGACATATTGATAGATGAATGTGATGAAGTTAATCACTGGAAGTGGAGGCCGGCTTAAGGATTTTATGATGCTGTGTTCAGACCCATCAGCTAGTCTGCATGTTCAGCCATGGAACAGAATGAAATGCATTTGGCTGAAAAACATTCCTTTAGCCACAATTAAGCCATTTCCTCTCCTACAACTAGTCACCACAGTTCATGACACAGGTTGTATCTTTACCAGTCATTTTAAGGTGGTCAATTTTATAGTCAGTGTCCACTCTGTTTCTTGATGTTTTAAACCAGGTCAAGCCACCCATGTACCATGCCCCATCTGGCTCAGGAAAACAGACCTCCTCCTAAAAGAGTTACTCAGGACTGCCCTCTTCCTGTTTTTGACTTGGTCACATGGTTTTCATCTTCCTAGTCCCATGTTTGGATGACTTCAGAGTCTGTCCGGTCAGAGACCCAGTGCCTGGCATCATGTGGTGTGAGTGGAGGAGGATATCAGGCATATTTATACAGTCAGTTCAGTTCAGTCACGTCTGACTCTTTGCGACCCCATGAATTGTAGCACGCCAGGCCTCCCTTTCCATCATCAACTCCCGGAGTTCACTGAGGCTCACGTCCATCGAGTTGGTGATGCCATCCAGCCATCTCATTCTCTGTCGTCCCCTTCTCCTCCTGCCCCCAATCCCTCCCAGCATCAGACTCTTTTCCAATGAGTCAACTCTTCGCATAAGGTGGCCAAAGTACTGGAGTTTCAGCTTTAACATCATTCCTTCCAAAGAAATCCCAGGGCTGATCTCCTTCAGAATGGACTGGTTGGATCTCCTTGCAGTCCAAGGGACTCTCAAGAGTCTTCTCCAACACCACAGTTCAAAAGCATCAATTCTTTGGCATCAGCCTTCTTCACAGTCCAACTCTCACATCCATACATGACCAATGGAAAAACCATAGCCTTGACTAGATGGACCTTTGTTGGCAAAGTAATGTCTCTGCTTTTGAATATGCTATCTAGGTTGGTCATAACTTTTCTTCCAAGGAGTAAGCGTCTTTTAATTTCATGGCTGCAGTCACCATCTGCAGTGATTTTGGAGCCCCAAAAAATAAAGTCTGACACTGTTTCCCCATCTATTTGCCATGAAGTGATGGGACCAGATGCCATGATCTTCGTTTTCTGAATGTTGAGTTTTAAGCCAACTTTGTCACTCTCCTCTTTCACCTTCATCGAGAGGCTTTTTAGTTCCTCTTCAATTTATGCCATAAGGGTGGTGTCATCTGCATATTGAGCTTATTGATATTTCTCCTGGCAATCTTGATTCCAGCTTGTGCTTCTTCCAGCCCAGCGTTTCTCGTGATGTACTCTACATATAAGTTACATAAGCAGGGTGACAATATACAGCCTTGATGTACTCCTTTTCCTATTTGGAAACAGTCTGTTGTTCCATGTCCAGTTCTAACTGTTGCTTCCTGACCTGCATACAAATTTCTCAAGAGGCAGGTCAGGTGGTCTGGTATTCCCATCTCTTGAAGAATTTTCCAGTTTGTTGTGAACCACACAGTCAAAGGCTTTGGCATAGTCAATCAAGCAGAAATAGATGTTTTTCTGGAACTCTCTTGCTTTTTCCATGATCCAGCGGATGTTGGCAATTTAATCTCTGGTTCCTCTGCCTTTTCTAAAACCAGTTTGAACATCTGGAAGTTCACGGTTCATGTATTGCTGAAGCCTGGCTTGGAGAATTTTGAGCATTACTTTACTAGCGTGTGAGATGAATGCAATTCTGTGGTAGTTTGAGCATTCTTTGGCATTGCCTTTCTTTGGGATTTGAATGAAAACTGACCTTTTCCATTCCTGTAGCCACTGCTGAGTTTTCTGAATTTGCTAGCATATTGCATGCAGCACTTTCACAGCATCATCTTTTAGGATTTGAAATAGTTCAACTGAAATTCCATCACCTCCACCAGCTTTATTCATAGTGATGCTTCCTAAGGCCCACGTGACTTTGTATTCCAGGATGTCTGGCTCTAGGTGAATGATCACACCATCGTGGTTATCTGGGCCATTGAGATCTTTTTTGGTATAGTTCTGTATATTCTTGCCACCTTTTCTTAATATCTTCTGCTTCTGTTAAGTCCATACCATTTCTGTCCTTTATTGTGCCCATCTTTGCATGATTGTGCCCATCTTTGCAAGTTCCCTTGGTATCTCTAATTTTCCTGAAGAGCTATCTGGTCTTTCCCATTCTATTGTTTTCCTCTATTTCTTTGCATTGGTCACTGAAGAAAGCTTTCTTATCTCTCCTTGCTATTCTTTGGAACTCTGCATTCCCATGGTTATATCCTTCTTTTTCTCCTTTGCCTTTAGTTTCTCTTCTTTTCTCAGCTACTTGTAAAGCCTCCTTAGACAACCATTTTGCCTTTTGTATTTCTTTTTGTTGGGGATAGGCATTTTCATTGCCTTCTATACAATGTCATGAACCTCCATCCATAGTTCTTCAGACACTCTATCATATCTAATCCCTTGAATCTATTTGCCACTTTCACTGTATAATTGTAGGGGATTTGACTTAGGTCATACCTGAATAGTCTAGTGGTTTTTCCCTACTTTCTTCAATTTAAGTCTGAATTTTGCAATAAATAGTTCATGATCTGAGCCACAGTCAGCTCCCGGTCTTGTTTTTGCTGACTGTATAGAGCTTCTCCATCTTTGGGTGCAAAGAATATAATCAGTCTGATTTTGGTGTTGACCATCTGGTGATGTCCATGTGTGTAGAGTTGTCTCTTAGTCATCTCCTAAGAAGGAGCTTAAAAAGCCTAAGAAACAATGTTTGAAGCAGGTACAAAGGGTCTTGGAGATCCGCACTATCATTAGTAACAGGGGTAAGTGAAGAAAGTGTTCTGGGATTGTTCATATTTCTGACTTTACTCCTTTTTCTCTGGATCACAACATTCTAGATCCCTTAGCTCAACTTCTATCCTTAAGCCAGCTTGTTCTGTCTTCAGACTCTCATGCTTGAGGTTCCCTCTGCTCAGAAGCTCTTCTACCATTTCTCTTCAAGTGGCTGTCTCTTCCTTTCATCACTGCTCAAATGAAACCACCTCCAAGAAGCCTTCCTTGATCACCCCATTTATTTACCATCACAACAACTTGCTTACTTTATTTTAAATAAAATGTATTATTATTTTTCTTTTTTATCTTTAAATTGAGTAATAATTAGTATACAATATTTCTGGTGTACAATGTAGTGGTTTAATATTTTTATGTATTATGAAATGATCACCTCAATAAGATGAATTAACACCCATCACAAAACTAAGTTGTTACAGTACTATTGACTATATCCCCTATTTATATTATATATTACATCCACATGGCTTATCTATATTATAGCTGGAAGTTTGTACCTCTTAATCCCCTTCACTTATTCCATCCATCTTTCCACCTCTCTCCCCTTTGGGAACCACCTATTTGTTCTCTGTATCTGTGAGTTTGTTTCTGTTTTCGTTTTTTGTTCATTTGTGTTTTAGAGTCCACATAAAAGTAAAAGTATGCATATTTATTTTTCTCTGTCTGATTTATTTCAGTTAACATAATACCCTCCAGGTTCCTCTAGGCAAACCCACAGCTAATACTCAATGGTAAAATGTGTTTCCATTTTTTAGAAACAAGCCAAGGATGCCTATTCTTGTCATTTTTGTTGACTAGGACTTCACAGCAGTTAGGCAAGAAAAAGAGCTAAAAGCCATTCAAATTGAAACGGGAAAAGTAAAACCATCACTATTAGCAGATAGCATAATACTATATATAAAAAATTCCATCCAGACTTCACAAAAGAACTTTTAGAACTAATAAATGAATTCAGTAAAGTTTTGGGGTATAAAATTTATTTACAGAAATCTGTTGCGTTTTTATAGACTAATAATGAGCTATCAGAAAGGGAAATGAAGAAAACAATGGCATTTACAATTGCATCAAAAAGAATAAAACACCTAAGAATAAGTTTAACCATAGAGGTAAAAGGTCTATACTCTAAAATCTATTAGACATTGATGACAGAATTGAAGAAGACACAAATGGATGGAAAGCTATATACCATGCTTATGGGTTGGAAGAATCATCATTAAAATGTCCATATTACACAAAGAAATCTATGGATTCATTTAATCCCTATCAAAATTCTAATGGCATTTTTTTCACAATACAAAATAATTCTGAAATTTGTGTGGAATCACCAGAGACCCTAAATAGCCAAAACTTTTTATTCTCATGCTATGGCATGAGATAGACTATGATTCTGATTCCTGAGTTTATTTAAAAATAGAGGCTCAAAAGATAGGACTGATGGTGTTTCCAGTCTCTTTCTTTGTGGAAGACTCTCATGTTGCTGAAAGGTGAAATGGCAGGACAAATTTAGTGGAAGAATGTTGCTTTGACATCTTTCTCAGAGAGTAACTACCTGTCAGCCTGTGGTATGAAGAAGGTAGGGCTCATGAAGCAGTGGCAGTCCTGGCGACGGGGGTCTCAAGGCTTCAGCAGACTCATGTTGCTGCTGCCTCCTATTATTTCATCTTCTTTGCATGACAGCATGATGACATCACTATATATTTATGGAAATAATAGTAACAGAAAAAGAGCAAGTTTCCTGCTGCTGCTGCTAAGTCGCTTCAGTCGTGTCTGACTCTGTGCGACCCCATAGACGGCAGCCCACCAGGCTCCTCCGTCCCTGGGATTCTCCAGGCAACACTGTCTCCAGGCAAGAATACTGGAGTGGGTTGCCATTTCCTTCTCCAATGCATGCATGCTAAGTCAATTCAGTCGTGCCCGACTCTGTGCGACTCTATGGACAGCAGCCCACCAGGCTCCTCTGTCCACGGGATTCTCCAGGCAAGACTGTCTCTCTTTTTAGACTTTTTAACTTTATTATCACAAATATAACTTTACAGAAAAACAGTATCATAAGCTTTAATTTACAGAAAGGTAGAGTGGCATACAGCTTCAGAGCTTTCACTGCGGTGGATCTGTCACTGTTAACCCACTCTGCTTCCCCTCAACATGGGGGATTAGAGTTCTCCATACGATTGAGTCTGGGCTCGCTTGGGCCAGTGGAAAATAAGCCCAAATAGAACATGGATGTTCCTGGACAGAAGCTTTACAAAGCTGTTTGGACTTCACTTTCTTCTCTTTTTCCTCAATCCTAGGCCAGGGTGCCAAGGGTATTGCTTCATCTTCCTGGGTCACAGAATGAAGGCTATGCAGAGGAGAGCCACAGCTGACTCTGACAATCATGTTGCAAGAGTGAGAAAACATCCTTTGTGGTAAGCTGCTGAGATTTGGGGGGTTAGCTGTTAATGTAACATAACTGAGAGCATCTGGACAGATACAGAAATATATGAGCTTTACAATAGCTAAGAGAGAGCTTAAGTCTCTTAATGATCATGATAATTAATAATTATACTAACAGTTAACTTGAGTTGGCACTTTCTATGTGCCAGGCATTGTCTTCGGTACTTTCCTTTCCACAGCCATTTAATGGAATAGGTATTATTATAATGTATGTCTTATGGATGAGAAGACTGAGGCAGAGAGTTTAAGTGATTTGCCAAAGATTGTACACCTAGTGAGTGACAGAGCTAGGATTTGGTCTTGGTCATGATCGAGGCCAGAGTCCTGGGCTTTCACAGTTTCCCAAGTTGTCTTCTTCACTGTTACAGTTCTCAAACTTATCATCTGTAAAATGAGGCTAGCAGTACCAAGTTTCACATCACTTTTCCTCCACTTGTTGATGTTTTAAGGAAAGACCCAGAAGGAGGAAAGGTTTTCTGCTTTCTACTCTGCTTCCCAATATAATGGAGACAGAATCTGAAAACAGATCCCAGAAGGTGGTTGGCTGTGGGACATTTAAACTGATAGTATTAATAACTTACTCTTGTTTGACCTCTTTTGGCCATACACCAAAGCAAGGATTTGGCACGATCTAATCAAACACGGGGCAGGCTGTGATCAGTCTCAGTGGGTCCCTAATGGCTCTGGTAAGATGAAACACCGGGACAGATGCTGGTCCCACAGCTCACTTATGACAAGACCTTGAGAAAAGTGCCATGATCTCAGTATTGCAATGGCTGGGCATAAGAGGACCAAAGAAACTTCTGTCCACTATGGTCTGAATGAAAGCATGCAGCACACAGGGAAAACTCTCCAGAAAATCCAGCAGAGACCCTTGCTTGGTTGTTTCATGAAACAGTAAGTAGACTGGAGAATGTCATAACAAACCACAAACGACCACAGAAATAACTGGGCGCAGCTTTTGTCCAGATTGTTTAGCTATCATCTGTTCTTATTGCAACAGTCTGAAAAATAGACCACACTTGGAATTTTTTAAGCCCCAGGGAGAGAATTGAGAGGCTGCTGTTTTTTGCCCCTGGTAACCTTATCTTCCTTCAATTCTAACAACATCTTTCCTCACAAAACTGCCCATTTCCTTGCTTTTCTTTTGTAGAATTTCTATGTATATATGGGGATTTGATCTACCCACAGGATAACTGCATTGTTCCTTTCTAGCAGGAGTTTATAATAATAGGTTTATTATTAATCCCACTTATTTCAGATTTTTTAGGAATATAGTATTATTATATTAGTATTATTAGACTATGTTCAAGGTAAATAAAATTATATACCTACCTGAAAAATATCAAGTTCAAGGGTGTGTGTGTGTGTGTGTGTGTTTCCTTTTCACGTGTATGCGTGTGAAGGGGAAACAGAGAAAATGAGAGAGAGGAGAAAAAAATGTGGGTGTAAAATTAACTGACCCTTTTATCCCAATAACTTTAATATAAATATCTTTCCAAATTACTATTCATCCCAGTTCTTTGGCAGAAGTGTGTGTTTGTGTGTGTATATGTGCTCAGTCGCTCAGTCATGCCTGACTTATTTTGTGACCCCAAGGACTGTCGCCCACCAGGCTCCTCTGTCCATGAAATTTTCCAGGCAAGAATACTGGAGTGGGTTGCCATTTCCTACTCCAGGGGATCTTTCTGACCCAGGAGGTACCATGTCACAAACAAATGATAATAAGTAAAGGAAGAGAGGGCTCAGAATGATGGAGTCAGTTGGGGAAATGTTTCCAATTTTCTTCCAGATAGTGAAACAGATGGTGATTGTTCTTGACGCTTTTCTGCTTCCTCCTCTCTTTTTCTTCTATTCCTTCCTCTTCCTCTTTTTCTTCATCTTTGGCTTCTTTATCTTCTTTTAACTTCTTTTTTATATAGTAAAATGTACATAAAATTTACCATCTTAAGTGTACAGTTCAGTGACATTAAGTACACTCATATTTCTGTGCAATCATCATCATTCGTCTCCAGAACTTTTTTTCATCTTGCAATCTTGGACCTGTACCTGTTAAATGATAACTCCCCATTTCTTCCCTGTCAACCCCTGGAGGACTACCAGTCTATTTTCTCTATGAATTTAACTATTCTAGGCACCTCATATGAGTGGAATCACATTGTATTTGTCCTTTTGTGACTGGCTTATTTCACTTGGTGTAATGTCTTTAGGGTCCATCCATGATGCAGCATGTCTTAGAACTTCTTTATTAAAGGCTGAATAGTATTTTGTTGTACGCAGGTATATTCCACATTTTGTTTATCCTTTCATCTGTGGTTGGATACTTATGTTGCTTCCACCTATCGGCTATTCTGAATAATGCTACTATGAATATAGGTATATAAATAATTGTTTGAGTCCCTGCTTTCAGTTCTTTTGTGTATGTACTCAGAAGTGGAGATACTGGTAATTCTTTATAATTTTTTTAGAAATTGCTGTACCAGTTTTCATATTAGCTGCACCATTTTACATTGCTACCCATTGCACACAAAAGTTTCATTTTCTCCACATTCTTGCAAGTGCTTGTTATTTTCTATTTTTTAAAATCACAGTCGTCCTAATGGGTATGAAGTAGTATCTCACTGTGATTTTGATTTCAAGTTCCCTAATGTGTTGAATATGTTTTTATGTGATTACTGCCTATTTATATAGATACTTTGGAGAAATGTCTTTTCAAGTCCTTTTCCATTTTAAAATCGGTTTGTTGTTGTGTTGAATTGTTGGACTTTAAAAACATATTCTGGTTATTAACCCCTTTGTAGATATATGATTTGCAAATATTTTCTTCTATTCTATTTGCCTATTCACTCTGTTGATAGTATCATTCTTGTACAAAAGTTTTACATTTTGATGTGTCCAATTTATCTATTTTTTCTTATGTTACCTGTACTTTTGGTGTCATAGTCAAGAAATCATTGCCCAGTCCAATATCATGAAGCTTTCATATGTTTTCTTCTAAGAGCTTTATGATTTTAGCTCTTACTTTTACGTTTTTGGGCCGTTTTGAAATAATTTTTGTATCACTTTCTTTTTTTAAAGCAGAAGGAGTACTACATTTTATAGATGTAACTTCCTCTGTTTAAGTTTTTTGTCTGGCATTGTGTGGGGCTCCGATACATGAAACATGATTCTGACCCCAGGAGTTTAAAAGATGAGCACATAGTAGCCATAGTATGAAGCAGGAAGACAATTTAAAGGCAATGGCACCCCACTCCAGTACTCCTGCCTGGAAAATCCCATGGATGGAGGAGCCTGGAAGGCTGCAGTCCATGGGGTCGCTGAGGGTCGGACACGACTGAGCAACTTCACTTTCACTTTTCACTTGCATGCATTGGAGAAGGAAATGGCAACCCACTCCAGTGTTCTTGCCTGGAGAATCCCAGGAACAGGGAGCCTGGTGGGCTGCCATCTACGGGGTCGCCCAGAGTCGGACTCGACTGAAGTGACTTAGCAGCAGCAGCTGCAGAAATAAGCTAACTTCTCTCTGGGTTCTATAGTAACACGGGAACTTCAGGTTTCGTAGTATACCTTGTGCAAATCATAGGTCAAAAATGGCACAGGAAAAGGGGGCAAAGGCGAGGACAAACTGACAAGATGTGTTGGATGACAGGGCTAAAGTCCCTCTGTGTAGAAGGGGCTGCTTATTGGGGTTTATCTCTTCCAGGCTTTAGCACTGCAACCATACCTGTCCATTAGCCCTGCTCTGTTTAAGTACCATCAAATACTACCTGAAGGGCCTATTTTAATTCCAGATTTTATAAAGTAACAAGAAAATACTTGTTGAGAAGACAAGCACAGACATGCACACTGATCATTTCAGAGCAGATCACTTCTTACTAAGAGTGGCTGAGGAAAGTGCCTTTACACGACCTCTGTCTGGACCCTTTTGTGGAGGTCCTGGTTCCACGTGGTTCCTTCATTTGTTTCTTGGTTCTATGTTGTTTCATGTTGGTCTAAGTGATACTGTCGCTACTCTGGCTCAGAACAGCTATACTCATCCATTACAGGGATTTCTCAGTTTCCACCTTGACATTTAAAGAATAAAAATTTTGTCATATCACATGAACTCTTTTCATCTTATCCGTAATTCTCTTTATTCTCACAAACTGTTTGTGTATTTATTGCACCCCTAAGTGTAAGCTCCATGAAAACAGGGGCTTATTTCTCTGCTCTATCTAGCACTTAGAACTATATCTGGCACATGGTGGGTACTCAGTAAATATGTCTTGAATGGGTGAATGTATAAATGCTGCTGTTAAGTCGCTTCAGTCGTGTCCGACTCTGTGCGACCCCGTAGATGGCAGCCCACAAGGCTCCTCCGTCCCGGGGATTCTCCAGGCAAGCATACTGGAGTGGGTTGCGATTTCCTTCTCCAAATGTATAAATAAGATTGAGCTATTTTTTGTTCCTGTTTGGTATTGCACATTTTTGTACAAATTAGCATTTCTGAGTGTGCAGCATTATTCTAAGTGTGTACTTTCAAATGCCTTCTAAAAATGTGTTCTTCTCTGTGCCCCTCTGGGTGAAGGTTTTCCTGTTTCCCTGGTTTTTGGTAGGAGAGAGATAACTTGGGTAATAAGCCTCATAAAGAGGCTTCCTACCGTTCATATGTGTAATCCCTCTCTGGACACTTCCTGTGCCACACCATTAAATGTCTAGCCTTGACTACACAGCTGGATTCCTTCACTGCCTCTCTGAAGTTTTATGGTTTACTTACTGAATTCCCTCTGGCAACATACATTAAAGGGCCAACTGCTGCTCTTTCAAGAACCAACACCTAGGTAACCTGGGCAAGTTACAAAATTTCTTCGTGCCTTAGTTTTTTTCATACGTCAAATCAGTTTTTTTCAAATGTCTAATTATTAATATGTCAATAACTAAAATTGGTTGAGTTGGGCCCTTTTCCAAGCATTTTACGTGCAATAGACTTTAGTGTTTAATAATGTTTATTAACAATGAGGTAGGTTCTATCATTATCCTCATTTTATAGAAAAGGAAATTGAAGTATAGAAAGTTTAGGTGCTTGACTCAAAGCCTTACAGATCTTAAGTGGTGGAACTGGAATTCAAACCCGTGGAGTTAGACTACAGAGTTAGCACTTTGGGATATATATCCCTGGTCAAGGGATTATGAAGAGGATAAGATAATAAATTAAATTGCTCGCATGTCTGGATCAGAACTAGAACTCCATAGATGTCAGTTGTTCTTTTGGCTAACAGCTCATCTCCCTCTATGACAAATATAAAGAAGGTCTTATGAAGACCACAAATACGAGATGAAGACACGGAGGGATTAAATATAAGTGGGTAAAGAATGAATAAAGATATTTTAATTAGCAGTTTTTTTTAATTTCTTTTTTTTTAATTTTCACAATGTTGTATTGGTTTCTGCCATACAACAATGTGAATCATCCATAATTATACATACATCCCCTCCCTCACCCCAATCCCATCTCTCCATGTCATCGCAGAACGCCAGAGTGGGCTCCCTGTGCTACACAGCTTCTCACCAGCTAGTTGGGAGCAGTTTTAATGGAAGGGTGAACTCTGAGTAAAGAGTTGCTACTGCTAAGTCACTTCAGTTGTGTCTGACTCTGTGCGACCCCATAGACGGCAGCCCACCAGGCTCTCCTGTCCCTGGAATTCTCCAGGCAAGAGCACGTGGAGTGGGTTGCCATTTCCTTCTCCAATGCATGAAAGTGAAAAGTGAAAGTGAAGTCGCTCAGTCGTATCTGACTCTTAGTGACCCCATGGACCACAGCCTCCATCCATGGGATTTTCCAGGCAAGAGTACTGGAGTGGGGTGCCATTGCCTTCTCCAGAGTAAAGAGTAGAAGAGCTAAATAAACCCAGTTCTTACATAGTGAAGAAGCAGAGATGCTTAAGGCTTTGATTGAGGCCAGTTTGAGAAGAGTCTGTGGAGGCAGTGGTAGACCTGCATGCCACACCAATGAAGGGAGGAGGCCTGAAAATGGGGCAGTGATCTCACCCTCTGTTCTGAGCACATCAGCTATGGGAAGAGAGGATTTCTGTGACAGAGTTCCAGGCAGGTGGGAGTTGGAGCAGGAAGGAGAGTGTTCCAATCCCTGAATGAAAAATCCCCACCATTTGTTATCCTCTGTGTGTTTATTATATCTTGCAGGTATGTATGGTCTTTGGAATTCCAGCAGGAAGATGAATGGGAGTGATTTCAGTAGGGGAAAGGCAAACTACCAATGCATCAAATAGATATGATGATAAGATATGGCACCTTGGCAGAAAGCAAGGAAATATATTTAAAGAGTTATAGGATCCTTTCCATATATTAGGGAAAAATATGTTTAGGTTATACAATAGCACATTGCTGAAAGGTTGAGAGACTTGAGAGATGATACACAAAAAAGCATGCAAAATAAATTATTTCAAAACTTGATTTAAGAACATAGGAAGGAAGATGTCTGGTCTTACATAACACACTCCAGTGCTAGAAAGTTCATTTTTAGAAAGAGTAGAAGACAAAGTTAACTTGACAGAATCCAAACACCCCAAAGAAAAACTTTTAAAAATAGGAAGTAGGATAATGTATATGTTGGGAGGCAGGATGGGATGACATCAAAATGCTTTTCTTTGTGGTCACATGTCACTACCCTACTTTTCAGGAGACTAGAACCTTTCTTGGACAAGTCATTTCATCAAGGAATCAGATCATCTAGTTTTTAGAGAAATGTAAGCCATGATAAGAAAACAAATGGGAGATCAGGATAGTCATAACAGAACCTAGAGTGAGGTACAACCCTGGATCTTTTGCCTTAGACTAAGAAGGCTTCTCTAGCTTTAATGTGCATGTGAATCACCCAGAGAACTTGTTAAAATGCAGATTCTGATTCATTCAGTGGTGATGGTATTCTGATTAATTTTGTGTGTGGAGGGTGTGAGGTCCTGAGATTATGCATTTCTTACAACTTACCAGGTGATGAAGGAGCTGCAGGTCCATAGCCTTCATCTTGAGTAGCAAAGGGAGACCTTATGACCTGAACGGTGATAGTTGAGAAAACATGCAGATTTTGGAAAAAGATGAGGAGACTTGTGTGTATGTGTGTGTGAGAGAGAGACAAAATCAAACCGAGAGAAAGACAGAGACAAAGGGAGAAACCAGCTCCTTTCAGGGCAGCTTTGGAATTTTAACGAGAAGTAAAACACAGATAGGAAGAAGGACAGGAAGAGTGGGAACATGGTAGCAATTAGACAATGAGACCAGGGCCCCCAGATGATCAGCATCTCTATGCTCCATTCTTAGGAGCCATATTTCCAACATTCTCTGTTCTGTCTCATTTCATGGATGTATACTTCCCATTCTTCTTCTTGAACTGTGTTTTCCCTGCCTTCACCAGATCCCTTCATCTTTTTGAGGAGACTTCTCATCAGGCAAGATCTTCAAATGTTCCTATAGCATATAGTCCTTTTCCTTTTTTACTCCTTTCACACTTACAAATGTTCATCATTTCCAAGTATAGGGATGGGTTCATTTTGTTCTTTCCATTATCCTTACACCTAACCTAACTTAGATCCTTGTAGCAGGTGAGCAATGTTAATTTTGAATGAATAGATAAAATAGTATGGATAATCATATGTCCTAGATTTTCTGGGCCTTAGGCCTTTTATATTATGTTTAACACAGATGAAAAAGCTAGTCCCAGAGCCATCAGAAAATATTAACAGGATGAGTTAAGGGGTAATGGAGGAAAAAGCAATGAATGGACCCAGTTAGTCAAATTTAAGGTGGAGAAAATATAGATTCAGCCAAAATGGGTAAATATGTAAAATAAAACCACCAGATAATAATATGAATAATACTATTTTCTTAAGCACCTAGTATGTGCCTGACATGGTGATTATATATTTAATCTCATCTTGAATCCTTACAAAAATGTTCTCAGGTGGTAGAAACTATGATCTATAGAAAGTAATAATTTTCCCAGGCCACTTGGCAAGGAAGTTAGGAAGAAGATTCAAATTCAGAGGCTAAGTTAGATGCCAGGAACACTTGACCTTGTGATTGTCATCAGTGTCCAACACCTGCCTTTTGCAATAGCCTGTATGCTATTGAGAGCAAAAGTGTCTGTTCTGTTTGGTTAGCATATTTTTTCATATGTATGTACTCCAGAATAATTGCTGAATGAATGGTCAATGCAGTTTGAAATTGCATGTCCTTTCTATTACATTTTGCCTTTTTCCATTTCTTTTTCTTGGGGATGGTCTTGATTACTGCCTCCTGTACAGTGTCACAAACCTCCGTCCGTAGTTCTTCAGGCACTCTGTCTATCAGATCTAATCCCTTGAATCTATTTGTCACTTCCACTGTATAAATGTAAGGGATTTAAGTCATACCTGAATGGTCTAGTGGTTTTCCCTACTTTCTTCAATTTAAGTCTGAATTTTGCAATAACAAGTTCATGATCTAAGCAACAGTCAGCTCCTGATCTTGTTTTTGCTGACTGTATAGAGCTTCTCCATCTTTGGCTGCAAAGTATATAATCAGTCTGATTTTGGTATTGATCATCTGATGATGTCCAAGTGTAGAGTCTTCTTTTGTGTTGTTGGAAGAGGGTGTTTGCTATGACCAGTGCGTTCCCTTGGCAAAACTGTTAGCTTTTGCCCTGTTTTGTTTTGTACTCCAAGGCCAAATTTGCCGGTTACTCCAGGTATCTCTTGACTTCCTACTTTTGCATTTCAGTCCCCAATAATGAAAAAGACATCTTTTGTTAGTTCTAGAAGTTCTTGTAGGTCTTCATAGAACTGTTCAGCTTCTTCAGCCTTACTGGTTGGGTCATAGACTTGGATTACTGTAATATTGAATGGTTTGCCTTGGAAATGAACAGAGATCATTCTGTTGTTTTAAAGATGGGTATATATTTTCTTGCTTGGAAAATCCCATGGGCAGAGGAGCCTGGTAGGCTGCAGTCCATGGGGTCACTAAGAGTCAGATACGACTGAGAGACTTCACTTTCACTTTTCACTTTCCTGCATTGGAGAAGGAAATGGCAACCCACTCCAGTGTTCTTGCCTGGAGAATCCCAGGGATGGGGGAGCCTGGTGGGCTGCCATCTATGGGGTCGCACAGGGTCGGACATGACTGAAGTGACTTAGCAGCAGCAGCAGCAGTATATATTTCCTTTATCCTTTGCCTTCGGTGTCTTGTCTTTTCTCAGCCTTACAAATAGCTGTATTTGAATGAAGAGTTCCAAAAAATAGCAAGGAGAGATAAGCAAGCCTTCCTCAGTGATCAATGCAAAGAAATAGAGTCAAATAATAGAATGGTAAAGAATAGATATCTCTTCAAGAAAATTAGAGATACCAAGGGATTATTTCATGCAAAGATGGGTACAATAAAGGACAGAAATGGTATGGACCCAACAGAAGCAGAAGATATTAAGAAGATGTGGCAAGAATACAAAGAACTACACAAAAAAGACCTTCATTGCCAAGATAACCACAATGGTGTCTTCACTCACCCTGAGCCAGATATCCTGGAATGCAAAGTCAAGTGGACCTTAGGAAGCATCACTACGAACAAAGCTAGTGGAGATGATGGAATTCCAGTGGAGCTATTTCAAATCCTCAAAGATGATGCTGTTAAAGGGCTGCACTCAATATGCCAGCAAATTTGAAAAACTCAGCTGTGGCCACAGGACTGGAAAAGGTCAGTTTTCATTCCAATCCCAAAGAGAATGTTTAAACCACCACTCAACTGCACTCATCTCACATGCTACCAAAGTAATGTTCAAAATCCTCCAAGCCAGGCTTCAACAGTACATGAACCATGAACTTCAGATGTTCAAGCTGGATTTAGAAAAGGCAGAGGAACCAGACATCAAATTTCCGTGATTTGATGATAAGTTTGATAATTGAAAAAGCAAGAGAGTTCCAGAAGAACATCTATTTCTTCTTTATTGACTACCCCAAAGCCTTTGACTGTGTGGATCACAACAAACTGTGGAAAATTCTTAAAGAAATGGGAAAACCAGACCATCTCTCCTGCCTCCTGAGAAATCTGTTTGCAAGTCAAGAAGCAACAGTTAGATTTGGACATGGAAAACAGACTAGTTCCAAATTGGGAAAAGAGTACATCAAGGCTGTATATTGTCACCCTGCTTATTTAACTTATATGCAGAATATATCATGAGAAATGCTGGAATAGATGAAACACAAGCTGGAATCAAGATTGCTAGGGTAAACATCAATAATCTCAGATATGCAGATGACACCACCCTTATGGCAGAAAGTGAAGAAGAACTAAAGAGCCTCTTGATGGAAGTGAAAGAGGAGAGTGAAAAAGTTGGCTTAGAAGTCAACATTCAGAAAACCAAGATCATGGCATCTGGTCCCATCACTTCATGGTAAATAGATGGGGAAACAATGGAAACACTAAGAGCCTTAATTTTCTTGGACTCCAAAATCACTGCAGATGGTGACTGTAGCCATGAAATTTAAAGACACTTGCTTCTTGGAGGAAAAGCTATGATCAACCTAGACAGCATATTAAAGAGCAAAGATGCTACTTTGCTGACAAAGGTCCATTTAGTCAAAGCTATGGTTTTTCCAATAGTCATATATGGATGTAAGAGTTGGACCATAAAGATGGCTGAGTGCCGAAGAATTGATGCTTTTGAACTGTGGTGTTGGAGAAGACTCTTGAGAATCTCTTGGACTGCAAGGAGATCCAACCAGTCCATCCTAAAGGAGACCAGTCCTGAATATTCATTGGAAGGACTGATGCTGAAGCTGAAACTCCAGTAGTTTGGCCACCTGATGCAAAGAACTGGCTCATTTGAAAAGACCCTGATGCTGGGAAAGATTGAATGTAGGAGGATAAGGGGATGACAGAGAATGAGATGGTTGGATGGCAGCACCAACTCAATGGACATGAGTTTGAGTAAGCTCCGGGCATTGGTGATGGACAGGGAAGCCTGACATGCTGCAGTCCATGGGGTCGCAAAGAGTCGGACATGACCGAGCGACTGAACTGAACTCTATTACATTATATAACCATGTATGAAGGTAAAATGCTAAAAAGATTTGCCAAAAGACACATATTTTCTTCTTCAACTTTGAGATTTATTTCTGAAAACTCTTGCACTAGAACAGTGTTTTTCAACTGTTTTTCAGTATCCTTCCCCTCCTCCCACCATTCAAAGAGCCTTTTGAGATTTTTTTTTTCCCTAAAAGCCTTCCCCTTGAAATTTTAATACCACGTTGTATATCTGTTATGTATTTTGTATATATTTCTGTATTTTATATGTAATAAGAGTAAGATTTCTTTGCCCTCTTCTTTCCCTCCCAAGAACCAGTTCCATTCTCTTGGGAGCAATATCACCCTATTGAGAATGCATGGATTAGAAGGTTGCACATTGGAGTAAAACTGTGAAAGCACTTACGATATGTTTTATGTTCAGCTCACAGAGATGTAGTGATGCAGGAGAGTTTGTCAATTATCTTCCTGTGCCCATTCTTCTCTTCTTAAGTAATCAATTGCAGATCTTTAGTGAAGCAAAAATCATCAAATCAGAGAACTATGTATTCCCTAGTCTCCCATCCGTAATCTTCCCTTTGGCTAGCTGAATACAATGACCCGGAGCCAAAGGACTACCTTTCTTAGTCTTCCTTATAGACTCCCTTTGGCCGCCTGACCAAGTTAGGGCCAATGAACTAAAAGCAGTGGGAGAGAAATAAATGTCCACATTAAATCACTAGGTTTTGAAGGTCTCTGTTGCTCACTACATTATAAATTATTATTAGGTCTGTATAATTAATTGACATTTATAAGGCCACATTCCTTATAAATTTTTCAGGATTTCTTCGTATGTCCTTCCTTTGTGTCCACCTTCACAATTTTAATGACTTGCGTTAAACATTTGTATAGAGACAAAAAAGTTATGATGCTTTGTATATATAATACAAATTGCTACAAATTGTGGTGACTACCTTGGAAGTCCACTGATTTTGAGTTAATGACTTAGTCTGTATATAATTGAATTTAGAATAAGAGGAGTTCTCAACTAGGTAAGGATCATTAAATATTCAGAAACAGTCAGTAGGTAGCTGGAAGAGAGAAAAAGGAGGAAAAATAAGATTAGATAAAGTCAGGAATAAAAATCATTTATGTTTTAGACTCATTTCAGGAGGAAGAAGAAATGAAGCAAAGGAATATTTGGAAATCCGCTTGGGTTACTCTTGATTAGCAGGAAAAAATAAAGATCCAAAGGTCAAAGTTAGTGTCAGAGAGAAGAAAAGTTCAAAAACATAAATGCTTATGGAAAGAATGTGCTTGTGCTGATTTGAATTAGGGTTTTTCCCATGGCTATAGGAAAGCTGCAGAAGACTTGTTACCTGCAGGCTTGATACAAAAGCCATCAATTATTTACCTTAAGAATGAGAGAGAAGAGGTGACAATCAGGAATTGGACATTGTTAGCTTGAGTTTGGGCTTTTTGTTGGTGGTGTTTTTTTCTGGGAATTTGATTGCAAAGGCTTTTATAATGTAATGGTAACGGTCAGAATGACTCATAGTGAAGTACAAAATTGGGCAATGAAAATTTTAGACCTTTCAGAGATTTTAAAAGAAATAACAAAACACACAAAAATAAGGAGAGAGTTTGGTTGCTTTGTAGAGCTGAATCAGGAGAAAACATTTGACAGAATGGAGCTATTGCTTAACTTAAGATCATGTAAACACACAGGTTCTCTCCCCTAAGTCATAAATCATGCAAAAAATTTTTTTTTAATTTTTTTATTGTTAGACATGCTATATGTAGTATCTGTATGGCAGACATTGTTAGTATATAACCAGTAGCCATTCTGCTTAACTTTCTTGTTAATGAAACCTGCATTTTGATCAGAAAGGCAAACTGTCCTGCCCCAAGAATTGGATCAGCCTTGGACTAAGTGAGTCATGGAGCTCTCTTTTCTTTTTCTTAGATTTTTCCAGCCACCCTTGCAAGCCAGAGTGATCATGTGACTCAGTTCTGCCCAATAACTTATCAGTAGGAAATCTGCTAGGGGACATTTGTGAAACATTTTCCCATTCAGTTACAAATGCAGGGATTTACAGGAGGAAATTTGTACCCTTTGCTTATTTTCCTGGAGAAGGAAATGGCAATCCACTCCAGTACTCTTGCCTGGAAAATCCAGTGGACAGAGGAGCCTGGTAGGCTGTGGTCCATGGGGTCACTAAGAGTCAGATACGACTGAGTGACTTCACTTTCACTTTTCACTTTCATGCATTGGAGAAGGAAATAGCAACCCACTCCAGTGTTCTTGCCTGGAGAATCCCAGGGATAGCAGAGCCTGGTGGGCTGCCGTCTATGGGGTCACACAGAGTCAGACACAACTGAAGTGACTTAGCAGCAGCAGCCCATTTTCCCCTGCTCATTATGCTGGCATGATGATGTCTTGACTGGATTTGTATTGGTCAACTTTTGTGACCTTGAGGTGACAAACAAGAAAAAAAGCATATACATAGAGATTGAGAGAGTTTAATTTTGTAGAGTTTGTTTTTTTGAGCCTGGGATTTGGAAGACAATATGGATGCTAACTTACCCTGTGGTTGCTCTTGGACAAGGTATAGTAGGTTTGTTGATGCAGTGAGAAATAGAACATGAAATGGTTAACTGGGGAAGCAAATATTTCCTTCTATGATAGCAGGGCAAGCCATTTTGTGCTGTAATTGCCTTCTTTCCCAGCTAACTGGCACTGAGCAGACAGTTCTGAGCTCCTCTAAGTTAGTGAATTCCTTATATTGACACCATTCTTTGACACCAAATTTGGAAATACTCTTAAGGAATAGGGGAGGCATTGGAGAATCTCTAACTTGTCTCCCTGGGCTTGAGTGCATTAAAAAAAATTTTTTTATTTTTTTGGTCAATTTGGTAATAAGTGAAGGGCAGAGTAAAATGAAACTATCCAATACTGAATTGTTCCAGTTGAACCCATACCAGTCTTTGTAATCTCATCTTTATGTTTTAAGCCTCTGAGAACTGGGTCATTTGTTACCTGTAGTCCAAAGCATACTTAATGAATGCCAACAGGAATTCTGACAAAGTGGGTGGATTGTGAAAGAGACATGGGCCATTGGAGGGGATGGCCAGTATTCAGGCACTCTCTCTTTATACACTGACAATGCTGATCAAAGGAAAAAGTGCACCAATAAGTAAGAGTGAATGATGTACAGCTCCAGGAGAAAAGAATATATAAAGAATCATCCAAGTCCAGCCATGTCCTGGCACTAGAAGTGGTAGAAGTTCAAAACAGTGGCAAGAATTGGAAGACCTGGGTTGAAAACTTATCTCCACTACTTACTAGTTGAGTGACTGCTGGTAGATAGATCACCTCTCTGAGCGTCAGACTCCTTATTTGTAAAAACAGAGTAATAATGTCTACTTCAAGGGGTTGTAAGATAGTTTGAGATATCATATAGTAAGTTTATGGTGCCCAGTATGTACTAGATACTGAGCAGCAAGTAATAAGATGTTTTCCCATCTGTGATGAACATAGAAAGTTGAAGCCTTTGAGAAAGTCGCTTAAACTTCTTTGGACCTATATTTCATAATCCATAAAAATTAAAGGTTTATACTAGATGTTCTATGTTTTTTCATTTTCTGGATTTATGCATCTATTTCTAACTACACAGAAACAAATTCAGTATGAAGAGAAAGAGAAATATGAAGAGAATGAAGTCTACAGGAGATTGGCCCTTTAAGGGAAAAGGACTGTAGGCATATTTTATCTTTGCACTTTACTTTGACCCTCACACAGCCATGGTTGAACGCCATCCCCCGATGGTATTTTTGAAAGGAGAGCTTCAGAGGGAGTGCATACAGTGATTGGAAGGGAGGACAGTGGCTCATGTTCCAAGTCTTGTGTTTAGAGGTAAGAAAGCGTCTTCCTTCACATCTTGCTTCACACATGCACACACTGCAATCTCAAAGCAGACAAAGGGGTGTTGAGATGGGACTTCTGGGTCACTGTGCAGTCAAATGACACTGTATGTGGTTATTCTGACATCTATAGTATAGATTTCCCCAAAGTGTGGTAAAAACTAGTGGGAACTTTAGGAAAAGGGAGTGAGCAAAATGAACCAGGCGGCAAAAAGACCTAGGGAATTTTTGCTGAGGATGTTGTTGGGTGTACAAATGAGGAGTGAAAAGAACCAAGTAACACTGAACCCTGAGAGTGGGTGACTATGAGAGATAATGAAAGTGGTGGAATCTATGAATCTTTGTGGGATGTGTGTCTTGGATAAATGATGTTAAAGGATATTTTCACTCCAAAGTCATGAAAACATAGATTGTCTAGTGCTTAAAATTTATTTCTCCAAATTTGCTAATTTTGGTAAACCTGGTATATTCTCAGCCTTGTGGAGTCACCTTTAATTTTTCACTCTATTTCAGCCTTTAGACCTCTTCAGTTACCATATATTTATCCCTCTTTTTGAGCACTGCCTGGGTTTCCTATTGCATGGCCCTGAATTCACACCTCAGCATCCGATTTCTGGTTTATGCCATCAAACTAATCCCTTTGTGACAGGGATTCACTCCCTACTCCATTGATATCTGGGGTCATAATACTGTTAATAAGAGCAAGTGTTGCTCTCGATGTGCTATTAATATTAACACATTTAGTCCTCCAAATAGCCCTATGCTACTGCCAAGTTGCTTCAGTTGTGTCCGACTCTGTGCGACCCCATAGACTGCAGCTCACCAGGCTCCCCCGTCCCTGGGATTCTCCAGGCAAGAACACTGGAGTGGGTTGCCATTTCCTTCTCCAATGCATGAAAGTGAAAAGTGAAAGTGAAGTCACTCAGTCGTGTCCGACTCTGTGCAACCCCATGGACTGCAGCCCACCAGGCTCCCCCGTCCCTGGGATTCTCCAGGCAAGAACACTGGAGTGGGTTGCCATTTCCTTCTCCAATGCATGAAAGTGAAAAGTGAAAGTGAAGTCACTCAGTCGTGTCCGACTCTGTGCAACCCCATGGACTGCAGCCCACCAGGCTCCCCCGTCCCTGGGATTCTCCAGGCAAGAACACTGGAGTGGGTTGCCATTTCCTTCTCCAATGCATGAAAGTGAAAAGTGAAAGTGAAGTCACTCAGTCGTGTCTGACTCTGTGCAACCCCATGGACTGCAGCCCACCAGGCTCCCCCGTCCCTGGGATTCTCCAGGCAAGAACACTGGAGTGGGTTGCCATTTCCTTCTCCAATGCATGAAAGTGAAAAGTGAAAGTGAAGTCACTCAGTCGTGTCTGACTCTGTGCAACCCCATGGACTGCAGCCTACCAGGCTCCTCTGTCCATGGGATTTTCCAGGCAAGAGTACTGGAGTGGGGTGCCATTATTCCCATTTTACAGATGAGGATACTGAGGTTAAGTGACTCACTCAGGGTTACAGAGCAAGTAGGTGGTGTTTGGCACCTAAATTCAAACCCAGGCTGCCTGGTTCCAAACCACTGCGCTGTGTTAGATCTCCTTTTGCTAGCTGTGTTTTTCATTATGTTTCTTTCCTGCTTCAAAACCTGTAATGACTTGTTTTAGGATTAACAGATTAATTTTTAGGATGAATTTCATACTATTTGGTTTGACACAGGAAGTTGTTCAGCAAATTACCTGTACCATCCAGCCTGGCTCCTCTCCAGCTGTGTTATTCATCTCCTCCCACAGATCTTCCTCCATGATGGAGACTTTACCTTCATTACCATTTCCAGTTCTTCCTCCATGGGGCTCAGCCTGGGTCATCTTAGTAACTTTCTCCTCTGAATTCCTATAGAATCTGAAAGTTTTGTGTTAGACAATGTAAAAATTGAATAAAGTGTGCTCAGAAGTTGGTTGGTTTTTTTTTAAGCTGTGTCAGAGTATGTTTTGTATCATAAACTAGGTTTATAAGTTCTCTAGGGCAAGAATCAAGTCTTCTATATAAATCCAAGTTTTCCAGATCTCAATTTTTTCCCTCAGTAACATAAAAAGAATTCCCAAGCTCTTGTCCAGTTCTGGAGTTCTGTTCTGTTTTCTGGATGTGTTGCAACATGAAGCTAATTGCTAGGAATGCTTACCAAATATCCATTGGTTTGACTCATCCTGAAGTCCTGCTGAAATAAACCAAAGACCAAGATTTGTGTGGTTGGATTAGAAATTTTTGGAGCCTAGACTCATTGTGGGCTTCCCTGGTGGCTCAGCTGGTAAAGAATCTGCCTGCAATGCAGGAGACATGGGTTTGATTCCTGGGTTGGGAAGATCCTCTGGAGAAGGGAACGGCTTACCCACCCCAGTATTCTGGCCTGGAGAATTCCACAGACCTTATAGTCCTTGGGGTTGCAAAGAGTCAGACACGACTGAGTGACTTTTACTTTCATTTTAGACTCGTAAGTTTTCAGCTCCTATTTTCCATCATGGAAAAATGGAAGATAAGAATGATTATTGGCTGAATTTGTCACTCAGAATCCCATTCTGGTTTCAACTTCTTTGTCAACAGGCCATGACTTGAGGGAGCAGGACTGCATTGTTCTTTGTGCAAGGAAGGTCTGGATCTGGAGTGTGCTTCAGACCTAAGGCAGCCCAAACCCAGGAGATGACCTTGAAAAATGATAGGGCTCAGTAGGCAAGAAGGTCATGAGCTGCTCAGCTTCGAGAATTAGACTACAAGATGGGGAGAAACGTAGGTTATAGGAACAAAGTAAGGAATGAGAGAGAGGCCTTTAGAGATAGAGGTAGAGAAAGAAAGAAAGAAAGGAATGAGAGTGAGTGAGAGAAAAACAAACAGACACACCAAGAACAGAAAGGATAGCCAAGCTGAGAGCTGTCCAGGTTCAGTGTAGCCTTTTATTCCTTTGAATATGCATACTTTTTTGTCATCAAATTCATTCAATAGCCATATGATAGTTATACAGATCTGCCAGTGCGAGTAGTACTTTGCATTGAAAACAAAATAAAACCATCTTTTCCTTAGAGATATCTTTTAAGCCTCCTGTATCTTAAATTAATTGTTATTCAAGAGACAACATTTCATTAGATGTTTTCTTTTTCTTTTTAACTCAAGAAAGTATTTTAGAATAAGACTTCAAAGAATCTTCCAGGGGGAAAAATCCCACAACTCATGAATTATAAAGAAAAAAGAGGGTTTTTTTTTTTTTTTTTTGTCTTTAAAACAATATCTTATTCAATTAGGGACCAAGTGAGCTTAATTACCATGTGAATAATTCAGAGAGGCAAATTAACTGCAACAGGAAAAATTTTGGTCCAGTGTGGTCCTCCGTGTTCCTGCAATTCAAATGAAATGTGGTTTAATCCTGAAACAGTCAGTTTAAGGTTCTGAAATCTGGTTGTTGCACTGAAGAGATACTTGTTCAGCTTCCATGTGTCCTTACACTAAACTCTCATGAAGTATTTTGGTCATCTCATGTTCTTTGTTGCCTTGCGTCTGTTCACCCCTTTCCAGTGGGGCATGAACGACAGACCTTTGTCTCAGCATTTGCTTTTCCTTCATCCTCTTCATTTGCATTCCTGTAACCTTCCACTTTGCACCAGTCAGACAGAATAAAAGAGCATCAGAATGGCAGGAATGTGACTTGTCTCTCAGGCAGGATTGAAGTTCAATGCTCCAACTAACTGAATTCAATAAATATTGTCCAGAGGGTTACCTTGTAAGAGACCTCATACCCAAGACTCTGGGATAGTCAATGAAACTCAAATACTGTACTGTTTTCAAATATTATATTAAATGGTGAAGACAACAGATCTGCCTGTAAAGCACTATAGTATAAAACAAAGGGATGTGTGCCTTAACAGTGGTCCAAAGAAAGACAAGAGAACAGATGAGGAGCATAGTCATGGAAAAGGGTCCCTGCAAGTAGAGAATTCTGGATCTCTCTCTGAATAAAAATGACAGGCTGTTCACAACCAAGGATGAGGCAAGCAGGAGGATATTACACAAGGGGAAAGCAGAACAAGTAATTGTCTGAAGGCAGAGGAGCAAATGCACAAATAAGCAAGTGTATGTTATCAAATTTGAAAACTCTTCTGGTGGCTGGACACAGAACACTAACACCCGAGTAGATGAAAGGCAGAGCTTTGTTACTGACAGCTCCAAGGAGAGGATGCTGCCTCTAGGGCCGCACAAGGGTTGCACCTTGAGATAGGGTAACACATGCTAAGCCCTGGCTGGAGTTTGTGTATGGCAAGCAGGGTCTTTCTGGGTGGTGGTAGTGGTGGCTCAGATGGTAAAGCGTCTGCCTGCAGCGCGGGAGACCTGGGTTCGTTTCCTGGGTCGGGAAGATTCCCTGGAGAAGGAAATGGCAATCGATTCCAGCACTCTTGCCTGGAAAATCCCATGGATGGAGGAGCCTGATAGGCTACAGTGCATGGAGTCACAAAGAGTCGGACATGACTGAACGACTTTCTTCTTTTTAGTGCTAAAGAACCTGCCTGCCTGGAGAAGGAAATGGCAACCCACTCCAGTGTTCTCACCTGGAGAATCCCAGGGATGGGGGAGCCTGATGGGCTGCCGTCTATGGGGTCACACAGAGTTGGGCATGACTGAAGCGACTTAGCAGTAGCAGCTTAGCAGCAACCTGCCTGCCAATGCAGGAAATGTAAGGGATGTGGTTTCAGTCCTTGGGTTGGGAAGATCCCCTGGAGGAGGGCACGGTAACCCACTCCAGTATTCTTGTCTGGAGAATCCCCATGGACAGAGAAGCCTGGAGGGCTACAGTCCATAGGGTTGCAAAGAGCTGGACATAGCTAAAGCAACTTAACACACAAGCACACGGCAAGCAGAGTGGGTATGGTAACTAGGTTTTGCAGGTTTCTTGAGGATTGATTAATTTGAATAATTACACTGTTCTCGAGAAGGAAACGGCAAGCCACTCCAGTACTTTTGCCTGGAGAATCCCATGGACAGAGGAGCCTGGTGGGCTACAGTCCATGGGGTCACACACAGTCGGACACGACTGAAGCAACTTAGCACGCACGCACACACAGAGCACAGAGGCTGTCCCTAATTGTTCAGTACCTGGTCTGGGAATGCAGAAGCCTCATAATTGAGTGGAGAGGCTTAATGGCGGGGTGGGGGGGGCGGTGGGCAGTTGGCCTGTATGCCTAGTGGCCCTGGAGAGTGTGAGCCAGGGAAGCAATGTATCTGGTGTGGTTCTTAGCAAACCGCCCATGAAGGGGAACTGAGAATTTTTAGACATGACTTCAAAACTAGGTCAAGACAGCACTTGTGAAATATATTACAGTGTGCATAAGCACATTGTACCTAGCTTGATTGAGGTTGGGTGAAGTGGGAAAGCATGAGTTAGGACAGGGAGTTATAAAACTATAGATAGAGAGCAAATCTTAGAGAACATTGAACCCCCTGGTAATAAATGATGTTCTCAGAGCAGGGTAAGAAATGTGATTTTCCTGAGTAAATAAGGTAGATATCAAAGCAATGTGCTATATTTACCATGATTTTCATAAAGTTTACCATAATAAATGTGCATATTATTTGGCAAAATATTATGTGGAATTCTGTAACCCTTCAGAACATTATTTGGTCATGAAGACAGGAAATGTTAAAGCAACAGTGTAACAAATTGCAGGTATTTCACAATGACTGCTATACACTTAAGAGATAAGATGAAGTTGTGAGGAGAGAAACTCTCATCTGAGAGGCTCAAAACCTCTCATTCCTGAAGGCAAAAATTATTGTATTTGCCAAATGGAAAAATTGTTCATGTACTTATAGTGGTCTTATTTGATAATTACCATGTTAAAGTCCACTGAACTTCCAAGTTTCTAGATAAAGTTGTGAGGTAATAGTTTCCAGAAAGGCATAAAGAAATTTTGCAAAACCTGGAAGTTATTGATTTATTCTAATGTTTGTTCGAAGGGGATGAAGTGGAAGTTTTAGTCCAACTGCAGCATGTACAGTCGATGCAGCGGTGCACCACTCGGACCCACCCATACAGACCGACATACGCTCATCCCTAGGTCGTTAAAAGTGTTGGCTGAGGATAGCTCATGGTTGAGTCTCTCCCACAGACTTGTCCTCGGCCTGCAGGAGTTGATTCACCCAAGATAAGGTTCCCTGCCCAGAGGCAGTGCCCATCCAATGACTGATTATGCAAGAATACAAACCAAGATACAAAGACTCCCCCCATCTCCAACTCACTCCATACTTCATTAGGGAATGATTTAATTTTGTGTGTTATCTTGACTGGTCCATGGAGAGGTCAGATATCTGGTTAAATACTGTAGATCTGTCTGTGAGGATGTTTCTAGAAGACCTTACTTAGCATTTGAATTGGTGGACTGAGGAAAGCAGATTGCTCTGCCCAGTGTGGGAGGGCATCATTTAGACTGCTGAGAGTCAGAATAAAACATAAAGTTGCAGGAAGGGAGAAGTGTCTCTTCCCAACTTCTGATCTAGAATAGCAGTCTTCTACTGCCCTTGGATGGGTACACCATCAGTTCTCCTGGTTCTCAGATCTTGGTTCAGAACTACATCTCCAGCTTTCCTGGGCCTCCAGTTTGCAGACTTCTTTGTTTTCATAATTACATGAGCCAATTCTTCCTTATAATAAATCTCCAGTTTGCAGACTTCTTTGCTTT
The DNA here is from genome assembly GCF_002263795.3 of Bos taurus. Classification (NCBI taxonomy): domain Eukaryota; kingdom Metazoa; phylum Chordata; class Mammalia; order Artiodactyla; family Bovidae; genus Bos; species Bos taurus. Next base: position 51,419,165 of record NC_037335.1, read on the forward strand.
CATAATTACATGAGCCAATTCTTCCTTATAATAAATCAATCCCTATCTATCTAGCTAATCTTTGCATCCTATTGGAGGAGGTGATACATGTATCTTCTATTTGTGCTATCTCTCTGGAGAGCACTAAATAATACAAAGGACAAACCTGGAGTGCCATCCTAGCTCTTGTGCTGCTGGTCCTCTCAGCTTCCTCCCCCAGGCTCAGCTCTGCTTCCTTCACTCTTTAACCGGTCAATGCTCCCGAGAGCATTTCCCAATAACTCCCCTGTACTCTGGTCTCCATCACATAGCCTATTTCAGGAAATCCAACCTATGACAACATGCATCTATAGAATGACTAAACAATTCCTGAAATAATGTATACATTCTATTGTTGTTGCTGTTATGTTGCTAAGTCATGTCCAACTCTTGCAATCCCACCATGCTCCTCTGTCCTTGAGATTTCCCAGGCAAGAATACTGGAGTGGGTTGCCATGCCCTACTGCAGGTGATCTTCCTGACCCAGGAATCAAACCTGCGTCTCCTGCATTTGCAGGCAGGTTCTTACCACTGAGCCACCAGGAAAGCCCATACAATCTATAGCCTCCTGAATTTTGTTTTATTCCAGATTGAGAGATGTGTTGTGAAAGAAAGAACCAGTATAGGTTCTTTCAAATTTTTATCTATGTTTTAAAATTTAAAAATTCAGTGTTATTTGAATTATTCCAGACCATAGAAAAGTAGCAAAGGATCTCCTGATTTTTTTTATAAACCTAACATAACTTGAATACTAAAAGTTGATCTGCTGTTGCTAGGTCACTTCAGTTGTGTCCGACTCTGTGTGACCCCATAGACGGCAGCCCACCAGGCTGCCCCGTCCCTGGGATTCTCCAGGCAAGAACACTGGAGTGGGTTGCCATTTCCTTCTCTAATGCATGAAAGTGAAAATGAAAGTGAAGTCGCTCAGTCGTATGTGACTCTTAGCAACCCCATGGACTGCAGCCTACCAAGCTCCTCCGTCCATGGGATTTTCCAGGCAAGAGTACTGGAGTGGGGTGCCATTGCCTTCTCCAAAAGTTGATCAATATATTATAAAAAAGGAAAACCATATGATTGTAGATATAAAAATTCTGTATTATATATACCAATTGATTCCAGCTGCATATTGTAAGGACAGTATAATATAGACTTAGTAGGGTATTAAAAAGCAGAGGCATTACTTTGCCAACAAAGGTCCATCTAGTCAAGGTTATGGTTTTTCTAGTGGTCATGTATGGATGTGAGAGTTGGACTATAAAGAAAGCTGAGCGCCAAAGAATTGATGCTTTTGAACTGTGGTGTTGGAGAAGACTCTTGAGAGTTTCTTGGACTGCAAGGAGATCCAAACAGTCCATTCTAAAGGAGATTAGTCCTGGGTGTTCATTGGTAGGACTGATGTTGAAGCTGGAGCTCCAATACTTTGGCCACCTGATATGAAGAGCTGACTCATTTGAAAAGACCCTAATGCTGGGAAAGATTGAGGGCAAGAGGAGAAGGGGACGACAGAGGATGAGATGGTTGGATGGCATCACCGACTCGATGGACATGGGTTTGGGTGGACTCTGGGAGCTGGTGATGGACAGGGAGGCCTGGCGTGCTGTGGTTCATGGGGTCGCAAAGAATCAGACACGACTGAGCGACGGAACTGAACTGAACTGAAGTAGGGTTTATTCTAAGACCATAAGGGTGGTTCAGTTTTGGGAAATCTATCAATGTAATTTATTACATCAGCAAATTAAATTAAGAAAGCCAATGATTTTATCAATAAATGCCTGAGAAGCATCATAAAATCAAATAGCCATTTCTAATAAAAATTATAAGTAATTTAGAAATGAAGGAACTATTTAAATATGATAGATTCCTTTTACCAAAACTCAAAAGGAAGCATTATAATAAAACAAAAAATTGCTGAAACTCTTTCCATTAAATAATAGAGCTGATATCTTGTTAAATTTAATTGGTAGTAAAATGATCACACCTTTCTCCTACACTCACTGGTCTGGGGCATACTCCTAATGCCGTGATTGCAGAGATGTATTTAAATATCTCTTTCTCCCATTAGACTGAGACTTCCTAGAGGCATGTGTAGGCTTTACCAATTTTTCTCTCCTTTGTCACTGACAGTTTATGGCACAAAAAATTTCTGGAAGGCACAAGCAATTGAATGACTATAATAATAGAATTTATACTTTTCAAAAGACCATTTCCCCTTCATCACAAGAGCACTTGTGTCAGTTTGATTTACATATGAGCTGCTGAGCATGCCATGAGCATAATTTGCAAAACTTTTCCCAAATGTTATAATTATATCAGAAACAGGGAATAGAGACCAATAAGCCCATTTCACTTTTTATTATATTTTTTCTTGAGATTTTAAAATCTCACATAGTTTTATCATTATTTTTGAAACTCCTTTCATGATTTTCTTGGATTTATTCATCATACTCAGAAGTGAGCTGTGAAGAGCTTGGAAATGCAAAAATACAAGTCATTTAGCTTAAGTCTGTAAGGTATACAGACCTTAGAAACTATAACAAGATTAAAAACAAACAAATGAAACACCCCCAAGTACTTGGGAAATACTTTTCTAAAAGAAATTTTAGTTTTACATCCTTCCCACCTTCTAAAATCAAAATTTCTTTTAGTATGTTTTTCTTTCAGAATGACTGTTTAAATCTGAGGATACCCACATATTTAAGTTCTCTAGAACCCTGAATTGTTTCACCTGGTACTAATGGGCCAGGCCCCTTTGCCCATACTTGCTGCTACATCTTTAGAAGCTAATGCGTCCTCCTGCTGCATGTTTCTCTCAAAAGGCAATAGATGTATTACCTGTGATAGAAAACAGAGGTTGGATTATTCAGGATTCCACTCTGAAAGGGTGGACCAGAATTAAGAAAGATTAAGAATTAGGGTAGTTCATGTGTAATGTCCGTGTTATCTAAGAGAAGGATTGAAACATGCCTATGGGATTTAGCCACAAGGATGATGTTACTGATCCTGGAGAGAGCAGTTTTAATGAAGTGTGCACCAAAGTCAATGGCAGTGTGTTCATTTAGGAGTGAGTAAGGACAGTGACAATTTTTGGAAAAGTTCAACTAGAAAATGCAGGAGAGATAGAGACAGAGACCAACACATAGGGGCAAATAAAGAGAGAGTTGGGATGGAACCTTATCTCAGAGGTTACACATTCCCCTGCTATAGTCAAAGCTATGGTTTTTCCAGTAGTCATATGGATGTGAGAGTTGGACCATAAAGAAGACTGAGCACCAAAGAATTGTTGCTTCCAAATTGGTGGTGCCAGAGAAGACTCTTGCGAGTCCCTTGGACAGCAAGGAGATCTCGCCAGTCATTCCTAAATAAAATCAATCCTGAATATTCATTAGAAGGACTGATGCTGAAGCTCTAATACTTTGGTCACCTGATGCAAAGAGCCAACTCATTGGAAAGATGCTGGGGAAGACTGAGGGCAAGAGGAAAATGGGGTGACAGAAGATAAGATGACATCACCGACTCAATGGACATGAGTTTGAGCAAACTCTGAGAGATAGTGAAGGACAGGGAAGCCTGGCATGCTGCAGTTCATGGGGTCACAAAGAGTCGGACATGACTTAGCAACTGAACAACAACACATTCACCCAGTGTAGTGTAATTGTCTCTTCTAATAAAAGTGGTAACCTTGATATCACAAAAGTTGCCTTCATAGTTCATTACTCTGTTTTCTTTTTGTAACTTAAAGAACAAAATTAAGACATGAAAGGCATAGCCTATCTGGAAGTTTAAATTTGAATCTTGTGCTTTAAATAGATTTACCAATCTGCTGTGTTTATGAACTGAGACCCAATCTGTGTCATAAGTCCCTCGTATTTTCTTCCTAAGTAGAGAGAAACATCTTACAGGCATATCATCACTCTCCAATGGCTGAAGGCATCATCAAAAATTGAGATAATTAGTCTTAACAGGGATAAATGAATTTTGAGTACATAGGCTGTCACCTCTTAAAGCGGGGCAAAGGAGGTTAACAAGGCAGGGCGACTCTTGGCTGGAGGAGTACACATAAGTCATTCTTAATTGGAGGTTTTACCTTTGTTCTTCTGAGTAGCTGCCAAGGAACTTTCTACATGTGACTTGAGATAAATGAGCCAGTCAGGGAACTGCTTGCATCTCTAAGATGAACTGCTAGACTATTCTTTTGAAATCCTAAAGGGGATGGTGGTGATTAAAGATACATTTTTTACAACTTAGTGTAAAAGACAGTGAAGAATTCCTGAAGGAAGAGGCTGGGCTCAGGCAAGTCCACGATTAGTGACTTTGGGATGCGGTATTTCTTGTTGTTTTCCTTATTAATGCTAGAGATAGGCTGATTTGGAAGACATACTTTAAAAAGAACTGTAGAGCATGACTCAAAGCATCACTACTTTTTTTGGGTAAAGAACCAAAGGAAAGCCTTGAAAGGAGAGTTACATGAACAGACTTTCTTCTATGATAATCTCTTCTACTTCTTGAGGGAACAGACTGAGCCATCTTTCTTTCAAGTCTCTAGCTGCAATAGCTGGAGAAGGCAATGGCACCCCACTCCAGTACTCTTGTCTGGAAAATCTCATGGACAGAGGAGCCTGGTAGGCTGCAGTCCACGGCGTCTCTAGGAGTTGGACACAACTGAGCAACTTTGATTTCACTTTTCACTTTCATGCATTAGAGAAGGAAATGGCAACCCACTCCAGTGTTCTTGCCTGGAGAATCCCAGGGACAGGGGAACCAGGTGGGCTGCCATCTATGGGGTCGCACAGAGTCAGATACGACTGAAGCGACTTAGCAGCAGCAGCAGCAGCAGCTGCAATAGCTACATGTTGAATGCAGTCGGATGATGCCTTGAAACCATTCTGGGTAGAGAGTCAGGGATATGAAGTTACAGATCCAGCCTATTGCATGACTTTGAGCAAACCTTTGACCCCTCAGAACTGCCTATTCTCCCATGTGTGCCACAGTAGAAAGCAAATGGCCACTGGGATTCTTGCCCATTATGGGGTTCAGAACATCTGGAAAGATGGACAAAAGAATTTGTATCTATAAGAAAGAGGCTTAAAAGAAAGCAAATACGTGTGTATTTTGCTTTGGGAATAGCATGTGCCATTTGATTATATGGGAATAGAAAGAATGGGTGTGAAACTGAGACGTTGGCACATGCAGATAACAATATTCTTATATAAAACTTTGGATAAGCATTTATTATACACTTGTTTTCACCCCAAATATTTGGATTTCAATTTCTTAATCTTCTGGAATGCTGGAAATTACTTTTGGCATTTTTGCCATTCCTGGGGTACAACTTTATGCTATTTGAAACAGAAATGGTTTCAGCCTCAAAATAGCACAGTTCCTGCTAATCAACTCAAAATCTTCCAAGTCACACAGGCTATCGGAAGCCAGAACCTATTTTTCTGGACAGGGAATATGTTTGCTCAGTCCATGAGATTGAGATCAAACTTGGATATTATTTTCCAGATCCTAGTGTTTGCAAAGCAGATGGAGAATACCCTAATGGCATGAGATGTATTGTGAATAGCAAGCTATATAAACATTTTCTTAGTAACCACATTTTGTCCTATGAATAAATTAGGTAGGTCATAGGTATATTTTCATAAACTTATTTTATGTTTAGCATGGAACACAGCATATATTTAGCACCCAAAATATTTGTTGAATAAATGAATGAATGCATATATATATGGCATTTAAAAGAGACTGTGAAAGCTATCATTAGGAATTTTCCTAATTAAAATTTAATTATTGCTATCAATTTTGATCTATTATGTATATAAAAGGATTGACACTTAATGAATTTCTGAGTAGATTCTTCTGAACCCTTCTTGAGATAGTCTTTTTAACTTTGAAAGGCTTCTAATGGCATTTGGCTTTCTTAAAAAAAAGTTTAAGTAAGAGAATCAGTCTATCTGGTTATCCAGACACCTATGGTCTGATCAGGAAATGATTTATTCTGGGAATAGCTTTCTAAATTAAGTAGCCCGTCTGAGAGGCATTTCTCTGTTAAAACCTTCTTGAGTCCTGCTGGTACCATTTGAATTGTGGGCACACTTAGATTCAGAGAGAGAACTGGAAATAAAAAGCATTGATTAAAGAAGAATCTGATCACTTTTGGCACTAAGAGAGCATAGTCACCGAGTTGAGTAGGAAAGTGCTAGCTATTCATTTATAATTCTGGCCTCTGATTAAAATCTGTGAGTGAGGATATTCCTCTCTGTCTCCCTTGGGCTGTAACTTGGCAATATTTAATTTTGATCAGCTATTTTCATTTTTGATTGAGACAACTTTTGCTGGAAGCTTTGTCTGTAGAAAATAAACTCTGTGATTCCTCGCCAATACTGAGTCTTCCTCAGATACCTGTATCTGTGAATGAATCCAGTGAAGGTGTGCACCACAGGTAACTCTCAGGTTGGGACCAAAATGTCTAAAGGACCTCTCTTCAGGTTGACAGTGGAAGTGTAGGTTGACGTCATTCCAGGTCTGTTGGGTCACACATACTTATTAAAAAAGTAAGATGCTTTTCCTCCCGCCCCAACCCCCCAGCCTAGAACATTAGAGTTGATCAACTAATCCAACATCCTAATTTTACCATAAGAAACTGAGGCCTGGAGAGCTGAAGTCACTTGACCAAGAGCACTATTATCTAGAACTGGAATTCAAGTCTCCTGATGTTTTTGAAATTTGAAACATTCTGCCCTGCTACTTTTTAGCAAACTTTATATAAGTTCAGTACTTTCATTGAGGTTTTACTTGGGGTAGAAAATGGTGTTTTGAGGAGCTCTCAAACTGTGACTATTCCTGTTCTTTTTTCCTTGTCAGTCATAAGCTCATAAAGCTCAGGATACCTTATTTCTTTGAATCTGCCTCCAGGTCATGAATGCAACAGCTAATCTGTTTATAACTACAAGGACAGCTGCAAAAATTTTGGGTGTGGTGGTGAGGGTTAGATTTGAAGGGTGTGTAGACTCATAAATCTGCAGATAAACTTTGGGGCATCAAACTTGTTTGCCTCATTTTCAATTCTTATCCAGTTCATCTTCACTTTGGTGAAGGCCTGGAGACTTTGACTTCAGATCAAGTCCTCTTGCCTTGGTCCTTGGATTGTATGTCTAGGGTGGGAAGTGTCTGGTCACCAGTACTCACAAGGCCCGGTCTCGGCATTTACCATGGGAGCAGAGGGCAGCTTCCCTGCTGCACTTTCCCAGCGAGACAGGAAGGTAGATGCTAAAGTGGTGAGGCTGCACAGAGCTTCTGAAGCCACTTGGGCAAACTGCCTCATCTTTCTGTGCCTTGGTTTCTTCATCTGTTAATGGGGATAATAACTGTGTCTCAAGAATAGGGATACATGGAATGATATGTAGGTTTGTCCAAAAATGGCCTTGAGTGGTTGTCCCAGATTGTCTGGTACAAGCTGGCTCAAACTGGAGCCACTCCCTTCACCTCAGCTGGGATAGGGGAGCTTTCTTCAGTCTGAGAATCTCATGAGATTGTGGCCTTCCTCTTCCTGGTGGGCATTGAAGATGGGAGACTGCAGTGTGCATGGCCAGCTGGCCTTTCCAGCAATTGATGTAAGTGGCTGGCATCTAAGCTCAGACTACCTGCTTGTGTGAGATGAATCTCTTGCTCGCCCTATATGAAAACAGAGCAACAAGAGGTAGCACCCTTTGCTGGAAAAGGGTCTTTTTATTGGTGCAAAGTGCTTCCAAACAGGCCCTCTGCAGAATGCTCCAAAATCCTACTGTTGTCCAAAATCAAAATCTGTTTTCCTGATGTGCTTTACCAAACAATTCTTCTAGTGCTTACCCCAAACTCTCAGAATATCAGGCTATTGTAAGGATTCAATTAATTAATGCATAAAAACACTAAAGACAGTGCCAGAAGTTCTTGGCTTTCAAAAGGATCTAATCATTCAATTGATGGGACTATAGTGAGATACAGATGTAAAAGCCATATGTAGACTATGTAGCACACACATACATGTATTAGCTATTATATTATTAGCTGTATCTATCTTTTGTATCATAAAATCCTCTTCATCCAAACTGTGGTATGAAAGAACTGGGGGCCATGTCAATATTTATTAAAGAATGGAAATAAATGGGGCATATATAATAGTGAACACTTAGGCAGGAAGACTTTCCAATTAACTGGTTTTCCTCCCAATATTAACATTTTTATTTACTTTTAAAGTATCTATGAGAGTTGGACTGCAAAGAGATCCAACCAGTCCATCCTAAAGGAAATCAGTCCTGGGTGTTCATTGGAGGGACTGATGCTGAAGCTGAAACTCCAACACTTGGGCCACCTCACGCGAAGAGTTGACTCATTAGAAAAGACCCTGATGCTGGGAGGGATTGGGGGCAGGAGGAGAAGGGGATGACAGAGGATGAGATGGCTGGATCACATCACCCACTCGATGGACATGAGTTTGAGTGAACTCCGGGAGTTGGTGATGGACAGGGAGGCCTGGCGTGCTGTGATTCATGGGGTCGCAAAGAGTTGGACATGACTGAGCAACTGAACTGAACTGAACTGAACTGATGTGAGTTGAAGGAATTAGACTTGTCTTCTCCCTTAGAATGGGAGGATTCCTTTTTTCTCCTCACTCAGTAACTACCAAAAATCATATCTTAGCCTTTCTGCATAAAGTTGTTAAAAATCCTGTTCTTTCTTCCTCACACTTTCAGACGTATACACATCTTTATTGCTCTAACACAATTTCAATATGAATATGAGAAGGATAAATTTCTGTTAAAAATACCACCAGGTTGCTACTACCTAGAATAAGAAATTATATGTCAGTAAGGCTGGAACATGAATCTGCTTATCTCAATCTTTGTGTACAAAAGGGCTCTACTGTAACTGTGGCAGCAAGGAAAAGACTCAACTGGCTAAAATTACCCCAAGAATAACACCTCTAGGAGCCTGAGAACCAGCCTTCATTCCCATCCTTTCCTCACCTCTGACATGGAGTCTTTGCATTTCCAGCATCACTACGTCTTAAGGCCATTCACTTCTCCCTGTTATCTCCAACTGCTGTCTTAGCCTAAGCCACCATGATCTCCCATGTGAACTACCACAGAAGCCTCTGTCTCGTCTCTCTGCTTGTCCCACTTCAACTAATTCTCTACAAAAAAGTTAGAATAAGAATAAACTATAAGAAATCCAGTATAGCTGCACTTTTCCACACAAAGGTTGAGAATGTGAGCTTACTTCAACACAGCCTACAAAGGCCTGCATGAGGTCACATTCTCAGCCTTTGTCTAGAAAAGTGCAGCTATACTGGATTTCTTATAGTTTCTTCTTTATTTTCTGCAAAGTGTTAGGTGCTCAGAGCATGTGTACATGCTGATCTTTTTCATAGAATAAGATTGCTTTCTCCCCATTTCATTCTAGATCCTCTTTACTCCCCAGCTAGTCTCAGCTCAAATGCCTTCTCTGAGATGCATATACACACACACACACATTCCCATCTAAATAAGGTCCCCTCCTTTGTCCTCTCTTAGAGTACTCTGGCCTTTTCATTCACTACACTTAGAGTATATAAATGCATCTATATTTGTTAGGGCGTTTATTTAGCAGTTTTTTCCTCAGTGAATGGTAAGATGGTAAGATCCAAGAGGACAGAGCCCATGTCAGTTTTGTTCTCTTTTAAAAAATATATTTATTTTTATTTATTTATTTGGCTTCACCAAGTCTTAGCTGTGGCACACAGAATCTTCAGTCTCTGTTGGCCTGTGGAATCTTTAGTTGTGGCATGCAGGATCTTTACTTGCGGAATGAGGGATGTATTTCCCTGACCAGGGATTGAACCTGGATCCCCTGCACTGGGAGTGCAGTCTTAGCCCCTGGATTACCAGGGAAGTCCCCTGTTTTGTTCAATTATGAGTACTTGGTATCTAGCACAGAGAAGGCAATGGCAACCCACTCCAGTACTCTTGCCTGGAGAATCCCAGGGACAGAGGAGCCTGTTGGGCTGCCGTCAATGGGGTTGCACAGAATTGGACACGACTGATGCGACTTAGGAGCAGCAGCAGCAGCAGCAACAGCAGCAGTATCTAGCACTGCCTTTCACATTGTAGATGTTCAGGAGACTTTGATAAATGAATGAAGATTCACATAGTTACATATTGTCATTAAGTAAAAGTGAAAGTCGTTCAGTCATGTCTGACTCTTTGCAACCCCGTGGACTATACAGTCTATGGAATTCTCCAGGCCACAGTACTGGAGTGGGTAGCCTTTCCCTTCTCCAGGGGATCTTCCCAACCCAGGAATCGAACCCAGGTCTCCCGCATTGCAGGCAGAGCCACAAGGGAAGCCCAAGAATACTGGAATGGGTAGCCTACCCCTTCTCCAGGTCTCTAAAAGCTAAGGACACTCAGGGATTTCCATTGACCTATCAGGGTGTGTACAGAAGGTGAATGTATGGAACCACTGGGAACCCTGAATTCTAGATCTGTCAGACCTCAAGCAGGTTATTAAATTTCTTTGGGCCTATTTTTATCATTGGTAAATTGGGGATAACAAAGAATCATAATATTCTCCCTTTCTACCCTCTGAAATTGTTGTAAGGATCAAATGAGAGACTTTTTATACTAGTGCTTTAGAACCTTATAAACATTATAACAGATTTACATTGTTGAAATTATTAAATGAAAAATTATGTCCGAAAGCAGAATAAGAAAGAAGGAAAGGCAGAACAAGAAGAAGGGACACACGAATGATAGCCAATAGGTTATTGGTAAATAAATACAGTGGTCTGGAATTCATTGTCCATCTGTTTGAGAAAGGCCAAACCAATCAAAGCAATCAGAAAGCACTTATAATTTATAGATTTTTAAGGCTGCCTGCATCTTTGGCAAATTTCCTTGCAAATGAATCCCACTCGAGTGAGAACAGATGTTATCTATATTTTTAAACTTCTTAGATCTTCCAGATTTTAAATATTGCATCAACATGCAGTACTTACTTTTGTCATGCATTATTTCATATCTTCTCCAATTTTCCTTTTCTTTCGTAAATTATATGCTAATTTCTAAACCTATATGAATTATTTTTGATGTTAATGATTCCTTTTCTTATGCCCACTTAATATACTTAATTCTGAAATTTTTAACTCATCAGGCAATTTAAGCAAAACTTATAAAACAACCATTATAACCTGTCTCATTGCATTTATTGTAGATGATTTGAGCTCAGAGGGTATTAGTTAAGCCTTAGCTACAAGATTTAATAATGACATTATTTGACTCCTGGTTTCACAGTGGATTTTATGTTATGACCATCATACTTATTTCTTGCCTGAAATAGTGTATAGCTCAAGCATGATGTAGAAACCTTGTCTTTCGTTTCCAAGTGAGAAAGAAGTCACTGTGAATAAAACACTTTGATTAGCTGTTATTTTTAAAAATGATGGATCAAGGAAGTGTCTTATTTCATTTGATCTGAATTTAAACTCTTTAAAGAAAATGTATATTTGGCATACAGGAGGTGCTCCAGGTATATAAATTCACCCATGTATTTATTTGGTATACTACCTATAATGTGTCAGAATTAGTTTAGGTTCTAGACATTAAAAAAAAGCAAATAAGAAGACCTTTAACTTTTTTAACTTTCCTATTCATTTGCATCTTTGACTGAGATTTCAGTTAGGTAAAATTCATAAAAATCAGGCTTGGTAAGAAGATTGTTGATTGTTTAGAGACTTACTAAGGCATTAATGAATGCTTGATGGTTGATTCCTAATGCCAGTTTGCAAAACCTGGGTTGTCATTAGTCACACACACATGTCCGCACACACACACCTAACCACTCATTTAAATTCACTTCAATTTTCTAAAAATAAGAATGCCGCATAGTACTTTGTTGACAGACTTTATTAGTCAGGATATTAGTTTGGCTGCTCTAACAGAAACCATAATAGCAGTGGTTTAAACTAGATAGAGGTTTCTTTCTTTCATATATAAAAGTCTAGGCTGGCAGGGAGTCACGGGGAAGAATGGCCCTAGACAAGGTTATCCAGGGCCCAGAGTCCTTCCTGTTTTGTTACTCTCATCCCCTGGGACATTGCCTTCATCAGTCTCACTCCCCCCTTTTCTGTGTCTCAGCCACTAGGAAGGGAAAGATAAGTGGAAGACATGGTTTGATTTCAAGAACATAATCTATGATTTGCTTAGGTTACTTCTTTTCACAACCCATTGTACAGACTATGCCATTTGACTACACCAAGCCACAAGAGAGGCTGGGAAAGTCATTAGTCATTAGTTGGGAAATTAGTTGCAGCCAGCAAAATTCTGGAGAAAAAGGTAAAATAGATACAGGTGAAAGCCAAGTGATCTTTAGAAGATATCCTGACTCCCTCTTCCCCTCATATATTCTCTATATTTGCTAAGGATATTTCATTTTTATTTTATAAAAACAAATTTAAATATTAAAAAAATACATAAAACTTTAGAATACTCATGATTCCAACACCCCAGATCTACAAAGGTTTCATTCTTTGTAGATGAGTCCCAAGGCATGAAAGTTCAAACTCCTGAATAATTTTACTTGTCCTCTTTAGTCTTAAAAACTAGAAGTACGGGCATTTTCCCCCTCACTAATTGGAGAGATGCTTGTAGGGAGAAAGAGGGCTACAGCAGAAACAGCCTATTAGTGACACATTGTGTAAAAATTTTATAAACTCATCACAAGGTATGTAAGTAGTAGCATATCTGGAGCTGGGGCTAAATTTGATCACTTCAGTAGCTGAATCCTCCTGGCAGTCATTCTTTATTTGTCTCTGCAATCAACTTTGGCTGCCGGAGACTCTTTTAAGTATTCATTTATTCTTTCACTCAGTCAATATTGAATAGTTGTTGTGTGCATGGCACTGTGCTTGCTATTGGAGGAGTGTGGATAAGAGGGCGAAATCATGTATAATCCTTGGCTTTATGGTACCTATGATCAGATAGGGAAGACAAAGGGTCCACACACTTAATTCATCCTGCAGTGTGTGGTGGATCTCAAAGCTATGGGGTGGGCGGCAATTCAGAAGCAGAGTTTTAGCTGGTATGGTGATCTGCTTTAGGAAAGAAGTGTCTGGCTAGAATGTGGACCTTTGTTTAAGGTAAAGGCAATGGAAGACTCTCTAGGAAGTGGGGACAGTATGACAAAGTGGTAGAGATGGAGAATCTAGGAATAATATTATGCAGGCTGAGATTGCTCTAACCTAGGAGACCGGTGGGAGCCTTGATGGCATGGTAGACACAGATGCTGACCTTGTAAGGCAGCTCTGTCCAGTGATGCTGGGGCAGGCGTCTGGAGGACTGTGTCCCCAAACTCATGCTACCTGTCCACTCTGCAGGCTCCCAGTCCACACTGCACTGTGCAGGGGCTTGCAAAGCCAACTCGCGTGTCCTCACATGCCCTTTTAATTCCCTGTAGTCCCACTTCCTCCAGCATAAACAAGCTCACTATTTCCTATGTAAATGAAAAGCATCTAAGGCTTGGCTCTCTTCCAGACATCAGTGTGGTCCAATACACATCTTGAAATATAGAAGGTTCAATGTGTTGCATTCTTATTTTTATTGCTGTTTAACTTCTAAATGGCAAATCTTCCTCTATTGTAAAAGTTAGGGGAGACTTGTCCCTCTGCCACTGTTTGGACAAGTTCTGGGAAAACAACAGACAGATGTGACCCAAGAAAGTAAATTATCCAAAGAGTCACTTACTAAACATATATAAAAGAAGACTATTATTAAAACATTTCAGAGCTCTCGAAAGTGAGACTCTCATGAGTTAACTTCTCAAATATAGGAGAAACACCAAATCCTTAGAATGTCCAACAGTCTTAAAAGTTAAATAAGAACATTTGAATTTCCATGCTGAGCATAGAGGATTCTTCATGCAACTCTTGGCTGAAACAGTGCTGGAACCCAAAATAGAACAGAAGCAAAAGTTTAAAATGGTATTAAAATGTTAATTTCTCTCCAGTACTTACACTTTTAACAGTTTTTGAACTCACTGAGTTGAAAAGAATGGTTCCAATTTTGCCACAATAGGACCACATCTGACTTTCAGTCTGGAAGAAGTGTTTTGATTTTGATTTACATTTAAATGAGGTCCGTTGCAGATAGAAGACTTAAGAGATGTCCTACCAGGAGATACAGGTTCTGACTGACGAAGAATCCAAACAGAGAGAAGGAACAAGAGGGCCTACCAAGTAGCTGATGATCTTGGTCTTAACTTGTCATCTCAACAGGGATAAATGCTGGTCTAAGTGAAATGTTTTGGCCTCCCAAGAAGAAAGGAAGTAGAACAATCCAAGGTAGCATGGATATCTTCACCATTATTTATGAGCTTTAAAGCTAAATGAGGAAGCTCCAGGAAATTTTGATGTAGGTCTCTTCTCTAGGTGGGAAATGCATAGTCACCTAGTGAGTGGGAACAGCTAAGTGCTTTTTGGTTTCATAACCAAAGCCTTGTTTACTTATTTATTGGCTCTCTTCTAAGTAACTAAGGCTGAATGTGTAGATTGTTTGTAGGGTGACTTGGAGTGTAGCAGACCTATGAACAATAAATCAGCATTCATGTTCAGGCTAGACTCTTCTAACATTTCAAATACTCCTTTATTAAACTTTTCTTGGAAACTTTTCTTTCTCCCAGGGTATTACTGTGTATTGGAGGAAGATTTGTGTGTGTATGTGTGTGTGTGTGTGCCAAACAACATTTGGTAGGCTATTGAAATAGACTCATTTAGTCAGTTAGGTTGACTTACTTCAGTCCAATTGAATGACTGAAACTGAGAAGGAAAGTGAATCTCAATTTTCAGCTCAGCTTGTTCTGAGCTGACTCCAGGTGCTCGTAGGATGATTTCAAGGCAAACATCTTAGTACATGAGGGGTTTTGTAGCCAAAACAGCTTGTGCTGCTTTCTGACAGGCCATTTTGAAACACCTATAAGCTACTTTGCACAATGAGAATAAAGCAGCAGTTCCTGGGAGACTCAAAATGATCTGTAAGTAGACAGAATATGCCTGAATTTAACTGTGGTTGTTTATCCTTTGTATCTGATTTCCGATTGTCAAGCCCCATGTCTTTGGGAAACCTACAGTACGGTTCTCTATAGTTATACCCTTTCATCCTAACTAGATAAGAGCTTCTGAGACTGAGCTGTCTGGGTTTGCTGGCACCTAGAGTCAGTAGCTCTTGCTTGTGTCTACTGAGGAATGTCTTTCATGAAGCCAGCAGAAGCAGCTCCTGGGAAGCTGTTGTTCTCATTTTCCATGATTGGCCTCACACAATCAGTTGTGTAGGAAAAAAATGAGATGGGATGGAGGGACAAAATAATAAGGGGCTAGAAAATATTTTCTTTTGTAGACAAAGCCTGAAGAATCCGATTCAAACTCTATTAGATAAGTTGGGGACCGAGTACATAAACTTGGTAACAAGAGAGTAGCTAGAAAAGATCCTCACTCATTGAGCCACACACCCATGTTCTGACCAGAAGAAGGCTGTTGTATCATTATTCTAGCATTTTCTCCTTGACTAAAGGGTAATGTGAACATACTGTACTTAGGAGACAGGAAGGCTTCATTTCAGTTCAGTTCAGTTCAGTCATTCAGTCATGTCCGACTCTTTGCGACCCCATTATTCACAGCACGCCAGGCCTCCTTGTCCATCACCAACTCCCGGAGTTCATTCAAACTCATGTCCATCGAGTCAGTGATGCCATCCAGCCATGTCATCCTCTGTCGTCCCCTTCTCCTCCTGCCCCCAATCCCTCCCAGCATCTGAGTCTTTTCCAATGAGTCAACTCTTCGCATGAGGTGGCCAAAGTACTGGAGTTTCAGCTTTAGAATCATTCCTTCCAAAGAACACCCAGGACTGATCTCCTTTAGAATGGACTGGTTTGATCTCCTTGCAGTCCAAGGGACTCTCAAGAGTCTTCTCCAACAACACAGTTCAAAAGCATCAATTCTTCGGTGCTCAGCTTTCTTCACAGTCCAACTCTCATATCCATACATGACCACTGGAAAAACCATAGCCTTGACTAGATGGACCTTTGTTGGCAAAGTAATGTCTCTGCTTTTGAATATGCTATCTAGGTTGGTCATAACTTTCCTTCCAAGGAGTAAGCATCTTTTAATTTCATGCTTACTTGGTTAATATTGCAGAGAACTTAGTTTCACAATCTGGCATCATGACAGATTGTCCAACCAGCTTTGTGGAGATTGTATCAACATCCACCTCTATAGTTTCTTAATCCTTCAGCAAATCAACCCTTCTGAGGACTGGACTCTTCCAAGATATTGACACCAGATTCAGGAACCTGCTATTTTCTGTCCCCACTTTTTTTTTTTTTAATGGGAGGAGGAGCCAATGTAATGGCTCACTTTACTAGAAAGAAGAAATTTTATACCCATATTTTGGGTGAGTTAATGCAGGGGCTCAGTGGGCCAGCTGGTGAGGCAGCAGCTTTTAATGGGCTCCACACCTAGGACATGGCTAGGCCCTGCCTTTGTGCAGCCAGAACCAGATGACAGGACCTTTTTAATTAATGGCAGTACTGTTGTCTTCTTGACAAGTGTAGCCCAATTTCTGCTTGTTGGTGATGGAGAGGACTAAATTAGGGTCTTTCTTGCTATCTGAGACTGCCTTTGGGGCAAGCATATTGTATGAGCCCAGCCCTTGCATATAGTGAGCATGATCTTCCTCTGCAACCCATCACCTGCTCATCACCAGTAGGATCACCACCTCCAGATGCCATGGAGCACACTGTGGTGACTCCATTAGAACTGTGGGCCTTTCGGGCCAGCGTGCCAGCTCTGTGGAATAACCTTGAAGTCATCATGCTAACTGCAAACACCCTTTCTGCCCGCTCTTAGTCTCTGGTTATTTCTTTACTTTTCCTTATATGTTTTCCTAAAAATCATCTTCCCATGGCTACCACTGGAGCATACTTCCCCTCTGAAGTGTAATCTCTCAAGAGGGTTTAGGCTTTTATTATAGATAAGAGTAACCTATGGATTGAAAAAGAAGTATACGCTTTTTATACTGAAAAAACATTCCCAAGACAATGAAATACAAAAGGGTTGGCAACCTGCTTAGAATTAGGGGTGGGAAAGGGCACATGGGAAATACAAAGAGAACAAACTTCTAAAATGCCTCAAAAATTGTTCTGTCTTGTCAGTAAACTTAAATTCAATTCAGCAAAAGTTTATTTTGCACCTTCTATATGCAAATCAGACAAAGAGACATCATGATTAAGGGTACCTGAGCTTGAGTGAACAGGTTGCGTTTAAAGATCACAAGAGGGACTTAGCTGATGGTCCAATGGTTAAGATTTCACCTTCCAGTGGAAGGAGTGTGAGTTTGATCTCTGGTTGGGGAGCAAAGATCCCACATGCCTCACAGCTAAAAAGCCAAAACATAAAGCAGAAGCAATATTGTAACAAAAAATTCAATAAAGACTTCAAAAATGGTCTACACACAAAAAAATCTTTTAACAAAAATAAAAATCAAAAGACTGCCCACGATGGTCAATATATAAGCTACAACAAGTGGTAGTGGTTGGAGGGGGAACAATGAGCAGGATCCAGCTAGATCGTGAGGTGCTTTAAGTACTCAGAATTTGCTTATGATATTATAATTGACAGATGCTATAGAAATATTTTTTAAACAGAGACTTGATAAGATCATGTCTGTGTTTTTGAAGATGATGCTGGTCACACTGTGGAGGATGAGTTAGAAGGAGGCCATGAGTCTAGTTATGAGGCTTTGCTTCTTGGGAGGTGATAGAACCAGTCTCCGCCCCCACCACCCACCCACAATACTGATTTCATTTGTAGGGCCTAGGGCAAGAGCATAGATGAAGACCACCCCTCTCCCAAGATCCTAGTCCACTGAGGCCTACCCTTTTTTTCCCCATCTCCTGTGAGGGTTCAAGGCAGTCACATGCCTACATCCACATGTCCAGACTCCATCTGTCTACCCCCCCACCTCAGCCAACAAACAGCTAGCTCTCCATCACAGCTCAGACCTGGGTGGGGGGCGTGCACCTGGGTTGCATTGTCTGTTCTCAGAAGAATATTCTCTTGTATGAGGCTGTACAAGCCCCCTAGATATATTCTGGGCTATTTGGGTGGGAATCCCAGATCTGAGGTGCCCAGTGTGTGGTTTACAATCAGGGGGTGCGTGTTCCAGATTGGCATATACCCTGGCCCTATGGGCTCCTTGCCCTGTAGGAGGTTTAGACAGGGCCCTCCAAAACCCAGGACCCCCATAAAGGGCCCTCGGTGTATGAGCTCTGAATTTAGAGAGGTACTGGAGAAAGATCCAAAGTTCATATTTAGGAAATACCACCCATCACCAATATGTAGAGAAGCCCCACAGAAAAATCACACCTTAGTACACCTGAATATGAATTAGACAGAAAAATCCTGCCTCTGACCAAGGTCTGGATACCATCACACTATTCTCTTGTTATAAAGAGAAAATACTAGAGTGATAATAACACAAATTCCATGCTTTTCTAATAAACTCTCCAAAAGATTCCAGTTACTTTTTTCTCCTTCTTTAAATGAGCTAACAAGCAGATTGAATTTCCTCTTTATCTGTCCTTTGAATAAAAAGGTCTAAAAGAATGCAAGGCATTCCTGACCTCAATCCACACCTAAGAAACTCTTATTTCTCTTTACAGAACCATTGCTTTAAATAGCTATATAATGGTGTATTCTAGTTGCCTGTATGTGTGTGAGGGGGTTGAGAAAGAGAGACAGAAAACAAGCAAGAGAGGATAAAACAAAACAAAACAAAAACTCTGAAGAAGGAAGTTTCCTCTTTATTATCATCTCTCCATTTGTCAAACTGGAATATAGAGCTGAGTATTAGAGGTTCAGAGTTTCTAGTTCTGAAGCTCTATAATGACTCAGTAACATGGCCCAGTCAATCAGTTTCTCTGTTTATTTTCCTCTTTTGCAAGATGGGAGTAGCACACTGAACCAGAAGAAAAGTGAGGCTGACTTTGAAAAGCAAAGGAGGCCAGGACTCTGAGTATTGCCTTTAGGAAGTCCTACTACTGCCCTCTCTGTTTTTCTCCAGTTTCAGCATCTGAGTTGGTATTCTGAGATAGGAATAGAGAGTGAGGGAAGGCAGGATCCTTGGTAGGGGAGTACTGTTTGTTTTCCAGGACAGATGCTCCCTCTGGTACCAGAGGAAAGCTACTTGATCTTATGGAGGAAAGAAGTAGTGAACCCCTGGGAAGGACAGGAGATAGTATCTCTGTGTCCACAATAGGCTGAACCTTGAACCACTGTGAAAATGCTTGGTCCTTGTAGGGATGGCTGTGCAGGGAAGAGCTGTGTGCTCAGAGCTGTGATTCTGGTAACTCATGATATTCTGGATCAAAACCACTCTTGAGGGAGCAGGATCATATTCCCATGAAGATCCAAGGTGGTCTCTGTAGGGACCTAAATCAGCAGCCGGCCAAGGTGACAATGCAGGTCCAACACCAGGTAATATGGTGAAAAGCAGAGGCAGGTATGGACTTTTCTGACGTCAGGCTCGCTATCCTTCAGGTCAGGGTGTCAGAATCGCCTCACCCCTCTCCCAGGCCTGTTGCATGTTTTAAAGAGGGTGATGAGAAGAAGATACCAGATGTTGTACTAATTTGGTACTGGGGGCTGAAGACAGATTTATTTAGGGGAAAATGAAAGCTGTGTGATGCCAATGGTACCTTAAAAGCGTGGAGCTTTTTGTTTCGGTTACATGGATCTGCATTAGCGCTGGTTGGTTTTTCCTTTTGCCCTGTATTTTCGGTGATGTTGTTTTCTTTTTGGCCTGTTTCTGTTCTTATTTTGCACATAAAAAAATTGCACACTGGCCTGTCTGGCAGACAGATCACATTGGGGAAATAGGACATGTTATTGTTGTCAGTTAACTTGTCTTTCACCAGTGCTGGACATGGGTTATGACCTATGCTCTCAGCTCTTGCTGGGAAATTACCCTTGAGGACCATGTGAGCAGTAGTGCCTTGCTGCTCTCCCTCCCATGTCTCAGGCCCAATACATTTGGAGGAAATTCTTTTGTTCTTCATAGGAAACAATATTGTATTGTTAACATACTTTTTCTATTAAGTTACAAATTGCACTGTTTTATTGCAATGCTACCATTAAATATGTTGAGTCTCCTAGGAAAGATATATCTGAAACACAAATAAGAAGGGTAATTTTGTGAATAAATTATTAGCCTACAAATAATTTTGGCTGGCAACAGGATAAGGAATGCCTCCCCACAAATAAAATATCAATGGCAAGATGGCAAGGCAGGGCTTGTCTTTCCTGCTGAGGGGCATAATGAATGATTCTGTTTTATAGTTATTTCTAAAGTGTAAGCATTTTCAAATCACCAATACAGTGTTTGGTCCCAGGAGGACAGTAGGAATTTCTGAAGGTTGCCTCACTTTCCAAGTGCAAGTTGTTCAGAGAGGAACACTGTGTCCTGCATCCCAGGTTGGACCAGTTGGGCCCACTGAGAACAGTGTAGACTTGATTTGACTCAGAAAGATCAGTGATGTACCCTAACTTGTTATATGACCTTGGTCAAGTCACAGAACCTCTTTGTTTTGTTTTAATTTGTATAATTTTGGCCTTTGGATAGATCGGGTTGTGTTGTTTTGTTTTGCTTGGGAACTCTCCAAAATCTGTTCTATTGAAAGGAAACAGAAAAAACATTTACTAGGACTTTCATAGGTATTGCTTAGGCCTCTGAGTCATCAAGTTTGGATGAGCTTATTTTCCTCATCTTTATTAATGCTTGGAGCTGTTTGTCAGAAGCAGTAGACCCACAGGCCTATGTTCTAAGCTTCTTACCTGGTACATGTTGGCGAACAGGAGGCGAGCTACTGTACTCCTCCGCTCTAGGAACTGAGGCTGCATGAGCAGCTCTGGGAGGGCACATCCCAGGAAGGCACTGTGCAGCCCAGGGCACAGGCATTTGGACCCAGAATTGTCCCACAATATTGTGAAAGGAACAGTTTTATGTTTTTTGCTCAGATTCCCAAGAATGTCATGAAATATAAAAATGAGATGTCCAGATTTCAATAGTTTACTTTTAGAACAGAAATATACAGCATCTGTTCAGTTCAGTTCAGTCGCGATTCTTTGCAACTCCATGAATCACAGCACACTAGGCCTCCTTGTCCATCACCAACTCCCGGAGTTCACTCAAACTCATGTCCATCGAGTCAGTGATGCCATCCAGCCATCTCGTCCTCTGTCATCCCCTTTCCTCCTGCCCCCAATCCCTCCCAGCATCAGACTCTTTTCCAATGAGTCAACTCTTTGCATGAGGTGGCCAAAGTACTGGAGTTTCAGCTTCAACACCACTCCTTCCAGTGAACACCCAGGACTGATCTCCTTTAGGATGGACTGGTTGGATCTCCTTGCAGTCCAGGGGACCCTCAAGAGTCTTCTCCAACACCACAGTTCAAAAGCATCAATTCTTTGGCACTCAGCTTTCTTCACAGTCCAACTCTCACATCCATACATGACATAACCAAACATTTTTTTTTCTTTTTCTTTTTTTAAGTGTCTTAATCCTTTCCTCCTTCCCAGGTCATATGCTAGGGTAGATGAGAGAAGTATAGGGTAAGGAAGTGATTACTATTGACTAATCTCTTCTAATGTGTCAGGTACTATACCAGATGGTATTGACAAGGTTTTATTTAATTCCTGAAATATCTCTTTAACGTAGCTCCATTATGATTCCCATTTCACAGCTGAGGAAACTGAGGCTTAGAGAATTAGTATATCTAACCCTAAATCACAAAACTAATATGAAGCAGAGTCAGAATAAAACCCAAATCTGTATCAGTCCTTAGTATTTGTATTTCAATTCTGTACTTTTCCTTTCTATTAATTTTCCTTCATTTTTTGGTAACCTCTTTTTCTCCAGTGACTTTCCTCCTCATTCCTCTAATACACTCAATTTGCCCAGAGATCAGCATTTCTAAGTCTCTCCCTGTCTCTTTCTCTCCCTCTTTGCTGTCCTGGTCCTGTTCATTTAGCTGGCTGCTAGCCAACCTAATAAACTGAATTCTATCACGAGGCAAGGATAGAGTATTTTACTCTTCCAGCATAAAGTCTACATTTTATATTAATTTTCAGTTCCCATGGGAGACTTGATGTGGAGGGTACTTTGGAAAACCACAAAATCAGTCTACCTCAGTGAACCCACAAAAAGTGTGTGAGTGTATGTTTCTAGTGATAGCTGCGGGAAGGTCCTTTCTAGTTAATAATGGTGTATTTTACTGCACAGTGGACTGTGAGAGGGTGTTAAATAAAGATTTTCCTTTCCTCTCTAGTGTGAGGGTACATATAAAAAGCCATTTTGAGTGTGTAAAGGGATTTTGACTTCTAATAGGACTTCCTAATTGATTTCACTTTTGATTGAGATGCACCCCATCCAACTGTATTGGTATAGAAATCCCCAACACTGGCCTACATAGGGTATAGGTTGTAAATGCACCAGTCCCCCATGTTCACCCTAATATTATTCTGTTTCTTGTGTGATATTACGTAGACATGAAAAAAAACCTTTAAGTTTAAATTTCTTTTCCCTTAGGCAAATGGTATGAATGTAATCTTTGAGTTTCACAAGTCCTCCACCAAAAGAAATAAAAAAAGAAAGAAAGAAACAAAGAAGAAGTCTAAAGAATCTGTCTCAAAGACAGATTTTGGTTGAAATTGTCTTGTCATCAACTCCCCCTCCCTCCCACATCTTTGGAGTGATTTTCTACAAGCAAAGGACCATTGCCTAAATGGAGGGATTCTCCATCCTTAGAGCATAAGAACAATGTCAGGAAGAGCAATACCTTGTCCTGCCCTGTAGTGTCCAAACTGGTTTTCCATCATCTGTGATCATCTTCCTCCACTGAGGTGTTCTCCAAACACTGAGTGTGTATCACACTCCCCTGGAGGACTGCTTAAAGCAAGATTGCTTGGCCCCACCCCCCACAGTTTTTGATTCAGGAGGTCTAGGGTGGGGCTGGAGAATTTGCATGTCTGACTTGTTTCCAGGTGAATTCCTGCTCTGGGAATTCCACTTTGAGAACCAACCATTGCTCTAATCTAATTGTATGCAGTGTCCAAAATAAACTTCAAGAATTATAAATTAGATAATGTTGTTTTCTTGTTAAAAATCCTCACATGTCTTTCCGTTGTACTTAAAGCAAAGTCACGCTTTTCCAGGCCTGCAAGGCCTTGTGTGGGTGGCCTCTGCTTACTTCTTCAAGCTCATTGTCTTCTGTTCCCTCTTCTTGTCCACAAGGCTCAATCCCTCGGCCTTCTCCAAGGTTGCCCTTGAAAATGTAGAGCTCTTGTTTCCCTTCAAGACCTCAGGCTCTTCATTCCTCCTCTGTTACCCAGCTGATTTCTTCCCTTCCTTCAGGTTACATGTCCAATGACCTCCCGAAGCTTTTACTGCCAGAACCATCCAGTGGAGTCACTGCAGTCACTCCTCACCATGTCACTTTATTTCCTCTATAGCAGTTAGCACCATCTGAAGTGAGATGATGAAACCATATTAATTCAATTATTTAATGTCTATCTCCTGCTCCTAGGGTATAAGATCTGTGAGGGTAGGACCTTATCTTGCTCATAGCATCATTCCCAGTGCCCATAGAGGTATTTGATATGTTGTGGGTGCTGGGGTAATTTCTGTTGTATAAATAGTAGGTTTAAACAAGGTAACTGAGTTATACTCCCTAAGTAGGGAAGACTTTGGACCTATCTGGCTTCTACATTGGGCATCCCTTGTGGCTCAGAGAGTAAAGACTGCCTGCAATGCTAGGAGACCCAGGTTCGATCCCTGGTCTGGTAGATCCCACTACCAGAAGGAAATGGCAACCCACTCCAGTATCCTTGCCTGGAAAATTCCATGGACAGAGGAGCCTGGTGTGTTATAGTCCTTGGGTTCCAAAGAGTCGGACATGACTGAGCTTCTACATTGTGGTTGGAGGTAGCTAATCAGTGAGAATAAGCCAGCCATGTCTAACGGTTGAGCACACTGGAAGCAGGACCAGCCCAGAGAGGCTAGTCTGGATAGTATGATCTTTGAAAATCCATGATGCTACTGATGCTGCTTCCACCACCCAGAAGTCTACCAACCCAAAGTGTGGAGGCTTGGAATGACAAGGTTATTTCCTTGACTATTTTCCCAAGGTTGATCTTATAGCCATGATTCATCTTGGAGTCCATATGGTTTTCAGGAGGGGTACACTGAAAAGTTACACCTGAGACAATACTCAGTCCTCTTTGATAGCTCTAAGAGAAGAAAGATTCCTAGAGCTTGGGCCGACTGTCTGGCCCCTGGGGAAGAAGTCTGGTGTTCATGTCCATGTCTGTCACTGGACAAGGCTCAGATTGAGGCCTCAGCATTTCACTCTGGGCAAGAAGAAAGGGTGAAATTTCAAAGTGGGCAAGGGGAATATTTTGAAAATGAAGATTCTTCGGTGTTCTTGAATCCCCCATAAACACAGTGAAACAGAAAAGTGATCCTCCCACTCAAAGCCCTCAGAAGCCCTCAGGATTTCCGCTCCTACTCCATCCCCTCCAGCAGTGTTATTAGTGTAGCTGAGCTTGTGATGCAAGGCAGATAAAGTGACTTTAAAACAGTTATGGTAGTATCAGAGTCCCATATTAGAGAAACTGCCAAAAAAAAAAAAAAAAAAAAACACACCGAAAAACAAACCATCTCTCAGCATTCTGCTCACTTTGCAAGAGAAAAGTCTCATCTAGGCCTGACCCAGGAAAAATGCAGATCTGAATATTGTCTGGGACTGTCTAGACTGGGAATAGTCCAGCACCAAGGAAGAGTGAGTAGCTTCAACTCTTTCTAGAAATAGACTCATTTCTGGAAAAGAATTGCTTTTTCAGGTGATAGTCCCTTGAGAAAGAAATTCTGGTCCTAATCATATTGATGAAAGTAATAGATGCCCATGCACAACTCCGGGGGCACTGTTCAAATGCATCCTAAATGCCATCTCCAGGAAGAACACTTGATCAGAGTGACAGTGCTTCTAGTTTGCCTGTAACCCTGAGGTGGTTAATTTTATGTGTCAACTTGGCTAGGTTAGTGGACACCCAAATAGCTAGTAGAACATTCTTTTTGGGTATGTCAGTGAGGGAGTCTCTGGAAGAGATTAGCATTTGAATCAGTAGACTGAATGAAAAGTTCACCCTTACCAATGGGGTGGGCATCGTCCAATCCACTGAGTGTCTGTAAAGAACAGAAAGAGGGAAGAAGGGAGAATTCTTATTCTGCTTCAGCTGAGATATCCATCTTCTGCCCTCACACATCCCTTCTCCTGGTTCTTGAGCTTTGTGACTCAGGACTTACATAATCAGCTCCCTGATCTCAGGCCTTTGGACTTGGACTGATTTACACCATGGCTTACCTGGTTTTCCAGCTTGCAAATGGACTTCTTGGCCTTCATAACCAGATGAGCCAATTTCTATAATAAATCTCTTCTGGTGTATATCTATATATTTCTTATTGGTTTTGTTTCTCTGGAGAACCCACTAATACATCCCAGCATAAATTTTCCACAATGCCTCTCTTCACTCTCTGTAGTCTCTGGATAATTATTAATGCCTTTTTTCTCTCTCTGAAGTGTTGCTATTTGGACAATAGGCTATATTGCCATAATATTGATTGGGTATACTCATTCTCTCTCAAGAGTTACTAAATAGACCTTCATCTGGAAGTCTCTAGAGCAGTAAGTCCAATAGAACTTTCTGCAACAACAGAAATGCTATTTTTATGTTAATACTGTAGCCCTTAGCTGCTTGTGGCTATTATGCTGTGTGAAATGTGGCTAGTGCGACAGAGGAACAAACTTAAATTTCTATTTAATTTTAATTAATTTCACATTAAAATGTAAATAGCCCCATGTGACTGATGGCTACCATATGGGACAGCACAATTCCTGAGGCCTTTTGTTTAGTCTCCCAATCGCTTCTCCTCTCCTTTGGTAAATTCTTTCAGGAATAATCACTATTGTACCCACCCGTTTCTAAAAAGGTAGCGGACAAGAAGAGATGAGAACCAGATAAGGAAAGTGGAGTACAATGATATTTATTTGGTGAGTAAAGGACCAGAACCAATAATTTTTTTATTTCTGTCATTTTGGTTTATCTGGGTTGAACTGAGGAGGAACGGCCTGCTGAGGTTTGAGGTTGCTGATATGATAACCCAAGCAGGTGAGAGTACAAGACAGGAGTTCATGTCCCAAGCTCATGTCCTCCATGGTTTGGATTCTTCTTAGCAAGCCAGATTTGCTAAATTGAGGCTGGGGAGTTTTGCTACCTGGAAGTTTTTTTTTTTTTTTTTTTGGTGGGGGGACATGCTAGTTAAGTTTTATTTGGGGCAAAATGAGAACTGCAGCCCAGGAGGCAGTGTTTCAGACAGCTCTGACGTAAGCAGGGAGCTAGGATACATAGGTTTCAACAAAGGGCAGGTAGTTGGGAACATAAAAATAATCAAAATATTATTATTAATTAAAGAAAACAAGATACCTAAAGTTAAGGAATTTAGCACTTTCCATGTATGGGAAGATGCAAGAGTCTGGGCTTATTGAAATCATTCCTTTGATATGCACCTCAGGTATCTGGGGCCAGTATTCTGTATTTTTCATATCCTGAGTTTCCTCAGGAATCACGATAGGGAGTGGCTGTAGTCTGAAAGTTTTATTTTTAAAACAGATTTGGATAAAACTACTACTAAGAGCACTGGTGGACCTATGGATATACAAAATGTGATATACACATACAATGGAATATTATTCAGCCTTAAATACGCAGGAAGTTCTGATACATGCTGCAACATGAATGGACCTTCGAGGACCTTATGCAAAGTGAAATAAACCAGATACAAAGACAAATGCTGTATGATTCCACTGAATGAGGCATCTAGGGTAATCAGGTTCATAGAGACAGAAAGTAGAACGATGGTTGCCATGGTCTTGGGGTAGGAAAAGGGAGGAGTTAGTGTTTACTGGGTTTAGGATTTCAGTTTTGCAAGATGAAAAAGTTCTGGAGATAGGTTGTACAATGTGAATATATAATACTACCGAACCCTATGCTTATAAACAGTCACGATGACAGGTGTAATTTTTATTTCCACAGTTTAAACAACTGTTAAGAGATATGGCAGTTCTAAGATTTTGTTGGCTTCTTAAAATTTAATTGGTTCATTTAAAAAAGGAATTTTTAAATAAATAAACAGAAGATTATAATGAGTTGGGTACTATAACCCCTTTTGAAAGTGTGAAAGTGTTAGACACTCAGTTGTGTCTGACTGTTTGTGATCCCAGTGAACTGTAGCCCGCCAGGCTTCTCTGTGCATGGAGTTTCCCAGGCAAGAATACCAGAGTGGATTGCCATTCCCTTCTCCAGGGTGTCTTCCCAACACAGGTATCGAACCTGGGTCTCCTGTATTGGAGGTGGATTCTTTACTGTCTGAGCCACCAGGGGAGCCCATAACCCCTTTGGCTTCCCTCAAAGATCTTCCTATGGAAAAGAGAAAGCTTGTTTGTTTGTTTTTTCTAGTAATAAACCCATAGAAATTTGAGGAAGAAAGAAAACATTTATTGAGCATCTACAATTTGCTTGGTACTGTGCCTGGCCCTTTCACAAATATTATCTCATTTAATATTTATAATAATTGTTTAATTCAGCTTACAAATAAGTAAACCCAAGGGACAAGAGAGGCTCAGTTACTTGCCTAAAGTCACACAAAGCATTGATGCTAATAAGAATAACAGCAAGGATGGTGTTTGATGTTTATTGGGCCCTGATTGCTGGATCTCTGACTGCCATCCATCATGTATAGGTGATGTGACTGGGACTTAGGTTCAGTGATTTGCTTGAGGTTACACAGCTGTTTAATACCAGAGCAAGGCTAGGACCAGAGGCCATATCAGTATTGTTTCCAGCTATCTTGACCTTGGGGAAAGAAGCATAAGCCCTGTTTAACTGGAAAACAAATTTATGTATTGGGATAGCTCCTTCAACTGAGAATTTTAGTAAACTCTGAATCAGTTTCATGAGTTGATATTTCCCTTTGCTTTAATGCCTACTGAGAGTCATCTAGACCAGGAATGAAGAGACAAGGCAGTGACTTTCCTGGATGTGATTTTAACACATGGTGTACAACATGCAACTTTAGAAACACACCATTCTGAATTTTCTGGGTTAATGTGTTGGTAACCGAGTAGCTAAAGGAAAAAAAAAAAATCATTCTTATTTTATTGCAAAGCATTTTTAATGGCTCCAATGGGTATGTCTGACTTGTGGGATGCCACCACATTTCAAGAGAGTAATAAATGGAGGCATGAAGTTCTTGTCTAGGATGAGCTGAAAAGTTTTCTGGGTTCCACCCTCTGTCTCATGGTTAATTCTTTCTTGGTTTTGAGTAAATACCATTGACTCAGAACAAGGCCAAGCACCAGCTTGACTATGATGCTTGCTCTTCCTTTGCCTTCCTTGCTTTGCTTTTGCTTCTCCTCAGTTCAGGG
Source organism: Bos taurus (assembly GCF_002263795.3). Lineage (NCBI taxonomy): Eukaryota > Metazoa > Chordata > Mammalia > Artiodactyla > Bovidae > Bos > Bos taurus. The sequence continues at coordinate 51,447,785 of NC_037335.1, forward strand.
TGGTAACGGCGTGCTTTTATTTTATGATCATTCTCGGTATCAGAGCTAAACATAGAATCTACAGAAACCTCAAAAATGTCCTTCCAATTTCCTGCTAGAGTCTAGGAGAATTAAAATTTGGAATTAATACATGACATGTCACAAAGAGTTGGTAACCTGGAGATAAACATGTCACTTTCCTCCCTCAGGTGTAGCTTTGCCTAAAGTGATAATAAAGGGGAACTTACTGTGAGAAGGCAGTTTACCCTACTACTATTGAACCAGATATTCAACTGGTTTTACAACCCAGGTTGTAAAATGAACTAAACTAGTATTACTTATTTTCTTTCAGCATTAAAGAAATGAATCTGTCTGCTTTTAAGGTGGTTATTGCAGTATTTTGGAAGAGAAGTCACCCTGAAAATTTATCTTTTCTGTGCTTTGAAACATAACATTGCCCTTCTTTGAGAAAAATCAAATGTGCATGACAGACACACACACACACATGCATAAGCACTCAACATGCTTTAGCCCCTTTCTTCTCCCTGCAACTAAGAGGATATATAGACAATAAAATGCCATCCACACAATTCAGCAACATTCACTGTGGACCTCTATCAATATTTACTACCAATGGGCCCTGGGGCTTCTTCTTGCAAGACTACTCTGGCCTCTAGTCAAAACCTTTGTGTTCTGACTCTGATTCCAACACTATTCAATTTCCTGACCATGGAAAAAGATTTTCACTAAATTTCCCCTCCATAAACCTTGAATTGTAATAATAAATGTTTCCTCTCACCACCTCCTACCCCAGGGACCTCCTGGTATCTAGGAGGATTCAGTCATATTTGTGAGAGACCTTGTACCTGGGATTATCTCTTGTACATGGGCTGATGTTCAGGTCATTTGGTTTTTCTGCTGTATTTAAGGATATATTTCCTTGGATCAAAGCTTGGATAGGACTTCTCAGAGATTTAAGTTTCTATTTTTTGACATAGTGCCTGAATTGGAAACACTTTACTTCTGCATTTTGTCAATAGTCAGTCATTACTTTATACTCAGTTTTGATACTGTTCATCCTACCTTCCATTTAAATTTGTGTCACCTCTATGAGCAGTCTCTGAAATAAGACCAGATATTTACTCTCCTAATTCCTGGTTCAGTGCTGTTTCTGTTCCTATGTGTGTGGTGGAGAGAGGGGCATGAACAGAGATAAATGACTGACCCCTAAGGTTCTTGTTGTGGCAGAAGAACAAATTGTTGAAAATGAGATAATTTTGTCCAAATGTGATATATGGTTGTCTTGATCTCTTCTCTGGTTGGCCTTTCCTTTTGAAGGAGGGCAAACCAGTGATGTTTGAGCTCCCAGAGGGCTTTGGTATAGTAGGAGAAGATGCCCATGTGCAGGCATGCTCTTTGCAACCCCATGGTCTGTAGCCCACCAGTCTCCTCTGTCCATGGAATTTTCCAGACAAGAATACTGGAGTGGGTTGCCATTTCCTTCTCCAGGGAATCTTCCCAACCCAGCATCATATCTGTGTTTCTTGCGTCTCCTGCACTGGCAGGCAGGTTCTTTACCAGCTGAGCCACCAGGGAACACAAAGAACCAGTCCAAGACTGTGGCCCAGTGCTGGAAGGTCACATGAGAGGAGACTGAACACTGGATTCCCTAGGGGTCAAGACCAACATTCGCACAGTTTGTGACTGAATTTTTACTGGTCTTCTGGCTTCAGGTCTTTCCCTTGATCTTTGAATAATATAAATGACATGGTGGACATTCTGCTGCTTAAAATCTTGCAGTTGCTTCCATTGCCTTAGACCAGGACACCAAATTCTTAACTCCGGCTAGAAAGGCCATGTATGGCCTTGTCCCTCTTGACTCTATAACCTTATTTCACTCTCTCTATTTTCCCCCACTATTTTCCAGTCACATTAACTTATTTTAGTTTATTTGAATTTGCCAAACTCTTTCCTGCCAGATCTGCAGTCATGTTGTTTTCCTTGCCTGGAAAGCTGTCTGTTTGACTCCTACTAATCCTTCAGGGTTTAGTTTAAATATCACTTTCTCGGAAAGACCTTTCTTGTTGATCTATTTCAGAGCATTTTGTTTTCATTTGTGGTACTTATCACAAGTTGGAATTATATGTTTATCTAGCTTTAGGATTACTATCTGTCTTAATTGTTGGATTTTAAGATTTGTAGACATAGGAAAGAGAATTGTTTTGTCCACTACGGAACCACCAATAACTGACACACAGTAGGCATTCAAATAATGTGTGTATGTGTCTTGGGTTTAAAATAAAAATAGACAGTTCAGACACATATCACATACAGCAAAGGGCCAAGAAATGAGATAAGCAGAGGCAAGCTGTCAAACACCAGGAAACCCAGGCCTTCAGAAGCAAGGTTGTATATCAAAACCTGGCAAATAGGACAGTACTGCGAAATTTGTGTGCTCTAAATGCAGAGGAGGAATACAGATAAACACTTGGGAAAGCTGGAAGTGCTAAGACAGCCTTGGAACCTAAGCAAAATAGTAGGTGGTTATCACACGACCCTAGCAATGAAGGGGGCCACAAGACAGAGCAATGTCAGGACTCAACGAGGAAGAATCTTTGAAGACAAGAGCACCTGGCTTTCACTGCAGTGATTCAGCTTACAAGCCCTTGTTGAGGGTCTTCTACAACAGCTGCCAGGCCTGGGTGGGCCTGACATCCTTTTTTTGCCTTATAGACTACTTGGAGTATCTGCATTTGATAAGCCACTTTTGCTGTATAAACTCAGTCTGCACAGCCCTCATCCCAGCTAACACCAGCCATGCAAATGCTGCTTGACAACTTTCAGTATTCACTGTACAGTTCGCAATTATGACAGCTCCTTTCTGTTCCCAGAGGCATTTAGATGGGATGATAGAACATTCTTATCTATTTTAAATGAGTTGTATGGGATTAAAAGATCCTGGGGCTGAAAAGCCCACACAAGTAACAAAGAAAGAAAAAAAATATTCCAGGCTGCTTTGACAAAACGGTTTTTTGCTTTGTAAAGCTAACCCGCCTTATCAGAGAAGAGAGGCAAAGAGGAATGGCCTGGCATCTTACTGGGTTCATGAAACAAAGGCTGTTTGAATGGGACCTTCTAGACTGCTTTCAAATTATTTACCTTTCTTGGGTAAACTTATCAGCTTTGAATGAATGGGTTACTATTATCATTATTGACCAATCTTTTTTTTTTCTCAGTTGTTCTTAAAGTAGGAAAAGACACAAGCTAAGACAAGATCAACTCAGTTTTCTTTCCATTTCTCCCTCTAATTCAGTACATACTTGTTTCATTGAGGAAAAGGAAAGATTTTCAACTTGTGACATGAAATTGGCCCAGTAAAAGTTCATCCCACACCCATGGTCCTACATTTTGCCTATGTGGATACTTTGGAGGAAAGCAACTTCTGCTGTAAAAGAGAGTAAGCAATAATGTGTGAACTAGGATGGGTTTTCCCAGGAACAAGTTTTATGGGTGACCCAACATAGCAAAACCAGAAGGGAAAAAAGCAACTGTTAACTTTGGCCCTGAGAGAGCTCAAAGCCCTAGTGGCTGAGGGCTGGATGGACATCCTGGACAGACAGACTGACCTAGCTGAGTTGAACATCCTATCCACTGCAGATAAATACCCAGGGAGCCATAAATACTTGTATTGAAGGCTTCTCATTGTAGCATCATGATTCAGCAGGTAAGCAGCGAAGGCCCAGCTCATGGGCACCCTGTGAAAATAGGCCTGGAGTGGGTGATAGGCTGCCCACATGTTTTAGAAGAGAGGTAAAAGTACTTAAACAGAAGGTAATGATGCCTGTTTGAGCTGTAGTTGGCAAGACACGTGGAAGAGTATGACAGATTCTCAGTTTCACTGCACACTCAATCAGAAAGGAAGGAAGAGACACAGCAATTACTTCTGGAAATAGTACACGTTATTTATTTGCTGTGGATTCATCAGGATATTGCATTGTGTGGTTATAGAATGCTTCTTAATGAAAAGCCTCATGAGGAGATGGATGCCCTCTTATTTTATAATTTAATACACGGTTCTTCAGTGAACACAGATTTAGCAAATGACTTTGGTCTTTAGGGACAGAACCAGAAAATGTTATTTATAGATGTGCATCTATGTGTTAGTTGCTCAGTCGTGTCTGACTCTTTGCGACCCCATGGATTGTTGCCGCCAGGCTCCTCTGTCCATGAAATTCTCCTGACGAGAATCCTGGGGTGTGTTGCCCTTTGCTTCTCCAGGGGATCTTTCTGACCCAGGGATCAAACCCACATCTCCTGCATTGCAGTCAAGAGTCTTTACCGTCTGAGCCACCAGGGAATGTGGTTCTTTTCTTTTTTGCCCCATTCCATCCTCTTCTCCACTCCCCGTCCCTGCTTTTTTCCCAACTGCTTCTGAAAATAGCCCAGCACTAGATAATTCCCTTGGTATTCCTCAGGGATGGAACAGTCATTTCCAGTCAGCAATTCAGCTGATCAGGAGAAAATTACACAGAGGAGGAGTAAACAAGAAAATAATCAGAAACCCATTTTGAAGTTTTTTATCGAAAAGCAGGCACGTCTTCCTCCTCCCTCTTCTGAAGAGCACTGCCTCACACACATCTTCCATCTGCCTCGGAGCTACCCCTTTCCTTCAGCTTGTCTTGATGCTTCAAAGGGAATTTGCAACATCTTCTCACCCAAGCGTAATTTTTTTAGGAAAAAAAAAAAAATTCCCCCAGCTATAAAATGACAGCTGGGCACACTGAGTACAGAGCTACTTGGAAATTACAGTTCTTGCCAACTTGGATAGCCCAGCTTAGACTATTTGAGTTGAGTCTGAGGGTTTATAAACCATGCTTTGTTGGATTCTCAGGGTGAGAGGAAATTTCTTAACCAAGAGCTCCTCATGGAAAACATTGTTTCTATAACAGCCTGAGGTCAAACTCTGGGACTAGCTAGCAAGAATTCCACTGGCAGCGTTGAATTGTCTTGAGGTTATAAAAGGAGAAAGGAATCCCTTTCCCCCTTGGTCCCCTCCAAGATTCAGGGGGGCCTGGATTCTGAAGAATTTTGTCTGCCTCAGCCTTTTCTGAAGCATTTGTAGAATCAGACAGTATGAATTGCAGCTGAGGTTGTCTTTGTGGTTAAAGAGCTCTTGGGCCTGAGAAAGCGCTGTGTTTTCAATTTTCAGAAATACCTAATCAGGTAAGGAAAGATAGGCCCAGAGGAGCTGCAGACCCCAAAGATCTTGCTGTATGTGCTTAGAAAATGATAGAGCATCATATGCTATGTTTTCACAGCTAGTTATTTCCTATGAAATGGTCCCACTGGGACACTCTTAGAGCAGTTGGAAGTTAAATCCTTAGGAGACAATGGTCACAGGCATTATAAAATCATCACGGGGACTTTCAACTATTTTCAGATCTTATTTAAAGAAGTTAAGAAGAAGTAGCTCTTAGCACGTTTGGGGCTGAGAAAGCCCAAACATAAGCAACCGGGGTATTTGGGTGGAGAGGGAATACTCACCTGTGAATGAAGATACAGCACCAGAGAAGAAGCTCTGACTCAGTCAGCAACCCTCTTCATTGTTTTTCCATCTGACATGTCTAACCTCTGCCCTCCGAGAGGATGAGTGAGTGGAGCAGGAAGAAGGCCCACCTAGTTAGAGAAGTCTGAGGTTTCTGTCATGCGACCTTTGGGGCTGGTTGTAGAATCTGCCTCAAGAGCAGACCAATACAAGATGGCCAGGGTCTCCCTAGTAGTAGATAGCAGGGCCACGCTCTGCCTTTGAGCTCCAAGGATGCTGACTGGTACAAACTTGCTGAATGAAAGTAGGAGGGAAATGAAGGTGGGGAGAGAGAGAGAGGTCTGAAAACCATTTGACTTACTGACTTGATTTTACGGAATGATGGCTTTGAGGAATCAAAGAACTGGGGAGGGATTTAAAAATACATTATTTTCCATCATAGGTTATTACAAGATATGGAATATAATTCCCTGTGCGTGCATGCATGTGTGCTAAGTCACTTCAGTTGTGTCTGATTCTTTGTGATCCTATGTACTAGCATGCCAGGTTCCTCTGTCCCTGGGATTCTCCAGGCAAGAATACTGGAGTGGGTTGTCATGTCCTCCTCCTAGGGGTCATCCCAACCTAGAGATTATACCCTCCTGCATTGGGAGGCTGGTTCTTTACCACTAGCGCCACCTGGGAAGCCTCTAATTACCTGTCCTATGCAGTAAATCCTTATCTGTATAAAAATACATATATATGTATAAAACTTAATCACTTAGCTGTATACCTGAGACTAATACAATATTAGAAATCAACTATTTCAGTTCAGTTCAGTCGCTCAGTCATGTCCAACTCTTTGCGATCCCATGAACTGCAGCACGCCAGGCCTCCCTGTCCATCACCAACTCCCGGAGTTCATTCAAACTCATGTCCATCGAGTCGGTGATGCCATCCAGCCATCTCATCCTCTGTCATCCCCTTCTCCTCCTGCCCCCAATCCCTCCCAGCATCAGAGCCTTTTCCAATGAGTCAACTCTTCGCATGAGGTGGCCCAAGTATTGGAGTTTCAGCTTTAGCATCAGTCATTCCAATGAACACCCAGGACTGATCTCCTTTAGGATGGACTGGTTGGATCTCCTTGCAGTCCAAGGGACTCTCAAGAGTCTTCTCCAACACCACAGTTTAAAAGCATCAATTCTTTGGTGCTCAGCTTTCTTCACAGTCCAACTCTCACATCCATACATGACCACTGGAAAAACCATAGCCTTGACTAGAAGGACCTTTGTTGGCAAAGTAATGTCTCTGCTTTTTAATATGCCATCTAGGTTGGTCATAACTTTCCTTCCAAGGAGTAAGTGTCTTTTAATTTCATGGCTGCAGTCACCATCTGCAGTGATTTTGGAGCCCAAGAAAATAAAAGTCTGACACTGTTTCCACTGTTTCCCCATCTATTTCCCATGAAGTGATGGGACCAGATGCCAGATCTTAGTTTTCTGAATGTTGAGCTTTAGGGTTAATACTTTATTTTCTGTTTTAATCTTAAATAAGTCTCCCTTTGTATTTTGGACTTACCCAGTAAAAGGATTTTATTAAAAGTTTAATATGTGAAAACAGTAGGTTTTTGGAATTTGCTATCTTCTTTCATTTATTCTCTGACATACAGCCACCTTCTGTCCCACTAGATGGACCTCAAATTTGGGAGATGAGAAAAGAACTGACTCTTAGAATGAGATGATTTGAGGCGAAGGGTTTAAGATGTCCCTTTGTGGGGCCCTCTCAATAGCTCTCATTTTTCTATCCCCTTACATTTCAGTCCTTATTCAGGGGCAAAAACCATTGTCTAAACTGTCAATATTTTCACAACTGACCACCGTGTCTAGGCAAGTGATAGAAATTCACCTGGATATGCTCAAGGATTATAGAGCAAGGACTGCATGACTGAAATCTAGAGAGGGCATGAAATTAAGCCAGAGAAGTGAGATCTGAAGACCTTTTATGTCATGTGGCTCATTGCCAGGTCCTGAAATCCTCTTCAAGTGGTCAGAACCAGAGACGAATCAGTCATGAACATGATCTAGACAGTGCTAGGGACATGAATATATGGGGGGAAGGGGGCTGGGACTAGGTTCTTGACCGAGTTTGGGAGGCATGCTCTAATTTCTTACACTATATTGATTTGCATGTGATTATTAATACTCAGTGCTGGGAGTTCCATGGTGGCCTCGTGGTTAGGATTAGATTTCATGCTGTGGCCTAGGATTCAATCCCTGGTCAGAGACCTGAGATCCTATAAGCTGCATGGCCTGGCCAAAAAAAAAAAAGGCTTAGTCCTGATTTTCAAATGTCTTGTATTAGTACTTTGATTTTTTTTTTTAACTTGGACTTTTAATGACTATGCTTTTGTGAGCCATTATCTATTTTTAGATATGAAATACATATGATCCTGTAATAAAATTTCACTGGGCTCATTTTTGGAAAGACAGCTGGGGGATTCATTATATGAGAGATACACAGTAGTATGACACTTTTTGAACCCCTGTTCTCAGACATGGTGGTGATGCTGAAGAGGAATCAGGCATGTGCAAATGTAGGGCACTTGATTCACCTGCCCAGAATGACGTGGGTGAGCAGGGATTCCATGAATGCCCTTCTTGCTGTGGACAGTATTCTGAGAGACAGAATCTTATTTCCCCTAGCACCTCTGATCATCATAAGTGGAGGTAAAATAAGATCCCCCCGAATTATTCTGCATCAAAGGAGATAAAATAAGCCATCCTTTAAAAAGCAATTTTGTGGTGAAGTATATCTTTAACTACACTTTCCTCCTTGTAATTTGCTGTGGTCTAGATTATGTTCATAATTTTGAAAAGTTTCTGGTTCTGTTCACTTGAAAAGTTCCTGGCAATGAGTCACATGACAGAAAAGGCCAGATGTCTACCTCTCCAGCTTCTGCTTTTGTTCTCTCTGTGCTTTGGGCACATTGAACTCCAGGGCCTGAAGGTACCTGTCCTCCCCTTCATATATGCTGTCCCTTCTGAGTCAGACAGTCTTGCCTTACCATTCACTGGCTAATTCCAACTCATTCTTTGTTGTGTGGAGGGGGAGCCTTTCCTAACCCCGGGCTGGCCTAAGAGCCTACATCATCCTGTGTTCCCTCAGGCCCAGTGCTTAACACACTGGATTGGCAAGGCTTATCTACCTCTCTGTGTTCTGTACTAGAACCCTGGGAAAGCTTTACTTCCGTTATCTTGCCTCAGTGTCCTTATTTGCAAAACGGGCTTATCAGTTATACTGACCATGGCACATGTGAGGAGTAAAGGATCCAAGTGCAGCACTAGGAGGTTCTTTGGCACATGCTAAGTGCTCAGCAGATGTTAGCTGTTATTTTTATACTTGAGGACAGGGGCTGTACGTATTCTTTCTATGTTCTTAGAGTGCTCTAAGAGCACTGTGCCTCCGTGCTGGCACAGAGTAAGCTGCCAAGACGTATTTATTAAATACCTGGGAGGAGGTCAAGAACTCTGTAAGGGCTATGAATGGACTTGGGAACACTTATGCCTCTGGTAAGATTCCTGTGGCTTTTCAAATACCCAGACTCACTCAAGTTTCTCTTTAATGGATCTTTTTAATGGATGGTGGCAGCATGGCCTTGACCCAGCACAGGCATAACTGGAGAGCTCTGTGGAGCAGATGCGTCTGCTCTCAACAGTTGGGAGTCTGCTGAACTGCTTGAGAGGCACTAAATACCCAAAGAGACTGAAGCTTGGAGAGATCTGAGAGGGACTGACCCATATCCACTCACTCAAAACATCTCAAGAAAGATGGTAAATGCAAGAGGCAATGTGGCCATGTAATAGGAAAAGGGCCTAGTTTTGCATCTCAGCTCTGTGATGTAATCAGTAGTAGTCTAGTTATTAAATTCTCTCAGCCTTAATGTCTTCATCCATAAAATGGGAATTACGGGCTTTGAAGTTAGATGGACTTAGTTTGGACTAAGTTAGATGGACTTTAGTTTGAAAATTAGTTTTAATCTAAAAAAGAGTGGATATATGTCTATGTCTAACTGATTCACTTTGCTGTACAGCAGAAGCTAACACAGCATTGTAAATCAACTATATTCCAGCAAAAATTAATTTAAAAAATAGTTTTGCTATTTACTAGTTTATAACATTGAGCCAGTTATCCTTCTTTAAGCCTTGGTTTTCCTCTTTAATAAAATGGACATAGTAACAGAATGTGATAATAAGGTTGTAGACCAGGTTAAATGAGACATATATAGCACTTAGTAGAAGTGCTCAATAATGGAAGCCTTGCCTGACTGTAGTGGTGCCATAATTTCTTGAAATACAGCAACTACATGAGTAAAAAGAATTCTGAATTTTCAGCAGAAGCTTAAAGGCATGTCTTTCCAACCTGAAACAGTACACATTCCTCTTAGGAGACAATTTTATTACAATGGATGGCAACCCAACTGGAGGCACTGATATCCAATTTGTTTTAACTCTCTGTGGCATTCAGATTCATTTCTTAATATTCTGTTTGCCTTGGTGATTTTTTTATTATAAGTGCTTTATCACACAGAGAAACACTTCAGTGACCATCTTCTCCTTAATAAACCATGTCTTTAGACACAACATTCTGCAATACGATTACAAACAATTACTGTGTATTCTTCTTACTAGGAAAAGCAATGGAGCAAGTGATGTTAATGTTATTGGGATTTTGCCCAGCTCAGCTGAGTCTCAATAATACTTGCCTCTAGGAAGTGCCCGAAAATGGAGGGTGAATCTCATTGCCAGCCCGACTCAACATTCTTCAGACTACACTTTTGCATGTTTCATGTCTTGGAAGCAAACACTCTTAAATTGTTCCATTTTCAACTGCTGGATTGCATTCCATCTTGAGATCACTCTGAGGGAAGGAAAAAGAGAAACTTAGCAAAATTTTTGGTTTAGCTGCTTCACATTCCTCTGCTTTACAATGAAAGAATCTCATTTATGTCTCTTGGCCTCTGTGTGAAGAATACTGTGTTTTTAATGGAGCCTGAGCAAGCAACGGTGTGTGCCCCTGAGCAATTTATTGGCACGTCTCCTGCAGTGGACCCATCAATATGACCATGTGGATTACTTTCTAATTCCAGTGTTTCAGTTAGGAATATCTTTAGGACAGTTAATAAGATAGAGGAAAAAGAAGGTGTAAGAACATTTTGGAGCCCTGAGGACAAAGGCTGAATATAAAATGGTCCACATGTCATTTGGCTACCCTCATCCTATCATAATATTCTTGTATTTACCTTCTGATGTTCTAGACCCAGTTTTTACCAAGTTTCTGAAAGACCCAGTTTTTCCAAGCCTGGGATGTCCTAGAGGCAAAAAGGAAGGCCAGAATAAAACCACTGCCTGAGAAGCTTTCATTCACCCAGATGTTTCCTCTGCAGACACTGTGTGCAGGGCCAAGGCAGGTCCTGGGGCTTCAAAGGTGAAAAGTATAGGACTCTTGAGCTTCAGGAACCTCAGTGTGGGCCATACTCATGCAATTAGTTACAGTGTGATGTTGTTTGCGTCAGAGGAACTACTGAAGTGCCTGGAGTGTGCATAGGATGGAAGGGAATTCTGCCCAGAAAACTGGGAAAGTGGTCTTCAAAGACACGACAATTGAGATTGATCCCAAAGGACATCCCATGTCCAAGGGCATTCAAAGGCTCTTCTGTCAGAGTCACACACAGTGATAATAGTGTACTTTTTTGAAAAACATCTTAGGTTTGTGAGGGAGACAGGACAGGATGTGTTATTTCCGGCTTGCAGAAGAAATCATGTTCGAAGAGATAGAATGATTTTCTCAGTTCCTGTGGGTAGGTAAGGGTGGAGCTGGGACAAAAAGTCAAATCAGGATCCATACTCGGGGCCCTTCGGTGCCTGCTTGATTAGTGTGCTCCAACATTCAGCACCCGTGAGAAGAGGAGATCTAAGTGTGTTATCAGCCGTGTCCCAGTGCCTGTGGCCTAGATTGGGCCAGGGCAGGCCAGAGTCTTACACAGTTGGGAATTCCTTGGTGGGGAGAAACATTAAACCAGGGGAGGAATGTCCCATAGGTTATGCAGCTCTCTGCACTTTCCTCTCTGAGCCATTAGCCCCTTGGTGAGAGTGTCACCAGGGTACCTGCAAGTGGCCAGAGACTGCAGGAGTGGGCTGAGCATCCTCATAGCCACAGTACTTTATCTTTATGTGGGTTGTTTCATGTGCTTTACAAACAGCTCTGTGATGAAGGTCTAACAGGGTTTTCTTACTATGGACAAAGATACTGAAATGCAGAGTGGTTAGATGACCTGTTTGTGGGACAAATAAATCATCTAACTGACTGGAATTCAGATATTCTTTCAATCACACTAGCTTTCTGTCAGCTGAGGGATGTGGTTTCTCCTCATTTTGATTTCTGGAATTTCTTTGATAGGAAACAATGCCTTTTACTCTGTAATTGAGACAAGGTATAAAATGAAATATTAGTCTGCCTCCCATTCTCACCAAACCATAAGTCATCTATATTAGCTCTCTCCCTGATAGCAATTTTGATGATGGGGGAGGGAAGCAGAAGGAGATATTGGACACCAAGGTCCTGAAATGATGAAAGGGGAAGAAAGAGAAACTGCCAAAGTTGTTATGTGAAAACAAGAGTTTAGATTCCAACATGCTTTCCTGTGACCCCAGACCCCCCGTAATTTGCCTGTTGTCTTTTCATCTGTCCTGTAGTAGGAACCCTTCCTCAAGCATGATTTGTCCCCTCCAGCTTGAAACTGTGATCATGCTGTTTCTCCCAGCATCTCTACCTGCAAACAAGACACCATTTTCCCATGTCCATTTCAGATCTTTCCTGAATCCAGGCTCCTGCCTGGATTCATTCTCTTTCTGTTTTGACTTTGATATAAAAGGTCTGAGCACTTTAGATGCTTTTGGCACCTGGTGTATTGTGTCTTGAACTGAAGTAGAGTTCTTATATGATTCCCCCACTAGAGTTCAGAGGGCGAGGCCTGTGTCTCAGTCTCTCAAGTATGTATATATATACACACTTATTTCAAATATCTAGTAAGTCAGTGCTCAAAGAAGAGGGGTCCTCCTGAGTTTTGACTAGAATTTATGATGTTGCTTAAGGTCAGTCCTGCTCCATGGGTAGCCAGGTTATGAGGCCATAATAAGCACCTGCACCTTAGAAGAGGGGCTGAGTGTCCTGAGTGAGCTGCTTGGACCATGAAGAAGGTCTGGGTGGCAGAGAAGACTTCTTGAAAGAGATTGCCCAGGTCCAAATATTTGACTGTCTGAGGCTCTTCTCCAAGTCTGTGACTTACTCCTTTGGAGACAAGTTCCTATTCAAATAATTAGCTGTAGTGACTGTCCTTGGTGATACAGTCAAGGGAAGACTATAATTTCTGACTCTCAAGTGCAGCTACTCAAACACTCTTTACTGTGAACACACTGACTTCTTTCCAGCCAATGTTTGGATGTCTCTGACTTGTGAACTTTACTTTTCAAAATGACCTCAGTGTGGTGTTCTCGAGTGGTAGGTGTTTCTAAGTGCAAACAAGAATCCTAAGATGTCTCAGCAGCTCACTGAATATGCATAGTGCTTAACAGCTTACAGAACATTCTTTTACACATCTTACCTCATGTGGCCTCTGAAGTTACTTCCAGAAATAAGTAGGGCAGGGATTATTACATCTTCTTCACAGATGAGGCTCAGAGCCCAAGAGTCTTGTTGATTGCATGGCTGATGAGGGACAGGGAAGATTCTGGAACCACGAATTTTATTTGCTAAGTCTGGGGTTATTTCTGCTATCCTCCAAGCATCCTAGATTTTAGCTACCACCACCACCACCAAAATGAAAAGGACAGGATGGCCAGAAGGTGAAATAAACAAATAAAACAGGAAAGAAGAGAATAAAATGAAGCTGTCTGAGAATATGCAGCCTAGAACCAGTCCAGCGAGGAACGTATCAACCTCATTTTGGCAGATGATTTTATTTTACTTACTTATGCAGATAATGAGAAGTACACACAAGGAGGGATACAGGTGTCTCCTCTATACTTCTTCCTTGATCTGCTGCTTAGTTGCTTGGTCGTGTCCAACTCTTTGCAACCCCAGGGACTGTAGCCCACCAGGCTCCTCTGTCTATGGGATTCTCCAGGCAAGAATACTGGAGTGGGTTGCCATTTCCAATACCAGCATTCATTTCCCAGTAGAAGAGTTATTAACAGAAATAGCCAGTACTGTGTTCCCAGATGCTCGTGTGGATAGGGCATGAATGTATGACTTAATCCTGGTAAATATGACCAGAGGATGAGTCTGCTGAGAGCCTTCTGGGAAAGGGAGGAAAACCTTATATAAAGAAATATAAAAGGAAAAACTTCCCTCCTACTTTTTGGGTAGATCATGGAGGATATTATGTCTGAAGCTGCAGCAGCTGCTTTGAGGTTGTGAAGAGAGAAGTTTAAGTAATGAGGATTGTAAAGTAGAAAAACAATAGAAAATATGCAACTTTTATCTTATTTTTTAAAGCAGTTCATTTACCAACATTGCAGCCACTCTACCTCTAGATATTGTCATGTGAGCTAATGAATATTCTTACAGTTAAAGCCATTTTTAGGTGGATATTCTCTCTCTCTCTCTTTTTTATCCATACCGTGTAACTTATGGGATCTTAGTTTCCCAACCAGGGATTAAACCTGGGCCATCAGCAGTGAAAGAGTAGAGTCCTAACCAGCAGACTTCCAGGGAACTTTCTAGGTGGATATTTTCTTATTTGAAGCTGAAAATATTCTAACAGATTCATGGAGTAATAGCCTGTGCTCAATAAAATCTCCATCTAGGATCCTGGCTCTGTAGGACTCTGTGGATCTATATTGAGAGGTTAATGCCCATCCTACACAATAAGCAAGAGACTTATCTAAGAGCCTTATCCAAGAAAGAAAACTTGGAATTAAAATATTGTAAAAGTTAATAATAACTTTAATAAGTTTTTAAAGTGTCAATAATCCATCTTGGAGAACAAGATGACAGAGAAGTAGGTGGACGTGGAGTACATCTCTCTCCATGAATACATCAGGAATACAGCTTCAGCCACAGAAGTGCATGCAGAACACCAGCTCAGGGCGGACAGGAGTAGCTGACTAGTGGAAAAGAATATATCCTCCTCCTAAGTCTCTTCAGTCGTGTCCGACTCTGCGCGACCCCACAGATGGCAGCCCACCAGGCTCCCCCGTCCCTGGGATTCTCCAGGCAAGAACACTGGAGTAGGTTGCCATTTCCTTCTCCAATGCATGAGAGTGAAGTCGCTCAGTCGTATCTGACTCTTGGCAACACAATGGACTGCAGCCCACCGGGCTCCTCTGTCCATGGGATTTTCCAGGCAAGAGTACTGGAGTGGGTTGCCATTGCCTTCTCTGAAAGAATATATAGAACCACGCAAAACTTGGTAGGATGAAGGAACTAAGGGGAAAAACAGAAGTGTTTGTAGGACTGGACCTGACCTCGGCCGGTAGGGAAACTGAAGCAGGGGTCTGATCCCCACAGCGGGGCAATTGTCTGAGTCAGAGGAGAAACATTTAAGGCTGAGCGTGAAACAGCTGATCTGTGGCAGCCTAAATGGAATGAGAATCAGACAGTTCTGGCTGCAGCCATACATACCCCAAACAGGGACGCAAATCCCCTGGAAGCCACAGCAGCTGGGAGTTGGAGTTTAGGGATTCTGGAGCAATCCCAGGGCAAGGGCTGCTGTTGACTGCGGAGAGACAGATTGGGGGCATGTGAGGGAGGAAATTGTGGTGGGAAATGCCTGTAGAGGAAAGCTGGGCAGCCATGGAAGCAAGGTGATACTGCTGAGTCACGTGTAGGGAGTGGAGCCATCACCATAGCCTCTGTCTTCCAACATGCCAGCATCCGCAGCTGAACAATAGAGAGACTGGCCCATCAAACACCGCACTGAACTACAGAGTAGGACCGCAGCCACGGGGCCCCTCTATGTGCCTGACAAACTGAACAACAAAGAAGGACCCCAGGCAAGGGAGCCTTCTAAGTGCCTAAACGGGCAGAGCTACGTAGGAAGACAGGCCAAAGAGGCCTTCTGATCGCCAGTGACAAGAAGCTTGAAAAGAGACTCGGATAGGACCATAATTCCTGGGACAAAGGCAGTCCGTGTCCCTGTACACTTGGCGCCGCCAGGGTCCCTGCAAGCCAAGCAGCTGTGCCACCTTCATGCTCAACTCTCACTGGGGTAGAGCTGCCACAGGCAAAAAAAGTCTTGCGTCTATGCACGCAGGGTCACTTCGGTAGTGTCTGACTCCTTGTGACCCTGTAGACTGTAGCCTGCCAGGCTTCTCTGTCAGGGAGGGGGATTCTCCAGGCAAGAATACTGGAGCGTATGGGCCAATACTTGTTGCCACACCCTTCTAGAGCACTATATTTCCAGCTGCTCTAGTGGCCAACTCCCCTGAGTACCTGGTGCTTCCAGAACCCCTGAAATCCAAGCAGCTGCACCACCTCCACACCTGGCCCTCACAGGGGCAAATCCAGGTCCTCCAGGGCAGCTTCAGGAGCAAACCCCAGTGGACGACCCACATGCAGAGGTGGAAATAAAATCACAATTGAAACCCAGGGGCAGTGTGACTAAGGAAGAAGACCCAAAACCTTCCCACCAGCTACACAAGCTGAAGATTAAATCCACATGATCAACCAGGCAGACTCTGTGTCTATGGGGTATATAAATGGTCATTGAGAGCTCCCACAAAATAAAACACACTAGTTCTGATAGCAGTGGACATTGGAGGCAAGAACACACAGGAGTAGGACCAAATTAGAATCTGAGCTGCCCCCACAGCAGGTCCAGAGATCAGCACAGTGTTGGAGGACAACCTAGGGAGGTGAGGAGGGCTGAGACTCCCAATGAGAGAAAGGAGTCTGACTGTAGTGACTCAAGGAAAACATTTATTATTCTTATGTTTTGACTTGCTCTATAGATTCTTTTGGATTTTTTCTGTTTTCTTTTTTTTTTGTCTTTTCTCCCCCTCTGTTGTAGTTGTTGATTTTATTGGCACAATGAAATCCAATTAAGCTTTTGAACTTTTTTTTTTTTCTCAGTCACATTTTTTATAGTTGTTATAAACCTCTGTCTCTACATTGGGCTTTTGCAGTTTTGGGGAGTTTTCCTTTCTTTTTCTTTTCTCTTTTTTTAATTTTAATTTTTTCAACCTATTACTATTTTTCTACATTTATTCCTTTGATTTTCCTACTGTTCTTTTCACCTTGTAGTTTATCTTTAATGTATATAAATATTCTTTATCTATCTCTATTTAACTTTGCATATCTATTTTTATTTCTTTTCTTTCTTTCCTTTCCTCTTAACATATTTGTTATTTTTCTTTGCATTGTTTTATTCCCCAGTTGGCACCTCGCTTTAGTTTTGTTTCCCAGTTTGTGCTTTAGTTAGTTTTGTTCTGACAGATAGAATTTTTGGTTTCATTTGTTCTCCAGTACAATATGTTGTACTATATCTTGTAGGACTGTTTTGATTTTGCTTAGGGGTATACAATGGCAAGCCACTCCAGTACTCTTGCCTAGAAAATCCCATGGATGGAGGAACCTGGTGGGCTGCATTCCATGGGGTCGCTATGAATCGGTCACGACTGAGCGACTTCACTTTCACTTTTTACTTTCACACAATGGAGAAGGAAATGGCAACCCACTCCAGTGTTCTTGCCTGGAGAATCCTAGGGACAGGGGAGCCTGGTGGGCTGCCGTCTATGGGGTCGCACAGAGTTGGACACGACTGAAGCGACTTAGCAGCAGCATAGATGTATATGTTTATATTCAGCCACACTTTTTATTGTTGTTATAAACTTCTGAATCTACTTTGGGCCTTTACACTTCTGTGGAGTTTTCCTTTTTTTTTTTCCTTCCTTTTTTCTTTCTTCTTCCTTTTTTTTATTTTCTTTATTTATAACTTTACTTTTGAGTTTTTTAAAACCTATTATATTTTTTCTACACTTATTCCCTTGTTTGCCTTTCCTATTGCTCTTTTCCCCTTGCGGTTAATCTTTAATGTATATGAATCTTCTTCATCTACCTCTATTTAACTTTGCATATCTATTCTTTCTTTCTTTCCTTTCCTCTCAACATATTTGTTAGTTTTGTTTTCATTGCTTTATTCCACACTTGACACCTGGCTTTAGTTTTGTTTTCTAGTTTGTGCTTTAGTTAGTTTTGTTCTTAACGGGTAAATATAATTTTTAATATCCTTTGTTCACTGAGTCAATCTACTGTACTTTATTTTTGTTGGACTGTTTTGACTTTGCTCGTGGGTGTATATATATATGTGTATATTCCACTTTTAAAATTATTATTTGCCTGATTTTGTAACTGCTATTTGTCTGGGGTTCATCTTTGGTTTCTCACTTTTGGATATTGTTTTAATCTCACTTAATGCCATAACAAGCCACTTGTGGAATCTTTGTTTCTGACCAGAGATCAAGCCCTGAGCCTTTGGAGTGGGAGCACTGACTCCAAGACCCTAGACTACCAGAGAACTAACCCTAGGTAGTATCAAATAGTGAGAATGCACACAAAGGAAACCTCTTGAATACAAGACGTGGCATCACCCAACCACCAGTATCACCCTGTGCAGGATGTCTTATCTAAGCAACAAACAAAACAAAAATACAAACCAAATCAACAGCAGACAGGATTACCACCTCACTCAGCCTTCATCAGAGGAAAAACAAACAAACAAGCAAAAACTTGGCACAAATCTCACAAATCTTACACAAACCACTGGACCTACCTTAGAAGTGCAGAAACCAGAAGGAAGAAAGAATTCAACCTTGAAATCTGGGGAAAGGAGGCCTCAAACAAAAAGTTAAAAAAATAATGAAAAGGCAGAGAAATACTACACAAATGAAGGAACAAACTAGAAACACAGAAATCCAAATAAATGAAGAGGAAATAGGCTATCTACCTGAAAATGAATTCAGAATAATGATGGTAAAGATGATCAAAAACCTTGAAAACAAAATGGAGAAAATGCAGGAATCAATAAACAAAGACCTAGAAAAATTAAATAATAAACATACAGAGACAAACAACACAATTACTGAAATTAAAAATACTCTAGAAGGAATCAATTGCAGAATATCTGAAGCAGAAGAATGAATCAGTAGACTGGAAGATAAAAGGGTGGAAATAATTTCTGAAGACAGAATAAAGTAAAAAGAATGAAAAGAACTGAGGATAGTCTCAGAGACCTCTGGAACAGTATCAAACATGTCAACATTCAAATTATAGGGATCCCATACTTCCCTGGTGGCTCAGACAGTAAAGCGTCTGCTACAATGCTGGAGACCCGGATTCAATCCCCAGGTTGAGAAGATCTCCTGGAGAAGGAAATGACAACCCACTCCAGTATTCTTGCCTGGAAAATCCCACGGAAGGAGAAGCCTGGTAGGCTACAGTCCATGGGGTCGCAAAGAGTCAGAGGTGACTGAGCAACTTCACTTTCACTTTCAGAAGAAGAGGAAAAAAAAGGGTATGAGAAAATTTTTTAAGAGATTATAGTTGAAAATTTCCCCAACATGGAAAAGAAAATAGTCAATCAAGTCCAAGAGGCACAAAGAGGCACAAACCCAAGGAGAAAAATGCTAAGACAGATACTAATTAAACTAACAAAGACTAAACACAAAGAAATAATATTAAAAGCAGCAAGGGAAAAA
The DNA here is from genome assembly GCF_002263795.3 of Bos taurus. Lineage (NCBI taxonomy): Eukaryota > Metazoa > Chordata > Mammalia > Artiodactyla > Bovidae > Bos > Bos taurus. Next base: position 51,467,042 of record NC_037335.1, read on the forward strand.
CAACAAATAACATACAAGGGAAACCTCATATGCTTAGCAGCTGATCTTTCAGCAGAAACTCTGCAGGCCAGAAGGGAATGGCAGGATATACTTAAAGTAGTGAAAGGGGAAAATCTACAACCAAGATTATTGGACCTGGCAAGGATCTCATTCAAAATTGATGGAGAAATAAAAAGCTTTTCAGACAAGCAAAAGTTAAGAGAATTCAGTACCACCAAACCAGCTTTACAACAAATGTTAAAGGGACTTATATAGTCAAAAAATACAAGAGAAGGAAAAAGATCTACAAAACCAGCCCCAAACAATTAAGAAAATGGCAATAGGAACATATATATCAATAATTACTTTAAATGTAAATGGATTAAATGCTCCAACCAAAAGACACAGACTGGCTGAATAGATACAAAAACAAGACCCATATATATTTGATGTTTACAAGAAACCCACTTCATACCTAAAGACACAAATACTGAAACTGAGAGTATGGAAAAATATATTCCATGCAAATGGACAGCAAAAGAAAGCTGGAGTAGCAATCCTCATATCACACAAAATAGGCCTTAAAATGAAGAAAATTACAAGAGATAAAGAAGGACACTACATAATGATAGAGGGATCAATCCAAGAGGAAGACATAATAATTGTAAATATCTATGCACCCAACATAGGAGCACCTCAATACATAAGACAAACACTAGCTGACATAAAAGGAGAAATTGACAGTAACACAATAATAGTAGGAGATACTCCAGTCACACCAATGGACAGATCATCAAAACAAAATTAATAAGTAAACACAAGTCTTAAATAATACATTAGATGAGATGGAACTCATTGACATCTTCAGGACTTTCCATCCAAATGCAGATGAATACACCTTCTTCTCAAGAGCACATGGAACATTTACAGGATAGACCACATCTTGGGTCTCAAATCAAGTATCAGTAAATTTAAGAAAATTGTAATCATATCAAGCATCTTCTCTGACCACAATGCTAGATATCAATTACAAGGAAAAAAAAAAAAAAAACTGTAAGAAACACAAACACATGGAGATTAAGCAACACATTTCTAAATAACCAACAGGTTACTGAAGGAATCAAATGGGAAATAAAAGAATTTCTAGAAACAAATGACAATGAAAACACAACAACTCAAAACCGATGGGATGCAGCCAAAGCAGTTCTAAGAAGAAAGTTTATAGCAATGCAATCCTACCTCAAGAAACAAGAAAAGCATTGAATAGAAAACCCAACTTTACACTTAAAATAACTGGAAGAAGAAGAAGAAGAAAAAAAAAAAAGACCCCAAAATTAGTAGAAGGAAAGAAATCATAAATATCCAAGCAGAAATAAATGAAAAAGAAGTGAAAAAAATAGTAAAGATTAATAAAACTAAAAACTGATTCTTTGAGAAGATAAATAAAATTGACAAACCTTTAGCCAGACTCATCAAGAAAGAAAGAGAGAAGAATCAAATCAACAAAATTAGAAATGAAAAAGGAGCACTTACAATAGACAATGCAGAAAAACAAAGGATTTTATAACTATAACTATATAACTATTATGAAAAACTATATAGCAATAAAATGGATAGCCTGGAAGAAATGGACAGATTCTTAGAAAAGTTCAATCTTGCAAAACTGAATCAGGAAGAATTAGAAATTATGAACAACCCAAATATAAGCATTGAAATTGAAGCTGGGATAAAAAAATCTGCCCCCAAACAAAAGCCCAGGACCAGACAGCTTCACAGGAGAATTCTATCAAACATTTAGAAAAGAGCTACTGCCTAAGCTTCTAAAACTCTTTCAAAAAACTGCAGAGGAAGGAACACTTCAAAACTCATTCTACAAGGCCACCATCATCCTGCTACCAAAACCAGACAAAGACAACACAAAAAAAGAGAACTACAGGCCAATATCACTGATTGATTTAGATGCAAAAATCCTCAACAAAATATTAGCTAACAGAATTCAGCAACACATCAAAAACCTCATACACCATGATCGAGTTGCGTTTATTCCAGGGATGCAAGGTTTCTTCAATATATGCAAATAAATCAATTTGATACACCATATTAACAAATTGAAAGATAAAAACCATATGATCATCTCAATAGATGCAGAAAAAACCTTTGACAAAATTCAGCACCCACTTATGATTAAAACTCTTCAAAAAATGGGCATAGAAGGAACCTACCTCAACATAGTAAAGGTCATATATCATAAGCCTTTAGCAAACATTATTCTCAATGGTGAAAAACTGAAAGCATTCCCCCTAAGATCAGGAACAAGACAGGGGTGCCCACTTTAACTGCTATTATTCAACATAGTTCTGGATGTCCTAGCTACAGAAATCAGAGAAGAAAAAGAAATAAAAGGAATCCAGATCTGAAAGAAGAAGAAAAGCTTTCACTGTTTGCAGGTGACATGATACTGTACACAGAAAACCCTAAAGATAGTATCAGAAAATTACTAGAGCTAATCAGTGAATTTAGCAAAGTTGTATGATTTTGTTAAAATCATACACAGAAATCCTTGCGTTTCTCTATACTAACAATGGAAAATCAGAAAGAGAAATTAAGGTATCAATCCCATTCACCACCGCAGCAAAAAGGATTAAATATCCAGGAATAAACTTACCTAAGGAGACAAAAGAACAGTACCCACAAAATTATAAGACTCTAATGAAAGAAATCAAAGATGACATAAACAGGTGGAGAGATATTCCATATTCCTGGGTCAGAAGAATCAATATTGTTTAAATGACTATACTACCAGATGCAATCTACAGATTCAATGTGATCCCTATCAAATTACCAGTGTCATTTTTCATATAACTAGAACAAAAAATTTCACAATTCACATGGAAACACAAAAGACCCTGAATAGCCAAAGCAGTCTTGATAAAGAAGAATGGAGCTGGAGGAGTCAACCTTCCTGACTTCAGATTATACTACAAAGCTACAGTCATCAAGACAGTATGGCACTGGCACAGAAACATAGAGCAATGGAACAAGATAGAAAGCCCAGAAATAAACCCATGCACCTATGAGTACCTTATTTTTGACAAAGAAGGCAAGAACATACAATGGGGCAAAGACAGCCCCTTCAATAAATGGTGCTGGCAAAACTGGACAGCAACATGTAAAAGAATTAAATTAGAACACTTGCTAACACCATACACAAAAAGATAAACTCAAAATGGGTTAAAGACCTGAATGTAAGACCAGAAACTATAAAACTTTTATAGGAAAACATAGGCAGAACACTCGAAGACATAAATCAAAGCAAGATCCTCTATGACCCACCTCCTAGATAACATAAATAAAAAGAAAAGTAGACGAGTGGGACCTGATTGAACTGAAAAGCTTTTGCACAACAAAGGAAACTCTAAGCAAGGTGAAAAGGCAACCCTCAGAATAGGAGAAAATAATAACAAATGAAACAATTGACAAAGGATTAATTTCCAAAATATACAAGCAGCTCATACAACAATGCCCGAAAAGCAAACAGCCTAATCAAAAAGTGGGAAAAAGACCTAAACAAACATTTCTCCAAAGAAGACATACAGATGGCTAAGAAATACATGAAAAGATGCTCAACATTGCTCATTACTAGAGAAATGCAAATCAAAACTACAATGAGATGTCACCTCACACCGGTTAGAATGGCCATCATCAAAAATTTTACAAACAATAAATGCTGGAGAGGGTATGAAGTAAAGGGAATGCTCTTGCACTGTTGGTGGGAATGTAAAATGATACAGCCACTACAGAATACGGTATGGAGATTCTTTAAAACCTAGGAATAAAACCACCATATGACCCAGCAATCCCACTCCTAGGCATATACCCTGAGGAAACCAAAATTGAAAGAGACACACGCATCCCATTGTTCATTGCAGCACTATTTACAATAGCTAGAACATGGAAGCAATCTAGATGTCCATCGACAGATGAATGGATAAAGAAGTTGTGATACATATACACAATGGACTATTACTCAGCCAAAAAAGTTAACACATTTCATCAGTTCTGATGAGGTGGATGAACCTAGAACCTATTATACAGAAGGAGTGAGTCAGAAAGAAAAAGACAAATATTGTATTTTAACACATATATATATGGAATCTTCTTGCCTTGAGAACCCCATGAACAGTATGAAAACAGTATGACAAAAAGGTAGGACACTGAAAGATGAACTCCCCAGGTTGGTAGGTGCCCAATATGCTACTGGAGATCAGTGGAGAAATAACTCCAGAAAGAATGAAGGGATGGAGCCAAAGCAAAACCAACACTCAGTTGTGGATGGTACTGGTGATACAAGCAAGTTCTGATGCTGTAAAGAGCAATATTGCATAGGAACCTGGGATGTTAGGTCCATGAATCAAGGCAAATTGGAAGTGGTCAAACAGGAGATGATAAGAGTGAACATCAACATTCTAGGAATCAGAAAACTAAGATGGACTGGAATGGGTGAATTTAACTCAGATGACCATTACATCTACTACTGTGGGCAGGAATCCCTTAGAAGAAATGGAATAGCCATCATTGTCAACAAAAGAGGACAAAATGCAGTACTTGGTTGCAATCTCAAAAAAGACAGAATAATCTCTGTTCATTTCCAAGGCAAACCATTCAATATCACGATAATCCAAGCCTATGACCCAACCAGTAATGCTGAAGAAGCTGAAGTTGAACGGTTCTATGAAGACCTACAAGACCTTCTAGAACTAACACCCCCAAAAGATGTCCTTTTCATTATAGGGGACTGGGATGCAAAAATAGGAGGTCAAGAAACACCTGGAGTAACAGGAAAATTTGGCCTTGGAGTACAGAATGAAGCAGGGCAAAGGCTAATAGAGTTCTGCCAAGAAAACGCACTGGTCACAGCAAACACCCTCTTCCAAAAAGACAAGAGAAGACTCTACACATGGACATCACCAGATGGTCAACACTGAAATCAGATTGATTGTATTCTTTTTAGCCAAAAATGGAGAAGCTATATACAGTCAGCAAAAACAAGACCGGGAGCTGACTATGGCTCAGATCATGAACTCCTTATTGCCAAATTCAGACTTAAATTGAAGAAAGTGGGGAAAATCACTAGACCATTCAGGTATGACCTAAATCAAATCCCTTATGACTATACAGTGGAAGTGAGAAATATATTTAAGGCACTAGATCTGATAGACAGAGTGCCTGATGACCTATGGATGGAGGTTCGTGATATTGTAGAGGAGACAGGGATCAAGACCATCCCCAAGAAGAAGAAATGCAAAAAAGCAAAATGGCTGTCTGAGGAAGCCTTACAAATAGCTGTGAAAAGAAGCTAAGCAAAAGCAAAGGAGAAAAGGAAAGATATACCCATTTGAATGCAGAGTTCCAAAGACTAGCAAGGAGAGATAAGAAAGCCTTCCTCATCGATCAATGCAAAGAAATAGGGGAAAACAAGAGAATGGGAAAGACTAGAGATCTCTTCAAGAATATTAGAGATACCAAGGGAATATTTCATGCAAAGATGGGCTCAATAAAGGACAGAAATGGGATGGATTTAACAGAAGCAGCAGATATTAAGAAGAGTTAGCAAAGATACACAGAAGAACTGTACAAAAAAGATCTTCATGACCCAGATAATCATGATGGTGTGGTCACTCACACTCACCTAGAGCCAGACATCCTGAAATGTGAAGTCAAGTAGGCCTTAAGAAGCATCACTAGAAACAAAGCTAGTGGAGGTGATGGAATTCCAGTTGAGCTATTTCAAATCCTAAAAGATGATGCTGTGAAAGTGCTGCACTCAATATGTCAGCAAATCTGGAAAACTCAACAGTGGCCACAGGACTGGGAAAGGTCAGTTTTCATTCCAATCCCGAAGAAAGGCAATGCCAAAGAATGCCAATTGTACTCATCTCACACACTAGTAAAGTAATGCTCAAAATTCTCCAAGCCAGGCTTCAGCAATACATGAACCGTGAACTTCCAGATGTTCCAGCTGGTTTTAGAAAAGGCAGAGGAACCAGAGATCAAATTGCCAACATCCACTGGTTCATCAAAAAAGCAAGAGAGTTCCAAAAAAACATCTATTTCTGCTTAATGACTATGCCAAAGCCTTTGACTGTGTGGATCACGATAAACTGTGGAAAATTCTGGAAGAGATGGGAATGCCAGACCACCTGACCTGCCTCTTGAGAAACCTCTATGCAGGTCAGGAAGCAACAGTTAGAACTGGACATGGAACAACAGACTGGTTCCAAATAGGAAAAGGAGTACATCAAGGCTGTATATTGTCACCCTGCTTATTTAACCTATATGCAAAGTACATCGTGAGAATCACTGGGCTGGAGGAAGCACAAGCTGGAATCAAGATTTCTGGGAGAAATATCAATAACTTCAGATATGCAGATGACACCACACTTATGGTAGAAAGTGAAGAAGAACTAAAGAGCCTCTTGATGAAAGTGAAAGATGAGAGTGAAAAAGTTGGCTTAAAGCTCAACATTCAGAAAACTAAGATCATGGCACCTGCCCATCATTTCATGGCAAATAAATGGGAAATAGTGGTAACTGTGGCCAACTTTATTTTTTTGGGCTCCAAAGTCACTGCAGATGGATTGTGCCATGAAATTAAAAGATGCTTACTCCTTGGAAGGAAAGTTATGACCAACCTAGATAGCATATTCAAAAGCAGAGACATTACTTTGCCAACAAAGGTCCATCTAGTGAAGGCTATTATTTTTTTCCAGTGGTCACATATGGATGTGAGAGTTGGACTGTGAAGAAAGCTGAGTGCCAAAGAATTGATGCTTTGAACTGTGGTGTTGGAGAAGACACTTCAGAGTCCCTTGGACTGCAAGAAGATCTAGCCAGTCCATTAAAGGAGATCAGTCCTGGGTGTTCATTTGAAGGACTGATGTTGAGGCTGAAACTCCACTACTTTGGCCACCTGATGCAAAGAGCTGACTCATTGGAAAAGACCCTGATGCTGGGAATGATTGAGGGCAGGAGGAGAAGGGGACGGCAGAGGATAAGATGGTTGGATGGCATCACCAACTCAATGGACATGGGCTTGAGTAGACTCCGGCAGTTGGTGATGGATAGGGAGGCCTGGCATGCTGCTGTTCATGGGGTCTCAAAGAGTCGGACACGACTGAGTGACTGAACTGAACTGGTAAGAAACTAGAAGAATGGTACTAAAGAACTTATTTACATGGCAGCAATGGAGAAACGGACATAGAGAATAGACTTATGGACATTGGGACAGGGGAGGAGAGGGTTAGATATATGGAAAGGATAACATGGAAACTTGCATTCCCATATGAAAATAGATAGCCAATGGGAATTTCTATATGGCTCAGGAAACTCAAACAGGGGCTCTGTATCAACCTAGAGGGGTGGGATGGGGAGGTAGATGGGAGGGAGGTTCAAAAGGAAGTGGATATATGTATACCTATGGCTGATTAATGTTGAGGTTTGGCAGAAAACAGCAAAATTCTGTAAAGTAATTATCCTTCAATAAAAAATAAATTTTAAAAAGTCCATCTCTTGTCTTAAGGAATTTCTGCTTAATAATAACACTAATCTCCTTCATATCAGTAATTACATTAAAAATGAGGGGCTTTCTTAATTTTGTTTATTAAAATACTGCTAGATAAATGGCACTGATTTCAAATTAATGTCATGTCATTCATTACTCGCTCCTTGTTGATGGAGACATTCAGACATCTTTTTGTTTATATATTCTTGCAGGATTTTGTTTTCTTCTTACCTATTTTTTTTTGTGTAATCATCACTCAGAATTCTTCCCATCCTCAGGCAATTTTATATACACTTTAAATTTCTATAACTCAGTAATCCAAGAATTTGAACTTCCTTGTAACTGTAATATTATGTCTGCCACATTTCCCAGCAAGGAAGAAGTAAAAAATGTTCTCATTTTCTCTGTAGTAGTATAAGGAGGCTACCAAAGCAATGAAGCCTATGGGAAAGCAGGAACAAGAGGTTTCAGATCTCTCAGTCTCGTAAATGAATGTCCCACTATAGAACAGCAAACACCACATTTGGGAGACAAAAGACAGAAAGAAAGGAAACGTGGTATGTGGAAACTGCAAATTGCCACCGATGTGATAAACTATAATTTTCTAAGACGTCTTCATGGGTTATTGTGCATGAGAAATGGTTTCTGGAAGGTCTGTCCTGAGTAAAGTTCACTGCCCCAGTGCTGGATTCGCACCTGGGTTAGCTCAGCGCTTGTGGGGTCCACAGTACTTGCTAATGTGAAGTACTCTTGATGCACAGTTTGCCTGAGATAAATAAGTGTGCCGTGTGATCCGGAAGAGCCTTACAAAACTGACAGTGGCCTTTCACACTCCATCTGTCTGATGGAAGAGCTCTTTGGACGTCTCAAAGCCTCTTGCCATCTGTGTGTTTGTGGACTATGCAAGCCTGTAAGTATGTGTGAAAGAAGTTTTATAGCATGAAGCCAGCTCATGAAACAGGGACTTTAGAGTGATAACGATAGCAAGCTAATGAGCAGGCCTCATGGTAAATAATTCCCCTTTTCCTAAACCCAGACGCAAATGTGACTTTCCTGAAATTTTGCAGCCCTGCTCCTTGTGTTGTCTTCAGCAACTAATGATTTTGTTGCAAATGTCAGGGCTGCAACAGTTCAGTTTTGTTGTAGCAAGTGGGAGACTGGTAAGAAACAGTGAAGAATCACCAATAGCTTTGGCAACAAAACATGACAAGGCGCATATTACTGGAGGCAATTACACGCCTCTCAGGGGCATTCAATAGACTCTAGCACTGACTTGAATGACCCAAGAATCCACTTGCCCTTTTCGTTTTTGCTGATATCTCCAAGTAATGAAAATATTGAGAAAGTTATTGTAACTGTAAATATGCAGCAGATTTCCTTTTTTAAAAAAATAAACATTGATGTATCCTGTAACATGGAAACTGGTTCATTACTTTTCAATTCAAAGGGAAAACAGAACCAAGATAGTGCAACTAGCTCATTTTGTCTGGTTTCAGTTCAGTTCAGTTCAGTCGCTCAGTCGTGTCCGACTCTTTGCGACCCCATGAATCTTAGCACTCCAGGCCTCCCTGTCCATCACCAACTCCTCTGAGTTCACTCAGACTCATGTCCATGGAGTCAGTGATGCCATCCAGCCATCTATCCTCTGTCGTCCCCTTCTCCTCCTGCCCCCAAACCCTCCCAGCATCAGAGTCTTTTCCAATGAGTCAACTCTTCGCATGAGGTGGCCAAAGTACTGGAGTTTCAGCTTTAGCATCATTCCTTCCAAAGAAATCCCAGGGCTGATCTCCCTCAGAATGGACTGGTTGGATCTCCTTGCAGCCCAAGGGACTCCCAAGAGTCTTCTCCAACACCACAGTTCAAAAGCATCAATTCTTCAGCACTAAGTTTTATTCACAGTCCAACTCTCACATCCATACATGACCACTGGAAGAACCATAGCCTCGACTAGACGGACATTTGTTGGCAAAGTAATGCCTCTGCTTTTGAATATGCTATCTAGGTTGGTCATAACTTTCCTTCCAAGGAGTAAGCGTCTTTTAATTTCATGGCTGCAGTCACCATCTGCAGGGATTTTGGAGCCCCCAAAAATAAAGTCTGACACTGTTTCCACTGTTTCCCCATCTATTTCCCATGAAGTAAGTGATGGGACCAGATGCCATGATCTTCGTTTTCTGAATGTTGAGTTTTAAGCCAACTTTTTCACTCCCCTCTTTCACTTTCATCAAGAGGCTTTTTAGTTCCTCTTCACTTTCTGCCATAAGGGTGGTGTCATCTGCATATCTGAGGTTATTGATATTTCTCCCGGCAATCTTGATTCCAGCTTGTGTTTCTTCCAGCCCAGCGTTTCTCATGATGTACTCTGCATACAAGTTAAATAAGCAGGGTGACAATATACAGCCTTGACGTACTCCTTTTCCTATTTGGAACCAGTCTGTTGTTCCATGTCCAGTTCTAACTGTTGCTTCCTGACCTGCATAGAGGTTTCTCAAGAGGCAGGTCAGGTGGTCTGGTATTCCCATCCCTTGACGAATTTTCCACAGTTTATTGTGATCCACACAGTCAAAGGCTTTGGCGTACTCAATAAAGCAGAAATAGATGTTTTCCTGGAACTCTCCTGCTTTTCTGATGATTCAGTGGATGTTGGCAATTTGGTCTCTAGTTCCTCTGCCTTTTCTAAAACCAGCTTGAACAACTGGAAATTCACAGTTCACATATTGCTGAAGCCTGGTTTGGAGAATTTTGAGCATTGCTTTACTAGCATGTGAGATGAGTGCAATTGTGCGGTAGTTTGAGCATTCTTTGGCATTGCCTTTCTTTGGGATTGGAATGAAAACTGACCTTTTCCAGTCCTGTGGCCACTGCTGAGTTTCCCAAATTTGCTGGCATATTGAGTGCAGCACTTTCACAGCATCATCTTTCAGGATTTGAAATAGCTCCACTGGAATTCCATCGCTTCCACTAGCTTTGTTCATAGTGATGCTTTCTAAGGCCCACCTGACTTCACATTCTAAGATGTCTGGCTCTAGGTCAGTGATCATACCATTGTGATTATCTGTGTCATGAAGATCTTTTTTGTACAGTTCTTCTGTGTATTCTTGCCACTATCTTCTGCTTCTGTTAGGTCCATACCATTTCTGTCCTTTATCGAGCCCATCTTTGCATGAAATGTTCCCTTGGTATCTCTAATTTTCTTGAGGAGATCTCTAGTCTTTCCCATTCTGTTGTTTTCCTCTATTTCTTTGCACTGATTGCTGAGGAAGGCTTTCTTATCTCTTCTTGCTATTCTTTGGAACTCTGTACTCAGATGCTTACATCTTTCCTTTTCTCCTTTGCTTTTCACTTCTCTTCTTTTCACAGCTATTTGTAAGGCCTCCCCAGACAGCCATTTTGCTTTTTTGCATTTCTTTTCCATGGGGATGGTCTTGATCCCTGTCTCCTGTACAATGTCACAAACCTCAGTCCATAGTTCATCAGGCACTCTATCAGATCTAGTCCCTTAAATCTATTTCCTCTTCCACTGTATAATCGTAAGGGATTTGATTTAGGTCATATCTGAATGGTCTAGTGGTTTTCCCTACTTTCTTCAATTTAAATCTGAATTTGGCAATAAGGAGTTCATGATCTGAGCCACCGTCAGCTCCTGGTCTTGTTTTTGTTGACTGTATAGAGCTTCTCCATCTTTGGCTGCAAAGAATATAATCAATCTGATTTCAGTGTTGACCATCTGGTGATGTCCATGTGTAGAGTCTTCTCTTGTGTTGTTGGAAGTGGGTATTTGCTATGACCAGTGCATTTTCTTAGCAAAATTCTATTAGTCTATTACACATTCCAAGGCCAAATTTGCCTGTTACACCAGGTGTTTCTTTACTTCCTACTTTTGCATTCCAGTCCCCTATAATGAAAAGGACATCTTTTTTGGGTGTTAGTTCTAAAAGGTCTTTTAGGTCTTCATAGAACCATTCAACTTCAGCTTCTTCAGCATTACTGGTTGGGGCATAGACTTCGATTATCGTGATATTGAATGGCTTGCCTTGGAAACAAACAGAGATCATTCTGTCGTTCTTGAGATTGCATCCAAGTACTGCATTTCAAACTCTTTTGTTGGCCATGATGGCTACTCCATTTCTTCTGAGGGATTCCAGCCCACAGTAGTAGATATAATGGTCATCTGAGTTAAATTCACCCATTCCAGTCCATTTTAGTTTGCTGATTCCTAGAATATCGGCATTCACTCTTGCTATCTCCTGTTTGACCACTTCCAATTTGCCTTGATTCATGGACCTGACATTCCAGGTTCCTATGCACTATTGCTCTTTACAGCATTGGACCTTGCTTCTATCATCAGTCACATTCACAACTGGGTATTGTTTTTGCTTTGGCTCCATCCCTTCATTCTTTCTTGAGTTATTTCTCCACTGATCTCCAGTAGCATGTTGGGCACCTACCGACCTGGGGAGTTCCTCTTTCAGTATCCTATCATTTTGCTTTTTCGTACTGTTCATGTGGTTCTCAAGGCAAGAATACTGAAGTGTTTTGCCATTCCCTTCTCCAGTGAACCACATTCTGTCAGGTTTACTTTGCACCAAAGTCTTTGTCTGGTTTACTTTGCACCAAACCATTCCGGCATCAGCTCAGGAGCGGTGGGTTTTACTTTGCCATCTTTGAGGAGGGAGTCAGTTTCACACGCAGTTTTCGGAAGGTCTCTAAAGACCCATGAGCAACTATAATTTTATTGATGCAACTTATGAAGAAGGTCTTAGCACTAGTGGTAAAGAATCCACTTGTCAATGCAGGTAGACATAAGAGACAGCAGATTCGATCCCTGGCTTGGGAAGATCCCCTGGAGGAGGACATGGCAACCCACTCCAGTACTATTGCCTGGAGAATCCCATGGACAGAGGAGCCTTGCGGGCTGCAGTCCATAGGGTTGCAAAGAATCGGACACGACTGAGGTGACTTAGCATGCAGCACACATGTAGACTTTGGAAAAGCTTTCCTGAATTAGAAGAGAAAATATTCATAAAACATCAATGTAGTCACAAAACAATTATCCACATAAGTTGGTCCCTTGTTTTATCAAACAGCTGCTGTCTGCTGTGGTCTCTTTTGTGCCATTGCTAAGCTGTATCTCTGCCAGTGATACTGCCTTTCAGGATCATCTGTCATTTAGTCTCCGGGAAAGTGTCTCAACTGTCTTTACAAGGCAAACTTGAGCTCTCCTTCCTCTGTGAGTCTACAGCACCTTTAAACACATGCTACTGTAGGACTCATGACATTTATCTAGAGATGGCACTATGGGTATAGATTTGTTCTTTGAGGGAAAGAGAATGTAGGTAGGGAAGGCCAAATTTAACCTCTCAGTAAGTATTTAGGTGGTGGAGAAAGAAGCAAACCCAGTTAAGGAGAGCAAGAAGGAATGCTCAGAGAACAGGGGTGCAGTGAGAGGGAGGTGTGTTTCATCACTGACATTGGGAAGAGATTTTAAGCTGGTTGTTTTAGACGATTAAAGCATCCCAGGGCAGACAGGAAGGGTGCTGGTAGGGTGATCGTTTGTTCCCTCTTGTTCCTCTTAGTGTCCTTGTTGTTGTTCAGTCCCTAAGTTATTTCAGACTCTTTGTGACTCCATGGACTGCAGAGTACCAGGCTTCCCTGTCTCTCACTATCTTCTGGAGTTTGCTCAAACTCATGTCCATTGAGTCCGTAATGCCATCCAACCATCTCATCCTCTGCCACTCCTTTCTCCTCTTGCTGTCAATCTTTCCCAGCATCAGGTCTTTTCCAGTGAGTTGGTTCTGCACATTAGGTGGCCAAAGAATTGGAATTTCAGCTTCAGCATCAGTTCTAACAATGAATATTCTAACAATGAATATTCTAACAATGAATATTGACTGGCTTGATCTCCTTGCAGTCCAGGGGACTTTCAAGAGTCTTCCCCAGCACCACAATTTGAAAGTATCAATTCTTTGGCACTCAGCTTTCTTTATGATCGAACTCTTACATCTGTACATAACTACTGAAAAATTTATAGTTTTGACTATCTGGAAAAGTGTATCTCTGCTTTTTTTTTTTTTCCTTTTTACTTTATTTTTTTTTTATTGCAGGATAATTGCTTTACAGAATTTTGTTGTTTTCTGTCAAATCTCAGCATGAATCAGCCATAGGTATACATATATCCCCTTCCTTTTGAATTTCCCTCTCATCTCCCTCCCCATCCCACCCCTCTAGGTTGATACAGAGCCCCTGTTTGAGTTTCCTGAGCCAAAGAGCAAATTCCCATTGGCTATCTATTTCACATATGGCAATGTAAGTTTCCATGTTACTCTTTCCATACATCTCACCCTCTCCTCCCCTCTCTGCTTTTTTAATATGCTGTCTAGGTTTATCATAGCTTTCCTTCCAAGGAGTAAGCATCTTTAATTTCATGACTGCGGTCACTGTCTACAGTGATTTTGAAGCCCAAGAGATAAAATCTGTCACTGTTTCCAGTTTTCCCCCATCTTTTTGCCATGAAGTGATGAGATCAGATGCCATGATCTTAGTTTTTTGAAAGTTCAGTTTCAAGTCAGCTTTTTCACTCTCCTCTTTCACATCATCAGGAGACTCTTAAGTTCCTCTTCACTTTCTGCTATTAGAGTGGTATGATCTGCATATCTGAGGTTGTAGATATTTCTCCTGGCAATCTTGATTTCAGCTTCAGATTTATCCACCCAAGCATTTTGCATGATGTACTCCGCATATAAGCTTAATAAGCGGGGTGACAATATACAACCTTATGATACTCCTTTCTCAGTTTGAAACCAGTCCATTGTTCCATGTCTGATTCTAACTGTTGCGTCTTTACCTGCAAACAGGTTTCTCAGAATAAAGGTAAGTTGGTTTGGTATTCCCATCTTTTTAAAGAATTTTCCAGTTTGTTGTGATCCACACTCAAAGGCTTTTGTGTAGTCAATGAAGTAGAAGTAGATGTTTCTCTGAAATTCCCTTGCTTTCTCTGTGATCCAACGAATGTTAGCAATTTGATCTCTGGTTCAGTGTCCTACCCTTCATCTTTCTCTGATAGCTCTTGAATTTCCCTAGAAGGAAATGCTGTTGTTTACAATGGGTAGTTAAATTTCTAAGAAACAACAGACATCTTTTTTCTGAATGATTCTAAGTAAATTTATGGTTGTCTACATTGGAAATTTCTCACTGAACGCGAGTGAGTAGGGTAGTGATGTGTGTTATTCACTAGAATAGAGACTGGATGATCTGGGGCATAGTCAGGCTCACATATATTCTCTTGGGCTGATAAGAGATTATTGTGCTTGAAAAGATCACTAAGATCTTTGGATATTGACTCTTCTCATTGCTGCTTTCTCTTTCTGATCTGGCCCCTACCTGGTCCCCCTATTGTGGATCTTACCAACTTTTCTTCATTGCCTCTTTTTTCTCTACCTTCCATAGTTCAGAACTTTATTAAAGGGTGAGAAAAATAATGGCTTTCCTATTCACATAGTCTTCCAAATACCTCTGTCTTACATCTGGAACTTTGTTTTGAAACTCTAAAACAAGAATAGAACTACTTGGTCTCTAGTCTTGCTGTGATAAGGGATGAGATGTTCAGTGGTTGGGAAATGTGAATATCAGAGGAGTAAGTTTATTAATCACTATAATAATATTATTTACTCATCAAGATAACATAGAATCATAGATGATAAGGAGGGGGGAGTTTCAAGAAGGAATGTGAAATAAGTACAACAACTTTATGGATAAAGGGGAAATGAAGATAAATATTAGGTTTTACAAACTGGCGACAACTGAAATTTCTACATTATTAGACCAAAGGGGACTGAAGTCCAGTTACAGAAAATTGGAAAGAATAGGGGATGAAGAGACAAAGACAGGCTCTTGGCATTTTAGAGGCATAGATATTCCAGTAGACCTTCTCATAAAATACAACTGTGTCTTGAAAAATTGCAACAAACACTTTTCAATGCATTACTGCATTTATTACAAATCTTGGGAGTCTCCAAGAGGATGTGATAGATTAGAACAATGTGCAAGAGCTTGTGTGTGGTTGCATAAACTTTATATGCCACAGATCTGGGTGGTGACATTCATGCCACAGGTGTGTAAATGCCACCTTCTACAGTTTTCAGGGACTGTGGCAATGAGAGTAGTGAAAGAAGAATAGTGAGCTGAACATTAAGTGAGGACAAGAGTAATGTTTTCCTGAGAGCAATGCCATACTGTGACAGTAAGACTAAGTCAGGATGAGAAAAGAGACCTGAGTATAAACTCTGCATTAAGCCAAGGCTGACAAAATGGGCCAGAGTAGTATCACATGAGTAGTCTCCCCTGTGGTCTCACTAGGAGCAAATACATGTCTTCCTGGAGAAAACCATCTTTTCTTAGCCCTTAGATTAATGTTTAAGTTCTATAAATACGACCTTATTATAAAAAATTGCAGAAAAATAAAGTGTTACCTTATTAAAAATAAAGAGAAACAACAGATTTAGATCTCCCACACACTTCAGATATCAAAATTAACAGATACTAAATATGAAGCAACTACATTTGAATTATTTAAAGAAATACAAGAGGGAAATAAATAGACAACAAATCAAAAGGGGAACAATAACAAAAATTTCCAGGCAGGTTAAAAAATAATCATAGAACTTTACATATAAAAAAACAATTGACAACATTAAAAGTATAGTGAATTTTGTTAAATTGATGAAATTAGCTGAAGATGAAGAAAGAATTAATGAACTGGAAGATAGAGCTTAAAAAAATTACTCAGACTGTAACACATAGATAAAAGATGATGAAAATATGCAAGAGGAATTAAGAGACGTGAGGA
This sequence comes from Bos taurus, assembly GCF_002263795.3. Taxonomy (NCBI): domain Eukaryota; kingdom Metazoa; phylum Chordata; class Mammalia; order Artiodactyla; family Bovidae; genus Bos; species Bos taurus. The sequence goes on from NC_037335.1 coordinate 51,483,427, forward strand.
TGGAATGAGAAAATCTAACATTAACATAAAGATTAAATCCATCCAAATGAAATGGTCAAAGGAAGCCAAGAAAAAGCAAAGAAGTGGGAAAAAAAACCCAAAGTATGTGTTATGCTCAATTTTATGTGTTAACCTGACTAGGTTATAGTGCCTGGTTGTTTGGTTAAACACCAGTCTAGATGTTGCTTTGAATGCAGTTTTTAGATGTGATTGACATTTACAATCAGTAGACTTTAAGTGAAGTAGATTACCCTCCATAATGTGAGTTGGCTTCATCCAGTTAGTTGAAGACCTTAAGAGAAAAGGATAGGTTTCCTAAGGAAGAAGGAATTATGCTTCATGGCTGCAACACAGGGAATTTGCCTGAATTTTCAGCCTGCTTGGTCTGCCCTGAGGATTGTGGATTTACACTCTCCCATGATTGTGTGAGCCAATTCTTTAAAATCATACTCTGTCTCAAATATTGTATTGATTCTGTTTATCTTGAGAATCTTGAATTATACAGCATGGATGGTAGGATTCCAAGATATTAATAGTATCAATAAATATAAATGTACTAAAATGAAGTTAAAATATAGAAATTATGTTATAGAAAAAAACAAAATCCAGCTTAATTTCCTTATAAGAAACATTCTTAAAACTCAGGGACACAGCATAATTAAAAGAACAATAACTAAACAAATTAAGCTGGAATAGTTACTAATATTAAATAAATTTAAGACTAAATACATTAGGGATAAAGAGTTACTACACAATGATAAAGATTAAATTCACCAGGACAACTAAAAATGTCAACATTCTATAAAGTCAAAATGTCTAAAAATATTTAAAGCAAATATTGATGAAACTAAGAAGAAAATTGAAAAATTTACCATCATACTGGGAGCTTTCAGCATACACTTCTTAGTCATTGGTAGGTCCAGAGGCCTGAAAATTAATAAAGACATAAAAGAGTTAAAGATTCTCTGGCAGTCTAGTGGTTAAGATTGATTCTGCACTTTCACTCCATGGGGCATGGGTTCGATCCCTGGTCAGGGTAAGATCTCACATGCTGCATGGCCCAAAACAAACAAATAAAAAAGCAAAGCAAACAGGACATTAAAGAGTTGAATAATGCAATTTATAAGGTTTTTTTTTTTTTTTAACAAGCTTATTTTACAGGACATATAAAAATTGTGTCTGTAATTGGATCATATATCCTACCAAAGTACACATGGAACATTTATAAAAATTAGACACATAATAGATCATAAAACAAACCTCAGGGCTTCCTTGGTTGCTCAGTGGTAAAGAATCTGCCTGCCAATGCAGGCGACATGGGTACAAACTCTGGTATGGGAAGATCCCACATGCCACCAGACAACTAAGCCCAGACAATGCCAAACATGTGCCAGAAAACATGTGTCACAACTTCTGAGCCCATGCGCTGCAACTCCTGAAGCCCATGCACCTCAAGCTGGTGCTGTACAACAAGAGAAACCATTGCACTCAGAGGTCTGTGCACCACAATTAGAGAAAATCCATGTGTAGCAATGAAAAAATTCTAAAAATGGCATGTCAGATCATTACCTCAGACCATAATGCAAAATGTTATAAATCAAAACCAAAAAGATAAAAGGAAATTACAATATATTTGGAATTTTATAATCATGCTTCTAAATAGCACATTATTCAGAAAGAAATTATAATAGAATTTTAAAAATATTATTCAAAACTATACTTGAAGAATTCTGCAAATTAAACTTGTGGAATATTGAAATGCCATTTTATAGAGTTCATTACCTATAATTAAATTGCTAAAATTTAATGTTAAGTATTCAACTAGTTTTTAAAAAAATAAGATTAAACAAGCCCAAAAAATTGAAGGAAAGAGATAAGGAAGATAAGACATGAAATTTATGAAAGAGAAACAAAAATATAGTTGTAAAGAGAAACAAGCCTCAAAGTTTTTTCTTTGAAAAGATTATAAAAATGGATACTTATTTTTAGATTTTCAGTCATGTCCGACTCTTTGCAACCCCGTAGACTGTAGTCTGCCAAGCTCCTCTGTCTATGGAATTATGCAAGCATGAATACTAGAGTGGATTGCCATTTCCCTCTCCAGGGCACCTTCCACACCCAGGGATTGAATTCAAGTCTCCTCCATCTCTTGCAGTAGCAGGTAGGTTTTTTACCACTGAGCCACCTGGGAAGTCCACAAGGAAAAAGAGGGGAGCTGTAATAAGAGGAATGAAAAAGATGATGTTAAGTAGAGAAATAGCTAGAAACAAGATGATAGTTATAGAATACTATGACTAAACTTTGGAACTCTGCATTCAGATGCTTATATCTTTTCTTTTCTCCATTGCTTTTCGCTTCTCTTCTTTTCACAGCTATTTGTAAGGCCTCCCCAGACAGCCATTTTGCTTTTTTGCATTTTTCTATGGGGATGGTCTTGATCCCTGTCTCCTGTATAATGTCACAAACCTCCGTCCATAGTTCATCAGGCACTCTATCTATCAGATCTAGTCCCTTAAATCTATTTCTCTCTTCCACTGTACAATCGTAAGGGATTTGATTTAGGTCATACCTGAAAGGTCTAGTGGTTTTCCCTACTTTCTTCAATTTAAGTCTGAATTTGGCAATAAGGAGTTCATGATCTGAGCCACCATCAGCTCCTGGTCTTGTTTTTGTTGACTATATAGAGCTTCTCCATCTTTGGCTGCAAAGAATACAATCAAACTGATTTCAGCGTTGACCATCTGGTGATGTCTATGTGTAGAGCCTTCTCTTGCGTTGTTGGAAGAGGGTGTTTTTTATGACCAGTGCATTTTCTTGGCAAAACTCTATTAGTCTTTGCCCTGCTTCATTCTGCATTCCAAGGCCAAATTTGCCTGTTACTCCAGGTGTTTCTTGACTTCCTACTTTTGCATTCCAGTCCCCTATAATGAAAAGGACATCTTTTTTGGGTGATAGTTCTAAAAGGTCTTGTAGGTCTTCATAGAACCGTTCAACTTCAGCTTCTTCAGCATTACTTGTTGGGGCATAGCCTTGGATTACTGTGATATTGAGGGTTTGCCTTGGAAATGAACAGAGATCATTCTGTCGTTTTTGAGACTGCATCCAAGTACTGCATTTCGAACTCTTTTGTTGACCATGATGGCTACTCCATTTCTTCTAAGGGATTTCTGCCTGCAGTAGTAGATGTAATGGTCATCTGAGTTAAATTCACCCATTCCAGTCCATTTTAGTTTTCTGATTCCTAGAATGTCAACGTTCACTCTTGCCATCTCTTGTTTGACCACTTCCAATTTGCCTTGATTCATGGACCTGACATTCCAGGTTCCTATGCAATATTGCTCTTTACAGCATTGGACCTTACTTCTATCACCAGTGACATCCACAACTGGGTATTGTTTTTGCTTTGGCTCCATCCCTTCATTCTTTCTGGAGTTATTTCTCCACTGATCTCCAGTAGCATATTGGGCACCTACTGACCTGGGGATTTCCTCTTTCAGTATCCTATCATTTTGCCTTTTCATACTGTTCATGGGGTTCTCAAGGCAAGAATACTGAAGTGGTTTGCCATTCCCTTCTCCAGTGGACCACTTTCTGTCAGACCTCTCCACCATGACCCACCTGTCTTGGGTGGCCCCACGGGCATGGCTTAGTTTCATTGAGTTAGACAAGGCTGTGGTCCTAGTGTGATTAGATTAGCTGTGAAAAGAAGAGAAGCGAAAAGCAAAAGAGAAAAAGAAAGATATAAGCATCTGAATGCAGAGTTCCAAAGAAGAGCAAGAAGAGATAAGAAAGCCTTTCTCAGCGATCAATGCAAAGAAATAGAGGAAAACAACAGAATGGGAAAGACTAGAGATCTCCTCAAGAAAATTAGAGATACCAAGGGAACATTTCATGCAAAGATGGGCTCGATAAAGGATAGAAATGGTATGGACCTAACAGAAGCAAAAGATATTAAGAAGAGGTGGCAAGAATACACAGAAGAACTGTACAAAAAAGATCTTCATGACACAGATAATCACGATGGTGTGATCACTCACCTAGAGCCAGACATCCTGGAATGTGAAATCAAGTGGGCCTTAGAAAGCATCACTACGAACAAAGCTAGTGGAGGTGATGGAATTCCAGTTGAGCTATTTCAAATCCTGAAAGATGATACTGTGAAAGTGCTGCATTCAATGTGCCAGCACATTTGGAAAACTCAGCAGTGGCCACAGGACTGGAAAAGGTCAGTTTTTATTCCAATCCCATCAAAGGCAATGCTAAAGAATGCTCAAACTACTGCACAATTGCACTCATCTCACACGCTAGTAAAGTAATGCTCAAAATTCTCCAAGCCAGGCTTCAGTAATACTTGAACCGTGAACTTACAGTTGTTCAAGCTGGTTTTAGAAAAGGCAGAGGAACCAGAGATCAAATTGCCAACATCCACTGGATCATTGAAAAAGCAAGAGAGTTCCAGAAAAACATCTATTTCTGCTTTATTGACTATGCCAAAGCCTTTGACTGTGTGTATCACAATAAACTGTGGAAAATTCGTCAAGGGATGGGAATACCAGGTATCCTTGAGAAACCTCTATGCAGGTGAGGAAGCAACAGTTAAAACTGGACATGGAACAACAGACTGGTTCCAAATAGGAAAAGTAGTACATCAAGGCTGTATATTGTCACACTGCTTATTTAACTTACATGCAGAGTACATTATGAGAAACGCTGGGCTGGAAGAAACACAAGCTGGAATCAAGATTGCCGGGAGAAATATCAATAACCTCAGATATGCAGATGACACCACCCTTATGGCAGAAAGTGAAGAGGAACTCAAAAGCCTCTTGATGAAAGTGAAAGAGGAGAGTGAAAAAGTTGGCTTAAAGCTCAACATTCAGAAAACGAAGATCATGGCATCTGGTCCCATCACTTACTTCATGGGAAATAGATGGGGAAACAGTGGAAACAGTGTCAGACTTTATTTTGGGGGGCTCCAAAATCACTGCAGATGGTGACTGCAGCCATGAAATTAAAAGATGTTTACTCCTTGGAAGGAAAGTTATGACCAACCTAGATAGCATATTCAAAAGCAGAGACATTACTTTGCCAGCAAAGGTCCATCTAGTCAAGGCTATGGTTCTTCCAGTGGTCATGTACGTGTGAGAGTTGGACTGTGAAGAAAGCTTAGTGCTGAAGAATTGATGCTTTTGAACTGTGGTGTGGTGTTGGATAAGACTCTTGAGAGTCCCTTGTACTGCAAGGAGATCCAACCAGTCCATTCTGAAGGAGATCAGCCCTGGGATTTTTTTGGAGGGAATGATGCTGAGGCTGAAGCTCCAGTACTTTGGCCACGTCATGCGAAGAGTTGACTCATTGGAAAAGACTCTGATGCTGGGAGGCATTAGGGCAGGAGGAGAAGGGGACGACAGAGGATGAGATGGCTGGATGGCATCACTGACTCAATGGACGTGAGTCTGAGTGAGCTCCAGGAGTTGGTGATGGTCAGGGAGGCCTGGCATGCTGTGATTCATGGGGTCGCAAAGAGTCGGACACGACTGAGTGACTGAACTGAACTGAACTGATGACTAAACTTTGGGATTGGAATGAAAACTGACCTTTTCCAGACCGGTGGCCACTGCTGCGTTTTCCAAATGTGCTGGCATACTGAGTGCAGCACTTTCACAGCATCATTTTTTAGGATTTGAAATAGCTGAACTGGAATTCCATCACCTCCACTAGCTTTGTTCTTAGTGATGCTTTCTAAGGCCCACCTGACTTCACATTCCAGGATGTCTGGCTCTAGGTGAGTGATCACACCATCATGATTATCTGGGTCGTGAAGATCTTTTTTGTACAGTTCTTCTGTGTATTCTTGCCACCTCTTCTTAATATCTTCTGCTTCTGTTAGGTCCATACCATTTCTGTCCTTTATTGAGCCTATCTTTGCATGAAATGTTCCCTTGGTATCTCTGATTTTCTTGAAGAGATTTCTAGTCTTTCCCATTCTGTTGTTTTCCTCTATTTCTTTGCATTGATCGCTGAGAAAGGCTTTCTTATCTCTTCGTGCTAGTCTTTGGAACTCTGCATTCAGATGCTTATATCTTTCTTTTTCCCTTTTGCTTTTCACTTCGCTTCTTTTCGCAGCTCTTTGTAAGGCCTCCTCAGACAGCCATTTCGCTTTTTTGCATTTCTTTTCCATGGGGATGGTCTTGATCCCTGTCTCCTGTACAAAGTCACGAACCTCATTCTATAGTTCATCAGGCACTCTATCTATCAGATCTAGGCCCTTAAATCTATTTCTCACTTCCACTGTATAATCATAAGGGATTTGATTTAGGTCATACCTCAATGGTCTAGTGGTTTTTCCTACTTTCTTCAATTTAAGTCTGAATTTGGCAATAAGGAGTTCATGGTCTGACCACAGTCAGCTCCTGGTCTTGTTTTTGTTGACTGTATAGAGCTTCTCCATCTTTGGCTGCAAAGAATGTAATCAAACTGATTTTGGTGTTGACCATCTGGTGATGTCCATGTATCGAGTCTTCTCTTGCATTGTTGGAAGAGGGTGTTTGTTATGACCAGTGCATTTTCTTGGCAAAACTCTATTAGTCTTTGCCCTGCTTCATTCCGTATTGCAAGGCCAAATTTGCCTGTTACTCCAGGTGTTTCTTGACTTCCTACTTTTGCATTCCAGTCCCCTATAATGAAAAGGACATCTTTTTTGGGTGTTAGTTCTAAAAGGTCTTTTAGGTCTTCATAGAACCATTCAACTTCAGCTTCTTCAGCATTACTGGTTGGGGCATAGACTTCGATTATCGTGATATTGAATGGCTTGCCTTGGAAACAAACAGAGATCATTCTGTCGTTCTTGAGATTGCATCCAAGTACTGCATTTCAAACTCTTTTGTTGGCCATGATGGCTACTCCATTTCTTCTGAGGGATTCCAGCCCACAGTAGTAGATATAATGGTCATCTGAGTTAAATTCACCCATTCCAGTCCATTTTAGTTTGCTGATTCCTAGAATATCGGCATTCACTCTTGCTATCTCCTGTTTGACCACTTCCAATTTGCCTTGATTCATGGACCTGACATTCCAGGTTCCTATGCACTATTGCTCTTTACAGCATTGGACCTTGCTTCTATCATCAGTCACATTCACAACTGGGTATTGTTTTTGCTTTGGCTCCATCCCTTTATTCTTTCTGGAGTTATTTCTCCACTGATCTCCAGTAGCGTCTCCTTGGACTGCAAGGAGATCCAACCAGTCCATTCTGAAGGAGATCAGCCCTTGTATTTCTTTGGAAGGAATGATGCTAAAGCTGAAACTCCAGTATTTTGGCCACCTCATGCAAAGAGTTGACTTATTGGAAAAGACTGATGCTGGGAGGGATTGGGGGCAGGAGGAGAAGGGGACAACAGAGGATGAGATGGCTGGATGGCATCACTGACTCGATGGACATGAGTCTGAGTGAACTCCAGGTGTTGGTGATGGACAGGGAGGCCTGGCGTGCTGTGATTCATGGGGTCGCAAATTGTAGGACACGACTGAGCAACTGAACTGACTGACTGACTGACTGATGACTAAACTTGGGCTTCCCTGGTGGTTCAGAGGTTAAAGTGTCTGCCTGCAATGTGGGAGACCTGAGTTTGATCCCTGGGTCAGGAAGATCCACTGGAGAAGGAAATGACAATCCACTCAAGTATTCTTGCCTGGAAATCCCATGGACAGAGAGGCCTGGTGGGCTACAGTCCATGGGGTCACAAAGAGTTGGACACAACTTAGTGACTTCACTATTTACTTTATGACTAAACTTACGTCAGTGCATTTGAAAATAGAAGAAATACAGAAATCCTTTAAAAATATAACCTAAGTTTGAAAGAGAAACAAAAGCTGAAATAATTAAAGTTTTCCCAGCATTAGAACCTGACGTCCTGGTGATTATATAAGTGAGTTCTATCAATGTAATAAACAAGTTATTCCAATAGTATATAAATTCTTCCATAGAACAGAAAAAGGAAACCAATCTAATTTATCTTTTGAGGCCTGTTTAATATCAAAACCTGATATTGACATCACAAGACAGGTCAATTTCACTAAAACACAAAGATGTAAATATTTTAAACAAAATATTAGCAGATGGAATACAGCAGTGTATAAAGTAATGATACCTGACAGAGTGTGTCAGGTTGAGTTTCCATTGGGAACGCGAGAGGTTTAGTATTGGAACATATGTAAGTGAAATTTTGCTATTAGATAAAAGGCAAATAATGTGATCATCTATGTGCCTATAGGTGATAGAAAATATTCTTAGCAAATTCAGAGTGCACAGAAATGCCTTGGCATGATAAATGGTATCTATCCAAAATATAACATCAAGTATAATTCGTAGTGAGATGTTAGTGATGTTGACTTTAAAATTCTTGCTAGTGTAGTAAGATGTGAAAACAAAGTAAAATAATAAGGATCAGATTTCTAAAGCCAGTAGCAAAGAAATATGATACAAAGAGAGATGCCAATGGCAACAGATGCATGGAATCCAAGATTATATCTAACAAATGTGTGCAAGATCTGTGTGAAGTGATTGTTTGCATATGAATAAAACTTTATTGAAAGTCACTAAAAAGACCTAAGTTGAGAAATATACCATTTTTAGGCATGAAGTGAACTGCTAGTCACTCAGTTGTGTCCAACTCGTTGCAACCCCATGGACTGTAGCCCACCAGGCTTCTCTATGCATGGAATTCTCCAGGCAAGAATACTGGAGTGGGTAGCCACTCCCTTCTCCAGGAGATCTTCCTGACCCAGGTCTCCTGCATTGCAGGCAGATTGTTTACCGTCTGAGACACTATAGAATGCCTCAATATTACGAAGTTGTTACTTTTCCTTTAATTGTACTATAGATTAAGAGCAATTTTCACCAAAATCCCAATAGTGGTTTTTGAAGGAATTGGAGAAACTAATTCTAAAATTTAAACCAAAGAACAAACTCCCAAGGAGAACCGAGACTCTGCTTAAGAAGGAATCAGTGGACAGCCTTACATTACCAGATAACCATGCAAAAAGCTATTGTAATATGTAAAGTTATAATTCATGTGAATTAACACATGAAGTAAATTACATAAAGCTGTAATTCACCTGGAGTGAAAAATAGGGTGATTAGACAACTCAGCAACCAGTCTGCATAAGGAACATTATATGACAGGTGGCATTGCAGGTGATTGGGAAAGGAGGTGGTATTCAGTCGATGATGCTGAGCGAGCTGATTATCCATATGAAAAAAAAATAGTTAAACTTGAGTTCTGTTTCACACCATAAATAAAACTAATTCTGGTTTGATTAAAGCATATATATGAATACCAGAACTTCTCACAGAATGTATAGAACGCTATATATCCTGGGGTAAGGAAACATTTATTTAAATGAAAAAAGACACAGAAAGCACTAACCTTAATCTTTAAAAATTCAGCTACATTCAATTAGGAACTTGTGTTTAACAGAGACACAAAAACATGAATGAAAATACAAGGAGATAGCATTTTCCTGACATATAACTGAGATAGGATTAATTTTTGAATTATATAAAGAATTCCAGCAAATCAATTATAAGAGAGATTATCAACACAACAGAAGAAGGGAGAAAAGATGTGCTATTGAAGAGGCAATATAAATGACAAATGTGTATGAGAAAAGATGTTTAATTTCATTCATAAGCAGGGAATGTAAATTGAGACACCTTTTTATAAAGTTCAAAACCAATCAAGAATAACTAATATACTATGTATTTATAAATATATGTTAGACATCGAAAACAAACTTATGGTTACCAAGGGGGAAAGGGAGTGGAAGAGGGATAAATTTAAGTTTGGGGTTAGCGGATACAAACCGCTATATATTAAATGGATAACAAGGTCCTACTGTATAGCCCTAGGAACTATATTCAATAGTCTGTGATAAACCATAATGGAAAAGAATAGGAAAAATAACATATGTTTTGTATCAGTTCAGTTCAGTCACTTAGTCATGTCCGACTCTGTGACGCCGTGGACTGAAGCACGCCAAGTTTCCCTGTCCATCACCAACAGCTGGAACTTACTCAAACTTACGTCCATCGAGTCGGTGATGCCATCTAACCGTCTCATCCTCTGTCGTCCCCTTCTCCTCCTGCCTTCAGTCTTTCCTTGCATTAGGGTCTTTTCAAATGAGTCAGTTCTTTGCATCAAGTGTTCAAAATATTGGAGTTTCAGCTTCAGTATCAGTCCTTCCAATGAATATTTAGGACTGATTTCTTTTAGGATGGACTGGTTGGATCTCCTTGCAGTCCAAGGGACTCTCAAGAGTATTCTACAACACCACAGTTCAAAAGCATAAATTCTTTGGCACTCAGCTTTCTTTATAGTCCAACCCTCACATCCTTACATGACTACTGGAAAATACGTAGCTTTGACTAGATGGACCTTTGTTGACAAAGTAATGTCTCTGCTATTTAATGTGCTGTCTAGGTTGGTCATAGCTTTTCTTCCAAGGAGCTTTTTTTTAAAAGGAGTCTTTTAATTTCATGGCGGCAGTCACCATCTGCAGTGCTTTTGGAGCCCAAGAGAATAACATCTGTCACTGTTTCCACTGATTTCCCATCTATTTGCCATGAAGTGATAGGACCGGATGCCATGATCTTTCTTAGTTTTCTGTGTGTGTGTGTGTGTGTGTGTGTGTGTGTGTATACACTTGAATCACCTTTGTATTCTCCAGAAACTAACACAACATTGCAAGTCAACTATATTTCAATTAAACAATCCATATGTTCTAACACTAAATAGCAAATCAGTGATTAACATCAGATTAGGTGCAGAGTTTAGCTCTGGAAGGAAAAGTGTAGGGTAGGGGAGAAGCAAAGCACATAGGTGAATTCATTGCTAAGAGTAAACTCCTAGTACTACTAAATTCATGGTAGGTTCGTAATGTTCTTTTTATAATTATACAGTTGGCCCTCCATGTCTGCAGGATCCACAGCTGCTGATTCCACTAATTTTGGATCACTTTTTCATGGGGAAACCTCAGGTACAGAGTGCCTACTCAAACAACCATTTTGTATAAGGAATTTGAGCTTCTGTGGATTTTGATCTGAGGAGGGAGGTGACTGTATAATGTCCTGAGACCAATCCCCTTTGAATACTGAGGGATGACTGTGTTTTATAATTTACATATTTGCTACATACATTCTTTAGCATATATCAAATAATTTTTAAAAGTCAGTGAAAAAAAGAAAGTAAAGACAAAGACTCTGGAAATAACTTGTGCCCGCTTCTTTGCATCTCCTTTTTCATCGTGGAGGATGGGCCCTCTAAATCTGTAAGTGAACAACGTCTTCATGTGCCTTATCTATTTTAGAGCACCAGGTAGAGCAGAGCCCAACTCTCCTGGCCCCTAGTAAAGTCTCTTTGTGTAGGTTCCTGATTCTCTAGTCTGTGCTCTGTAGGTGGTAGAAGTTCACTGATTGATCATTGTTAATTGATCGAAGCAAAAACAGAGAATGAGCTGTTGCTGCAGAACCATACTTCAGAGAATAGCCCTTGTGTTTTATTGTACCCAGCACCACATGCAGATGCATGTTTAATAAATGCTTTTTGATAACAGCAATGATGAGAAAAAGAATCCCTTTGAGAGAAGTTGGCTTGTGCTGTTTAAGATAATGAAACTTACAAATGAGAAAAACTCTCTGGCATGTGAATGATCACATAGGCTTACAAAGCCTGGGCTGTGAGCTTCCTTGGTTTTTCATGTTTAAGTTTGCCTCTGATGGTTAAGCAAGAAGTTTTGCCATAAAGACCATGCCTCTGAAGGTTGTTCTCCTCTGGGGATCTTAGGGACATGGGGGAAGATCTGTGTTAGTGCCAACTGTCCCTTTCCAGAGCCCATTTGGAAACAGAATGAGTTGGTCAAAGAGAGGCTATTGACAGGGTTTTGCTTATTTCCTGGCCTTAGAGAATCCTCAGCCAAGCTTTAAGGAGAGCTTAATCTCGTTTCCCAAATGAAACTCAAGCACTCTTAGGCTAGATTATGGAAGGGAAAGGACTTTTTTGAGATGTATCTCTACAGGTAAAGCTCTCAGGGTGATAGTGTCTGAACTGTACCATCATTCCTTTACCCAGGGCATGGCAAGATCACCTGCTGTTTTACCTTTAGGATCAGTTGCTGCTAGGAGAGCAGGTTGTCAAAGGAAGAAAAGGAAGAGTAGGTATGATTTCAGTTCAACAAATACACCATAGAAACCCCTAATCCTCTGATTTAAAGCAAAAAAGAAAGGAAACTTAAGCAGTGACTTTGAAAATAATGCAGCAAGCTTGAGTTGTTTTTTATTTGTTGGTGTTTGATTTCTCTCTCCTGTCTGATCCTTATTTCATTTTCTTTCCTACTTGTATAATGTAGGAAGTCCACTCCTGCCTCTGTTCTGCTTCTCTCAGCTTTTAGTGGCCCCACTGGAATCCACTTGTCAATGTTCCTAAATCCCTCAGAGCCAGAGTGAAAGGATCTTTCCTTTTGTGACCGTTTATGGCTTTTTTTTGGTCTGAACAGTGTATTTGCCAACAAACCTTGTTCTGCCTTTAGATTTGGGTTGTTGCCGAGACCTGTTATTTAAATGCAGGGCATGATAAAACAGACACAACATGAGCTTTGGAGTCAATTTAATCCAATTTGTTTATGTAGATCCTACTTCTTTCCAAAAAAGAATGGCAAAAACATAAAAGACAGTGGCAATAAAATTAACCACTTAGAAGAAATATGCCAATCATAAAGGATAAATAGAGCTGAATACCTGGCACTGAGCCACCTGTCAGCACTGTGGAAAGAGAAACATGACACCATTAGGCTCTGAGAAAAGTATTTAGAGTTACATCTGGATTCAAATTCCAGCTCTACCGCTTAATAGATATGTATCTCAATCAGTTGCTTAAATGTCTCCAAGACTAGATTTAGTGACAAAGTAAATGGGTGTAAATACCTAATTGAGTCATTGTGAGGATTAATATTAAATAAATGTATGTAACATATCCATCAAAGGGCCAGGCACATAATGGTTAGTATATGTCAACTTATCTGTCTCTCTGTCCACATGACCATCCATCCATCCATCTATCATCCTGCCCTCTCCTCTCTCTCTTATCACTCCCTCTATCATCTAGCTATCTACCCATCTATGCATTGCATTCATCTCTGTCTTTCTCCCTCTCATTCTCCTTCTGCCGCTGCTGCTGCTAAGTCGCTTCAGTCATGTCTGACTCTGTGCGACCCTAGAGAAGGCAGCCCACCAGGCTCCCCCGTCCCTGGGATTCTCCAGGCAAGTACACTGGAGTGGGTTGCCATTTCCTTCTCCAATACATGAAAGTGAAAAGTGAAAGTGAAGTTGCTCAGTCACGTCCGACTCTTCGAGACCCCATGGACTGCAGCCCACCAGGCTCCTCCGCCCATGGGATTTTCCAGGCAAGATACTGGAGTGGGTTGCCATTGCCTTCTCCACATTCTCCTTCTATCATCTGTGTATTTTTATCTGTCTATTGCCTCTCCCATTCTCCACACTGTCCCTGACGTCATTCCCCCTACTTCATAAATCATGTATTGTTATTTCATTTTTCATAGTTTAGAAAGTTTTGTCCTATGAGATTATAACCTTTATTACAATCTCTTCAGAGGCAGGGACTGTATCTTACACTTTTTATGCCCTTTCTTTCCTGTAGAGAGCTGTTATAAAGCTGGCATCCAATAAGAACTTATTGGTTTTGTTATTCCCATGAGAAAGTCTTGGGTTCTCATTTGCTTCTGTTTCTCAGGAATACCTCTCATGTCAGTTAGGCTTCCTTTCCCCCTTGACTTTAATGATGAAGAAAACATTCCATTTGCTTGGACTGGACCCCTGGGCTAACTTCTCTCATGGTAATGAGTCTCCAGGATTTTCTGAGTTGCTTCCGTAGAATGGAGAGCACTGACAGTGGTTCTGCTGTATACATCACTGGGCTCCACTGATGACCAGTCCAACAGAAAGGGGGCACATGGCCAGAGGGTTCATCTAATCTAAATTCTAGGCAATCAGAGCTGCTGTGTGAGAGTGACCTCTCAGCAGGTGTGTGGGAATACACCTCTCTGAAAGGAAATTGGAAGCCTTTTGAATCCACAGGAGTCCCAGACTGTTATTGCACGTAAGGGTGGCCCTCTTTCATCAGTGAAGAATGTGAGAACCCCTGCCCCTGCTCCTGGAGTAACTCTGTATTGAGAGAAGGCACAGACTGGATGCACTGGTATTCAGATCTTCCCGCAGACCCAGCCAAGCCTTCATGAGATGACTCTCGCTAAACTCTGAAGTGCAGCTCTCCTTTGAATGCACCATGCATGGTCTCTCCCATCCCCTATGCCTTGGTTCCCAGAGGAGCTGCCATGGGAACTGTTAGCCAACTGGAGGGAAATAGCGGCCCTCTTGAATTATCTTAACCTGTACTTTCAAAGAAGGCTTCCTCCATATACTTCTCTGTGGCTCTAACTCAAACCCTCAGAGCTGCAATAACAGGTTACATCTCCTGTATCATTTGGTGCTCATGACAACTCCTTCAGAAAGGCACGATCTCCCAATTTTACAGAAAAGAAATTCAAAGATAGAAAATACTGACATCGACACATTATCTTTCTCACTTCAAAGCCCATAGTTTTTCATTGGGCTGGGCTGCCTTCTTTCCAGAATCTAGAAATTTAATGTTTATTTAAAAAAATCATTTAACTTTGTAGCTCCTACACTTAATTAGGACTCCTTTTTTGGGTTTGTAATTTTTTTTTTTTTTGGTTTGGTATGCCATATGACAAAAAGATCCAAAGATGTTTTGGAAAGCCAGAAGTTGGAAGCTTATTTAAAGAAGCATCATGTATTTAGAAATACAATAACTTAGCAGTGAAAATCCGAAGGAGAGTGGCAGAAGGTTTTCGTAAAGTACCAGCTGTTGGGACCTACTGACTCAAGCACACTCTCTATTCCAGATGGTCTTCTCAGATCCTAATATTGAGAATTCATTACACATGGTACTTTTATAAATAAATCTAAGGTCCTGTGTGTAAAATGAACATTGTATTATAGAAGGGAAAAAGGGAAAAAAGAATGAGAGCTTTTTCTTTTAAGCCCTAAGCATATATATTTTAAATTTATATTTAGTGAGTCAGAGATAGGGGGGAGCTATTGAGTTCCAAAAGCTTCCAGATGAAATCACTGTCTTTCCCCCTTAATTAGTTGTGTTTCTTGATAAAGCAGCTATAGTATCAGGGGAACTTCTTGACGTATGGATGTCATGATTCTCAAGTTCAAATAAAGATGAATGAATAATTTGAATTGTTGGGTAGTGCATTATACTTTGTAGATAAACACAGTTCTTAAAATGTTGCTCAGCAAAAACTACTATGAAGATGTGAATTAATCTTAAAAATAAGCACAATAGGGCTTCCCTGGTGGCTCAGTGCTGAAGAGTCCACCTGCCAGTGCAGGAGACACGGGTTTCATCTCTGACCCAGGAGAATCCCATGTGCTATGGAGGGACTGAGCCTGTGTGCCACTACTGAAGCCTGTGAACCCTAGAGTCTGTGCTCAGCGACAAGAGAAGCCATCAATGGAAGCCTATGCACTACAACCAGAGAGGAGCTCCTGCTCGTTGCAGCTAGAGAAAAGCCCGAATAGCAATAAGGACCCAGTACAACCATAAATAAATAAACACAATTTTATATATATACAAAGCACAATAAACCAGGAGCAGAATATTAAACACAAAACTGTGCTGATAAACAGAAAAGTATAAGTTTAAATAATTTTATTAGAAAAGAAAAAAAATCAGAAATGCCACAACTGAGATTTATTTTCTTAAGGAAATTTTAAAATTAGTAGTAGTCATATATTGGAATAGCTAATAAACATTATTAACATTATTAAATTTTATTACAAGTGACTGTAATGATTTCAGGGTGTGGCTTTTTTCTGGCTTGAATTGATACAAATCAGCTTTTTTCTTGGTCTCTCTTACAGTGATGTCTCTTGAGTTGCTTCTGTTCACTGCATTGTTAGGACAGTTGCTTGAATAGTGAGGCCTGCCTGTTAGGTTCCTGCTTCTCCTAAACTAGACAGGCCTTGGAAAAATGCCTCAATTGATTTTTTTTTCTAACCCTACCTGGTTGTGTAGACACAACTTTGGTCTTCAGTTGAATTTGGCAGCCGTGGAGTTTGAGGCTCTGTATAAAGTCATCCAAATTGGCAGCACCAACCACATAGTTGAGACTACTATTACAGTGAACAAACAACTCAGGGAAAAATGAATCAGGCGGAATTGCTGAAATTGTTACAATTTTCAGACATATTCTCACCTTTCTGAAAATTTAAAAACTGCTCATTAAGAAATATATTATTTATAATTAGACTTTTAGGGTCTTATTTATTTTTCCTATATATTTACATGTTCATTCTTAGGGCCATGAAAAAAAGCCAACACATCTATTCTTAGCCATTTCTTGGATTCAACTCACTGCCGTTCTTTTTGCTTTGCTCTCTTCATTCATCCTTGTAAAAAGAAAATACCAAAAAACCAACCTCTAATCTTTTCCCTCCATGAAAGAACTGCTTTTTTTTTTTTTTTTTTTTAAGTAAGTAAAGCAACAAGGAATGAAGCGATTCATTGTGTTGATTTTGGAATGAAAGTGTGATAGTAGATTTAGTGCATGCTAATTCAACTCTGAGAATGTATTGAAGTCAACCATGTAAATTAGACTGCGTATCCAGACCTAACCAGGAAACAAGAGCCAAGCCAACCTAAATTTAGCAAGCTCTGCTGCTCTCTTCAGATATTATAACTTTTATAAGATATTCACAGGAATGTTATTCTGTGGGAGTGCTTTCAGCACATCCATTTGATGCTTTTTAATAAGGAGACAGTGTAAATTCAAAGTTATATATCTGATACACGCACACATCCCATTTCCCCTGTAGACAGCTGCTCAGATATTTTCAGATGCACATGCATCAGATCTAACTTTGGGCAGTGATATCCAACCAGAACCTAGACTCCTCTTGCAGTCTGATCGCACTGCCATGGGATTATCATTTTGTTGCAGAGTTGGAACCACGGCTGGTAGAAGCCTGGTATTTTAATTTGGGCTGCTGAGAGTCAGCATATCATTGCAGACTGCATCATACCAGAATGAGGAGGTCTGAGAGTCTTAATTTGATCCAGTACCACTGTACACACATTTAAACTAGAAATATCATGGGAGAAGGTAACACTTGACATATGTAAGGGTAGATGGAACACATGGGCTTTTGGACAGGCATTTTGGTCTCTCACAGTATGACTAGTTTGTTCTTAAATTGATAGAATAGTTCATAACTGCTTTGATCATCAATATTTAATTCTTCACTTTGGATAATGGGTATATATGGTCAAAATTTAACTATTTAAGCCAATTGTTACAAAATATCCAATTAGCAATTCTGCTAAAAAAATAAAACCAATTTTAGTGATAGTTGTGCAGAGTTGACTAACTCCATTAATTGTTCTATGGTCAGGTGGACCCAAGCTGGAATCAATAGACCAGAGAGCTCAAACTCAGTCACTTAGAGTTAAGCATGTAGATAAATAAAGTAGGTTGAATTCAATACAGGCTCTATCCAATGGGAGACCCCACTCAGTTCCAGTAGTTATAGCCATATGCAGGAATTTGGGCCTGGTATTGCTAAATATTTTGATTTTCAAAGGGAGCGCCTGTTCCTCCACGTAATATGTACCTACTCATTCACATGTATGTCTCCTACTCATCCTTTTTTTTAGATTTAATTTTTTATTTTGTGTTGGGGTATGGTTGACTCCTGCTGCTGCTGCTAAGTCGCTTCAGTCATGTCTGACTCTGTGCGACCCCTAGATGGCAGCCCACCAAGCTCCTCTGTCCCTGGGATTCTCCAGGCAAGAATACTGGAGTGGGTTGCCATTTCGTTCTCCAATGCATACAAGCATGCTAAGTCGCTGCAGTCGTGTCTGACTCTGTGTGACCCTACAGACAGCAGCCCACCAGCCTCCTCTGACCACAGGATTCTCTAGGCAAGAATACTGGAGTGGGTTGTCATTTCCTTCTCCAAGAGTTTACTCCTACTTACCGTTTAAAACTTTGTTCAGATGTTAACTTCTCTGGGAAACCTTTCATTAGTCCTAAGGAGAGAATGTATTGCCCACATTCACTCTCCTGCTCATGGCATGTTGTACAAATCTCCAATATTGATTGCTCTTCACTGATGATAGCATAATTTCATGTTTCATGTTTGGTGACTGTTTCCCCAGCTATACAGTGAACTGCTCAAGGGCAGACTTCGTGTAGCACTCCTAAAGCATGGTACTACCTGAGTAGGTGCCAAATGATGCTGAATTATTAAAAGAGGGCTATGGAGGGAGAATCTGAGTGGAAATCTGTTAGGTTCTAAGAGATGACCTGGAAAATAATGGAAACAAAAAAACAAGAAGAGGGTACACCTTGTCAAACTTTGTCATTAACATTCCTTGCTACCTTCTAAAAATACTCTATTTTTCTGTGCCACCTGCTACTGCTAAGTTGTGTCAGTCGTGTCCGACTCTGTGAGATCCCATAGATGGCAGTCCACCCGGATCCTCTGTCCCTGGGATTCTCCAGGCAAGAACACTGGAGTGGGTTGCCATTTCCTCCTCCAAGGCATGAAAGTGAAAAATGAAAGTGAAGTCGCTCAGTCGTGTCCGACTCTTCAAGACCCCATGGACTGCAGCCTACCAGGCTCCTCCGTCCATGGGATTTTCCAGGCAAGAGTAGTGGCGTGGGTTGCCACTGCCTTCTCCGTCTGTGCCACCTGACATTGCTTTACTCATGGGTTAGTTGCTCAGTCATCTCTGACTCTTTGCAACCCCATGGACTATAGCCCACCAGGCTTCTCTCTCCGTAGAATTTCCCAGGCAAGAATACTGGAGCGTGTTGCCATTCCCTTCTACAGAGGATCTACCTGATCCAGGAATAAAACCTGGATCTCCTGCATTGAAGGTGGATTCTTTACTGTCTGAGCCACCAGGGAACTCATATGGCACTTCAAATCTGGTCCTGTTCCCTGCCAAGATATAACCTATTAAATGTGACATTATGTATTTTTTTTATTGGAATATTTGCTTTATTGTAGTGGTCTGGAATCAAACCTAAAATATCTTTGAGGTATGCCTGTGTTTATCCACACTGATTCTACTTTGTTGTGATTTAATTTATTTTTTAATTTTTTTTAAATTTTATTTTGTTTTTTAACTTTACAATGGTATTGGTTTTGCCATATATCAAAATGAATCCACCACAGATATACATGTGTTCACTATTCTGAACCCTCCTCCCTCCACATACCATCCCTCTGGGTCGTCCCAGTGCACCAGCCCCAAGCATCCAGTATCGTGCATCGAACCTGGACTGGCGACTCGTTTCATATATGATATTATACATGTTTCAACGCCATTCTCCCAAATCATCCCACCCTCTACCTCTCCCACAGAGTCCAAAAGACTGTTCTATACATCATTGTCTCTTTTGCTGTCTCATATACAGGGTTATTGTTACCATCTTTCTAAATTCCATATATATGCGTTAGTATACTGTATTGGTGTTTTTCTTTCTGGCTTACTTCACTTTGTATAATAGGCTCCAGTTTCATCCACCTCATTAGAACTGATTCAAATGTATTTTTTTAAATGGCTGAGTAATACTCCATTGTGTATATGTACCACAGCTTTCTTATCCATTCATCTGCTGATGGACATCTAGGTTGCTTCCATGTCCTGGCTATTATAAACAGTGCTGCGATGAACATTGGGGTACACATGTCTCTTTCAATTCTGGTTTCCTCAGTGTGTATGCCCAGCAGTGGGATTGGTGGGTCATATGGCAGTTCTATTTCCAGTTTTTTAAGGAATCTCCACACTGTTCTCCATAGTGGCTGTACTAGTTTGCATTCCCACCAACAGTGTAAGAGGGTTCCCTTTTCTCCACACCTTCTCCAGCATTTATTGCTTGTAGACTTTTGGATCGTAGCCATTCTGACTGGCGTGAAATGGTACCTCTGGTTTTGATTTGCATTTCTCTGATAATGAGTGATGTTGAGCATCTTTTCATGTGTTTGTTAGCCATCTGTATGTCTTCTTTGGAGAAATGTCTATTTAGTTCTTTGGCCCATTTTTTGATTGGGTCATTTATTTTTCTGGAGTTGAGCTGTAGGAGTTGCTTGTATATTTTTGAGATTAGTTGTTTGTCCGTTGCTTCATTTGCTATTATTTTCTCCCATTCTGAAGGCTGTCTTTTCACCTTGCTTATAATTTCCTTTGTTGTGCAGAAGCTTTTAAGTTTAATTAGGTCCCATTCGTTTATTTTTGCTTTTATTTCCAATATTCTGAGAGGTGGTCATAGAGGATCCTGCTGTGATGTATGTCAGAGAGTGTTTTGCCTATGTTTCCTCTACGAGTTTTATAGTTTCTGGTCTTACATTTAGATATTTAATCCATTTTGAGTTTATTTTTGTGTATGGTGTTAGAAAGTGTTCTAGTTTCATTCTTTTACAAGTGGTTGACCAGTTTTCCCAGCACCACTTGTTAAAGAGATTGTCTTTAATCCATTGTATATTCTTGCCTCCTTTGTCAAAGATCAGATCAGATCAGTCGCCCAGTCGTGTCCAATTCTTTGCAACCCCATGAATCGCAGCACACCAGGCCTCCCTGTCCATCACCAACTCCTGGAGTTCACTGAGACTCACGTCCATTGAGTCAGTGATGCCATCCAGCCATCTCATCCTCTGTCGTCCCCTTCTTCTCTTGCCCCCAATCCCTCCCAGCATCAGAGTCTTTTCCAATGAGTCAACTGTTCCCATGAGGTGGCCAAAGTACTGGAGTTTCAGCTTTAGCATCATTCCTTCCAAAGAAATCCTAGGACTGATCTCCTTCAGAATGGACTGGTTGGATCCCCTTGCAGTCCAAGGGACTCTCAAGAGTCTTATCCAACATCACAGTTCAAAAGCATCAATTCTTCAGTGCTCAGCTTTCTTCACAGTCCAACTCTCACATCCAAATATGACCACTGGAAAAACCATAGCCTTGACTAGACAGACCTTTGTTGGCAAAGTAATGTCTCTGCTTTTGAATATACTATCTAGGTTGGTCATAACTTTCCTTCCAAGGAGTAAGCGTCTTTTAATTTCATGGCTGCAGTCACCATCTGCAGTGATTTTGGAGCCCCAAAAAAATAAATTCTGACACTGTTTCCACTGTTTCCCCATCCATTTCCCATGAAGTGGTGGGACTGGATGCCATCATCTTCGTTTTCTGAATGTTGAGTTTTAAGCCAACTTTTTCACTCTCCTCTTTCACTTTTATCAAGAGGCTTTTGAGTTCCTCTTCACTTTCTGCCATTAGGGTGGTGTCATCTGCATATCTGAGGTTATTGATATTTCTCCTGGCAATCTTGATTCCAGCTTGTGCTTCTTCCAGCCCAGAGTTTTCATGATGTACTCTGCATATAAGTTAAACAAACAGGGTGACAATATACAGCCTTGACGTACTCCTTTTCCTATTTGGAACCAGTCTGTTGTTCTATGTCCAG
This sequence comes from Bos taurus, assembly GCF_002263795.3. Taxonomy (NCBI): domain Eukaryota; kingdom Metazoa; phylum Chordata; class Mammalia; order Artiodactyla; family Bovidae; genus Bos; species Bos taurus. The sequence goes on from NC_037335.1 coordinate 51,505,057, forward strand.
TTCTAACTGTTGCTTCCTGACCTGTAGACAGGTTTCTCAAGAGGCAGGTCAGGTGGTCTGGTATTCCCATCTCTTTCAGAATTTTCCACAGTTTATTGTGATCCACACAGTCAAAGGCTTTGGCATAGTCAGTAAAGCAGAAATAGATGTTTTTCTGGAACTCTCTTGCTTTTTCCATGATCCAGCGGATGTTGGCAATTTGATCTCTGGTTCCTCTGCCTTTTCTAAAACTAGCTTGAACATCTGGAAGTTCACAGTTCACATATTGCTGAAGCCTGACTTGGAGAATTTTGAGCATCCCTTTACTAGCGTGTGAGATGAGTGCAATTGTGCGGTAGTTTGAGCATTCTTTGGCATTGCCTTTCTTTGGGACTGGAATGAAAACTGACCTTTTCCAGTCCTGTGGCCACTACTGAGTTTCCCAAATTTGCTGGCATATTGAGTGCAGCACTTTCACAGCATCATCTTTCAGGATTTGGGATAGCTCAACTGGAATTCTATCACCTCCACTAGCTTTGTTCGTAGTGATGCTTTCTAAGGCCCACTTGACTTCCCATTCCAGGATGTTTGGCTCTAGGTCAATGATTACACCATCGTGATTATCTGTGTCGTGAAGATCTTTTTTGTATAGTTCTTCTGTGTATTCTTGCCATCTCTTCTTAATATCTTCTGCTTCTGTTAGGTCCATACCATTTCTGTCCTTTATCGAGCCCATCTTTGCATGAAATGTTCCTTTGGTATCTCTGATTTTCTTGAAGAGATCTCTAGTCTTTCCCATTCTGTTGTTTTCCTCTATTTCTTTGCATTGATCGCTGAAGAAGGCTTTCTTATTTCTTCTTGCTATTCTTTGGAACTCTGCATTCAGATGTTTATATCTTTCTTTTTCTCCTTTGCTTTTCGCTTCTCTTCTTTTCACAGCTATTTGTAAGGCCTCCTCAGACATCCATTTTGCTTTTTTGCATTTCTTTTCTATGGAGATGGTCTTGATCCCTGTCTCCTGTACAATGTCATGAACCTCAGTCCATAGTTCATCAGACACTCTATCTATCAGATCTAGACCCTTAAATCTATTTCTCACTTCCATTGTATAATCATAAGGGATTTGATTTAGGTCATACCTCAAAGGTCTAGTGGTTTTCCCTACTTTCTTCAATTTAAGTCTGAATTTGGCAATAAGGAGTTCATGATCTGAGCCACAGTTAGCTCCTGGTGTTGTTTTTGTTGACTGTATAGAGCTTCTCCATCTTTGGCTGCAAAGAATATAATCAATCTGATTTCAGTGTTGACCATCTGGTGATGTCCATGTATAGAGTCTTCTCTTGTGTTGTTGGAAGAGGGTGTTTTTTATGACCAGTGCATTTTCTTGGCAAAACTCTATTAGTCTTTGCCCTGCTTCATTCCGTATTGCAAGGCCAAATTTGCCTGTTACTCCAGGTGTTTCTTGACTTCCTACTTTTGCATTCCAGTCCCCTATAATGAAAAGGACATCTTTTTTGGGTGTTAGTTCTAGAAGGTCTTGTAGGTCTTCATAGAACCGTTCAACTTCAGCTTCTTCAGCATTACTGGTTGGGACATAGCCTTGGATTACTGTGATATTGAATGGTTTGCCTTGGAAATGAACAGAGATTATTCTGTCATTTTTGAGATTGCATCCAAGTACTGCATTTCGGACTCTTTTGTTGACCATGATGGCTACTCCATTTCTTCTGAGGGATTCCAGCCCACAGTAGTAGATATAATGGTCATCTGAGTTAAATTCACCCATTCCAGTCCATTTCAGTTCGCTGATGCCTAGAATGTTGACATTCATCTTGCCATCTCTTGTTTGACCACTTCCAATTTGCCTTGATTCATGGACCTGACATTCCAGGTTCCTATGCAATATTGCTCTTTATAACATCAGACCTTGCTTCTATCACCAGTCACATCCACAACTGGGTATTGTTTTTGCTTTGGCTCCATCCCTTCATTCTTTCTGGAGTTATTTCTCCACTGATCTCCAGTAGCATATTGGGCACCTACTGACCTGGGGAGTTTCTCTTTCAGTATCCTATCATTTTGCCTTTTCATACTGTTCATGGGGTCTCAAGGCAAAAATACTGAAGTGGTTTGCCATTCCCTTCTCCAGTGGAGCACATTCTGTCAGATGTCATCACTATGACCCGCCCATCTTGGGTTGCCCCATGGGCATGGCTTAGTTTCATTGAGTTAGACAAGGATGTGGTCCTAGTGTGATTAGATTGACTAGTTTTCTGTGAGTATGGTTTCATTGTGTTTGCCCTCTGATGCCCTCTTGCAACACCTACCGTCTTACTTGGGTTTCTCTTACCTTGGGCGTGGGGTATCTCTTCACGGCTGTTCCAGCAAAGTGCAGCCATTGCTCCTTACCTTGGACAAGGAGTATCTCCTCACCGCTGCCCTTCCTGACCTTCAATGTGGGATAGCTCCTCTAGGCCCTCCTGTGCCCGGGCAGCCACAGCTCCTTGGACGTGGGGTTGTCAAGGGTAAGGTGTCCATATGTGCATGGATTTATCTCTGGGCTTTCTATTTTGTTCCATTGATCTATATTTCTGTCTTTGTGCCAGTGCCATACTGTCTTGATGACTGTGGCTTTGTAGTAGAGCCTGAAGTCAGGCAAGTTGATTCCTCCAGTTCCATTCTTCTTTCTCAAGATTGCTTTGGCTATTCGAGGTTTTTTGTATTTCCATACAAATTGTGAAATTATTTGTTCTAGCTCTGTGAAGAATACTGTTGGTAGCTTGATAGGCATTGCATTGAATCTATAAATTGCTTTGGGTAGTATACTCATTTTCACTAAATTGATTCTTCCAATCCATGAACATGGTATATTTCTCCATCTATTAGTGTCCTCTTTGGTTTCTTTCACCAGTGTTTTGTAGTTTTCTATATATAGGTCTCTAGTTTCTTTAGGTAGATATATTCCTAAGTATTTTATTCTTTTTGTTGCAATGGTGAATGGAATTGTTTCCTTAATTTCTCTTTCTATTTTCTCATTATTAGTGTATAGGAATGCAAGGGATTTCTGTGTGTTGATTTTATATCCTGCAACTTTACTATATTCATTGATTAGTTCTAGTAATTTTCTGGTGGAGTCTTTAGGGTTTTCTATGTAGAGGATCATGTCATCTGCAAACAGTGAGAGTTTTACTTCTTCTTTTCCAATTTGGATTCCTTTTACTTCTTTTTCTGCTCTGATTGCTGTGGCCAAAACTTCCAAAACTATTTTGAATAGTAATGGTCAAAGTGGGCACCCTTGTCTTATGCCTGATTAGAGGAAATGCTTTCGATGTTTCACCATTGAGGATAATGTTTGCTGTGGGTTTGTCATATATAGCTTTTATTATGTTGAGGTATGTTCCTTCTATTCCTGCTTTCTGGAGAGTTTTTATCATAAATGGATGTTCAGTTTTGTCACAGGCTTTCTCTGCATCTATTGAGATAATCATATGGTTTTTATTTTTCAATTTGTTAATGTGGTGTATTATATTGATTGATTTGCAGATATTGAAGAATCCTTGCATCCCTGGGATAAAGCCCTCTTGGTCATGGTGTATGATCTTTTTAATGTGTTGTTGGATTCTGATTGCTAGAATTTTGTTAAGGATTTTTGCATCTATGTTCATCAGTGATATTGGCCTGTAGTTTTCTTTTTTTGTGGCATCTTTGTCAGGTTTTGGTATTAGGGAGATGGTGGCCTCATAGAATGAGTTTGGAAGTTTACCTTCCTCTGCAATTTTCTGGAAGAGTTTAAGTAGGATAGGTGTTAGCTCTTCTCTAAATTTTTGGTAAAATTCAGCTGTGAAGCCGTCTGGACCTGGGCTTTTGTTTGCTGGAAGATTTCTGATTACAGTTTCAATTTCCGTGCTTGTGATGGGTCTGTTAAGATTTTCTATTTCTTCCTGGTCCAGTTTTGGAAAGTTGTACTTTTCTAAGAATTTGTCCATTTCTTCCATGTTGTCCATTTTATTGGCATATAATTGCTGATAGTAGTCTCTTATGATACTTTGTATTTCTGTGTTGTCTGTTGTGATCTCTCCAGTTTCATTTCTAATTTTATTGATTTGATTTTTCTCCCTTTGTTTCTTGATGAGTCTGGCTAATGGTTTGTCAATTTTATTTATCCTTTCAAAGAACCAGCTTTTGGCTTTGTTGATTTTTGTATGGTCTCTTTTGTTTCTTTTGCATTTATTTCTGCCCTAATTTTTAAGATTTCTTTCCTTCTACTAACCCTGGGGTTCTTCATTTCTTCCTTTTCAGGTTGCTTTAGTTGTAGAGTTAGGTTATTTATTTGAGTTTTTTCTTGTTTCTTGAGGTATGCCTGTATTGTTATGAACTTTTCCCTTAGGACTGCTTTTACAGTGTCCCACAGGTTTTGGGTTGTTGTGTTTTCATTTTCATTCGTTTCTATGCAAATTTGATTTCTTTTTTTATTTCTTCTGTGATTTGTTGGTTGTTCAGCAGTGTGTTGTTCAGCCTCCATATGTTGGAATTTTTAATAGTTTTTCTCCTGTAATTGAGATCTAATCTTACTGCATTGTGGTCAGAAAAGATGCTTGGAATGATTTCAATTTTTTTGAATTTACCAAGGCTAGATTTATGGCTCAGGATGTGATCTATCCTGGAGAAGGTTCCATGTGCACTTGAGAAAAAAGTGAAATTCATTGTTTTGGGATGAAATGTCCTATAGATATCAATTAGGTCTAACTGGTCTATTGTATCATTTAAAGTTTGTGTTTCCTTGTTAATTTTCTGTTTAGTTGATCTATCCATAGGTGTGAGTGGGGTATTAAAGTCTCCCACTATTATTGTGTTATTGTTAATTTCTCCTTTCATACTTGTTAGCATTTGTCTTACATATTGCGGTGCTCCTATGTTGGGTGCATATATATTTATAATTGTTATATCTTCTTCTTGGATTGATCCTTTGATCATTATGTAGTGACCTTCTTTGTCTCTTTTCACAGCCTTTGTTTTAAAGTCTATTTTATCTGATATGAGTATTGCTACTCCTGCTTTCTTTTGGTCTCTATTTGCATGGAAAATCTTTTTCCAGCCCTTCACTTTCAGTCTGTATGTGTCCCCTGTTTTGAGATGGGTCTCTTGCAGACAACATATGTAGGGGTCTTGTTTTTGTATCCATTCAGCCAGTCTTTGTCTTTTGGTTGGGACATTCAACCCATTTACGTTTAAGTTAATTATTGATAAGTATGATCCCATTGCCATTTACTTTATTGCTTTGGGTTCGAATTTATACACCGTTTTTGTGTTTCCTGTCTAGAGAATATTCTTTAGTATTTGTTGGAGAGCTGGTTTGGTGGTGCTGAATTCTCTCAGCTTTTGCTTGTCTGTAAAGCTTTTGATTTCTCCTTCATATTTGAATGAGATCCTTGCTGGGTACAACAATCTGGGCTGTAGGTTATTTTCTTTCATCACTTTAAGTATGTCTTGCCCCTCCCTCCTGGCTTGAAGAGTTTCTATTGAAAGATCAGCTGTTATCCTTATGGGAATTCCCTTGTGTGTTATTTGTTGTTTTTCCCTTGCTGCTTTTAATATTTGTTCTTTGTGTTTGATCTTTGTTAATTTGATTAATATGTGTCTTGGGGTATTTCGCCTTGGGTTTATCCTGTTTGGGACTCTCTGGGTTTCTTGGACTTGAGTGATTATTTCCTTCCTCATTTTAGGGAAGTTTTCAACTATTATCTCCTCAAGTATTTTCTCATGGTCTTTCTTTTTGTCTTCTTCCTCTGGGACTCCTATGATTCGAATGTTGTAGCGTTAATATTGTCCTGGAGGTCTCTGAGATTATCCTCATTTCTTTTAATTCGTCTTTCTTTTTTCGTCTCTGATTCATTTATTTCTACCATTCTATCTTCTAATTCACTAATCCTATCTTCTGCTTCTGTTATTCTACTATTTGTTGCCTCCAGAGTGTTTTTGATCTCATTTATTGCATTATTCATTATATATTGACTCTTTTTTATTTCTTCTAGGTCCTTGTTAAACCTTTCTTGCATCTTCTCAATCCTTGTCTCCAGGCTATTTATCTGTGATTCCATTTTGATTTCAAGATTTTGGATCAATTTCACTATCATTATTCAGAATTCTTTATCAGGTAGATTCCCTATCTCTTCCTCTTTTGTTTGGTTTGGTGGGCATTTATCCTGTTCCTTTATCTGCTGGGTATTCCTCTGTCTCTTCATCTTGTTTAAATTGCTGATTCTGGGGTGTCCTTTCTGTATTCTGGCAGTTTGTGAAGTTCTGTTTATTGTGGAGTTTCCTCGCTGTGTGTGGGTTTGTACAGGTGGCTTGTCAAGATTTCTTGGTTAGGGAAGCTTGTGTCGTTCTGGTGTGTGGAGCCGGATTTCTTCTCTCTGGAGTGCAATGAAGTGTCCAGTAATGAGTTATGAGATGTCTATGGTTTTGGAGTAACTTTGGGCAGCCTGTATATTGGAGCTCAGGGCGTGTTCCTGTGTTGCTGGAGAATTGGCTTGGTATGTCTTGCCCTGGAACTTGTTGGCCCTTGTGTGGTGCTTGGTTTCAGTGTAGGTATGGAAGCATTTGATGAGCTCCTGTCAATTAATATTCCCTGGAGTCAGGGTTTAGACTTAAGCCTCCTGCTTCCAGTTATCAGTCTTATTTTTACAGTAGTCTCAAAACTTCTCCTTCTAAACAGCACCATTGATAAAACATCTAGGTTAAAGGTGAAAAGTTTCTCCACCGTGAGGGTCACCCAGAGAGGTTCACAGCATTACATGGAGAAGAGAAGAGGGAGGAGGGAGTTAGAGGTGACCTGAATGAGATGAGGTGGAATCAATAGAGGAGAGAGTGGGCTAGCCAGTAATCACTTCCTTATGTGCACTCCACAACTGGACTGCTCAGAAATGTTCACAGAGTTATACAGAGAAGAGAAGAGGGAGGAAGGAGACAGAGGTGGCCAGGAGGATAAAAGGGGGGAATGAAAAGGAGAGAGACAGATCCAGCCAGTAATCAGTTCCCTGAGTGTTCTCCACCGTCTGGAACACACAGAAATTCACAGAGTTGGGTAGAGTAGAGAGGGGTTAGGGAGGAGACACAGGCGACCTGGTGGAGAAAAAGGAGAGTCCAAAGCAGGAGAGAGCAGTCAAGCCAGTAATCTCATTCCCAAGTAAAAAATGGGTACTTAAGATTGGGTTCTTAAAGGTACAAAATTGGTAACGAATACCTAAAAGAAAAAATTAAAACTAAAGTAGAGTTTGGAATTTCAAAGATACAATGTTAAAGAAAAGAAGGAAAAGAAAGAGAAAAAGAAAAAAAAAAGTCACAAAAATTATAAAGAAAATATAGGTACAAAATTGATAACAAATACCAAAAAGCAAAAGTTAAAAATCTAGAGTAGAGTTTGGAATTTCAAAAATACAATGTTAAAGAAAAGAAGAAGAAAAAGAAAGGAAAAACAAACAAACAAAAACAAACAAAGTCACAAAAATTATAAAGAAAATATAGGTACAAAATTGATAACAAATACCAAAAAGCATAAATTAAAAATCTAGGGTAGAGTTTGGAATTTCAGAAATACAATGTTAAAGAAGAAGAGAAAGAAAGAGAGAGAAAAAAGTCATAAAAATTATTTAAAAAAATATAGGTACAAAATTGATAACAAATACCAAAAAGCTAAAATTAAAAATTTAAAGTAGAGTTTGGAATTTCAAAAATACAATGTTAAATAAAAGAAGAAGAAAAAAAAAAGGTCACAAAAATTATAAAAAATATATATATGAAGTTTGCTTTAAAAAAAATAGGGTCTTTTTTTTTTTTTTGCAAAGTAATAGTAGGTTATAAAAGTGAAAATTAAAGGACTAATAGAGGACTTAAAGTTTTTTAAAAAATTAAAAAAAAAGAAATAATGATTGTAAAAATAGTAAAAATATATCTAGGACTTTCTCTGGTGTTGTTGTGGGTATTGTGGGGTCAGTTCATTTTTGGCTAGTTCCTTGGTCCGGCTTATATTTCTCAAGATCTATAGGCCCCTTCTTATGTAGTTGGTACTAAAGACAGGGTTTTAATCTATTGCCTGTCGCTTCCAAGGCGCTTCCCTCTGTTACAGCTTCTTCTGTTTGCTGGTCTCTTCAGTGTCTGATTTCTGCCCTGATACAAAGGGGGTGGTGGTGGACACTTTTTTTTTTTTTTTAGGCTCACTTGTTCAGTCGCATTGTGGGGAGGGAGGGATGCTGCCAACAAGTAACACTGGCGTGTGCTCGCAGTGCCTCAGCCACACTGGGCCTGCTCCGGCTCACAGCGCGTGTAGCCTCCCTGCCCACACTGCTCAGGCTCTAGGTTGCTCTGCCAGAAACCATTCGAGGCCGGCCCCAGGCTGCTTGCACCTCCCAGGTCTAAGCCGCTCAAGTTCAGGCACTCGGGTAGTCCTCAGAGGCCCAGACTCGGTTGGGCCTGCGTTTTGTGCCCTTCCCAGGTCTGAGCAGCTCAGGTGATGAGGTGTTTGGCGAGCACTGTTGCTGCGACTTATTGCCTCCCAGCCGCTCAGTTTTCTGGGTGTACAACCGGTGCACCTTCTCAGGCGGATGTTGACCATCCAGAACCCCAAGAAGTCTTAGCAAAGAAGCCTGCTTACAGTTTTGTAGATAATGTCTCTCTGGGGCTGCGATTGTCCCCTTCCAGCTCTGGCTGCCTATCACTGGAGGGGTATGGTCTGCAGCCAGCTATCTCTGTTCACTCCTTTGTTCTGTGCGCGGGCCTGGCGGTGTCTTAGGTTAGGGCTGGCTTTCACGTGGTAGATATCCCACAGTCTGGTTTGCTAGCCCAAATTAGTTCACTCAAATAGTGCTCGGGGCATTCAGGCAAGATCCTTACTCTAAGCAATGCAGCCCACGCCTCCCTGCCCAGCCCCCGCTTGCTAGTGGCGGGTGCAGGCGTCTGTGCTGCTTCTCCGCTGGGGGAGTTACTGTTGGGCTCGTAATCTGTGGGTTTTAATTGTTTATTTATTTTTCTTCCCTGTTATGTTGCCCTCTGTGCTTCCAAGGCTCGGCACAGACTCGACAATGAGAGTGTTTCCTGATGTTTGGGAACTTCTCTCTTTTTAAGACTCCCTTCCTGGGATGGAGCTCCATCCCTCCCTCTTTTGTCTCTTTTTTTGTCTTTTATATTTTTTCCTACCTCCTTTCGAAGACAATGGGTTGCTTTCCTGGGTGCCTGATGTCCTCTGCCGGCATTCAGAAGTTGTTTTGAGGAATTTACTCGGTGTTTAAATGTTCTTTTGATGAATTTGTAGGAGAGAAAGTGGTCTCCCCGTCCTATTTCTCCACCATCTTAGCTCCTCCTCTGACATTATGTATTTTTGATGGCATGTTACTGACGTACTAACCTTTGAATCCCGAGAGTCTAGTACGGTACTTAGAATATAGCTCAGAAAATGTTCTTATGAATGAAAAAGTGAATGAATAACTAATACATTCATCTGATTGCTTTCTGTTTGGGGCAGCTGAGAGCAAACCTTTACAAATATGTGATTCTGGGTAAGGCTAGAAAAGCAGGCCAGGGGATGAGGGTGTGGTGGAAGATCCCTAAATATGAGAGTTGCTCATGTCATAATTTCCTTAGGGGCTGGACTTAATTGGGAAGAGAACCTGACCCCCAAGGACTATAGCTAATGTATTTGTTTGCTGCTTAATTTTACAGTTAGACTCCAGGTTTCTAGAATCCTGCTGTTTATCATATAAATTACAAGTATCTGACCAAGCTGTAAGCCACCCTGCATCACTGTCCTTTAGTTGACTCATCTGTGAGATGGCACCTAGCACACTCTCACGTGGCCATTTGGAAGCTCATTTAGAGGTCTCTGGTATAGAAGGAATATCAGGCCAGCTGACGTTTCAGCTGCCTTCTCTATTTGATGATGTGGCTGTGATATTTTGCCTCAAGGCTGAGTTAATGCAACATAGAATATGTTTTCCTCTGAGGCAAAGCAGCTTTCTGTGTAGCAGATTATGCTCACTGTTTATGTTTATGAATCATAAACAGATATTTCTTAAGCCACATCACCCCCATTATAAAAGACATTATTGGATTTTTAGTCTTGGGTGGGGAGAGAAAAATAGCCTGCAACCACAGATCACAACGAAATGTGGTTGTCAATTTCTGGTGCTTGCATGATGGGTTGGTATTACTCACTGCTACTGAGAGTAGTAATTACATTATAATATTGTCCTTGTGTGCCTTAAAATGAAATCTTCTGAGTAAGGGGAGGGTGACTTAATGGTCTGCTATATTCAATCTGTCTGGTTTTCATGGTTTTTAAGTTCCAGTAAGAGGAATTTAATTAAAGTATAGTAATAAAATAATAATATTGCAGCAGTAATTGTAACAATAGAGAGTGAGTTCAATTTTCCCCAAGTTTACTATATATACAAATGTTTCTAAGATATCGTTTGTGCGAAATGTATGTCAACATCTATAGATTACCATGAAGCTCCAGTTTTAGCCACCTTTCCAGGCACAATCTTGTGAACTTGAATTTATATGCTTCTCAACACTGAAGAATCAATGATAACCCTAGGAAGAGGGTAGAGTGTCAAAAAAATACTTGCATAATTGTATAGAACTCCATGTCTATTTATCGCTATTGATTTTTTACATTGTTTTCTTATCTAAAATCTCTTTTTATTTATTCTCCCTTCAGCCTGTGAGTGGAATACAGTGTCAGTATTCTGTTTTACATATAGAGGAATTAAGCCACAAAGCATTAAGTGACTTGTCCCAGGTTACCCTGATTGCTATAGGCATAAACAGGAGGAGAACCCTGAATGGTATCTAGACTCCCATATGATAATGAATGTGGTTGAAGATTTCAAGGAGAGAGTGTATAGAGTCTTTTAAATAGCACCTTTGTATTTATATTTGGAGGTGTCCAGGGACATTGCTGCCAGGAAGCCAAAGAATAGAAACAAGACCTAGATGCCCCTTTGGATAAAAATCAAAGTCCTAGATTATTTCATGTGGTAATAACTGTGCTCACATACTAACAATTAAAAGCTGATGATACCCTTAGGTTCCCAATGAGATGTTTCCAAGAGACTATGAATGAGTATCAGTACAAGGAAACAAAGACAAAGAGAATAGGACTTTTATCCCAGCCTTGTTCCAGTGTGCACATCTGCCCAGGTTAACTGACCTACCTGGGGAAAGCCATGAGTGCTCTCACTGAGACCATAATATTTCATGTTACAAGCCAGCTGGCCACTCTGTGTTTTTCAAAAGAACCATGGGCCATTGTTGAATAAATAATTTGCTTTTGCCAGGGACTATGCTTCAGGGTGTTGCCCATTAGGTAAGTGCTTGGGGCAAATTGCTACCTGTTGCTCCTTAACTTCTGATTTAAGGTTCATACTTGAAACTTCTGTGTTTTTTTTTTTTTTTTTCTTGGTCCCTGGCATCTCTTTTCTGGTTGGCAGTACCATGATCTGGACCTGCTTTGTTGAACTTTTAAGGTCAAGTTTTGAATTTTTTCACCCCTGTTTTAGCCTATGGTCCTCTAAGTTAGTGCTTCTCAAACAGGATTCTGAGAAATGCTGGGCTGTCTAAGGACCACTTTTACAGGATCTGAGAGTTCTTTCCAATGGTTTTTAAATTGGGGGTTCATATTTTAGTAGTAACCTGAAATGTTAATATAAATATGTTCTAGATTACCGCATGAGTGCATGCGTGCTCAGTTGTGTCTGACTCTTTGTGACCCCCAAGATTGTAGCCCCCCAGGCTCCTCTGTCCCTAAGGATTATCCTGGCAAGAAAACTGGAGTGGATTTCCATTTCCTGCTCCTGGGGATCTTCCTGACTCAGGGATCAGACCTGCATCTCCTGCATTGGTAGGCAGATTCTTTACCACTGAGTCCAGATTGCTGCATAGTGGATCTTTATTGATTGTTTTTCATCACATCTATTCCCATTCTTTCTTGATAACAATACTACTGACTTCCTTTAGAAACCACTTCTCTCTTTTTCAGGTACACAGTTTGAGTGAGGGTAATCCCATCCTCAGCTCTGGCATTAGTTTTGATTGATTTCCCTGGTGGCTCAGGTGGTAAAGCGTCTGCCTGCAATGTGGGAGACCTGGGTTTGACCCCTGGGTCAGGAAGATCCCCTGGAGAAGGAAATGGCAACCCACTCTAGTACTCTTGCCTGCGAAATTCCATGGATGGAGGAGCCTGGTAGGCTACAGCCCATGGGGTTGCAAAGAGTGGGACATGACTTCACTTTCACTTTCTGATTGTGATCAGTGCATTGTATTCCATTGGCCTCAGGGATAAACATGTAACATGTCAGAGCCAATGGAGAGTGTTTGCCAAAGAGTCTTTGAGCTCTGACCCAGTTTGAATTAGATACTTCAAAAAATTTAGATCTAAAGGAAATCCTGACAGGTACATAGATCATTTGGATGAATTTAGTGCCTGTGTTTATGCTTATGTTCCTAGTATCTTTAGTGACAACTAGTAGCAGAAGGCAATGGCACCCCACTCCAGTACCCTTGCCTGGAAAATCCCACGGACGGAGGAGTCTGGTGGGCTGCAGTCCATGGGGTCACGAAGAGTCAGACACGACTGAGCGACTTCATTTTCACTTTCATGTATTGGAGAAGGAAATGGCAACCCACTCCAGTGTTCTTTCCTGGAGAATCCCAGGGAGGGGGGAGCCTGGTGGGCTGCTGTCTCTGGGGTCACACAGAATCGGACACAACTGAAGCGACTTAGCAGCAACAGCAGCAGTATTACTTCAATTATCTCAAGCTAATAAGAAAATCATAGAGGCTGATTTAATATACAAATGATGCAAATACACATTTTATAAATGAAGATTTTGCAGTAATCCAACTGAAGGAAGTGAGTCATCAAGTGGCATCTATTCTTTTTAAGCCTACCAAGCTTGAAAAGGACCACTTTCATAGATATAAGATCTGGGTTCAGACTGTAAGTAGTCTCTGCTGTACACTATCATCCTTCACATCAAATTAATATTGCTAATTAAAAGTTTACTGGCTCAAAGTTTTGTCTGGATTTAATTTTAAACATTTTTTCAGCTGTCCAATAAATATGAGCATAAGGGCTTTTATATTTGTAAGTTTAAGGCTGTATGCATTTAAGAAACATTCAAATAAAATTAAGCTAACACCAAGCAAGGGCTTAAGGAGAAACATGTTTTTTTCTTTACAGGGAATCTGTTCATTTCCTGAGTTTTAGAAGTGTTGCCATAAATGGTAAAAAGGTGCATTTATGTTAAAAAAAAATAGACAGACTTTGGGATTGGATAAACATCCTCCTGTCTGGAACATTACTGAATTGAAGCAAACTATATAAAAATCTAACTTTTAAATTCCAACCTTTAAAAAAGAGGTTCTCTCTTCTAAAGAGGACTAAATGTCTTGCAAGCCTATCTGCTCTCATTTTCACTCACTGAAGTGCAAGTTTATTCAGTAAACTCTTGGAACAGATATGAAAGTGAGCCAGAGCTCAGTGAGCTGTTCCACTGGTTGCCTCAACCTCTTTTGTAAAATGCACTTCTAGAGAAAAGCCAAGTATTGGCAGGGTTCGCTGAGGATGAAGTGGATTTGTGTAGTGGGGTGGGATCTGAGAATGACTTCTTCTGTAAGAAGCTGCTGAGGGCTTGACCTCTACTAGGTGCATCTGCAGAATTAGGAAGTCACAAGTTGTCTCATGCAACAGACTAAGCTGTGATTTCCTACCACTTGCACCCTGTCAAACAGGGAGCAACCTTTTTTTTTGGAAGGAGCTTCTGGGTGCACATGTCAGTGGTGGTCTGCTTTTACCTGTTGCAGGAATCAATTCAGGTCAATTCAGGGTGGCTCAACAAATACTTTCCAAGTTTCTGTTACATGTTCAACATTATGCTGTGTACTTAGGGGATACAAAGAGAGACTAAGACATGATCCTTTCCCTCAAGAGGTTTGTGTTATGCAAAAAAACACATATTTCAATACAGTGTGGTGATCCAATAACAAGGTAATCACTGACTACTATGGAAACCCATCAGTCAATTCATAGGAAAAAAGGTAAACTAGTTATTTTCACTGTCTTACACACATACAAATGCACACACACATGAGTTCGACTATTTTGGCTTTATCAGTGGTTGCACCACCATCGCCTTGGGTAGTGACAGATGGAAGATGGAGTGAGGACTGTGCTGCACAGTGAATGAAAATGGCTGTTGATTTTTGATTCCCATATTTTAAAGTTTGGCTGGTTTAACATTGCTGTTGAAGAAAAACATATTTGGTGAGACAACTACAGCTTTCATTTCCACACCTGTATGCAATGAAAAGTACTCTTTCTTGCCAGCAAAGCTATAATGCCATTTTCCTGATGATGCCCTGGCAGGTTGAAGGCAGACTATGCCCTGAGTGTTCACCAGACTCCAGCCTTCTGTGCTCACTGTTCTGGGTAAATTTTTTTTTTTTTTTTAATTAATTAATTTATTTTATGTTACAATATTGTATTGGTTTTGCCATACATTGACTTGCATCTGCCATGAGTGTACATGTGTTCATGTACACTGAACCCCCCTCGCACCTCCCTCCCCATCCCATCCCTTTGGGTCATCCCAGTGCACCAGGCCCGAGCACCCTGTATCATGCATCAAACCTGGACTGGCGATTTTAAGTTGTTGTTTCTTCAAGAGCTCAAACCCTCATACGGCATAATAGGATTAATATAGGCAGGTGTGGTTGTCTTTGTGGAACATTTTGGAGGAGAGAAGGGCTGGGGTGAGGGTATGGGTATGTGGTAGTTTATGGATGAACAAGGATACTACAGCGTTTAGCCATTGTATTTATTTTCTGAGCATCATAAAGAGAGTCTTGTAATTTCAGTGCTGAATTTTTCTCCGTTTTCCTTGGCTTCATAATTTGGACCAATATGTCTGGGTTGTCTAAAACCACATCCTCCTTATTTAAAGTCTTTCCATTTTTACCTTTCACTTTCTTGCCAGTCAAAAGCCTTCTTGTGCTAATTCTATTGATTCCTTCCTTTTCTTATTTGGAAAAGGCTTTGAAAGGCATGTCATGATAATGTGGGTAGCATATGTCTGAGGGGGACTCTTCTATAAAACTGAGAATTTTGAATGCAGTGGAAAGGGATATTCTTCTTTAAATTTCTTTTTGGGTCGTATCTAATACCACATTAAAAGTTGGCTGGGTACGGAATTTATTGAGAAGTCCAGAAAAAGTGCAATTTAATCTAATAAAGATTTAATTATGCTGAGAAATAATGAGATCTAAAGATCCCAGTGGAGTACTCTGAATTAACTTACTCTTATGATACATTTCTTAGCTCTGGCATAAAAAATCATGGTTGAGGGTTGGGAGACACTCTGTGTGTGTGCATTCCTTTTTGGAAGAAAATGAGAGTTTATATGATGTGCGTGTGTATGTGTGTGTTTGCATAACTGTTACCTAAAGTTGTTTATGAGACAATAGATCTGTGTTTTTACAGTCTTTTGAAAGGGGCCTCGATGATAACACTAAGAGAACAGTTATAGAAGAGGAGCTAATTCTGGTTTGTGTGAATTATTCATCTATTCCTCCACCACTTATTGAATATACTGTGGGGGTGCAGGCAGTATAGTAGCCTAAGGCAGTCCCTGCCTGTGATGCTCAATATACTCAGTTCTAAGTTTTGCAATTATAGTTGTTAGTAGACGTAACACTAAAAAATAAGGGAAAGGGAGGGTTGGTGGAATAGAGGGGACCTGTGGTCAGGTGTTAGGAAAGCACTGCTTACTTACACCCTCCTAGGAAATAGGTAGTGCATTAGTTAAATACTCTGAGATATTTTTCCATAAAATAAGTATTTGTTTTTATTTAACTTAGAGTTTCTAGTTCTTATTTGACCATGGATACCCATTTTCTTCCTGATGAATACCTTTGTATGGAACACATCCTAAGAAAAAAATTGCCATACTGGTTGTTTTCATTGTCTAAGATGGTTGGCTGATATGTCATGGTTTCATATGATTTTCAAAATGATTCTGAAAATGTGATTATGTTCAAAATAAAAGAATAAGTCCTCTTGAGTCAGAGTTTTTCCACTAGAGCTCAAGGAGCAATAGTCCAGCGTCCTGCCTCGGGGCAAACATCTGATTGGTTCTGTGTCTCTTTAGGTAAGCCCCCATTGCCTCCTTTCTTCCTATTCAAATTTAAGAATATTCCTGTGTCTTTTCATGCAAGCCACTAGAACAGTCCTCACTCTTGCTTCTCAGTGTTTCCACTTTTTTTTGTTCTGCTTCTGCCAGGACACAAAACATGTTCACTCATTGGGTTCTCCATGCACGCTCACAAAAAACTATACAAAAAACATCTTAAAGACCTAGATAACCATAATGGTGTGATCACTCACCTAGAGCAAGATATCCTGGAATGCAAAGTCAAGTGGGCCTTAGGAAGCATCATTATGAACAAAGCTAGTGGAGGTGATGGAATTCCAGTTGAGCTATTTCAAATCCTAAAAGATGATGCTGTGAAAGTGCTGCACTCAATATGCCAGCAAATTTGGAAAACCCAGCAGTGGCCACAAGACTGGAAAAGGTCAGTTTTCATTCCAATCCCAAAGAAAGGCAATGCCAAAGAATGCTCAAACTACTGCACAACTGCACTCACCTCACATGCTAGTAAAGTAATGCTCAAAATTCTCTAAGCCAGGCTTCAACAGTATGTGAACCAATACTTCCAGATGTTCAAGCTGGATTTAGAAAAGGCAGAGGAACCAGAAACCAACTTGCCAGCATTTGTTGGATCACTGAAAAAACAAGAGAGTTCAAAAAAACATCTACTTCTGCTTTATTGACTACACCAAAGACTTTGACTGTGTGGATCACCACAAACTGTGGAAAATTCTGAAAGAGATGGGCATACCATCTGACCATCTGACCTGCCTCTTGAGAAATCTGTACGCAGGTCAAGAAGCAACAGTTGGAACCGAATATGGAACAACGGACTGGTTCTAAATTGGGAAAGGAGTACATCAAGGCTGTATATTGTCACCCTGCTTATTTAACATGCATGATGCAGAGTACATCATGCAAAATACCAGGCTGGATGAAGCACAATCTGGAATCAAGATTGCCGGGAGAAATATCAATAACCTCAGATATGCAGACGACACCACCCTTATGGCAGAAAGTGAAGAAGAACTAAAGAGCCTCTTGATGAAATTGAAAGATGAGAGTGAAAATGTTGGCTTAAAATTCAACATTCAAAAAACTAAGATTATGGCATCTGGTCTCATCACTTCATGGCAAATAGATGGGGAAACAATGGAAACAGTGACAGACTTTCTTTTCTTGGGGTCCACGGTCACTGCAAATGGTGACTGCAGCCATGAAATTAAAAGACACTTACTCCTTGGAAGGAAAGTTATGGCCAACCTAGACAGCATATTAAAAAGCAGAGACATTACTTGGTCAACAACGTTGGGTCCATCTAGTCAAGGCTATGGTTTTCCCAGTAGTCATGTATGAATGTTAGAGTTGGACTATAAAGAAAGCTGAGCGCTGAAGAATTGATGCTTTTGAACTGTGGTGTTGGCAAAGACTCCTGAGGGTCCCTTGGACTGCAAGGGGATCCAACCAGTCCATCCTAAAGGAAATCAGTCCTGAATATTAATTGGAAGGACTGATGTTGAAGCTGAAACTCCAATACTTTGGTCACCTGATGTGAAGAACTGACTCATTTGAAAAGGCCCTAATGCAAGGAAAGATTGCAGGCAGGAGGAGAAGGGGATGACAGAGGATTAGATGGTTGGATGGCATCACCAACTCAATGGCCAAGAGTATGAGTAAGCTCCAGGTGTTGGTAATGCATAGGGAAGCCTGGCATGCAGCAGTCCATGGGGTTGCTAAGAGTCAGACACGACTGAGCAACTGAACTAAACTGATTTACAACTATATACAGGTACAGAAAAGTTCCACTACCCTTGAAAACTTCTGTGCTCTGCTTATTCATCCTTTATCTCCTCTCCTCCCTCTAACCCCTGGCAGCCACTGATCTTACTTTCTCCATAGTTTTACCTTTCAAGAGTATCATTTAGTTAGAATAATATAGTATGTAGCCTTTTCAGATTGGCTTCTTTTACTTAGTAATATATACTTAACTTTATGCCTTTTCATGGCTTGGTAGCTCATATATTTTTAATAATAAATAATATTACTTTTTCTGGATGTACTGCAGTTTGTTTATTCCTCCACCTATTGAAGGATGTCTTGGTTGCTTCCAAGTCTTGGCAGTTATGAAAAAAGCTGTGATAAGCATCTATGTGCAATTTTTGTGTGTGTGGGCATATTTTCAGCTCATTTTTGAAAATAACAGTGAGTGTGATTGCTGGATCATATGGTAAGAGTATATATATTTTTTAAAGAAATCACAAAAGTGTATTCCAAAGTGGCTGTACCATTTTACATTTGTACCCACCAGTAATGAATGAGAATTCTTTTGCTCCACATCCTTGCTAACATGGTTTTGTCAGTGTTCCAAAGTCTGCCATTCTAATAGGTATGCAGTGGTATTTCATTGTTGCTTTAATTTACATATTCCTGGTGACCTATGATATGGAGAACTTGTTAATATGTTTATTTGCCATATGTGTACCTTCTGTGGCCTTTTGCAATTTAGTTCATTTCTAAGTCGACTTTTACAAGTTCTTGGTATATTTAAAAAAATAGTCCTTTATCAGATGTCTTTTTTGTAAATATTTTCTCCAAGATTTTGGTTTCTCTTCTTATTGATCAATTTATTTTCTCAAACTTCCAAATATATCAAGGAGAAAGTCTCTTTTAATATTGGCACATCTTTCCTTTCAACAAATATGGAGCAGGATACAGTGTATTAGTTCCATTTCACAGATACCTACTATTGTAGTAATGTAAACTTTTCATTTTATTAATATATTTTAGTTAAAATAATGGAACAGAACATAGAGCCCAGAAATAAGCATACATACATGTGGTCATAGGTTTATTTAATTTATGATCAAAGAACCAAAATTATACAATGGAGAAAGGACATTCTTGTCTGTAAATAATGTTGGGAAACTGAATAGTCACATGTCAAAGAATGAAACTCAACCATTATCTTACACCATACATGAAAATTAACTCAGAATGCATTAAAGACTTGAACATGAGACCCAGTGCCAGGAAATTCCTAGAAGAAAACATAGGCAGTAAGCTCCTTGATGTTGGCCTTGGCAATGATTTTTTTTGGATTTGACACCAAATCCTAAGACAGCAAAAGCAAAAGTAAACAGGTGGGACTACATCAACTTTAAACACTTCTGCATAGAAAAGGAAATCATCAACAAAATGAAAAAGGAACCTACTGAATGGGAAAATATATTTGCAAGTCATACATCTAACAAGCGATTAATATCCAAAATATGTAAAGAACTCCTATAACTCAATAGCAGAAAATGAACAACTGAATAAAAAATGGGCAGAGGAGCTGAATAGACCTTCTTCTGAAGAAGATATGCAGGTGAACAACAGATACATGAAAAGATGTTCAACATCACTAATCATCAGGGGAATGCAAACCAAAACTACAGTGAAATACCACCTCACACAAGTCAGAATGGCCATCATCAAAAAGAACACAAATAGCAAATATTGAAGAGGACATGGGTAAAAGGGAACATGTGCTCACTGTTGGTGTGTATGTAAATTGGTGCAACCACTCTGGAAAACAGTCTGGAGGCTTCTGAAAAAACAATTACCCAGCAATTCTACTTCTGGGTATTTTTCTGAAGGAAATGAGGGCTAACTGGAAAACATATCTGCACCTCCATGTTCATTGCATTATTGTTTTAATAGCCAAGATATGGAAGCACCATAAGTGTCAACTCTTGGATGAATAGATAAGGCATAACACACACACACACACACACACATATACATACACACACACACTACACATATACAAAGTACAATATTATTCAGCCATAAAAAAGAAGCGATATCTTCCATTTGTGAGAACTTGGATGGACATTATAGTGAGTGAAATAAGTCAGACAGAGAAAGACATATATGCATGATCTCACTTGGAATCTAAAATAAAATAAAACAAACAGAAAGAGAGTACCAAACACATAGAAACAGAGATCAGATTCAGTTCAGTTCAGTCAATCAGTCGTGTCTGACTCTTTGCGACCCCACGAATTGCAGCACGCCAGGCCTCCCTGTCCATCACCAACTCCCGGAATTCACTCAAACTCATGTCCATCGAGTCATTGATGCCATCCAGCCATCTCATCCTCTGTTGTCCCCTTCTCCTCTTGCCCCCAATCCCTCCCAGCATCAGAGTCTTTTCCAATGAGTCAACTCTTTGCATGAGGTGGCCAAAGTATTGGAGTTTCAGCTTTAGCATCTAGTGGTTGCCATAGCGGTTGGGGAGAGCAAAATAGGTTACGGTGGTCAAAAGATACAAACTTCCAGTTATAAATAAGTCTTGAGGATGTAAAGTACAGCTTGGTGGCTACAGTTAATAGTACCATATTGCATATTTGAAAGTGGCTGAGATAGTAGGCCTTAAAAGTTCTGATCACACAAACAAAAATCTGTAATTGTACATGGTAATGGATATTAACAAAACTTACTGTAGTGGTCATTTCACAAACTATACATATATCAAATCATTGTAATTATATATGTTAATTATATCACAATAAAAATATTATATTGACCAGATAGTATATACAAATGGTACAATACTAAAAAAGTACAAAGAGGTATACCCTTATCTTTTAACCAGCCAAATTTTCTACAAAGACAACTAGAGCAAACAATTTCTTATTGGTATTTTCAGGGATATTATGTTCATATAGTGTATGTATATGTGTTAGTTTTTAAAAGCCTAATTGATAGTCTGTTATTCATGCTATTCTTTACATTGCTTTTTTTTTTTGATTAAATATTTATCTGGAGTTCTCAGATATGGCAAAAATATTGAAGCTAGATTATGCATGGTTGATCAGCTGTTTACACCATATTGTCAATTTCCTATTGCCCTCAAGTGAAAACAAGATATGTTGCTGAAAATTTTGCTCCAAAAAACAAATTAAATAAGATCTAATCATATGGCTTTTGCTCCCACATTTGTTCCTTTTGCTCTTTGTATTGTCTTTTCCTGTGTTCCCGTAGAAGTAGAGGAAGGAATCAGTTCAGTTCAGTCGCTCAGTCGTGTCTGACTCTTTGCGACCCCATGAATCGCAGCATGCCAAGTCTCCCTGTCCATTAACAACTCCCGGAGTCCACCCAAACTCATGTCCATTGAGTCAGTGATGCCATCCAACCATCTCATCATCTGTCATCCCCTTCTCCTCCCGCCTTCAATCTTTCCTTGCATTAGGGTCTTTTCAAATGAGTCAATTCTTTGCATCAGGTGGCCAAAGTATTGGAGTTTCAGCTTCAGCATCAGTCCTTCCAATGAATATTCAGGACTGATCTCCTTTAGGATGGACTGGTTGGATCTCCTTGAGGTCCAAGGGACTCTCAAGAGTCTTCTCCAACACCACACACAGTTCAAAAGCACCAATTCTTTGGTGCTCAGCTTTCTTTATAGTCCAACTCTCACATCCATACATGACTACTGGAAAAACCATAGCCTTGACTAGATGGACCTTTGTTGACCAAGTAATGTCTCTGCTTTTTAATATGCTATCTAGGTTGGCCATAACTTTTCTTCCAAGGAGTAAGCATCTTTTAATTTCATGGCTGCAGTCACCATCTGCAGTGATTTTGGAGCCCAGAAAAATAAAGTCAGACATGGTTTCCATTGTTTCCCCATCTATTTGGCATGAAGTGATGGGACAGGATGCCATAACCTTAGTTTTTTGAATGTTGAGTTTTAAGCCAACTTTTTCACTCTCATCTTTCAATTTCATCAAGAGGCTCTTTAGTTCTTCTTCACTTTCTGCCATAAGGGTGGTGTCCTCTGCATATCTGAGGTTATTGATATTTCTCCCAGCAATCTTGACTCCAGCTTGTACTTCTTCCAGCTCAGCATTTCTCACAATGTACTCTGCATATAAATTAAGTAAGCAGGGTGACAAGATACAACCTTGACGTACTCCTTTTCCTATTTGGAACCAGTCTGTTGTTCCATGTCCAGTTCTAACTGTTGCTTCCTGAGCTGGATACAGGTTTCTCAAGAAGCAGGTCAAGTGGTCTGGTATTTCCATCTCTTTCAGAATTTTCCACAGTTTATTGTGATCCACACAGTCAAAGGCTTTGGCATAGTCAATAAAGCAGAAGTAGATGTTTTTTTGGAACTCTCTTGCTTTTTCAGTGACTCAGTGGATGTTGGCAATTTCATCTCTGTTTCCTCTGCCTTTTCTAAAACCAGCTTGAACATCTGGAAGTTCATCGTTCACATATTGCTGAAGCCTGGCTTGGAGAATTTTGAGCATTACTTTACTAGTGTGTGAGATGAGTGCAATTGTGCAGTAGTTTGAGCATTCTTTGGTATTGCCTTTCTTTTGGATTGGAATGAAAACTGACCTTTTCCAGTCCTCTAGCCACTGCTGAGTTTTCCAAATTTGCTGGCATATTGAGTGTAGCATTTTCACAGCATTATCTTTCAGGATTTGAAATAGCTTAACTGGAATTCCATCACCTCCACTAGCTTTGTTCATAGTGGTGCTTTCTAAGGCCCACTTGACTTCACATTCCAGGATGTCTGGCTCTAGGTGAGTGATCACACCATTGTGACTATCTGGGTCGTGAAGATCCTTTTTGTACAGTTCTTCTGTGTATTCTTGCCATCTCTTCTTAATATCTTTTGCTTCTGTTAGGTCCCTACCATTTCTGTCCTTTATTGAACCTCACTTACTCACCAGTTTTTGTTATGGTTTATTCGCTAAGCTGTGTCTGACTCTTTATGATCCCATGGACTGTAGCCTGACAGGCTCCTCTGTCCATGGGATTTCCCAAGCAAGAATAGTGGAGTGAGGTGCCATTTCCTTCTCAGGGCAACTTTCCAACCCAGGGATCAAATCTTTGTCTCCTGCCAGAGAGATCTGCAAAGAAAAAATAGTGTTAATGGAAATTTTTATCCCTTGCTAGTTTAGAAGAGTCTGGAGCATGAATCAAGCTAACAAATGGGGAGATGGTTTTCCTTAATGGATTCCACTCTGGAAAGCTAAGGCAAATTTAACAAAAAGGTGCCACTAGTCTAATTTGATGAGGCCCAGGCAAACAAGTTTACAAATTGCAGTAACTTGGAAAAACTGTTCTATTCAAGTCATAGGTGGTCTGCCTGACACAAGTTTTGGACTCACCTGCTTACCTTATCTTAGAGACAGTGTTTTTTTCCATTGCTAGGTTTTCACCAAACATATATTTAGCCAGATTGAAAGCATTTTTCAATCAATTCAGATGCATTTTTAAAATGAATTTGAGCACATTTGGCTTCAAATGGGTATATTTTCAGGGGATCAGAAGTACCAGTTTAACAGTGGTCAAGGCTAGTTGGCTCTATTCTTTAGTGGATGTAGCCAAGATCTGGAGTTAAAGTTCTGAGAATATCTGCTCATTCACTCTAAATGATGGCATGGATCTTAGCCAGTCTTCAATCAAGTGCAGGAGGTTTTGCTATAGGATTTCAAGGCAAATTAACAGGTGGTTTGGGACAGACCCTTCTCATCACTGGGGAAAGAATCCAATCAACTCAAATCACATATGATTAATTAATTTATTAAACATCACCTTAAAGTCTATAAAATGCTCTGTTAATTCCAACAACCATCCTGAGAGAATAATCATAATTTCAAATATTATTATTATTTTGATTACCATTTTATCTAGGTCAGGAAGCTAGGGATCAGAGAAGTTTAGAAATTAGACAATGTTCATATAGTTAAAAGGTAAATCCTAACTCAAATCTGGCTCTTTCAGCTCCAAATAATGAATCAGTAGCCTCATCTTTATGAAGATAGAAAAATCCTGTTTCTTAAATCACCAACCTGCTACCTCAAATTGACTTCAGCTAGTATCTGTTCTTTAATATCATAATCCCATATAAAAACCTTAGCTGGGATACAGCTGTATGTAAATCATGATATATGTTTTTATTTATTTATTTTAAAGTGCAAGTGGTAGCACATTATTACACTGTTCTGTTCACTGCTTTTTTTTTTATTATCAGTAGAGTGGGGTTTTTTAAAAATTTATTTACATTTTATTGAAGGATAGTTGTTTTACAGAATTTTACTGTTTTCTGTCAAACCTCAACATGAATCAACCATAGGTATACATATATCCCCTCCCTTTTGAAACTCCCTGCCATCTCTCTCCCCATCCCACCCCTCTAGGTTGATACAGAGCCCCTGTTTGAGTTTCCTGAGCCATAGAGCAAATTCCCGTTTGCTATGTATTTTACATATGGTAATGTAAGTTTCCATGTTACTATTTCCATACATCTCACCCTTTCCTCCTCTCTCCCCATGTACATAAGTCTCTTCTCTATGTCTGTTTCTCCATTGTTGCCATATAAGTAAATTCTTCAGTATCATTTTTCTAGATTCTGTATATATGTGTTAGAATACAGTATTTATCTTTCTCTTTCTGACTTACTTCACTCTATAATAGGTTCTAGGTTTATCCACCTCATTAGAACTGACTCAAATGTGTTCCTTTTTATGGTCTAAGTAATATTCCATTGTGTACATTTGCCACAACTTCTTTATCCATTCATCTGTTGATGGACATCTCTAATTTGCTTCCATGTTCTGCTGCTGCTGCTAAGTCACTTCAGTCATGTCCAACTCTGTGCGACCCCATAGACAGCAGCCCACCAGGCTTCCCCATCCCTGGGATTCTCCAGGCAAGAACACTGGAGTGGGTTGCCATTTCCTTCTCCAATGCATGAAAGTGAAAAGTGAAAGTGAAGTTGCTCAGTCATGTCTGACTCTTTGCGACCCCATGGACTACAGCCTACCAGGCTCCTCCATCCATGGGATTTTCCAGGCAAGAGTACTGGAGTAGGGTGCTGTTGCCTTCTCTGGCTTCCTTGTTCTAGCTATTGTAAATAGTGCTGCAATGAACAATTGGATACATGTGTCTCTTTCAATTTTCGTTTCCTCAGGGTATATGCCCAAGAGTGGGATTGCTGGGTTATATGGTGGTTTTATTCCAAGGTTTTTAAGGAATCTCCATACTGTCTTCCATAGTGGCTATATCAGTTTACATTCCCACCAACAGTGAAAGAGTGTTCCCTTTTCTCCACACCATTTCCAGCATTTATTGTTTGTAGACTTTTTGATGAGGGCCATTCACAGATGTGAGTTGATATCTCATTGTAGTTTTGATTTGCAATTCTATAATAATGAGTGATGTTGAGCATCTTTTTATGTATTTGTTAGCCATCTATATGTTTTCTTTGGAGAAATGTCTGTTAGGTCTTTTTCCTACTTTTTGATTGGGTTGTTTATTTTTGTGGTATTGAGTTGTATGAGCTGCTTGTATATTTTGGAAATTAATCCTTTGTCAATTGTTTCATTTGCTATTATTTTCTCCCATTCTGAGGGTTGTATTTTCACCTTGCTTAGAGTTTCCTTTGTTGTGCAAAAGCTTTTCAGTTCAATCAGGTCCCACTCGTCTACTTTTCTTTTTATTTATGTTATCTAGGAGGTGGGTCATAGAGGATCTTGCTTTGATTTATGTCATTGAGTGTTCTGCCTATGTTTTCCTCTAAGAGTTTTATAGTTTCTGGTCTTATATTTAGGTCTTTAACCCATTTTGAGTTTATCTTAGTGTATGGTGTTAGCAAGTGTTCTAATTTAATTCTTTTACATGTTGCTGTCCAGTTTTGCCAGCACCATTTATTGAAGGGACTGTCTTTGCCCCATTGTATGTTCTTGCCTCCTTTGTCAAAAATAAGGTACTCATAGGTGCATGGGTTTATTTCTGGGCTTTCTATCTTGTTCCATTGCTCTATGTTTCTGTGCCAGTGCCATACTGTCTTGATGACTGTAGCTTTGTAGCATAATCTAAAGTCAGGAAGGTTGACTCCTCCAGCTCCATTCTTCTTTCTCAAGACTGCTTTGGCCTTTCGGGGTCTTTTGTGTTTCCATGTGAATTGTGAAAATTTTTGTTCTAGTTATATGAAAATGACACTGGTAATTTGATAGGGATCACACTGAATCTGTAGATTGCATCTGGTAGTATAGTCATTTAAACGACATTGATTCTTCTGACCCAGGAACATGGAATATCTCTCCACCTGTTTATGTCATCTTTGATTTCTTTCATTAGTGTCTTATAATTTTGTGGGTACTGTTCTTTTGTCTCCTTAGGTAAGTTTATTCCTAGATTAGATAAGTTTAATCTAGGATTGAAAGGATTAAACTTATCTCCTTAGATAAGTTTAATCCTTTTTGCTGCAGTGGTGAATGGGATTGATACCTTAATTTCTCTTTCTGATTTTCCATTGTTAGTATAGAGAAACGCAAGTGATTTCTGTGTATGATTTTAACAAAATCATACAACTTTGCTAAATTCACTGATTAGCTCTAGTAATTTTCTGATACTATCTTTAGGTTTTCTATGTACAGAATCATGTCACCTGCAAACAGTGAGAGCTTTACTTCTTCTTTTCCAATCTGCTGCTGCTGCTGCTAAGTCGCTTCAGTTGTGTCTGACTCTGTGAGACCCCGTAGACGGCAGCCCACCAGGTTCCCCCATCCCTGGGATTCTCCAGGCAAGAATACTGGAGTGGGTTGCCATTTCCTTCTCCAATGCATGAAAGTGAAAAGTGAAAGTGAAGTCGCTCAGTCGTGTCTGACTCTCCACAACCCCAGGGACTGTAGCCTACCAGGCTCCTCTGTCCATGGGATTTTCCAGGCAAGAGTACTGGAGTGGGGTGCCATTGTCTTCTCTGTTTCCGATCTAGATTCCTTTTATTTATTTTTCTTCTCTGATAGCTGTAGCTAGGACTTCTAGAACTATGCTGAATAATAGTGGTGAAAGTGGACACCCTTGTCTTGTTCCTGATCTTAGGGGGAATGCTTTCAGTTTTTCACCATTGAGAATAATGTTTGCTGTAGGCTTGTTCCTTATTAATCATGTATGGAGCAAGTGGGGGAAATTGGGTATAGCAAAAATGTTGGCAACTGCTACGTGAATGAATAAAGGTTGTATAAGTCATATCTCCTGAAATATTCAAATGAAGATTCTTTTTTTCCTCTGCATCATAATTATAAAAGGAAGACCAAGGGTTTTATAAGAAACACTTTTTCTAGAGAAAAGTTCCAGGGCTGTTGAGGATTTGATCCCATGATTTCATGCTCAAATACAAAACTTATATAAGGGGTGAGCAGGGATTTCATTTGTGATCAAGCTGTTTGAGCTAAACCAGCTGTTTCCAGAGCAAAGATTATAATGCATGAAGTTAATGTGCTACAAGAAAATGCCAAAGTACAACAATGAGGAATCGTTATTATATTCCCTGTAGATGATGCTTCTTAAAGTAGGGGCATAAAGATGTCTGCAGTGTGAACAAGGCCAGGGCCCTTTTCTGTGTAGCAGGTAACTCATTCCAGCTGTTTGGCCATGTCTTCTTCTGCCAAAGCCTTTCCCCTAAGGTAGCATTAGCTCCAGGAGTTTTCTAAGCTGAATACTGCAAAAGATGGCAATTTTGCAGCCTGTTTAGTAGTTTCCTCAGAGAAAAACGTGTTGCTGTCACCAAGTCTCTTCTAATATAAATTCACCTTGATGATGTACTTTATGGAAAAGAACACTTGACCCTGGATACCCAAGTGGGCTGCATTTTCTGCCACTTCACTGCTGACCACATTTTCCTCAAGACATTCTATTGCAGCAAAATATAAAGGCATTTGTCCAAAATTTTTGAGACCCACCCAAGGGCCAGATAAATGTCGTCATGTTTATTTTCTGGAATCAAGGCTTAGGGACAGGGTTAAAGGGAAAGATTTCTCCCATTTCAAATCAAATTTACTGGAAATGAAGCAGTGAAGCAACCGCATTTCACACAAAATGATGTGTTTATGGCTCTGTGAGATATGATCATCAGGCGTGCTGTAATGATTCTTCAATTGTCTCACCTTTGAATGTTGCACACTCATCTTACTTATTTTCTCGGATACAGTATTGCAGAGGACAAAATTACCAACTTAGGCGTGGTGCATTCACTTGGATCTCTGGCTGTGGGTGGCTAACACTGACAAACCTATGCTTTTAAAATCCAAAGTAAGTATATATCCAACAGTCTGAAGTTTGCATCCTTGTACAGGTTTGAGTCATTTCTATAATTCTTTGGGGATGAAAACAAACTTGGAGCAGTAAGTGCTTTGAAAAACAAACTACCAACATGTTGTGAATGTGTAAACTGGGGAAAATTATGCCAAATTCAGAGGATAAGGAGACTAGAATGTAACATAAGTCATGGTTTCACTGAGACAAGTGTTCCTTGTATGTTGAACCTAACACTTACACATGGTTGATTCAGCAGTCCCCAGCTAGTAGATGGTATTTACTCTTTTTGTGGACACACAGTGCTCTTCACCCCTTTTTGACTTTGCCCAGTGTTCCCTCTTGTGGATATTGTATCCCTCTCATTTCATTTATTAAAATATTTCTTTGGAAGAAACGTTACTTATTTCCCCTTTCTAGAAGCCACCTGCAATATCAATAGAATGTTGAACTGGACATGTGGCTCTCTAGAAATAAACATGACATTTCCCACCTTCTCTTGCATCTACATGTGACCCTGTGACTAAGTTCTGGCCAATGGCAGATAAGTAGAAATGTCAGGTAACAGCAGCAGCATTCTTCGCCCCTTTCCTCTCCACCACTGACCAGCATGGAGGCAAGGTGGCTGATGCTGGGAGAGCTGTCCCAGTGGCTTTGTGCGTGGAGTTAATGGTTGGTGAAGCATTAGGTAGAGGGAGCCTGCATCCCGGATACAGCTGCCCAGTACTGGGAGCCTGCCTTTTGACTTAGATTGTAGAGAAAAACAAACATCTATGCTCTGTGACAACCTAGAGGGGTGGGATGGGATGGGAGGTGGGGAAGTTCAAGAGGGAGGGGATGTATGTTTACTTATGGCTGATTCATACTATTGTGTGGCAGAAGCCAACACAATATTGTAAAGCAATTATTCTCCAATTAAAATTTGAGTTTGAGCAAGTTGTGGGAGATGGTGAAGGACAGGGAAGCCTAGCATGCTGCAGTCCATGGGGTTGCAAAGAGTCAGACACGACTGAGTGACTGAACAACAACAAAAATAAATTTAAAATAAATAATTTAAATCATTGTTATTTGGGGGTTTTTGTCACTCATAGTAAACTTAATTCCAGCAGGATCAACTGTCTTATGCTTTAAAGCTCTTTTTAATGCCAGTATCATGTGTAGGAATACAGGGCTCTCGGTGAAGGCCATTGATTGCCCCAAGTTTCTTGAGCACATTGAGGTCTTTTTGCCTATCTCTCTTCTCTTCCCATAGATTCCTCAAAGCCCCATCTTTTCCAACTTCTCTTTCTAGTCAGCTTTCTTACTTTCAGAGCTGGGCACGATCCCTTTTAAGCAATTTTCTGAAATACCATGTTTTCACTTTGAAACAGGATTGTAATACACATGGTGACCCATGGACCTTATCTCTAGTTCACTTGACCTCTCACCTGCAGTACTCTAGAAACTCTGTGGGATGCTGGAGGCTCATGTTCCCTAAGTCTACTGGCCCATAATCTATATCCCCATCTGTGATTCTAGGTTTCCTGATTCCGGGGCCCTTTTTGCCCCTTCATTGCTCCCCAGTCCCCTATTTCCCACTCTCTGTGGTTTCCAGGCCCCACATCAAGGCTTGGGGCCTATCCCCTATGCCTCTCTAGCATTCCTGAGCCCTCCCTGTGCCAATAATTGGTACAAGACATCTTAGCCAAATTTCAAGGCTCCAGGACTCTTTCACATTTGTAGCCCAGAGGTCTTTTTCAGTGTAAAGATCAATACTCGGCTCCATCAGTCTAGATGCTTATATGCAGTCAGGTTGTTTGCTGTTCAGTTGCCAAGTCATTCCAACCTTTTGTGACCCCCCATGAACTGCAGCACACCAGGCTTCCCTGTCCTTCACTGTCTCCCAGAATTTGCTTAAACTCATGTCCATTGAGATGATGATGCCTTCTTTTTCTTCCAAGGAACAAGCGTCTTTTAATTTCATGGCTGCAGTCACGATCCACAGTGATTTTGGAACCCAAGAAAAGAAAATCTGCGACTGTTTCCACATTTCCCCCATCTATTTGCCATGAAGTGATGGGACTGGATGCCATGATCTTAGTTTTTTGAATGTTGAGTTTTAAGCTTTTTCACTCTCCTTTTTCACCCTCAAGCAAGAAGCTCTTAAGTTCCTTTTCGCTTTCTGCCATCAGAGTGGTGTCATCTGCATATCTGAGGTTGTTGATATTTCTCCTGGCAATCTTGATGCCAGCTTATGATCTATCCAGCCTGGCATTTCTGTAGATAATGTGAAAATACAGAAGCATACAGAGGCAAAAACAATAGTCTGTCAATCTCTTAACCTAGAGGGAAGCAAATCTAACATATTTATTTCCTTATAGCCTCTCTGTGTATTTGAACATACTTAATTTTACAATGCTAACCTGATACTTCCTATGCAGTTTTGCATCTTTCTGTCTACCTACCAATTTACCTACCTATCTCTCTGTCTGGGGCTGCAAAACACTCCAGTTTGTGGATATAGTAAAATTTACTTAAACAACTTCTTATAGTTTATTTCTTATTTTTCCCCATTTTACATGGTTGTGCATAGCAATGTAATTAATATTTTTGTAGACAAAATTTTTCCCTTTTGGATTATTTCTTTAGGTTTGATTCATTGAAGTTCAAAGAATTTTAGATTCTTGAAAGGTTTCATGAACCTTGATACATACTGCACACTGTTCAAGCTGTATTAATTTCTCCCTCCCCAGTAATATCACACTATTCTCTTATTTGCCTAGAATTTTTATATTAACTTGTGGACACAGGGAAGAAGCAGAGGCTAGGACAGAGAAGGCAGTGTTGACATATATACACTACCATGGGTAAAATAAATAAAGAGAAGGAAGTTGCTGTATAACACAGGGAGCCCACCCTGGCACTCTGTGACAACCTAGAGGGGTGCAATGGAGAGGAGGAAACCTCAGGAGGGAGGGGATGTATATATAATTATGATTGATTCATGTTGATATATGGTAGAGATCACCACAACATTATAAAGCAATTATCCTAAAAAAATTGAAAAAAAATTTACTGATGTTAAGTTTAGAAAAAGTCTCATTTTTAAATATGCATTTCTTTGATTACAACTGAAGTTCAATTTTTTTGTTTATTATTAGTTTGTAATTCTTTTAGGTTTCTTTACATTCTGATGATTTATCTAGGATCATCATGTTTTCCTAAATTTGAAGAAACTATATGAAAAAGAATTTTAAGTCCTTTCTTCTCCTGTTTAATGAATATATATATTCCCCTCAGTTTTCAATTTGTCTTTTAATTTGGTTTGTCATATTAATAGATTTGAATAAAAAGCAGGTAAAAAATTATAGAATCAAATGCCCTTTTCTGGCATTTTTCATATATCTTAACTTTAGAAAACCTTTCGTCACGCCTTACCCCAAAAGATAACCAGGAGTAACTCAGAAATTCTCACTTTTCTCCACTTGTTAACATTGATACTTTTATTAAATTCTACTAAATTTTCTGTCTCCAAGAGATCTGTTTCGGGCTTTTGTTCTGTCTCATTGATCTTTTCATTCTTCAGTTCAGTTCAGTTTAGTTGCTCAGTCATGCCCAACTCTTTGCAACCCCATGAATCACAGCACGCCAGGCCTCCCTGTCCATCACCAACTCCCAGAGTTCACTCAAACTCATGTCCATCGAGTCTATTATGCCATCCAGCCATCTCATCCTCTGTCGTCCCCTTCTCCTCTTGCCCCCAATCCCTCCCAGCATCAGGGTCTTTTCCAATGAGTCAACTCTTCGCATGAGGTGGCCAAAGTATTGGAGTTTCAGCTTTAGCATCAGTCCTTCCAATGAACACCCAGGGCTAATCTCCTTTAGAATGGACTGGTTGGATCTCCTTGCAGTCCAAGGGACTCGCAAGAGTCTTCTCCAACACCACAGTTCAAAAGCATCAATCCTTCAGCGCTCAGCTTTCTTCACAGTCCAACTCTCACATCCATACATGACCACAGGAAAAACCATAGCCTTGACTAGACGGACCTTTGTTGGCAAAGTAATGTCATGCTTTTCAGTATGCTATCTAGGTTGGTTATAACTTTCCTTCCAAGGAGTAAGCGTCTTTTAATTTCATGGCTGCAGTCACCATCTGCAGAGATTTTGGAGACCAGAAAAATAAAGTCTGACACTGTTTCCACTGTTTCCCCATCTATTTCCCATTAAGTGATGGGACCAGATACCATGATCTTAGTTTTCTGAATGTTGAGCTTTAAGCCAACTTTTTCACTGTCCTCTTTCACTTTCATCAAGAGGCTTTTTAGTTCCTCTTCACTTTCTGCCATAAGGGTGGTGTCATCTGCGTATCTGAGGTTATTGATATTTCTCCTGGTAATCTTGATTCCAGATTGTGTTATTCCAGCCCAGTGTTCTCATGATGTACTCTGCTTATAAGTTAAATAAGCAGGGTGATAATATACAGACCTGGCATACTCCTTTTCCTATTTGGAACCAGTCTGTTGTTCCATGTCCAGTTCTAACTGTTGCTTCCTGACCTGCATATAGGTTTCATTCTTATATCGATATTATCACCTTCATTATTATAGGTCTACAATTAAATAATAAATTTCATCCCATAATTATTGAGTATCTACTACGTGACAGAAACTGTACTTGACCTGGGGATACAGTGATGCACTAGGTGGAGATAGTTCCTGCCCTCACATTCACGGTTTCTAGTGCAGGAAACTGGAGAGTAATTGACATTTTACGTATCAACCCAATCAAGCATGAGCAATAAGAGAGGCACAAGGTGGTGAGAAAACATGTGGTAAGGATCTACCTCAGATTTGAATTCAGTGAGAGTTTCTGGAGTACAAATGTTTAAATTAGTCCTGTGGTTTATGGTAGACAGTCAAATATATGAGAGAGAAGTTGATGATAAACAGCAACAGCTAGAATGCCCAAAGGTCAATAGAGAGCCTAATACATTTGAGAAATTGAAAATACATTTGTGTGCCTCAAACAGAGTAAAGAAGTTTGGTTCTGGACAAGAGAGTGGTTTTCAGGGGCCAAATCACATTAAGGAGTGTGGCCTTTAACCTGATGATTATGGGGAGTCACTGAAAGGGTTTAAGTAAGAGTCATTTCACCAGATTCATGTTCAAGTAGGATCTATCTGGCTGTAGTATGGAGGGTCAGTTTAAGTAGATGTAAAAGATTGAGGCAGGGAAATCTAATAAATCAGAAGAAAAATGATGCAGGTCTGAGCTAGGATATTGGTACCAGAAATATAAAGGTTTGACATTTGGAAGATATTTAAGAGGTAAAATTAACAGAAATTGGTAATTGGACATAAAATAAGGGAACTGACACCACAGGGCCACTGGGTACACAGTGGTTGCATTCACTGAGAGGGAGTGCAGGAAAGGTGAATTATGAGATGGGCAGATGTTATTTTTTTGTATATGTCAAGTCTGAGATGTATGTGGTATACCCAAAACTACATGGTCAATAGGCTTTTGAAGGCTGGGTTAGGGTGAGAAGATCTGGAGTATAGATTTGGGTGTCTTTAGTATTTAAAGAGTGGGTTAAGCTGTAAGATTGAATATGATCTCCAGACAGGATCCACAGAGTGAACAATAGCAGAGGATCTAAAGAACATGAAGATTGAAAGTGCAGGCAGAGGATGGGGAGCCACAAAATGAGACAGAATAAGCCACCAGAGGGAGAGCAGAGAAACAGAAGACTGTCTTGGAAGTAGAGGGAAGATGGTTTCTTAAAAGGGGATTGATGATATTGTTAAATACCTTCAGGAAAGATAATGACTATAAAAGTGTCATTGGCTTTAGCAACAAGTATTTGACCTTGAAGAGAATGGTTTTGATGGCCTAGAAAGAGGGCATGAGACAGATTGTAGTGAACTGGAAAGTAAATGGGAAGGAAGAGAATGCAGGTGGACAGTGCTGACAACTCTAAAAATGTTGACTATTAAGGGAAGAACAGAAGAGAGTGAAAGCTAAAAGGAGATGTGAGATCAATACAATTCAGACTGTACATATTTTATGATATTTTATGACTCTACTTTCATTTTCTCAAATCTTTTCTAGTTCTCCTGAAAGTTTGCAGGTCTATGCAATTTTGCAAATTTCTTGTTATGATTGTTCCTGGTTGACTGATATTTTTTTCTCTTATTTTAAAAGTAATTTTAAAATTCTTGCTACCTTGTGGTATTATCCAGCTATTGCTGGTATACAAGAATCATACTGATTTCTTAGATAGATGAGATTAGTAAATATAATTATCTTGTTTCCACCCACTTTATTGAAATCTCATAACTTAATTTATTATTATATTAATAACATATCATTTTAATAGTTAAAATGGATTATGTTGAGTTTTCTGCATATGTAAGTACTGATGTTTTATTTTTATTATTATAAGTATTTTATGTCATTTCCTTCCATGGTCTTTAAGGGAAGGGACTGCCGTAGAATATAAAATTAAAAGAGACCTTGGAAATCACCTAGACTAATGTTTTCATTTTTAAAGAACTAAGGTTGGGACTTCCCTGGCAGTCCAGTGGTTAAGAATTCTTGCTTCCACAGCAGAGGGCATGGCATGCCGTGTGATATTGCCAAAAAAAAAAAGAACTGAAGTTAAGAGCAGTTAAGTCTCCACAGTCACTCATATGTTGTTCCCGGCCCTGTTACAATACCATAAAATACATGTACATTCACTTTCCCCAGAAGACATCAGCTTTAGGATGGGGGAAAGAATATTAAAGGTTTATATCATATTAACTAGGGTAATAAAATATTACTAATTCAGTGGAACCTCCAGCAACATTTTCAGAAGCTAATTAAATTTTTCTCTTGCTGCTGGTGCCAAAATGTACTGCTTCGTAGCCTTGACTGGCTCACACTGCTTCTCCCATCTCAGCAAGACTACAGAGTGGATTTTGTGCCATCACCACTCTCAGGTTGCCACCTCTCACAGGAAGAAATCATTCTCTTCCTTTCTACTGGTACTTATTACACTTTTTTCACTGGATTTTTAAAAAGTATCATCCCCACTACCAACAAATGTAGTCCAGGTTCCCAGGCTCTAGGCTGGAGGCCCTTTGAAAGGCTTCATGTTGCTATGGACTGAATGTTTGTTGCCCCCAAATTCATGTTGAAGCACTAATCTGAAATGCAGTGGTCTTTGGAGATGGAGCCTGTGGGAGATAAATAGGTTTAGATGAATTCATGAAGGGTAGAGCCTCCATGATGAGGTTAGTGCCTTTATAAGAAGACACTAGAGAGCTTTTGCTCTCTCCCTCCCGGCAAGGAAGGACATATATACAGATAGATAGATAGATAGCAAGATGGCTGGCAGCTGTGTGCAAACTGGGACGATGGCCTTCGCCAGAGAGTGAGTTTGCCAGCTCCTTGATCTTGGACTTCTCTGCCACTCAAAGTGTGGGAAATAAATACTTGTTGTTTAAGGCATGCAGGGCAAGATATTTTGTTATAATAGTCCAGACAGCTATAGAAAGACACAGCTCTTACTTTAAATATTTAAAAACCAAATTTATTGAACTATAATTTATGTACAAAAAGGTGTCTAGGTATGTGACTGAATCTTGACAAACGTATGTACCTCTGTAAACATTCCAGCCTAGCTGTAGAACATTGCTGTTACCCCCAAATTCCCGTGTGTCCCTTTGCTGTCAGTGCTCCCTCTCCAAACTCCACTGCGTTTCCAGGGAACTAGTGATATGCTTTCCGTTACTATATATTAATTTTTTTCATTCTGTTGTTGTTCAGTCACTAAGTTGTGTCTGATTCTTTTCAGCCCATGAACTGCAGGACACCAAGCTTCCCTGTCTTTCCCTGTCTCCCAGATTTTGCTCAAACTCATGTCCACTGAGTCACTAATGCTATCTAACTGTCCCGTTCTCTGCCACCCGCTTCTCCTCTTGCCCTCAATGTTTCCCAGCATCAGGGTCTTTTCCAATGAGTTGGCTCTTCGCATCAGGTGGCCAAAGTATTGGAGCTTCAGCATCAGTATCAGTCCTTCCAATGAATATTCAGGGTTGATTTCCTTTAGGAGTGTTCATTCTCTAATCTCAAATAAATGAATCATAAGGTATGTGATCTTTTTTGGTTGGACTTCTTTTACTCAGAATGATGTTTTTGGTTTATTGATATGAAATAGTAGTTACCTCCTTTTCATTTGTAATTATGAATACACCACACTTCATCCACTTACCTGTTGATGGATGGACAGTGGTATTTTCTCAAATTTTTGGCTATTATTTAGCATAGTTCCTATGGATAATTATTTACAAAACATTTCTTACAAGTAAGTACTCTGGACTAAAACTTCTGGGTGCAACTGCTGGTTGCACATTTCCCTGCCCCTTTCTTCCAAATTGCTTGTGGATTTTTACTTCTTCATGTAATTATGTCACATGTCACTGTCTACAATGAATGTTGTTAGAGGGATGTAAATACAGAATTCTGAGAAATTTGGGTGGAAGTTATTTCTGCTATCATTGAATAAAACTTTCATTTTTTTCTTGCTATTTATTTTTTTTAAATTTTATTTTATTTTTAAACTTTACATAATTGTATTAGTTTTGCCAAATATCAAAATGAATCCACCACAGGTATACATGTGTTCCCCATTCTGAACCCTCCTCCCTCCTCCCTCCCCATACCATCCCTCTGGGTTGTCCCAGTGCACTAGCCCCAAGCATCCAGTAAAGTGCATCAAACTCATTTTTCTAATCATATTTTTGCCTGAAGTTCTCTTTTGCCTGATATCAGTATTGCTTTTTTTTTTGGTTAATGTTTTAGCACTGTGTTCTACTATTTCCATCATTGTAAACATTTATGTGTTTTCTTAAAAATAATATGTGACCACAATTAAAAACCCCAAATTGTGCTATAATATTTGATGAAATTCTGAAATCTTCTTTCTTACCAACCACAGTCCTTTAGAGACAAACATTTAAAAATTTCAGTCTTCTGCTCCATATTTGCCTTTATATTTTAAAATACCATAT
The DNA here is from genome assembly GCF_002263795.3 of Bos taurus. Taxonomy (NCBI): domain Eukaryota; kingdom Metazoa; phylum Chordata; class Mammalia; order Artiodactyla; family Bovidae; genus Bos; species Bos taurus. Next base: position 51,542,368 of record NC_037335.1, read on the forward strand.
TAAAAATATAAATTTTATTGCTGTATGTCTCAGGGAACTCAAACAGGGGCTCTGTACCAACCTAGAGGGGTGAGATGGGGAGGGAGATGTGAGGGAGGTTCAAGAGGGAGGGGATATGGAGTTGGTGATGGACAGGGAGGCCTGGCGTGCTGCGATTCATGGGGTCACAAAGAGTTGGACACGACTGAGCGACTGATCTGATCTGATGGCTGATTCATGTTGATGTCTGACAGAAAGCAACGAAATTCTGTAAAGCAATTATCCTTCAATTAATACATAAACAAATTTTTTAAAATAAAATATAAAATTTAACTTTTTTTCTTTTGGGGCCATATCCATCAAGTGTGGTAGATAAGAACCTATTCACTCACAGTCTGCTCCCCCATCCTCCTACCATGGACAGTCGTGATTCTTGGTTAAATCATTATTCAGAGTTTTTATTTCATGAATATTTCATATTGTTTATGTCTGAAACATAATTGTACAGTTACATTTACCTTTATGCATAATGTTATTCTTTCCAGTATCAAGAGCTGCTTCATTTTGCTGTTTTCTTTAAAAATCTATTACAACTATTTTTTCCTCAAATTTTCAAGAGTGGTTACATGTATTAGATAATCCATCTATTCTATTTTCTTTCTTCGTGATGTGCTGTCTCTAGCCCTCTATTCTTCTACATTAATCTGGACTTTGGGGTCCAGACTGAATTGTCAGTGATCTTTGTTCTTCTTCTTTCAGCCTTGAATTTAGCTTTTTGATTCATTTGCATGCTGCTGCACCCTCCTCTTTCTTAACAGGATTTCTTTAGGCCCAATAGCCAGAGCATACCAATTCATAATCACTGAGTTAACCTCTAATTTCTGAAATAAGTACAAATCCTCCTCTTCTCCCCCATCCCCCAAACTGCAAGTGACAATGGAGAAAGGGTAAAAAAGCTGTTTAAGGATTTTAAGTATGGGAGCAGTGTGTCAAAAATTCTTCTTTAAACGATTACTGGTTGCAAAGAACAAAATGAAGGGACAGCCATGGATGCAGCTACTGCCATTGTCCAGTCATGAGATGAGGTGCTCACTCAGAGTTTGGTGATAGTAATGCGGAAAACTGGATATATTGAAAAGATGGAGAAGCAGCAGCATGCCTAGGGTATGGTGACTGATGGTGATGGGAGGGTAGGAGAGGTCAAGGATGCCTTCCAGGATTCTGCCTTATGGGCAGTGGTGCCATTTCCTGAGGTGTGGAATACTGGAGGCCATGACTGAGGAGGAGGAGGAGGACTTGGATGAAGAGACCATTTGCAGGTGATAGAGACGTGACACCTACGGTATACCAGCCATTTGTTGTGTGTATTTTCTAAAGGCGTGATAGTCTTTTTTTAGTTTCAGCTAAAAGCTAAAGGTAGTTAACAGCTAAAAGCAGACTGGTTCTGGCAGAAGCAGGATGGAAAGGCCTGTTGTCCTGCCTGCTTGGTTCCTGTGGGTGCCTATCAGTTAAACCCACTATTTCTCAAGGATCAAAATACTAGTATAATTGGTTACCTCAGTTAATTCCTTCTGTTGATTCTTTGGGATACCATTTCCCATTGAATTTTTTCTTCATACTCTTTCCTTCCAAGTAGAAAAGATTGGCCCATTCCGTGAACAGATAAGGTTGGAAACTGAGTGGAGCCATTCCAAAATTAAAATGGAAAACAAACTGTGAAGGGTGCAGAGCTTGAATTGAAAAAAAAAAGCCTAGAGAGAAAGATGTAAGAAGCCAACTTAAGGAGCCAACCAATTTCAATAGAAAATTATTGGGATAGGAATATTTTTGAAGGACATGTAAGGATATTTTACCTTCACAGAACACAGTGCCAAAAGGCTGCTGGAAAAAAAATGTGCAGGCCTGTTCGACAGGAGAAAGGAGAGGGCTATGAAAAATAGGACTGTCAGGTGGCTTAAAATCTCTCACAGTCACAGTGAAACAGAATCAATGATTCTTAAGGCTTATGTGCCTAGGTCACGTGTGCCTAGGTCATGTGATCTTACAGCATTACGTGTGCACGTGTGTGCACGTGTGTGTATAATATATATATTCTGAGTTATATCATGTGCCTTGAACCACAGGGAAGAAAACCAAGAAAGGAACTTCAGCATTGATCATAGAGGCATGATTAGTATCATTATAGAAATAGAACTGTGTAACAAAATGAGCCAATTCCCCTGTTGAACCCTCATCATTGAGGAAAGATTGTAAAATAATATTTGCTTCATTCTAAATTATATGTAGACTAAATCACACACTTACTCATAAATTCAGACTGCTTAGTGTCTGATAAATTTATAAGGCATAAGAGGCAATTTTGAAAGATGAATCTACTGCCACTGAATTTATGCTTTGCACATACATTTCTTTGCTATTGTTATTCATTTTATTATAATATTACTATTGAAACATATATTCCCTTCCCAATCCACTATATCTTAATGAAGATGATAGCCTTTTAAAGTGATAAGAGAAAGAATAAAGTGCTACTTTCTCCTTTTTTCCAGATATGATGCAAAATAGTTTGTTGACTAGTCAAGAAAATCCTTAGAAACTATTCAGATTCATTTCTAACCAGGGACCTACTTTGTTTCAGGCACTGTGCAGTTGATACCATACATATTGTCTCATCCAGTAATGTGCTTTGGAATTAGACTCTTAAAGTCTGAGCAAACCCTGAAGTTTCTCTAGAACTCTTAGGGTTTTCAAGAGTTGAAAGTTTTGACTATGCTAACAAGTTCAGTGCTCACATCGTTGAGGAAAATTGCACAACTGCAATCAAACTAAACTCTCTCTTATTAAGTCAGTCCATGATAATGGTGAAGAATAAATATACTCCATTATTCCATCCAAATGAATTATCCACATGATATTAATAACCATGGGTGCCGTTCTCAAATATCAGAATGTTCAGTATGATAGAGGCTAAATATTTGGAGGGTATGAAGGATTTTTATTTTGTTTTGGTGATAATAAGTTGTAAACAGATTGAAAAGATGAAGACATAAATTTGCTGAAATAATTCGTTTATTTATGAGTTGGCTTTGGTGTTACTGCTGCCCCAAGGAGATTGTATTAGTACGACTAGTTCTAAACCCATAAAAAGAAGCAAAAACAGCTGACAGATCATGACATTCATACTCAAACATCTGGGCTCCAAGTCAGGCCCTGTCGCTCAAAAACTCTGTGATGCTGACAAGTGTCAATTAATCTTGGCTTAAAACGGGAACAATAGTAACACCTGGCTGCTGCCTCTCATGATCACTGTGAAAGGCAAAGAATCCAGAGTGCATGCTTTGTGAATCGTACTCAGATGTGTGTTTCTTTGTCTTTTTCTCTCTTTTTTTCTCTCTCTTTTTAAGTAGAATGCTTTATCTGAATTGTGACCACAGTGGCAAACTGATTTTATTGTTGAGTTGTCCACAATGTTAATTTGGAAATGAATATTCTAATATTTTATGTTTAGTGTGAATTCATCTGAGAAGGCTCCTGGAAGGGAGGGAAGCGAAGTTGATTTTAGATTCTTAAAAAATGAAGGAAATACTGGTGATTGACGCAAGTTGTTCCATAGTTTGATACTGTATGTGTAAGTTTTGCTATAATGATTTATAGCAAAACTATAAATCCCCACAAGACGGGAAAATTTATGTTGGACACACTTGCAGCTTTATTTTCGTATTCCAAAAAGGCTCTCTGGAGTCTGAGCAATGAGATGCCGAGACTCATAAGAGAGATCATTGGTACTCCCTGATTTGTAATCTGGTTGGTTCCCTTGTGGGAATTTTCAGAAACCCTGAGCAGAGGGGCCGTAATTCTGTCTACACCTCACACCCCAGGAGCAGGGGTTAGGACTTGATCCCTGGAAGCTGTGTAGTTAAATTTGCACCATGACACAGCGCTAGAACATGTGAGCTTGGTAGGATCTGGCCTTGATACCACAAAAGCCATTGTCCTGAAGAGCTGTCAGACACAGCCAGCTGCCCAACACCCTGACTGCAGATGCCGCACCAATGATGCTCAGGGGACGGCCCAGATCTCCAGGGAAGCTGGGAGCCAAACAGTTCTTGCTAAATCACTAAACTGAAGGAGTGTTCTCAGCTCTCTCCGAACACTTGTAACATATAGTTATGTGAGGTTTTGAGTTTCTTAAAAATCTTCTACCACATGTCTGGGGAGATTGGAATGAATGAGAATTAAGATGTTGATATGACTTGGTCAGAAGGCTGTGTGTATATGGGGACTGTTCCTTGATGCATTGCTTCCACTGTCCACCCTTCTTTGCCCTGCTCCAGGCCCTGGGAGGTTGACCAGCAAGGGCTGGTATCAACTGGCTCTCTTTCTGTCTGACTTCCAGTCTGATGGTCCAGTGGGAGCCTTAGGAGGCCAGCCTTGCAGGGAGGAGATTGGGAAGAGTGTTTCTCTAGTTATCTCTCTGCAGGGTGGCCCATGGGAAGTCTCAGCTCCATTAGGGCCTGTGCCACACAGCCTTTTCAGGCTTTGATTCCAATAACCACGTTTTCCCCCACACCTTCAGGCCTGCCTGGGGGAGTGACAATACACTGTCATCACCAGTCCTGGGTTACTGACTTCTTCCTTGTAGTTTCCCTGTTTCCTGCTTATACATAGGAAATAGTCCATTTATTAAATTTTCTGCACATATCCCAGCTTCGAGGGTGCCATCTGTTTCCTGCCAAGGCCCTGATACACTAGGCAAGCCAGGATTACTGGTGGTCTACAAGTGGGGCAGGCCTAAACTTTAGGTGCTAAACAGCTATTGAATAGAATGTCATTCACTTACAATGACATCAGGGGCTCCTCTGTTTCTCTTACTTTCTTGATAAAGGTTGATTTCTCTTAGTTCTGTCTTAAAATGTCATATCAAAAAGTGCCTGATTATGTGGTGAGGTCCAAGTCATTTATTGAAAAGAGACTGCCTAACCTGTAGGGTGGTTTATTTGATATATTTATTTTGGGTGGAATAAAAAATGAGGTACTACTTTTGTTATTATGAAGAAATAAAATCCCTTTTCCCTCTCCTTTCCTTGTGTATACATTCCTTTCCTTATTAATGATCTGTTGTTCAGACCTAGCATATGGGTCTGTCATTTGGAATACCATGTATGGGTACTCTGAAAAATAAGAAGGAAAAGAAAATCTAGCTCCTTTTCAATGTTTATCAGTATGAAACAGTGTAATATTTTATATTTTTGGTGACAGCATTATGTGGATGAACTTATACATTGATGTATTGTTCTAGTCAAATGATCTATCCACTTAAGTTGCCTTATTTATGTTTATGATAATATCACATTTTAAAAGTTTAAGCACATACTTTAATTTCTTTTTAAAGTATTATTGTTGCACACTCCTGTCTTTTTAGAGATGCGTTAGTCTTGGACCTTAACTTCACTCCTCCAAATACTTCATGGGTAAAGACATTAAAATGATTATTTTATATCAGAGTTTGTTTTGAGAATATTGTGGCACTCAGCTGGTAAAGAATCTGCCTGCAATGTGGGAGACCTGGGTTTGATCCCTGGGTTGGGAAGATCCCCTGGAGAAGGAAACGGCTACCCACTCCAGTATTCTGGCCTGGAGAATTCTATAGAATGTATAGTCCATGGGGTCACAGAGAGTCGGACACGACTGGGTGACTTTCACACATTCACACATGATGGTAGATTAGTGATCCAGGTGGTCTCTTCTAGCTTGTACCCTTCTCTCCTCTATGAATAGCATTCTCCTTCTCCTGGGAATTGCTTTCCGCCCTATTATATCCATGTGATTACTCAGGGGCTGCCTCCTTTTTCCACGACTATGATGCACTTTGACTGTAAGGCCAGACAGTGGTCATGGCCAAAGCTTAGCCAAAAGGAACTCTCCCCCGGTATTTTTGTGAAAGGGAGAGAGAAAGATAGTCAGTTCCTCTCTGGAGATGTGAACCACAATTTATAAAACTCAGGCTTCCTTGGCAGCCACTTCTTTTCCATGTGAAAGAAAACAATTATTGGCTATTGGAATTATACTGAACACTCAGAGAGGGAAAAAGTGGGATCAGAGCGAGTCATTGTCACATTCAAATTCTCTGTTACAATTGTTCCAGAAACCCAGGTGCATTTCTGTTTTGCTCAAGTACTGATTGTTGAGATACCCTTCAGTTCTGTGAGATATAGTCAATATTATTCTTAAGAATTTCTGATTTGCCTGAGTTTGATAATGGTCTCTGTCAGGTACAATCAAAAGCATCTTGACCAGAACCAATGGCTATAAACATTCAATTCATTCAACAATTTTTGAGGAGTTATTTTGAGCCAGAGTCGCCAAGGAAAGCAACGCTGTGTAAAACCTTGTCCACGTTCTCTTACGTGCTTACGTCACGGTAGGAGAGACGAGAATAATAAGGATGACAATAACATTGATAGTACAACCACCACAGTATTTTGAACATTATCTATGGGTCTGCTAAGTATTTTACATGCATGATTTTATTTAATGCTCATAATAACTCTGTATGTATGTGTGATAGCACCTTAATGATGTAATTAAGGTTTAGCAAGCTTGTGCCATATAGTAATGTGCCAAGTACTGGCAGAGGCAGAATTTGAACTCAGGATCTATTGGACTCCTTGGTCCTGGCTCTTTATCACTACACCACACCTCTTATAAATAAGGAAATATATGTGTGATGTAAAGAGAAGTTCAGAAAAGACAAAGATGACATCATTTGGAAAGATCTGAGGAGTTTGATGGAGAAAGTAGCATTTATATGCGCTTCTAAAGTTAGTAATAGGATATGATGGGGGCAGAAAACATAATCCCACACAATCCTGCATCTATGCTTTAAGTGTACTTACAACTGAGACTGGAGCAAGGATAAAAATAAGAGATGGCATCAATTCAGTTCCCTCTTAGGCTACATCTTACACTTTGAGTGCTAGCTCTTTCCGCCATTCAAGCTTGCCGCCTGATGATTCTGCCAAGTGTAAGGACTTAACCTGCACTTCTGAAGATTCACAGCTGGGAGGATTTCATCTTGCAGGAACTAAACCCAAGAAAGTTAAGCAGTCTCGACTGAGCTGTTGCTGCTGCTGCTAAGTCGCTTCAGTTGTGTCCGACACTGTGCAACCCCATAGACGGTAGCCCACCAGGCTACCCCATCCCTGGGATTCTCCAGGCAAGAACACTGGAGTGGGTTGCCATTTCCTTCTCCAATGCATGAAAGTGAAAAGTGAAAGGGAAGTCGCTCAGTCACGTCCGACTCTTCGTGACCCCATGGACTGCAGCCCACCAGGCTCCCCCGTCCCTGGGATTTTCCAGGCAAGAGTACTGGAGTGGGATGCCACTGCTTTCTCCCTCGACTGAGCAGGTTCACAAAATAGTGAGCTTGGAGTGCACATGTGCTTCCTGGGCCAGTGAGGTTTACGTGACTGCTAAAGCCTGCCTTGTGTTGCTGTTAGGCACCCTGTGTATTGGGTGTCTTCTTTCCCTTTTCCAGGCTCTTTGAAAGCAGGGCCTGTTGCATTCTCTCAACTCAGCACTGTGGCTTCCTTCTGTCTCAGAAATATGAGCAGCCGTTTGATTCACAGCAAAGATAACCACTGGAAATACCTCAGGGTTGTAAACCAGGGATAAAAGTGTTTTATGTCTATGCTGCCTCTTTTTTCATAGGGTAAAACTAATGATGTGGTCATTAATAACCAGTCTAATCTCTATGAACTTTTTGGATAAAAGCGGTCTACTGAGAACTCTCAGTGAGTCTTCCTTGTAGTTATCTAGTACTCCTAGGCCAGTGAATTTCCAGTGTTTTATAGAGAACTTGGTGAAGAATACATGTTGAGTCTACAGTATGCCAGGCACTGAGTTAGTGAACCTATATATCACCTCTTAAGTCCTAAACTTCACAATACCTCTATGCAAAATCCAAAATTCAGAGAAGTTAAGTAGCTTGCTGACGGCCACACAGCCTGGAGGTAGCAGAGCTGAAATCTGAGTCATTTTTACATAATATGAAGCTGGTTACTTCACTTTAGCAAGCTGTCAGTAAGTGCTTTTAATCATTTTGGCTGAGGATATTAAAATTTGGAAATTAGCTCATTTGTAAGGTCACATTGCAAATTGGGAGTTGACTTATCTATATCCAGTCACAGTAATATGGTTGTACCAAATCAGACTTCTAAATGATGCTGAATATCAGATTCTGATCAGAAATAGAACATGCAGAGGTGAGAAAACCTACTATTTGGAAATAAACAAAGTTAAGCTTTTAGAAAAATGCCTGAGAATTCTGATTTAAAATGACTTGAAGATTGTTATTATTATTATTCTTCACAGCTGGTTATCAGTGAGCTACTTCCAAACTTGGCCATTTGTTTTGAAGGTGTTAATGTCAGGCTCAAAATAAATCAATGCTGGGAACCTTCAAAAATAATTGATTGGGCAGATGATCTGTAGGCTTGTTGCACAGATACTCTGTAAAACACTATGTCCTACTAGGAACTGGCAGAAAAGCAGCCTGCCAATGCTGCTTTTTTTGAAACTAGCCTAACGAGTTGAAGGGCAATAATCATGTGTTGTTACACCACCTAGACCTGATGATCCTTCCATTTATGACTTGTGGTTTTACTTTACATTGTTCTGTGACTGCACTTAAAAAACCGCATGTTTACATCCATTAGGTAAGGTGTCCAAGGCACACAGTTAATGGTACTTCTATTTTATATCTAATGGTAAAAGGAGAGTTCTTTGTTTAAAAGTAATGAAGAAGTAAAAATCTCCAGCTAAATAATCACCTTGGAACTGAGATACAGGTGAATATATAGTAAAAATTATAAACATCTGAATATCACAAGCCCTGTATTCCTATGAGTTTCTAACTTTACTCATGTGGGAAAATATGCTATTTAGCCTCAGACTCCCTCCTTGTCAAGAGAAATTTTATGTCTGTAGCCTTAATAACTAAGAAATCAATGTCAAATCTTATCAGACAGTGTTATGTACCTCTAGATTTAAAGCAATTCTATTGATGATCCTTTTCTAAACTGGCTGCCATAGAAGTTTCCAATGGGAACTTTAGTGAAACTGAGGCCCTTTTCACCACCTTTGTGTGAGTAATTAAGTCCTGGTAAAGCCCTGCAGATAAAATTGTAGGATTCTAAACTGTCCCTTAGGAGAAGGCAATGGCACCCCACTCCAGTACTCTTGCCTGGAAAATCCCATGGATGGAGGAGCCTGGAAGGCTGCAGTCCATGGGGTCACTGGAAGGCTGCAGTCCATGGGGTCACTGAGGGTCGGACACGACTGAGCAACTTCACTTTCACTTTTCACTTTCATGCATTGGAGAAGGAAATGGCAACCCACTCCAGTGTTCTTGCCTGGAGAGTCCCAGGGATGGGGGAGCCTGGTGGGCTGTCGTCTATGGGGTCGCACAGAGTTGGACACGACTGAAGCAACTTAGCAGCAGCAGCAGCAGACTGTCCCTTAGGAAAAATATTTACCTTTCTTTTTTCTATTAACAAGTGTAGGTTCATCAGAGCTGCGGTAACAAATGAATCCCCTAAATCTCTGTGGATTCACAAGGTAAAGTGGTTTCTTGCTGAGATCTTTTTTAATTTTATTTTTTTTAACACAAAAAACATTTTGTACTGGGATATAGCTGATTAACAACATTGTGATGATTTCAGGTGTTCATGCTCCCCGAAACCGCCTCCCATCTGGGCTGGCACATATTTCTTGCTCAGGTCTTTATTTGCATCAAGTTGGATAGCTTTTCTGGGCAGCTTTTTTCCTCAGGTGGTAATTCAGTTAATTGGGCTTCTTCCATTGAGCCTTCCTGGTGGCTCAGCGGTAAAGAATCTGCCTGCAGTGTAGGAGATGCAGGTTTGATCCCTGGGTCAGGAAGAGCCGCTGGAGAATGAAATGCACCCTACTCCAGCATCTCTGCCTAGGAAACCCCATTACCTAATGGGCTACAGTCTGCGGGGTTGCAAATGAGTTGGACACAACTTAGCAACTAAACAACAATAACAACTGTTGTATATATGTATCCTCAGGGCATGTTCTGATTGCTGTTGTATGGGTGGGGAGAGACAGAGCTTAAGATCATGTGGGAAATCTTCAAGGCCAAGCCTGAAAGTGGCATACCTCATTTCTACCCATGTTCCAGAGACTGGGCTTTATGTACAACCTAACTGCCGAAAAGCCTAGGAAATGTAAAGCCACCAACAGGGGAGGCGATTTTTCATTTTAGTGACTTTATTTTTTGAGGGTTGGGCTAAAAGAGTGAGGTTAGGGGTAGATAGGAGAAACCTTTTTCTTAGATTGGTGAAGGTTTGCAGTAGGAAAAGGAACAATGTTAAACCTACTGATACTATTGGTTTTTTCCAAACTCCTTGGCCATCCCAATACTAATATCACCACTCAGATTATAAAATTCAAGCCAGTACTTTGGCCATTGGAGCCTAGCAATGCTGTTGGCTAGATTCCAAAAATTTTTTTTAAAGCTTTCAATATTGTCATAATCAAGCTGGTCAACATAAGAAATATCTGGATAGTGTAACCATTGGGTATGTTCTTGGCCATAGCTTATCATTCTATCTATCTATTTATTGATCTACCTACCTACCTACATATCTATCTAATCCTCTAACTAGAAAATAGAAGAAAACCAAATAACAAGGACCTGTTGTATAACACAAGGAATTATATTCAATATCTTGTAATAACCTATAATGAAAAATAATCTGAAAACAAATATATGTAATTGAAACATTTTGGTGTATACATGAAACCAAACAATATTATACATAAATTATACTTCAATAAAAAATAAATGAATGGCAGGAAAAAAAGCCATTTCTATGTGAAGCTTGCTGCTGCTGCTGCTAAGTTACTTTAGTCATGTCCGACTCTATGCGACCCCATAGATGGCAGCCCACCAGGCTCCCCCTTCCCTGGGATTCTCAAGGCAAGAACACTGGAGTGGGTTGCCATTTCCTTCTTCAATGCATGAAAGTGAAAAGTGAAAGTGAAGTCTCTCAGTCGTGTCCGATCCTCAGCGATCCCATGGACTGCAGCCTTCCAGGCTCCTCCTTCCATGGGATTTTCCAGGCAAGAGTACTGGAGTGGGTTGCCATTGCCTTCTCTGATGTGAAGCTTCAGTTCAGTTCAGTTCAGTTCAGTCGTTCAGTCATGTCCGACTCTTTGTGACCCCATGAATCGAAGCACCCCAGGCCTCCCTGTCCATCACCAACTCCCGGAGTTCACTCAGACTCACATCCATTGAGTCAGTGATGCCATCCAGCCATCTCATCCTCTGTCGTCCCCTTCTCCTCCTGCCCCCAATCCCTCCCAGCATCAGAGCCTTTTCCAATGAGTCAACTCTTTGCATGAGGTGGCCAAAGTATTGGAGTTTCAGCTTTAGCATCAGTCCTTCCAAAGAAATCCCAAGGCTGATCTCCTTCAGAATGGACTGGTTGGATCTCCTTGCAGTCCAAGGGACTCTCAAGAGTCTTATCCAACACCACAGTTCAAAAGCATCAATTCTTTGGCACTCAGCTTTCTTCACAGTCCAACTCTCACATTCATACATGACCACAGGAAAAACCATAGCCTTGACTAGATGAACCTTTGTTGGCAATGTCTCTGCTTTTGAATATGCTATCTAGGTTGGTCATAACTTTCCTTCCAAGGAGTAAGTGTCTTTTAATTTCATGGCTGCAATCACCGTCTGCAGTGATTTTGGAGCCCAGAAAAATAAAGCCTGACACTGTTTCCACTGTTTCCCCATCTATTTTCCATGAGGTGATGGGACTGGATGCCATGATCTTCGTTTTCTGAATGTTGAGCTTTAAGCCAACTTTTTCACTCTCCTCTTTCACTTTCATCAAGAGGCTTTTGAGTTCCTCTTCACTTTCTGCCATAAGGGTGGTGTCATCTGCATATCTGAGGTTATTGATATTTCTCCCAGCAATCTTGATTCCAGCTTGTGCTTCTTCCAGCTCAACGTTTCTCATGATGAGAAGCTTAGTGGTGGGCTAATAAATGTATTCTAAGCTGTAAGCCTTACACATATGAATCCCACCTTTATAGTTTTGCTTGCTAAACTGATGATCCCAAGCAGCCAAACAATTCACCTTTGGCTGGAAGAAATAGAAGGCTTAGGTATACATACTGTCACAAAGATGTTCTCATTAAATGTGATTGATTGATTGAATGATAGACCAACCCACTCATTTCACAACTTTAACTGAGGGGCTACTGGTACTAAGTGATGTACCTTTGGGAGGATGGGGTAAGGATAAATATGACATGGCCTCATAACATATAAAATGTATATAAAGTTATAAAGAAAAATGTTAACAATTGTAATAAGTATTTTAAACCAAATCGGTAATATTTTTTTCCTCTGAGATAAATTCTGACGTACTTCTAAAATCCTATAGGATAACTTGAACATATCTCATCTTAACTGTACACACTTGACTGATAATCAAATCAGTTTTATTTCCAGAGTGGGCTTTATTAGAGTCCATCAATTTGTCAGGTTTTATTACCTCCCAATAGGTGTTCAGTGATTTAAAGAAATGAATTGACAAGCTTCAGACCATTTCTAAGAGCACCAACTGCCAAGACTCCCCAAACTGCAGCAGGAGTTTCAACAGAGGAAAGAGAGAGTGAAAGGTGAATTGTTTCCATTGGAACATTTTGTCTTTGCAATTCAGGGTGATGTGTTTAGGAGTAGGAAGTTATCAGCTCTTTCTGCAGGCACAGGAGCAAGGAAATCTTTGAATCCCTGGGCTTTCGCATCTGTCTTCTATGAGATGCCAAGTTATTCAGAGTGGTGTCAAATTGATCATCAGTTTATAACCATTCTTGTTTGTTATAACACATTCAGTCATTTAAAAAATGAGTTCTATTTCTTTCCCTCTTGTTCATCATTTTTTTTTCCATCATCTGTATTAGTCTACTAGGGCTGACATAACAAAATACCACAGGCTGACTTAAACAACAGAAATGTCTTTTTTTCAGAGTTCTAGAGGCTGGGAAGTCTAAGATCAAGGTGCTAGAAGGGTGGTTCTCCTTCAGTGTCTCCTCAGCTTGTAAAGAGCTGCTTTCTCACTGTGTCCTTATAGCCTTTTCTCCTTGCCAGCACATCACTGATGTCTCTCTGCTTGAAAGGACACAGCTCATATTGGATTAGGGCTCCAACCTTATGACCTCATTTAACCTTAATTACCTTCTTAAAAAGCCCTATACAGTCATATGCAGGGTTGGGGCTTCAACATGTAAATTTGCGGATGGGGGAAGACCAAACAACATTTGTCTTTGTTTCTTTCTCTCAAACACTATCCCACTTCACCTTTTAGTTGTTGCTTCTATTAATCTGAAATTCTTTGGGATAGCTTCACAAATTTTCGAAACCAAAAACAGGAATGTCTATTCCCCCCTGTTGAACATTTCAGATTAATGCTATGCCTTGGAAGGAAAGTAAACTGGACGTGAGGGATAGCATGTCAGTCGTGGTGAGAGGGTGCTAACATGGTGCCTTTTCTTTTTAACCCTTGCCTTTACTGGGGGAGGGAAAATTTCATTTTACATAAAGAGCTAAAGTAGACTAATGGGATTTACACAAAAATTGCTAATGAAATGCTTCTTATTTGGCTTTTAATAAATGTTAATTCCGTTCGCTTTGCTTTCATTAACTTTGTCGTTGAAAATAGATTTCTGAGAAGTGCAAGTATATTAGGAAAAATCATGTTTCCTAAAGCAGAAATGGGCATCATAATTGTCAATGACAAGCCAAGCACATTTCTAAACAGTCTCAGTTTTACCGTAGATGCAGCTAAGTCGCTTCAGTCATGTCTGATTCTTTGCAACCCTATGGACCAGAGCCCATCAGGCTCCTCTGTCCATGGAATTCTCCAGGCAAAAATACTGGACTGGGTTGCTATGCCCTCCTCCAGAGGATCTTCCCAACCCAGGGATCAAACCCGCATCTTTAATGTTTCCTGCTTGGCAGTGGGATACTTTACCACTAGCACCATCTGGGAATCCCCTGGAGAAAGGAATGGCTACCCACTCTAGTATTCTTGTCTGGAAAATTCTATGGACTGAGGAGCCTGGTGGGTGACAGGGGTCACAAAAGAGTCCGACACACCTGAGTGGCTAACACTTTATCATGGGTGCCGTGATCCTAACACATTCTGACATGGACAAAGCAAATATATCTCTTAATATTGCAGAGAGCCAGTGTTTGCTTCCACTCAGATTATATGATCCTATAATGATTCTGTGTGCCTTTTTTTTTTTTTTTGCATATTTCCTCAAGGCTCAAGTAAATATTTTCTCAGTCTTATCTATTAGGCTCATTGACAGCTTTCCTTTTTCCTTCCCATCTGCTGGTTAACCCAGAATTTCTGTATGTTTTTTCACCTCTGTGTTCCTCCTCCATTATCACCAGCAGGAATTCAGAGATATAAAAAAACTGGATGTATGCAACTTGGTAACAACTTCTTTTCCCTAGGTCATCAGCTGGCTGCCCTAATTCCCGAGGAGTTTCACAGTTTTCAGTGTAGATAGACTTATTTGTGTGTTTTGTTTTAACAGAAATCTAGCTTACAGCTAACTGGTTTTGCTAGATTGGAGAAATTACCCTCTGAAAAATTGGAGGACACCTAGGAAATTTATCTATTGACTGAACCTTTAAAGGAGAAGTCCACAGGGGTAATCTATATTAAGGTAAAAGCAGCGTGGCGCTGGCCTGGGATTTACAGGCACTTTTGTTAGAAAGGAAGATATCATACATCCGACCAAAATGGATTGAATGCTTCAATGCTCACAGCGTTCTTTTCATTGGTAAACAATTTGAAAAATCCAGCAAGTGAGAAATGAAACACTGATTTGGTTTAAAATTGAAACGTCTCAGATAAATTTAATACTTACCTCAAGGATTAAAGATTTTTGTGTTCAGAATATAGAGATTTGGGCTAGAGTAGCAGGGGAGCTCACTGAACTACAGACCTGGTTAGCTGACGTATCTGTGCTCATGAAGTTTGTAATTCAGTGGGAAAGGACAAGAAGTATTTGAAATACAATAACTTAGAATTTATAAAGCACATATGGCTTTGTACACACTTATTTCTCTTCAGAAAAGGCATGTTGGGTGGGGCTCACAAAGCAGAGTGGGAGCTGTCTTTCTTGGTACTGGATACTCCTAAAGCTATGGGGATAGGTATGTCTATCAAGCTCTTAAAACTAAGAGTAAACATCATTAAGAGGGAAAGTTAAGTGGAACAGAGTGAGCAATAAGTTGGTAATAGGAAAGTTGTGTTTAAAGGTTGCTTTAAAGACAATCATTTGTTTTGTTTGAAGGGTAATTAGTAGGCTTTTTGACTTCAGGAGCCTTTTCCAACTAAGGTGGTTTACAGTCAAGGGTTGTTAGCAGTTGCCTGACTCTCAATAGATTTTCAGTTCACATTAATTTTCATCCCCACTTCCCTTCCCCTTGGAGATCTTGATTTTAGAGAAGCCAGCAGGGAAGGAACATAAATAAACTGAGTTAATTTGCATTTTGACTAGTAGATCTTTTCTATTTCCCATTTAAAAAAAACATAAATCACTAGTTTCATACACACATTGTAGGTATGTGTTTATGTGTGTGTATTGTCAGTATATTAATGTGGAATTTTGATAATCTATATATTTAATTAAAATCAAAGAAATTAAAAATTTAAATAATAAACTCTATATTTTCTAAATATAGAAAAATCCTAAAGCATAGGATTGGCAGAAGGGATTATAGGATCACAGAATGTCAGTCTGAAAGGGGACCTAGAAATCATTTGTCTATGTGATTCTTCCTCATCATTTTTCGTTTGAAGAAACAGAACTGATAAGGTGAACTGATTTGCCTTAACTTGTCCATGTCAGTGTGGCAAGTCTTTATTAGAAACAATGAAAAGTCCTTTGGGGCTAGGTCTGAAGAAATAGGGGCTTCCCTGGTAAAGGCTCTGCCTGCAATGCTGGAGACCCGGGTTCGATCTCTGGGTCAGGAAGATCCCCTGGAGGAGGGCATGGCAACCCACTCTAGTACTCTTGCCTGGGGAATCCTATGGACAGAGGAGCCTGGTGGGCTGCATTCCATAGGATTGCACAGAGTTGGACATGACTGAAGTGACTAGGCAACAGCAGCAGCTGAAGAAATATTGATCAAATAGTCTTGAGGTAAAAATTTTTGTGAAGCTCATACTAGCCAATGAGCTAATCCCTGCTCTGCCTTCTCTCCTGCCCTAAAAACTCAGTTCTAGAAGAGAGTAGCAAAAACCTTTAAAGTAATAACTGACTACATCACTAGAAGAAAATGTCCCAACTTTTTAGGTTTATTTTGAAAGATGACTCTCATGTGAATGTGTAAGTTCTAGTCTGTGTGTGTGGGTTTATCTTTTGTTTGTTTTAATTAGGGACATTATTTGAATTTCATCTCATATAGGAGAATGGCTTTGAACCATGGACAAATATCGTCATTGTTTTCCACAGCAGGACCATTATGCAACCAAGAATTTATAGACTAAAGACAAACAAAGCCCTTTTCTTCTTTTGTAAAACAGTAAAGAAACAAAATGTTTTCTTTGATAATTTTAAACTATTTTAATAATATCCTTAGTAAGAAACTCCAAGTTAGAGATCTAAAGAAATGTTGAAATAATTTACTTGGCTTATTTATAATAATTAGCTTTGAAAGTCTTCTTGTATAATTTTCTAATTGTTTGCAAGTCAGAAACCTATTTATATGTAATTCAAGGAATGTATAATACCTTACTTTAACTTCATCTGGTAAAATCAATAACATTTGTATTTCTCCCTATAAAAATCAATTCCATGAGTCTATCACAGTAAATGTATTTTGTCATTTATTCAACTAAATTTACCATTTTTAACTGAGCAGAGATAGCTAATTGCTTACCCAATACCCATTTTTTTCTTCCTGGGCAATGTAGCAGCTGGAGCAAATGACGAGAAGAACAGTGATGTTTCTTCACCTGGATAATGTAATATAAGCTGAATATTTCTGGAAAATGTCTTCAAAGTTTCTTATCCTTTTCTTACAACCAGGTGCCTGGAATGTAGTCATGATAACTGGAGTTCAGCAGTTATCTTGAGACAGGAGGTAACCATTAGCGTAGACACCAGTGCTGAGTACGGTGGATCAGAAACAGAGACGGACTTGGTCCCTGGTGATAGTCCTGGAGTATCTTTCTTTGCATTTCTTTTACATGAGAGAAAAATAAACCTATGTGTCTCTAAGCCACCATTACTTTGAAGTTTCTATTCTACGCAATAAAATGTGATCTCTTCTTACATGCTAAGCTCAATTTCATGAAGTCTTTTTTTTGTTGTTGTTATCACCAGCTCAAGAGTCTTATGGGTATCTGTTACTTGCCATAAAAATATGATCACTTAATCTACTATGTAACCCAATCTCTTCTGCGGTACTTTTCGTCCATTGCTGCAACCATGCTAATCTGCTAAATCCTACCTCATCATGGCTTGTTTTCCACCTATTCGATATTTACTCTTGCAAATAATGTTTTAATTTTTGTATTGGGCATATTCAAATTTAGATATAAAGTTTGCAAGAAAAATACAATACCAGTTTATAGCTCACAAATGTAGAAGCTTCTTATTCCAAATTTTGCTCAAGGCAGAGTATGCTGAAGCCAGTGCAGCTGTGCCTGTGTTTTTTGAATGTTTGTAGTTTGTTATCTGCATAGGGAAAAATGTAGTTAAAAATTTAAAAATAAGTGAAACTAAAGTGGAAATAAGAAGGGGAAAGATGAAATTTTAGAAGGCCCTGAATATTTTCCTCTAGGAGGGCTAAGTCATTCTGTTAAAGGATGAGATAACAAGTATTTAAAAAACAATAGGAGTGAAAGAAGCTCTGAGAGAACAGTTCATGACCGTGGCAACTCGGTTTTTAAGAGTGCTTAGTCCACTGTAAATGTCTGAGTTATCAGAATTATGAAATCTCATTGTTTGGTTACTGAGAACTTGGAAATGAGGCTTTAAAGAAAAATAAATTGGGAGTAGGTGAAGGGGAGGAGAATGGGTTTCTCAGCAAGAGATGTTTCTACTACTTAAAAATGTTCTCACTATTTAAAAATTACATTTCTCATTTTACATATTTCAGTATATACAATTTGTAGACATACAATTCATGTGTTCAATAAGAATCACCTCTTCTATATCCTTGACTTTCATCAGGAATATAGTCTTATTAAATACAGAGTGAAAGTGAAAGTTATTTAGTTGTGTCCAGCTCTTTGCTACCCCGTGAACTGTAGCCCACCAGGCTCCTCTGTCCATGGAATTCTCAGGCCAGAATACTGGAGTGGGTAGTCGTTCCCTTCTCCAGGGAATCTTCCCAAACCAGGGATCAAACCCAGGTCTCCCACATTGCAGGCAGATTCTTTACCATCTGAGCCACCAGGGAAGCCCATAAGATACAGAGGGAGGTCCCCAAATCTTTTTATTTTTATTTTTTCTGCTATGCTGCACAGCTTGCGAGATCTTACTTCCCTGACCAGGGATTGAACCAGGGGCCTTGGCAGTGAAAGCACTGAGTCCTAAACCCTTGAACCACCAGGGAACTCCCAGACCCCACATTTTGGTCTTATAAGCCTGTGACCACAAAGAAGGCAATATTTCATTTAATATCCACACTTGAATGATTTGGAGAACTTATCTGCCAACTTAGCTTGGGATCCTTATCTTTTCCCTAGGTTTTCTTTCCATTTTTCAAGGAATCCTAGCGTCATTTATCAATCCTAGTTGCGTGCTTACTGCATTTGCCAAGTGTGAGACTGCAAACCAGTCATATGAGGTCAGACTCTGAAACCCTTATAACTCTGGACACCCCCTTTGCTGGTTTCTGTTTCTTCTAGAGCTGTTGCCTCCATCCTGTGGCAGAGGCAAGTGATGTTGACTGGTACACTGAATGCTGACAGGCCCCTGAAAGCATGCCTGGGCTTCCATCTTGCTGGCCAGTGAGGAAAAGATGAGGCTTGATTACATCATTGGCTCCAAGTCTGGCCTGTTCCCTCTTCTGCTGAGGTTGGTGATCTGCTTTCTGTTCCACCCAGCTGCAGACATCTGACAATTTGTTCAGCCTCAGGGACTTATCAGATCTAAGGGTAGTTACTTCTGTCTTTGGTGTTCTGCTCAATCTAGATATCCTACAGCAAAACCATGCTGAATAATTTTAAGGGGCACAGTTTCTAGAATACCAGGGAATAATGTTGGATGGAGGAATGCAATGTGGTGTCTCAGTATGGGTGTCAGCTATAACTATCAGTGTCATACTGATATTTAATCCACACAAAGAACACACCTAGAGTGCTATAAGGTCAAGAACTGAGGTCAAGAGAACATGGAAACCAAGGAGAAGACCTAAAGTTACCCAGTTGGGCTGAATAAAGAAATAGGTCCTAGGGACTTAACCAATCTACCTGCTTTCTGGGAACTCCAGGAAGTTGAACAATGCTGTGTTCAGTTGTGGAGAAGGATGAGAGCAGAACCTGAAGTGATTACAAACTTTGTTGACAACATATAGAGAAATATCTAAGCAAGAAGGGGCCCATTTTCTAGAAACCAAAATAACAGGCATTAGTAGATTATTGTTTATTTGTGATTGACTATATTATATGTTCTTTCAGCAAGGATTTAATGAATGCTTATAATTCTAGATACTGGGGATATGATGCTCAATATCCCCATGAGTTCCTTGCTGTCATGGAGCTGATGTACAAGTGAGTGAGGAAAGAAGATAAAGACGGAAACAATTAATTTTAGATAGTTTTGAAAGAAACAAAATTAGGAGTGTACACTTGAAATAGGAGGAAGTCTGCTTTTTATGGAGTGTTCAGGGAAAACTTCCTTGAAGGGTGACAACTCAAGATGAGAACTGAATGATGAGCATGAGGCAGCCATTCATAGATTTGGGAAAGTGGCGTTCCAGATTGGAGAAGCAGCTAGCGCAAAGGCCCTAAGTTAGAATAAGCTTGGCGTCTCTGAAGGACAGCAAGGACAGTGTAACTAGAGTGTCTTGAAGGGAGGAGAGAGTTTTAGGAGAAGCTGGAGAGTCAGGGAGGTGCCAGGGTTTCTAGGTCTTTATAGGGAGGCTTCAAGTTTCAGTTTTATTCAAGTAAGAAGCCACAACATATACACACTACTATATATAAAATAGATGAACAGCAAGGGTCTACTGTATAGCAAAGGAACTATATTCAATATCCTGTGATAATTCATAATGGAAAAGAATCAGAAAAAAATTGTACACATATAAAACTGAATCACTTTGCTGTATACCTGAAACTAACACAACACTGTAAATTAACTACACTTAAATTTTTTTTAATGGTAAAAAGGAAATAAGAAACCACTAGAGGGCTTAGTGCAGACAGATGATTTATATTTCAAAATGATCACCATGGCTACCATCTGAGGCATGGACCATAGTCAGGGAAATATGGAAGCAAGATCAGTTTGGAGATGTTATATCAGCCTAAGTGAGAGAAGGGAGTGGTTTGGAGTAAGGCTGCATCAGTAGAAATATGGATCCTACTTGAACATGCTTGGTGTGAGTAAAACAAAGCTGTACAAAAATGACATTTGACCATGCTAAGTGTGGTTTTTAGGTGGTGTTTACTACAGACACAACATTTGCAAAATAAAAGGACATTGAAATAGAACTCTAGGACTATAGCTTTTAAGAAGGCCCTCCAAACCTAGGAGTAGTGACATGGATGTGACGTTGAAGACTGAGAGCCAAGCATTTAATCATCCAATTAATGCTTATGGGACAAAAAGCAAATTTTTGTGTTTTTTCTTAATTTCATGAATTTAATAGTCCTAACACCTTGTTAAGAGATAGAGAAGTCCCATTAATTTGCATAGGACTGAAAAAGAAAGACAAATTAATTAAATGTGTTTTTACTTGAGGATATTCTGTAAGAGTAATTTAGTGTAGAGGGATTATTAAAGACTCACGCATCCAGAATACATGATCTGTGTCAACCCGGTCACAGACTTCTGTTTCAGCTGAGATATTTTTTCTGGTTGATTTTGCTTCACAGATTCTGTTCCACCTGTGGAGCTCTGTACGAAAGTCACAGGTGTGGAGTCTTGTACCAAGGCTACAGATTTGGAGCCCTGTACCAAGGTCATCTCAGGAACTGACCAAGCCCCATTGCAACCATTACTATGAGCCCCCTGACCCAAACCTGCCATCTTCCTGACCCCATAGTAGGTAAAAATTCCCACTCTATTACCCACCGTACAGCGTCCTAACCAATGAGCTAATGCCACTCTCCCGACAGGAATTTTCTTTGACTTGAGGCTGTAAAAACTGGCTACTAGTCCATGAAAACCCACTCAAGTGTTCTTGCCTGGAGAATCCCAGGGACGCGGGAGCCTGGTGGGCTGCCGTCTATGGGGTCGCACAGAGTTGGACACGACTGAAGCAACTTGGTGGCAGCAGCAGAAGCCCATGAAAGGGATCAGCTATCCCTGAGTCGGCCTGCTGTTCTAACAGTGTCTCCCACTCTTATAAACTCTATTTTCTTTTCATTCTGCCTTGTGTCTGGAAATTCTTTACTAATGTGCACAGACTACTACACAACCTTTCAAGAGGAAGTGATGCATCATCTTACCTGAGTCCAGATAAACTGTGTACTTAAAGAGAATAGCACTGTAAAATTTCTGTAGGGAAAGAAAGGTTATTTAGCAATTCTTCCTAGTATTTCTCAGCATATGAAGGGGAAGCTGAGTTCTAATATAGATTATGTATGTATTAGAAATGCATATTAAGCATTCTTTTGGATCAAAGTCATAGGTTGTTCTAAAGCAACATTTAATATTATTGAATCATCAGTCTATCAATCTCTACATTTTTTTGAATAATCCACTTATTCAGTCCATTTACTTAAGAAACCACAAGTTTCCTTGTTATATTTCTTCTCAAAGATTTTTAAGCTGGTAGCTACCAAGGAAACGTAGCCAGCAGAGCCATGGTTTATGCTTCAAATTCTCAAATATTTATATTCGTTTCTTTGGGAGGAAAAACTGGGATATCAAGTAATTGCTTTCCTTACCTTCTAAATTCAGAAATTTTGACAGTTATGTTTTCTCCAGTACACTCACATTTTAAAATGAACTTCAATTAATCAAATTAATTAGAGAGGAAGCAAAGAAACTGATATTTGTCGAATTCCTACTTTGTGCTAGGTATGTTTATACGTATCTTTAATTTTTTTTTTAACTTTCTACTTTAAAATAAGGTAATTTCAAGCCTAAAAAAGTTTAAAAAATAGTACAAAGGACTTCCAAATACCCTTCATCCAGATTCACCTAGCTTATCAAATTTGCTTCATTATTTTCTCTTTTACTTTAATAATTTTTAAGTCAGTTGAAAGCAAATTGCATGCCTATCATTATTTTAGCCATCCCTAGTTTAATCTTCAATAGTTAAACTTTCTTGTGGTTTTCCTAAAAACGAGGATATTCAGAAAATTTGACATTGATGCAATATTTTAATTGAATTAAAAAACTTTTAGTTTTAGAAGAATTTTATAGAAAAGATGCAAGGATAGCACAAAGAATTCCTGCATCCCTCTCACTCATTTTCCCCTGTTAAAACATCTATTACTGTGGTTCATTTGTAACATCTACAGGACCAACAACGGTACATTACTATTAACTGAACTCCACACCACCCTTATGGCAGAAAGTGAAGAACTAAAGAGCCTCCTGATGAAAGTGAAAGAGGAGAGTGAAAAAGTTGGCTTAAAGCTCAACATTAAGAAAATGAAGATCATGGCATCCGGTCCCGTCACTTCATGGCAAATAGATGGGGAAACAGTGGAAACAGTGTCAGACTTTATTTTGGGGAGGCTCCAAAATCACTGCAGATAGTGATTGCAGCCATGAAATTAAAAGACGCTTACTCCTTGGAAGGAAAGTTATGACCAACCTAGATAGTAAATTGAAAAGCAGACATTACTTTGTCAACAAAGATCCATCTAGTCAAGGCTATGGTTTTTCCAGTGGTCATGTATGGATGTGAGAGTTGGACTATAAAGAAAGCTGAGCACCAAAGAATTGATGCTTTTGAACTATGGTGTTGGAGAAGACTCTTGAGAGTCCCTTGGACTGCAAGGAGATCCAACCAGTTCATCCTAAAGGAGATCAGTCCTGGGTGTTCATTGGAAGGACTGATGTTGAAGCTGAAACTCCAATACTTTGGCTACCTGATGCAAAGAGCTGACTCATTTGAAATGACTCTGATGCTGGGAGGGATTGGGGGCAAGAGGAGAAGGGGACGACAGAGGATGGGATGGTTGGATGGCATCGCTGACTTTGTGGACATGTGTTTGGGTGGACTCTGGGAGTTGGTGGTGGACAGGGAGGCCTGGCGTGCTGCAGTCCATGGGGTCGCAAAGAGTTGGACACAACTGAGCAACTGAACTGAACACTTTATTCATATTTCACTAGCTTTTTTCCCTAATGTCCTTTTTCTATTCCAGGATCACTTTCAAAATACCACATCATGTCTCCTGAGCCTCTGATAATCAATGACAGTTTCTCAGATTTACCTTGTTTTTGATGAACGTGACAGTTTTTAAGAGTATTGTCCTGTGTCCTTTTGATATATCCAATTCTTTATTTTATTGAGTACTTTCTTGCTTTTTGGCACAAGAAGATGTTTTTGGTTCATTTTGTTACTTCCCTGGAATTTGCTATTTCTTCAAAAAGCCCTAGAAACTAACATGTGAACATTACATAGGCTTATTGATGCTATCATTGATTCTAGGCCTTTTCAGCAGAGATTTAGAAGATATAGATTAGATGTAGATTCATGTGGCTTCTTACAGATTTGATCCAGCCAAGTGGATTCTTCTTTGCCTTCCTCCATTTCATTTTGTATCTTTCTCCTTCTATGGAGATAATCTGGCAGTTCTAAGATCAGCACTACTTTCTCAATCATTTGTTCAGTTTGACAATGCACAAAAATTACTTTCAAAATTTCTATACCAATGTCACTATAAAACACACACCTACAAAAGGAGTTCAAGATCTGATTGTAATGTTATTTTCTCGCTAGGCTGAGAGCATACAGTTATATTATTAAGTTCAATAGGTACTTTAATTAGTTTTTTTCCTCTCTTGCAGTGTAGTTTCATTGCTCATTTCAAATACAGCTGTGTTCATTTGTTGCTGTTTGCATTCAGTTTTAGTGATTTTCTCCATATCTTTGTGGATTTAATTAAATCAATTAATTTACTTTTACTTTCTAGAACAGAGATCAGCAAACTTTTTCTGTAAAAGACCAGACGGTAAATATTTTGGGGTTTTTGGATCATACAGTCTTTGTTGCAGCTACTCAAATCTGCTGGTTTAGCATGAAAGCACTCATAGGCCATAAGCAAATGGGCATTGTTAAGTTCTAGTAAAATTTTATTTATAGAAATAGACAACAGGATGGATTTGGTCTGTGGGCTGTTGTTTTCCAGTTCTGTACTAGAACACTAAATGCTTTCCAAAGTTAAACTATGTTTTTTTTTTTTTTCTTTTTGGAAGTATGCTTAGAGAGATATCACTCCTTCCCCTAACTCTTCCACCCAGGGGCTTCTTATATTTTCCAAAGATGGTGACAACACTGTCTTCCATCCCACTTGGCCTTCTGCAATGCCACATTGCTATCCACTCATCAGGAAGTGGAATACACTTCTCTGTCCCCTTGAATCTAGGTTGATTCCATAATTGCTTTGACCAGTATAAGATGGTGGGATGCTTATTCTGAGGGAACCCTGTCCCGTGTAATGTATACCTTGAGACCACCCTATTGTGATGAAGCTCAGGCTAGCCAAAGAAAGAGAAAACAATCCTTCCAGTCTCCAGCTGTCCAGTCATTTAGCTGCCAGACCTGTGAGTGAAGAAGCCATCTTAGATACACCAGCTCCAGCAAATGCCGCTGGAAGAACAGTCCAGACATATTGTCTCATGGTGGTTCTCCCAGCCCTCCAGCCATTCACGCCACCCTAGGTGAGGCCACAGATATTGTGGAAGAGAGATAAACTTGTTGCTGTCAATTCCTTGTAGGAATTCTTGACTTACAAAGCAAAAAGTTGCTACTTTACCTCTCATTTGGAGGCTGTTTGTTAAGAAGTAATAAGTAACCGGGAACATACGCTATCCTACCTACACCACCACCACCATCAACTATACTAGGGCTGCCATGATACAGTCCCACAGACTGGGTGGCCCAAACAGTAAACTTATTGTCTCACAGTTGTGGAAGCTAGAAATTCAAAGTCAAGGTGTATGCAGAGTTAGTTCCTTTTGAGGACTGTAAGAGAATGATCTGTTACTGGCATCTCTCCTTGGCTTATAGATGGACATCTTCTTTTCACGTCTCTTCCTACTGTCTACTCTCCATGTGTGTCTCTATGTCTAAATTTCTCCTTTTTGTAAGCATACCAGACATACTGGATTAAGGCCCATTTTAGTGACTTCATTTTAACTTTGGCAGATTACCTCTCCAAATAGTCACATTCTGAGCTACTATAGATTAGATCTTCAGTATAAGGATTTTGGGGAAACACAGTTCGTTCATTTCATTATAATTACCACTGTAGATAACCAATTTCATTTATATCTTTTTAATCATCTTGTGTTGCTTTCTGCACAAACTAAGCATGTGTATATATTTTTTCTATTCCCTCCTCTTTAAAATACTTTCCACTTTGCTTTTTTCACTTAGTCTGGCCTGGAAAACACCCCATATAATATGTGAATATTGTCTTCATTTTTTAAAACACTGCATAGTGTATCAAGTGTGTGGATATATATCATCCATACACCTGTGTATATATATCATCATTATTCAACATATCTCCTATTTGGATATTTAGGTACTTTTGAATATTGTGCAATTATAAATAATGTTGCAATGAATAATCATGTGCATATATCTATTTCCATACTGCTTAAGGTGTATCTTCAGAGTAAATTCCAAGTAGTAGGACTTATGGGTCAAAAGCTAAATGCATATGAAGTTTCATACTTTTGGTAAATTATCTCCATAGAAATTGTGTAGTTTTTCATTTCTACTGTCAGTGCATAAAAGTAGTTATTATCTATAGCCTCTTCAATAGAATATATTGTCACTATTTAAAAATTTTGCCGATCTGATGGGTGAGGAATAATATTTAAGTATAGTTCGAATTTCTCTTATTATGAGTAAGTGTAAATATGTTTTCATATGTTAGAAAACTGTTGTATTGTCATAGTTGTATCATTTTCATATTTTTCCTCATAATTTTTATATATTTGGTGTGTCTTTTTATGATATATATTTCAAACATTTTCTCTACATTTGTCATTTTTCTTTTGACTTATTTGTAGGTTTTTTTTTTTTTTTTTTTGGCCATGCATTAGGAAATTTACGTAGTTAAGTTTGCCAATCTTTTATTATATCTGCACTTTGAGTCATGGTTAGAAAGCCTTTCCCCACACCAAATTTATAGAGGAATCCACTTGTTTTGTTCTATTATCAAGATGTTTTTTGGTTTTGTTTGTATGCTTATTTTATATTTAGATCTTCAATTGATTTGGGATTCTATTCGTGCATATGATGTGAGGGAATAGATCTATTTTAAAGTTTTATCTTTTTCAAATGACTATCGCTTTGTCCCAACATTATTTTTTAAAAGTCTATATTTTACCTAGTGGCATGAACTATCATCTTTACTATACACTAAATTTCCATATGATGCTGTCTATTTCTAGACTCACTTTTCTATTCCATCAGCCTGATCATCTTTCCTTGTCTCTTTAATTATGGTGGCTTTATAAATTTTAATATCTGGTAGTGTAGTTCTCTCTTTAGCTCTTCTTTTTTGGCACTTTGTAGTTGTATTATTGCATGTTTATTATTCAATATGAGCTTAATTATCAAGTTGTTTAATGCTGGAAGAAATCTTCTTGGTATATTAAATCAGAGAGAATGGATATCTTGATGATGTTGAGAGGCCCAAAGGAAAACAATCTGGGAGGAATGATGGTTTTTATAGTTTTCTTTACATAGCTTTGGAATATTGTATGTTAAGTTTATTTCTAGGTTTTTTGTTTATTTTTAAGTTCATTTTGTTGATACTATAAACTGAATTTCTCTTTCATTAGTTCTATCTAGATATTATTCATGTATGGCCAAGCTATTAATTTTTTATGTTAATTTTATATCTTGCTTTTACTGTTTAAATTGGTTTCATTCTTGATTTTTTAGAGCTTTCCAGGTATATTATCATGCCATCTTCAAATACAGATCATTTATTTTTCACGATGGCTCTAATTGTTTTCTCTCGTCTGATTGCATTGACACTGATACCACATTAAATAGTTACGGAGTTAGTGTGCATTCTTGCCTCTTCCCTGTCCTTAACAGAAATGCTTCTATGGTTTTCCTATTAAGTTACATCCTTGATTTAGGATGCATATGCATATATATACATGGATAAATAGGTAGATAAATAGCTTTGTGTGTGTGTGTGAATTATAAATATTTTAAGATTGAGTTTAATATTTGTCTTCAAGATGTGCATTTTCTTCAGTTGCTTCTGGAGCACTGTCTTTTCTCTCTAGCCTCACTGCCCATATTTTCTGCTTTAGCCTGTTGCTATATGTAACTGCTGTTTAATGTTTAATGTAAATTGGTTAAATTTGAAGTGGGAAATGGCTTAGATTTTTGAGTGTACACCCCCAATCACTTACCCTAACGATTGCTTTGGAATTTTCTCTGCTTTCTTGTCTCCATTTTTTTTTTTTTTCAGGTTTGGAGCACTCCCAAACCTCTTTTACCCTCATGTATATTTTCCTTCTAAGTTATTGTAAAACTTTATAAAGTATTTTTGCTTAACTTTGTATCTGATTTTTGCTATCTTTCAGGAGTTCCTTCTTCTCTCTATTTTTAGTTTTCTCAAACAGTTCTGAGTTTATTCTGTCATTTTTTTTTTAACTTTACAATATTGTATTGATTTTGCCATATATCAAAATGAATCCGCCACAGGTATATTTCCTGGGCTTCAGGTGAAGAGGGGGGATCTATCTGCCATCTTGATTTAATATCCTATTTGTATATTTGATGTAGATTAACTAATTTGTCCCTCCTCACCCAGGACTTTTTTGGGTATAACTCTGAAAGCCTTATATCATAGGAACCTTTTCATTCCCTGGAAAATAGAAACAGTTCATCTCCATATAACAACAAGACTTGGTAAAATTGCTCTAACTTTCTATGTCTAACTGACAGCTTCAACAATGTCTTCTCCCATATACTCATGAAAGGACAGTTCAGATAACTCATGGGCTAAGCATGGTAAAAAGGTTCAGAGTTTTGGTGAGGGGAGGAGGAATGGAAAAATTTAGAAAGAGTATGGCTATCCATGAAGGATAATGTATCATGAGGCTTAAAGCAGCTATGATAGAATTATTGTCACTGGACATTAAAGAAGGGCAATTTCTGTTTCCGTCCTCATCAAAATACTGAGAAAAAATAAGCTTCACCCCACCTGCACACTAATTATGCCTTTTACTTGAGTGTTTTACTGCTTGGTTGTGGGTCCACCATGTTGTGTATCAGGGCATGAATTTCTTTTGCTATTGTCAAATCAAGAGTCTTGAAACATTTTTGTACATACAATAACTACAGAACCCAGAGAAGAATCTCATATAGATAATCATTTTTGTAATCTTCAGCTCATTAAAACTATGGAAAGTTGTACTTACTCTAGGTAACATAGAGTAATTCACATAATTTTGGGTCAAAATAGACAAAAGCAAAGAGAAAATTGTCACCAACATGCAAATCGGGAATTAACTCTTCTCATCTATTACTTATTTTTCTCTACAGAATTAGGCTAATGTTCGACATGTATGACCACCAAATATTGTAGACAAATTATGCTTTAAATATTCTGTCCCATTGTCTACATACTGGGACTAACTGAAAAGCCAGAGTGGATGGAGCCTTTGGTGGTAAAATTGTGAACCATGCATAGTGTGTTGGGGCAAGTTCCTACTTCTTGGAACAAATTCTCCCTCTTAATTCCCATGTCTTCCTTCCCAGTTGTTTAACCTGAGTCACAGCCATCCTTTGTTCCTTTCCACAATGACTTCTTGCTGAACTAGGGTCAGATAGTAAGACTTAAAACCGTTCTGTAGTCCTTGCAAGGTAACAGTGGCTCTGAAAGTAAAAAGCAAAAAACAAAACATCAGGATTCTGGGTACCAAAAGAAAGGACAAGAATTATGTGGCTATTACAATATAGATATTGCATCCAGAGCTGCCATATATGGTATAGCTTTGAGATACGTCTCATAGGACAAAATAGATGTAAAATTTGTCTTTAAAATGTTGTAGCGGCTGGACAATTCTGATCAGCTGAATCAGTTTGGGGTTGTAGGGGAAGTATTTCTAGGCTGAGAAACCTAAAATGTGGTCAAGATGAAAGAATATATGAAATCAAAAAGTGAGAGTTGAGAACTGGCCTGGCTAAGGTGCAAACACAGGTTGGAGGGTGGTTCAGGGTTTAGCTTATGTAGAATGTTTAAGAGGTAAAGTGTACTGAGCTATAATGCTGTGGAATGCGATTAGATGTATACTTCTAGTCTAGGGTCACAGCTCAGATTACAATTTGTTAGCTCTTCTCATAATATGGGCACTGAAATGAAAGTGTTTATGTGCCCTTTTCTTTGTGCCACTTAATATAAAGGAAATATTTGATTCTGTGGAAATCAAAGTCTAAAAATGAAAAGATCACTTGAAATTCTTATCTTACCTGTCTATTTTGATTCATTATATACTTTGGGGTAAGCTGCTATGCTATTTTTTTTTCCCAGTTTATCCAATTGATAATACTATCTTTCTACTTTCCTCACCAAAATATAAGTGATTATTAAAGTGATATTATAATCAGAAGTATTACAGTAGCTACTATAATAAGAAGTTACAATGTTAAGTGCTTAGGATACTAAGCAAGTTAACAATTGAATTTGTGCTTACAGATCAATCCCTAAAAATATGAAAAAGTTTTTCATATTTGGAGGTGGAAACATATCTGGAGGTGGAAACATATCCAGAAAGACATGTAAGATGAAAGTTAATATAGGTGAAAAGGTAATGGAACAAACACATAATGAATTTACCATGTGCCAGGCACTACTCTAAACACTGTACATACATTAACAGGCTTTTAAAGTATCATTTATGAAAGATTAAAGATTCAATTCAAAGAATGATGGATAATAAAATCAAGTTATTCAGTAAAGTAAGACTACATAACTAAGAAGAAGAATCTCAGAGCACAGCTACATGTTGTGAGATTAGTTGTGTCCTGGGATATACTTGGGATATACTCATAAGCAGGGAATAAGAGAGAAAGGGAAATAATTCAATACAATGGGATCAATGCTGTTGCTGACTGTATACGAGAAGAAGCAGAGAGAATGACTGGTTCCACACATGGGGGCTGGGGGGAAGCCTTACAGAGAAAATTATGTCCGAGAGTAAATAAACAAGGGTCATCTTGAGCTTCCTTGAATTTGGCATAAAGAAACTAAGGAAATGGAATCTCTTGGGGACATTCCTACTTAAAAGAGAAGTATTTTGAAGCCAATTTTCCCTGAACCACATGTCCAGATAAAATTACATTTTCATTTATCTACATAAAACATACTGACTGCTGTCTGCTCAATGCTGAGGGTTCTTGACTATTTGGCCAGTCCCTGGGAGTCTGCATACTTCTGCTCCCAAAGTTGGAAGCAGTTTGAGTTGCATGCTTCTCAAAGTCAATTTACTTTCCTCTTAAACTTCCTATGGCAGTTGTACTTAGCAAATGATATAATGTGATTAAATATTTATGCCAGTTGTATTTATATAATTAGGACTTCAATTAAATATTAAATAAATCAATGAAATGTAAGTTTTAAAAAAGAAAAGTTATTGTTCCTTTCGAAACAAAACTGAATACTTTGGAGAGACTCCATAAAGGCCACTCACAAAATAAAGATATTCTAATGAATTATGTGTGGACAAGAGCTATTAAAGTTTGGAGAAGGGATTATAAAACTAGAAGGATCCTGAATTCAAATTGTGACAAAATTGACACACAGTCAGATTTTGTGTCCCTAAATATTTTCACTGAAGTGTCCTGCATCACTTTGAAGAAACAGATACAAAAGAGAGTAAGCAGTAGATTGGAAGTAGTAGTTTATGCCTCATGCATATGATTTATAGAAGAAAGAGCTGCAATTCCAATACAAATTCTATACTCAAAGGAAAGACCATGACCTTATATCAAATGATTGCCAATGAATATAAATTTATATACTTTAAGTTCAAAGTAAGAAGTCTATAGTATTTATGTATTTTTTATAATTTAAAACTTAAAAAAATTACTCAACTAAAAACTGATTCCAACTATGCTTGAAAAGAGACCCCATATGGTTCCATGAAAGCCAGTTATTTCTATTCTTTAACCACAAGTGGCACTTTTGAGTGAATCATGGTAAATAGGAATAAATTATATGAGATGATATGTGTGTGTTTGTGTCTGTGAGTGAATATTTATAATTAAGAAATTTGCTAAAAATCATGTTTCTACCACTTTTGTATTCAAGCCTTACTCTTTGTCAAATTTTATTTTTTATTGAAATATAGTAGATTTACAACGTTAAGTTCTGCTGCACAGTGAAGTGACTCAGTTATACACATACATATTCTTTATCATTATGGTTCATCCCGGGATATTGAATTTAGTTCTTGTGCTATACAGTGGAACCTCATTGTTTGTCAATCCTATTAATATATGTAATACTTTGCGTCTACGAACCCCAAATTTGCAATCCATCTTTCCCCTCTGCTTTGGCAACCACAGGTCTGGTCTCTATGTCTGTAAGTCTGTTTATTTTGTAGATAGGTTGATTTGTGTTGTATTTTAGGTCCCACATGATATAAGTGATATGATATTTGTCTTTCTCTTTCTGACTTACTTCACTTAGTACGATAATCTCTAGTTGCATCCATGTTGCTGCCCAATGGTGTTATTTTGTTCTTTTTAATGACTGAGTAGTATACCATTGTATATATACACCACATCTCCTTTATCCATTCATCTGACTATGGACATTTATGTTGCTTCCATGTCTTGGCTATCGTGAAAAGTGCTGCTATGAACATAGGGGTACACATATCTTTTTGAATTAAGTTTTGTTCAGATATATGTCCAGGAGTGGAATTGCTGAATCATATGATAGTTTTAGTTTTCTGAAGATCTTTCATATTGTTCTCCATAGTGAACTGTAGGTACTTTCATTCCCATGAACGGTGTAGGATGGTTCCCTTTTCTCTACACCCTCTCCAGCATTTATTATTTTTAGGCTTCTAGATAATGGTTATTCTGACCAGTGTGAGGTGGTACCTCATTGCAGTTTTGATTTGGATTTATCTAATAATTAGTGACATTGAGCATATTTTCATGTGTCTATTGGTCATTCATATATCTTCTTTGGAGAAATATCTATTTAGGTCTTCTGCCCATTTTTTCAATTGGATTGTTTGTTGTTTTATTGTCAAGCTATATAAGCTGTTTGTATATTTTGGAGGTTAATCTCTTGTTGATCGCATGGCTTGCAAATATTTCTTCCCATTGCATAGGTTGTCTATTTTGTTTATGGTTCCCTTTGCTATGTAAAATTGTGTAAATTTGATTAGGTCCCATTTGCAAGTCTTACTCTTTTAACACCAACTTTTTGAAAGTTAGTTTTGGTAGGTTCGTTTTTGTATTTCAGTAATGACCACCCTTTGACCCAGTGTAGTAACACCCCTGGGAAGGACTGGTGCAGGGAGACTGGTCTCAGGCTCCCTCAAAAGCAGAACTCTCTGCACACTGAGAAGCCCTTGGAAACCTCTCAAAAACATTTACATACTGCATGAGAAACGCTGCCGCAATTATTTAACCCTGCAGAAACATCTGTTCACCCTATCAGAAATCATGTGGCCTCCTTGGGCCCCTTCCCCCTGTGAAACTCCTTTCCACGTTCCTTCCTCAAGTCGCTGGAGGCCCTGCTACCTTCAGGTATCATCCTGCTTTCCAATACAGCAATCCACACCAGATTCCATTGCCTTCTCTTCAGGTTCCCTCAGCTAATTCCACTCCTACAAGACAGCCTGGATAGGGATGTATAACCAGTGCATAACAGCTTATTTGGGATTAGAAGAAATTAAAACCATGAACAACCTTAGAGGCCAGTGGCCAGTACTTTCTAGAAATTGAAAAGAAAAAGTTAGTTTTTCATTCCTGGAGTCCCCTATGCTGGGAGTCGGGCCAGCAATGAATAGCTTGGTAAATTGTTCTATGACAAATGTAAATCATCTAAAACAAGGTAGATATGAAATCGACCTATAGAGGGAAATAACCACATCCTTTCACTGGAACCCTGTGGCTGAAGAACGGCCACATCCTCTCAACTCCATGATTAGCTCCCTCCCAAACCTCTCTAACAGAAGGAAGGAACAAAGTCTGAGGCTCAGTAAAGAGGAGGGAGACAGCTGCGCTAAGTCCCCTCGGTACCCTTTGGCATTCCTAAAGAAACCCAAACCCGTTTTTGTGGCCACAGAAAATAGCACTCAGGTTTCCATGGCTAGTGGAATTTTTAGATGAAAATTCTCAAAAGTCCTGTGAACAGGTAGGAATGAAAAGATCCCGATGGTGATGGGTATGCAAAGCCCCTCTCAACTGCCCTCCATACACCTGGCCATACTTTAGAAATCGAAACAGGCACTCGAGTAAACTTGAAGCCGACACTTTCTTCTCAGAACCCAAGCCCCAGGGATAATGCAAACCTCAACCCAAATGAACACACAACAGAAGATGCCACTTTTCTGTTCGAAGAAACTAATGTAACTGAGAAGGTAAACACAGATTACAAAAACCAGAGATTATCCTCATGTGAGGATGTGCCCTTTAAACATTAATGGAGGTGCTGAAACTGGATGGAAACACTTCTTTGAATAAAATTTTCTTCCCACGAGTGGTTGGGGGAGAACTTTCTGGTTGACAATGAAACATGCATTTCCAAAGATGGTGTCTTGAGGCTCCTGCCAAGTCTCCCTAGAGGCCATTGTAGAGCGGGCAGCAAGCCATGAGAAGACTCCGCATGGGGACCCATCCCAGGTGGGTCTGTCTAACCTCTTGCCACATGGACTCTTGGGAAGCATCCAAGTTGCCTCTGGTCTCAGTATACCTTTGACCCTTGAGAATTCATTCTCTGAGTCCTTCCTTGAGTGGCTCACCCAGTCAGTTGCCTGCTTCTCAGGGCAGCCCCTAGAACCATCACTAGGTAGGGTTTAGAACCCCTTGTGATTTTTTAAACTCTTCTCCAGGCCATGCCTGAGACCCTTCCACCTGTCCTTCC
This sequence comes from Bos taurus, assembly GCF_002263795.3. Taxonomy (NCBI): domain Eukaryota; kingdom Metazoa; phylum Chordata; class Mammalia; order Artiodactyla; family Bovidae; genus Bos; species Bos taurus. Next base: position 51,576,912 of record NC_037335.1, read on the forward strand.
TTGGGAGAATCTTTGCTGTGCCCCTCACACAGAAGCTTCCTGGGTTACTACTCAATCTCCACAAGATCCTTTTGCTCTGTCTCTTTCTTAAACTCAGACGGCTTTGAGAGTATGTGTCTAGCCTTTGGCTTAGATGTCCCTAGGTGCACTATGTCCAGGGATACTAGCATCCTATGAGCCAGGTTCCACCGTTGTTAGACATGCCTCTTTTAAAGGTGATGTTCTAGGTGCTTCCCGACCCTACTCATTGTAAAATGTCCAGAATGATGGAAACTGGCTAAATGTCTGGAAGGTAAAGCAGTACGGAGGAAGCTTGGGAGTAGGAGGACTCAAAGATTTCTGAGACTTTTGGACAAAAAGGAGTAAACTCCATGAATAATTTCTTTTGCAACAAGAACCAGTTAAGAGATTCAATATTAGTGGGAGTGATAGACATACCTCACTTAGTGTTGGATGGAAGGGTACTCCACAGGTCTTAACCAGCAAGGGAGAAGAAAAGTAGGATGAGTAAGAAAGAGGATTGGGGCTGGGCTTGGGCTGTATCTGGGGCAGAATTGGGGCGATAACTGGCAGGGTGTCAGTTGAGCTGTAGCATGACCATGGATGGGGCAGACTCCAGGCAAGGAAGGAGTGAGGATCACTTAGCTAGCATTAGGACCGAAGGCCATGAGATGATCCCGTGAGTAAGAGAGAAGGGGCTCTCATATGGAAGAACCACAAACAGTGAGGAATACCTTAGGCTCATTGTGCAGACAAGGGCACCCTAGAGACCTGGCTCCATGTCTGCCACACCGGGTGCCCATGGGTGTGGTGGGGCTGCCATGGCCTATGCACTTGCCCTCATTTGCCCTCCTACTCTTGGAGGATTGGATGGACAACTGTGGTGTCCTGCTTGTCTACAAGTCACTCTAAGGTGTTCCAAGACTTCACTTAGCAGCCTTACCTCAGGAATTATGGAAAGGGTCCCTTTCTGTTTTCGTCCCAAATCCAGAAATCCCCTCTGTTGATGTCTCTTCTCTCCAGGTGCTCTTTGACATCAAGGAAGAGGAGAGAATCCCGCAGTCTACACGTGCTGCTCATAGGACCTCCTCCAAGACAGGCCTCTGGTGAGATCAGGTCAGGGACCGAGTGAAGTTCGCATCAGAATCTAAGTATGCTTTGGAGCTAGAAAGGGCATATCTATTATTTTCTAGGTCATGTGATGCACCACACACAGTGCAAAACATGGTGGTGTTCAGTCACTAAGTCATATCCGATTCTTCTTGACCCCATGGATGTGTAGCCCACCAGGCTCCTCTGTTCATGGGATTTCCCAGGCAAGAATACTGGAGTGGGTTGTCATTTCCTTCTCCAGGGGATCTTTTCAATCCAGGGATCGAACCCATGTCTCCTGCATTGGCAGGTGGATTCTTTACCACTGAGCCACCAGGGAAGACACATAATAAGGAATGTCTAAAGAAACCAGCAAAGCAATGAGTCCTTGAACTCATAAAAATAATCTAATACTGCAAATGAATAGTAGCTTAAGATACTTTTTTGGAAGATATTACATTACTTGAGAAAAAATTCTAGGTATATATTTGTTTTCTAAATAGTACTATTAAAATTTCTAATCTAGTTATATTGTTCTTCCTCCCACTACTGCCCTTCATCTACTTAACCCTGCCCGCAGCCTCTGCCACTCCAAGTAAAAATTTTTTGTTGGGTCCTTTAGTGTTTTCCAGAGTTTTTAATGTAAAATTAGAAAATTCAAATACATTGTCTTATCCTCTCTCCTTTTCTAGAAATAACATATTCTATTTACTGTTTTGCATGCTACTTTTCCACTTGATAGCAGATATTAGAAATCTCTCCTTATTGTTTGTGCTCTCATTCTTTTTTATTTTTAACCAACTTGCATAGTATTGATGGACAGTTTTTTTCCCCATCTTTTGTATTATCAACAATGCTTCAGTGAGTAATTTTGCAAGGTTGCGAGTTTCCTTGTAGAATAAATTTTCATTAATGGCACTGCTGACTGAAAGGGTACATGCATTTATAATTTTTGTGGTTATTGCTGAAAGCCTTCCATATAGGTTATACAAAATTTATGTTCAGACCAGAAATATATATGCCCATTCCCCACAGCCTTGCCAACAGAGCATGCCATCAAACTTTTTACATTTTTGCCAGTCTGAGAGGTAATTATATATGAATGTGTGTAATTGCTTACATATCAGTATTATCCTCCCCTCCCCTCAATACACACACACACACACACACGCCCCTTTTCACTAAAGATTTCTGTTACATGAATAAGTGAAGAAGATCTATGGTCTAAGATATGTAATATCTTGCTTTTTCAAGAGAAAATAAAAGCCTAACTGTCTGAAACCCACTCTTTGGAGACAAGGGGATAAATGACATGATCCACCCAGACCTAGCACTGTGTCCTATAAATTCAGGAAGAAATAAAACACTACTGGAAAGTACCAGGTTGTAAATTGCCGAGAAAGAAAAATCTCCCATACGTAATTCTGCAACACTGTCCAGTTGCTTTGATGATAAATGTTTGATGTGAATCTGTTTCTGTCAACAGAGTTATACATTATAAAGTGAGGTGAATCAGTGTCATCAAAAAAGGTGGCATATTACAGTGATTTGAGGAAAGAGAGGCAATGCATTTAGACAAACCAGAATGGATTCGTACATTTTCTGACTGTGGGCATAATTTGCATCTGTAATTTTATTCAGTAACTCCCATATGGAGTATAAAGAGATTTCCGTTTTTGTTTATCTTGTCATAGATCATGTTCTTGGTTAAATTAGCCTACAAAAAGTTTTCTTCAGTATGTTGGTCCATCAACATGATCTGTGGTTTATAAACATGTAAGAAACTGCTGACATTTTATAAATGACACCTCCATTTAATTGCTTCCACTTCCTACTGCATCCCACCACTCTAAATGAAGGAGCATTTGTAATTTAAAATTAAATTCAGCAGCTTCCTACAGTAATCTTAGTCCCAAGTTTGCAAAGGCTTCCAACCCTATTGAAATTACTGTAATAATTAACCAGTATTGAAAGTGAAGTCGCTCAGTCATGTCTGACTCTTTGCGACCCCATGGACAGTAGCCTGCACCAGCCTCCTCCATCCATGGGATTTTCTAGGCAAGAATACTGGAGTGGGTTGCCATTTCTTTCTCCAGGGGATCTTCCCAACCCAGGGATCGAACCCAGGTCTCCCACATTGTGGGCAGACGCTTTACCATCTGAGCCACCAGGGAAGTTAAGCAAGTACAATATATCAGGCTGGGCTTCCCTGGTGGATCACACTGTGAAGATGCTACTGGCCAAAGCAGGAGACCCTGCTTTGATCCCTGGGTCTGGAAGATCCCCTGAGAAGGGAATGGCTACCCACTCTAGTATTCTTACCTGGAGAATCCAATGGACAGAGGAGCCTGGTGGACTACAATCCATGGGGCTGCAAAGAGTTGGACACAACTGAGTGACTAAGTACACACACAGAGACACTTACCAGGCTATATACTTGTATAAAATTATTAATCCTTGCAGTAATTTTATGAGATAGGTGTTGTTATTTTCCATTTTAAAATGGGAAACTGAGGACTTGATAGGGTAAATAATTTACCCAATTAAGGGTGAAGTCTGGTTTTGAATGCAGAGTTTTGCTCCAGAAAATGGAAATATATATATATATATATATAGAGAGAGAGAGAGAGAGAGAGAGAGAGTGAGCATATTTCTTAGGTCAAGTTACTGCTTGATTTCATCCAAGGCTCATTTAGCTGACTCACATCTTTCCCCCCAACTCAAAAAATTTCTAATAACTTTAGAGGCCCTAAAATAATGACGAAAAAAAATAAAAATAAAATAATAATGATGATAAAAATTTTACCTTGAACCTGACCACCACAAAAGTTTTTATCACTTTTCTATCCTGAAAGATGATACTGTGAAAGTGCTGCACTCAATATGCCAGCAAATTTGGAAAACTCAGCAGCGGCCACAGGACTGGAAAAGGTCAGTTTTCATTCCAATCCCAAAGAAAGGCAATGTCAAAGAATGCTCAAACTACTGCACAATTGCACTCATCTCACATGCTAGTAAAGTAATGCTCAAAATTCTCCAAGCCAGGCTTCAGCAATATGTGAACCGTGAACTTCCTGTTGTTCAAGCTGGTTTTAGAAAAGGCAGAAGAACCAGAGATCAAATTGCCAACATCCGCTGGATCATAGAAAAAGCAAGAGAGTTCCAGAAAAACATCTATTTCTGCTTTATTGACTATGCCAAAGCCTTTGACTGCGTGGATCACATAAACTGTGGAAAATTCTGAAAGAGATGGGAATACCAGACCACCTGATCTGCCTCTTGAAAAATTTGTTTGCAAGTCAGGAAGCAACAGTTAGAATTGGACATGGAACAACAGACTGGTTCCAAATAGGAAAAGGAGTACATCAAGGCTGTATATTGTCACCCTGCTTATTTAACTTATATGCAGAGTACATCATGAGAAATGCTGGACTGGAAGAAGCACAAACTGGAATCAAGATTGCTGGGAGAAATATGAATAACCTCAGATATGCAGATGACACCACCCTTATGGCAGAAAGTGAAGAGGAACTCAAAAGCCTCTTGATGAAAGTGAAAGAGGAGAGTGAAAAAGTTGGCTTAAAGCTCACCATTCAGAAAACAAAGAACATGGCATCCGGTCCCACCACTTCATGGGAAATAAATGGGGAAACAGTGGAAACAGTGTCAGGCTTTATTTTTCTGGGCTCCAAAATCACTGCAGATGGTGACTGCAGCCATGAAATTAAAAGACGCTTACTCCTTGGAAGGAAAGTTATGACCAACCTAGATAGCATATTCAAAAGCAGAGACATTACTTTGCCAACAAAGGTTCGTCTAGTCAAGGCTATGGTTTTTCCTGTGGTCATGTATGGATGTGAGAGTTGGACTGTGATGAAGGCTGAGTGCTGAAGAATTGATGCTTTTGAACTGTGGTGTTGGAGAAGACTCTTGAGAGTCCCTTGGACTGCAAGGAGAGCCAACCAGTCCATTCTGAAGGAGATCAGCCCTGGGATTTCTTTCGAAGGAATGATGCTAAAGCTGAAACTCCAGTACTTTGGCCACCTCATGTGAAGAGTTGACTCATTGGAAAAGACTCTGATGCTGGGAGGGATTGGAGGCAGGAGGAGAAGGGGATGACAGAGGATGAGATGGCTGGATGGCATCACTGACTCGATGGACGTGAGTCTGAGTGAATCCGGGAGTTGGTGATGGACAGGGAGGCCTGGCGTGCTGCAATTCATGGGGTCGCAAAGAGTCAGACACGACTGAGCGACTGATCTGATCTGATCTGACCTGATGTCCTCTTTTAGTCTTTGAACACATACATATTTTATGTAGTTGTAATTATAGCAATCATAGTAACTTTATATATTGCTTTTTCAATTAATAGTATATTGTATTTTCCACACTGTTACATGATATTCATAATTATTTTTGATGATTTTATAATATTCTATGCAGTTAACCCACTAGATTGATTTGACTATTTCCTTGTTGTTGGAATCACAAGTTCATTTAAATTCTTCTACAGTCATAGGTCATACAGCAATAAATCACTTTATGCCTCACTTTGAATTACTTTTATACATAAATTCCTAGGAGTGGGTAAAAATGCATATAAGACCATTTCAATTGTTGCTGCCTTGGCAGTGAATGAGCCTGCCTTTCTCCCCACAACCTCACCAGCAATGGTAATTAATTAATATTTTGAAATTGTTGAGTTAATTTAGCAGGTTCCAATAAAGGGTGAATTATTTATTTGTATTTCATTGGTAAGTTGAATGATAATTCATTTTAGAAACAATAAGAAATACATTAAACAAGTAAACAAACTAATCTTCGAATTTACATCACATGCTTTTTTTTTCTCCTACCTGAACACCAAACTAGGTCCTGAAATTACTGTGTTTGATGGGGGAGAAAACAGCTTTCTTAGTTTTCTGCTGTCATTAGAAAGTGATGCATTATGTTCTGACCTGGGTAACCTTGGTCCAATGTCCTTGAAGGACCTGCACTATGTTTTCATTGCCAAGATCTCAATGCACATTGAGCGACATCCTCTGGTGAAAGGAATTGAGGAAGTGGGTAAGAGCAGTGAAAGATGTGGATATAAGATGAAACTGGAGACTCATTCTAATAAGAAAAATGCAAACTCAACTCCAAATTGCCACCAAAGTGAAAATCTACACTTTCCTCCATGAAAGACCATCTGCATTGATTTTTTTTTTTTTCTTGTACCATTAAAGGTCAGAGTGAAAATACTTCGTCCTTTAAGATTATCCCATAAATAGGCTAGTTTTTGCTGAGAGTGAGAATTTTCTCCACACAGCTCTAATATCTTATTTATCTCCTCCCCTCTACAAACACAAACAGCTTACATGGTTATGATCGAGCCCACTACAAAGAAAAGACCATATGGGAGCTTTGGCACTATAACTCATAAGGACAAAATGGCTTGATGTACATTCCTTAGACACTGGAATTATTATATGAACCTGATAGTTTTGTCATTTTGCTCAACATGCATCACATTTCCTGAATTCCCTTCTATACCAAAAGCATAAATAAGATGCAAAATGACACCACTGAATATTGCAAGGCCTTTTTAGGGACTGCATTACACGGGAGGAAATGCACAGATGAAACCTGTATCAATTATCATTTTTCTTTCCCACACATCAAAAAAAGACAGTCTCCAGAGCAGTTATTGTGGTGTGCAGTGCCATATTTTTCTGTAATTAATGAGTAAGGTGTGAGGTCCAGAGAGAGTTCTTGGAAATCTGAGTGCTTTGAGAACACACATGTGCCTTAACTCACTGCCTTAAATTTTCATAGGCCTTATACATTTCAAAAGTAATATACATGCTAGGGTCCAGAGACTATTTTTTTTTCCTGTATGAATTCTTGTGTTTGTTGGTTGTAGTTTTAAAGAGTGGAGTTAGCCCAGAATAGCTTTTGTAGCAATAAAAAGTGATTTTATTGAAGGTCTGCTTTATTGCTACTGAACACAATGCATTTATTATCTGCTTTTATTTTCTCTGAGGAAAGTCTCAGTGAGAAAAGGAAACCTTTGCAAATCTCTGCATTCTAGAAGCTTACTTCAGTGCACTGATAGCACCATGGATAGCACATTCACATCCATGAAACACTCTGAATCTTACAGTTGCCTCATTAGGGTAAGTAATATTAACTCCCTCTTCTAAGTGAAGAGAGGATCCCTCAGGGATGCAACAGGGTCATCACAGGTCCCTGCTCTTATCCCCGCAGCAGCATGGCTCCACTGGAAATAAAACAGCATCTGAGATTTCAGACCAGATTTAGGTCAGAGGGTTAGGAGTTATCCTCTCCACATCCCACTTGTTGCCTGAAGTAGGGCATGAATCCAGTGTCAGTTCTTGTGAACTTCAGTCTGCTCCTTGATAGGCATTTCCCAATCGTTCCAAGTCTTTGTAGTTTCTCCTTCTTCCCACACTGAGACAGCACGAAGCAGATCAAGGCTGCAGACTGAGATGAGGGGCAAGTTTTAAACACTGTTTTTGCATAACTGAAGGCAAGTAGCCAAATAGGTGAAAATTACATATTTTACAATTGTTGTTTAGTCACTAAGTCATGTCCAAATTTTGCGATCCTGTGGACTGTAGCCCATCAGGCTCCACTGTCCATGGGATTTTCTAGGCAAGAATACTGGAGAGAGGTGCCATTTCTTTCTCCAGTTGCCATTTCCTTCTCTTTTTCCAGTGAAAATATGTAATTCCTCAGAAAATTTCCAAAGAGAGAAGGGCCAAGAAAGATTGGAATTTGCTCAAATCCTTGCAGCCTTAGGCCCATAAATTTGTGCAAAAAACATACTTTGGAAGCTCATTCAAATACTCTACCTACAGATAGAATTCGCCATAATCTAGACCCTTTTGGGTCTGAGTAAAGATAGGTATTTCCTAAATTGCTACATGGACTCCATTATGAGGGAACTTGCTAAAAAGTAGCCCATTTGGATCTTCCTCATCCTCTCCCACCCCTAAGTAAGATTTCTATGCATACAGGATAAGACGTTTGGGAAATTTCTCTGAGCTATTTCTATTCATTTTTCTTTGCATAAAATGTACCACAAAGGCCATGGAAAAATTGAAGTGGCTGTCATTGATTCTAGATTACCAACCTCAGTGTACAATGTTTTGCCTGTTTTCAATGGTCTCCATCTTACCTTCTTCAGTGAAAGACAAATGTGTGTCATTAGAGAAACTCGTCTTGACAACCAGCAGTGGTAGAATGTCCTTGGGAGAAGGAAACCACAATAACATTTCACAACCAGCAGCAACTTCTGGTGCTGTATAGGTTTAATTATAAACCTTTAAGGGCCTGTTTCATCTTTTGGTCTTACACAGCTTGTTCCGCTCAGGCGAAAGGAAGGGGCAAGTTAGGTAATTATATAGATGATATAAAAGCTTTCTTCTACTCCTGCTTTCTTCCTTTAGGAAAAAAAGAGAAAAGCTTGTTTGTAGGTTTTCCTTTGCACAAAGACCCATACTGCTTGAATGTCAGGTAAATGTGTGTATAAATACTCTGTATGTGCATGTGTGTATATTCTCATATTCACAGAGCATGTCTAGTCCTATTGCTGATGGAATATGTATGCATGTGTACTAAGTTGCTTCAGTGGCGTCCAACTCCTTGCGACCCCATGGAATGTAACCCACCAGTCTCATCTGGCCATGGGATTCTTCGGGCAAGAATACTGGACTGGGTTCCCATGCCCTCCTCCAGGAATATTATGTATGGATCTCTACATTTGTAATATCCCCCTCACTTTTCACACCCATTTCCCTACACATACAGGAAGAATGGAGTTAGTGATAATGCGCTCTGTCAGTAGTGCCTCCTAGAGTTGTAGCTGCAGCAATTTCGGTCCTTTCCTCCCCTAAGGCATTGTTTAAAACAACAGCACCTACTTTAGATATGGTGACTATGGAGGACTGATAAGCTATGTGAATAAAAGTCAGTTTCTTTTCCCAATTGTTTTGAATAAATAAGTATTAGCAGAATTCATAGCTACCTCATTCCTTTACTTAGGCTTTTAGAAGCTTAGCACTGTAACTGACAAATCTGGAATAGTTTGAGAAAGAAAAAAAAAACATGTTTGAATTTCAACAAAATAAGGAAGAGGGACTCCATCTTCGGGGTATATGGAAATACATACAGTATTTCGCGTAAGGAATTTTCTTCACATGATTGTGAATGTTATTTTCTTGATGAAAGTGAAAGTGGAGAGTGAAAAAGTGAAAGTGGAGAGTGAAAAAGTTGGCTTAAAGCTCAACATTCAGAAAACTGAGATCATCTGTATGTCTTCAGATGGCTAACAAACACATGAAAAGATGCTCAACATCACTCATTATCAGAGAAATGCAAATCAAAACCACTATGAGGTACCATTTCACACCAGTCAGAATGGCTGCGATCCAAAAGTCTACAAATAATAAATGCTGGAGAGGGTGTGGAGAAAAGGGAACCCTCTTACACTGTTGGTGGGAATGCAAACTAGTACAGCCACTATGGAGAACAGTGTGGAGATTCCTTAAAAAACTGGAAATAGAACTGCCTTATGATCCAGCAATCCCACTGCTGGGCATACACACTGAGGAAACCAGAAGGGAAAGAGACACGTGTACCCCAATGTTCATCACAGCACTGTTTATAATAGCCAGGACATGGAAGCAACCTAGATGTCCATCAGCAGATGAATGGATAAGCAAGCTGTGGTACATATACACAATGGAGTATTACTCAGCCATTAAAAAGAATACATTTGAATCAGTTCTAATGAGGTGGATGAAACTGGAGCCTATTATACAGAGTGAAGTAAGCCAGAAGGAAAAACACCAATACAGTATATTAACGCATATATATGGAATTTAGAAAGATGGTAACAATAACCCTGTGTACGAGACAGCAAAAGAGACACTGATGTATAGAACAGTCTTATGGACTCTGTGGGAGAGGGAGAGGGTGGGAAGATTTGGGAGAATGGCATTGAAACATGTAAAATATCATGTATGAAACGAGATGCCAGTCCAGGTTCGATGCACAATACTGGATGCTTGGGGCTAGTGCACTGGGACGACCCAGAGGGATGGTATGGGGAGGGAGGAGGGAGGAGGGTTCAGGATGGGGAACACATGTATACCTGTGGTGGATTCATTTTGATATTTGGCAAAACTAATACAATTATGTAAAGTTTAAAAATAAAATTAAAAAAAAATAAATAAAAATGAAATGAAATTAAAAAAAAAAAAAGAAAACTAAGATCATGGCATCCAGTCCCATCACATCATGGGAAATAGATGGGGAAACAGTGGAAACAGTGTCAGGCTTTATTTTTCTGGGCTCCAAAATCACTGCAGATGGTGATTGCAGCCATGAAATTAAAAGACGCTTACTCCTTGGAAGGAAAGTTATGACCAACCTAGATAGCATATTCAAAAGAAGAGACATTGCCAACAAAGGTCCGTCTAGTCAAGGCTATGGTTTTTCCTGTGGCCATGTATGGATGTGAAAGTTGGACTGTGAAGAAAGCTGAGTGCTGAAGAATTGATGCTTTTGAACTGTGGTGTTGGAGAAGACTCTTGAGAGTCCCTTGGACTGCAAGGAGATCCAACCAGTCCATTCTGAAGGAGATCAGCCTTGGGATTTCTTTGGAAGGAATGATGCTAAAGCTGAAACTCCAGTACTTTGGCCACCTCATGCAAAGAGTTGACTCATTGGAAAAGACTCTGATGCTGGGAGGGATTGGGGTCAGGAGGAAAAGGGGACGACAGAGGATGAGATGACTGGATGGCATCACTGACTCAATGGACATGAGTCTGAGTGAACTCCGGGAGTTGGTGATGGACAGGGAGGCCTGGCGCGCTGCGATTCATGGACTTGCAAAGAGTCAGACAAGACTGAGTGACTGAACTGAACTGAACTGATAGTTTGACTATTAGGCATTTGAGATGATTTTTCACGATTAACTCCTAGCATACTCTCTCTGGTGTATGGTAGATATATACTCACAGGAAGCAATATCCACATAGGAAACCTAGGTTATTGTACTAATAGCTGGAAAAGTGCTTAATGTCTTCTCATTGCCTGGCTTTTTGGCAAGATGGACTGGAGTATGTGGCCCAGGAGACTTGGTGTCTACTCTTCCAACCAGTGGCATAATCAAGGATGGAGAGTCTGTCAAGGAACAGAATCTTCTGTACTCACCTCATGAAAAACGAAAGCTTAACATTCTCAACTACCAGTCTGTTCTGGAGACTGGGAATATGTGGAATGTACATCTCTTATCCAGGCTGGGGACACAGGATGGAAGTTTCATCCACTGGTGTGCACGTTTTCCCCTAAATGTGCAACATATTAGGCTTTTTCCTGATTACCTCAATGAGATGTTTCTGAGTCTGAACATTGTGAGAATCACAGGTGTAGGAACCTGAGTCCAGGGAAAAAAGTAAGTATGAAGATGCCTTCTGGACTCAGGTTCCCACACCTGTGATTCTCAAAATGGTTCCCAAACCAGCAACAACATCACCTAGAAATCTTTTAGGCATGCAAATTCTAGCATCTACTCAGACTTATGAATCAGAAACGTGGGGCAGTCTGTTTCAACAAACCTTGCAGGTGATATTGAAGCTAAAGTTTGAGAAGCTCTGTTTTAGATGAGTACTTCTGAAAGTTAATGAGCATACAAAACTACTGGGCATTGTGTTAAAATGCAGACTGAGTCAATAAGAGGGGCCTGAGGCTCCTAGGCGATACCAGTGCTGCTGGCCTGGGCACCATACACTGAAAAACAAGGGTCCAGGTGTCATATTGCTATGGATATGTGTGCTTTGGAGAGTTTTAGCCTGGTGGTGAATGTCTTCCAGGCTTCCCAGGATTCAGTGGTAAAGAATCTGCCAGTCAAACAGGAGACGTGGGTTTGATCCCTGGGTCAGGAAGTTCCCTTGGAGAAGGAAATGGCAACCCACTCCAGTATTCTTACCTGGGAAATCCCATGGACAGAGGAGCCTGGCAGCTACAGTCCATGTGGTTGCAAAAAGTTGGACATGACTTGGCGACTGAAATGAAAGTCACTCAGTCATGTCCGACTCTTTGAGACCCCATGGACTATACAATCCATGGAATTCTCCAGGCCAGAATACTGAAGTGGGTAGCCTTTCCCTTCTCCAGGAGATCTTCTCAACCACCAATAACAATGAATGTATTTCTTCTTTAAGATGGAAGAATTAACCTTTTTTTCCTCTGGGCATGTATAGAATTTGTCATATTCTGTAATTATTTGTTTCTTTCTTTCTATTCCCCATTGGTCTATCAACTTATTGAGAGCAGGAAAAATGTCTATATTTGTAGCAACTTTAAGTGCTTGACATATGGAATACCTTGATTATGGATTATAGAGCAAAATTCTGATATCTGTAACTATGGCTGTATCCATATAGCCTAGCAATAAGAGATGTATTAAAACTTGTTGCAGATAGCTTGTGCGCTACTTATTTGGCAACCTTATTACTGTTTCCTGCCAGTTCTAGAGAGAATGGTAAAATCTATGAGCCTGAAATTCTTTAAGCACAGTCAAAATAAGGTGAACTCTTTATCTTCAGTGGCTATGTGTCCAGTGAATAGTGGGAGTTAAGTGAAGCTGATTTTGGTCTGATTCCTGGTGAACCAGGGGTTCTTTTTTTTTTTAATTTAATTTCATTTTTAAACTTTACATAATTGTATTAGTTTTGCCAAATATCAAAATGAATCCACCACAGGTATACATGTGTTCCCCATCCTGAACCCTCCTCCCTCCTCCCTCCCCATACCATCCCTCTGGGTCGTCCCAGTGCACTAGCCCCAAGCATCCAGTATCGTGCATCGAACCTGGACTGGCAACTCGTTTCTTACATGATATTTTACATGTTTCAATGCCATTCTCCCAAATCATCCCACCCTCTCCCTCTCCCACAGAGTCCATAAGACTGTTCTATACATCAGTGTCTCTTTTGCTGTCTCGTATACTGGGTTATTGTTACCATCTTTCTAAATTCCATATATATGTGTTAGTGTACTGTATTGGTGTTTTTCCTTCTGGCTTACTTCACTCTGTATAGTAGGCTCCAGTTTCATCCACCTCATTAGAACTGATTCAAATGTATTCTTTTTAATGGCTGAGTAATACTCCATTGTGTATATGTACCACAGCTTGCTTATCCATTCATCTGCTGATGGACATCTAGGTTGCTTCCATGTCCTGGCTATTATAAACAGTGCTGTGATGAACATTGGGGTACACGTGTCTCTTTCCCTTCTGGTTTCCTCAGTGTGTATGCCCAGCAGTGGGATTGATGGATCATAAGGCAGTTCTATTTCCAGTTTTTTAAGGAATCTCCACACTGTTCTCCATAGTGGCTGTACTAGTTTGCATTCCCACCAACAGTGTAAGAGGGTTCCCTTTTCTCCACACCCTCTCCAGCATTTATTATTTGTAGACTTTTGGATCGCAGCCATTCTGACTGGTGTGAAATGGTACCTCATAGTGGTTTTGATTTGCATTTCTCTGATAATGAGTGATGTTGAGCATCTTTTCATGTGTTTGTTAGCCATCTGTATGTCTTCTTTGGAGAAATGTCTATTTAGTTCTTTGGCCCATTTTTTGATTGGGTCATTTATTTTTCTGGAGTTGAGCTGTAGGAGTTGCTTGTATATTTTTGAGATTAGTTGTTTGTCCGTTGCTTCATTTGCTATTATTTTCTCCCATTCTGAAGGCTGCCTTTTCACCTTGCTTATAGTTTCCTTTGATGTGCATATGCTTTTAAGGTTAATTAGGTCCCATTTGTTTATTTTTGTTTTTATTTCCAATATTCTGGGAGGTGGGTCATAGAGGATCCTGCTGTGATGTATGTCAGAGAGTGTTTTGCCTATGTTCTCCTCTAGGA